>NC_065581.1:62068980-63268980 GCF_024542745.1 Macaca thibetana thibetana | reverse complement strand
CAACCTGACCCCTATTTCTCTTTGTGTGTACATTTACCCTGATTTCTGCTCCAGTAATACTGAAATTTATGCTGTTCATTTACATACCACTTTTTATCCACTGTGTCTTTACTTGTGACTTTCTCTTCCTGGAATGGTCTCCCTTACTTCATTTATCTTGCCAACTTTCATTCTTCATTACTTATTTCAAGTAACATTCCCTTCATCAAACCTTCCCTGAAAGCTCAGATCGTTGTAAGTGCTCTGTCAATCTCACTTAAAAATTTCTATTTATCTATCTCCCACTCCTTCTAGTAGTTGTCTTACCTTTCTGGCAAAACTATGCCATTCCTACAACAATTGACCATCTCAGAATATAGCATAGCACCTGAAACTGTATGAACTAGAAATCATACTAAGTCAACTGAATAGGACTACTTTTGCAGGGTCTTTCTGTTAGTAAAGCTGTACCTATCAATAGCCAATGATGTAATTTCTGTTTATGATAATAGTTTATATTTCTTGAATATTCACTGTGTGACAAACATGCTTCTGAGATTTTTTATATTAATTGTTCCTTCAAAGTGATTATTATTTTTGTTTTTCTTATCCCTATTTTCTCAGGTTGAGAACTAGGGCACAGAGAATTTGAGGTATTAATGATCACAAAATTAGTAAGAGGAGAAGATTGAGTTCAACACTTAAAAGTCTTGATCAAATGCAGTTGCTCTGAATCTCTACTCCTGTGTGGTGAATTTTCAACTTCAATTTTCTGAATGGAGATTAAAATAAAATATATTACTTTTATTTACTTAGAGGCCAAAGTTAGGTGAGTGATGGGTCTACATTTAGCTATGTATACCTATATGTCAATATTAATCTTAAAAAAATATAACTATATCTCCACATACAGATAGAGTAATAGTGATCTTTAATTACCTACATTTGAAATACATAATACCAATAAATGAGTCTCAAAGAACAAGCACTGTGGCTGCAAAAGGTTATTCAGAGGCAACATCCCAGCAGAGACAGCAATCCAATAATGTCCTTACATTTTATTGTTGTTTAATGCATAAGCTATTGTAAGATTGCACAAGGAGAAGCCGAGACAGTAGGATCCAAGAAAGGAAGGTTCAGTGACAAAAAATGGATAAAAAAGTAGGTCCAGGGAATTTAAAAGAAGGTGGTCTGAAAAGGCTCAGGCATAGAAGGTCAGGCTTATACTACACAGCACAGCACATGTGGGGATGCTCATTGGAATACCCTAGATCCCATATGATCTTTTCATTATGAGTGTTAATTATGGTTTTAAATCAATTTTATATGGGGTTTCCTTTTGAACTTTTAGGGAATTTTGGCAGTTCAAACTGAATTTCCTACCGGGAAGTAAAAATCATTTTCCATTTTTAGACAGACATCCTCTGTTACCTGATATACATAATAATTCAAGTTCATGGGGACCAAAAGAGAAGATACAGAGATCACTCACACTCAGCTTAGAAGTTTTGTTTTGTTAAATAAAGTAATACTCAAATATTTTTAGGTAACCTTTATGCTTGCTATTTTATTACAGTCATGGAGTCGAATATTGTCCATGAGTCCTATTCCCTAAATGGAACCCTGAAAAATTACCTATTGATAGAGAGGTCATAAAGCTCTACAAATAGCAAAAGTGGGCATTCTTTCAGGGGAGCTCTAAGCACATTGTAACCTCATTTGTCTGCCTTTGAACTAAAGATGTCTAGCAGAAGAGACCTGGGAAAGTGATATTGACAACACTTAAGTGCCACTCTCCAGGCCATGCAGCCTCTGAGGTGCTTTCACTTCTCTCTCCTACACAGTACATTTGAAACCAAAAAAACAAGAGAAGCCCTTCCTTAGCAATGTTTGGATGTTGGTGTTTAAGAAAAGCCAACTTTAGCTTATTTAGGTTTACTCTGTAAAATGTGAAGCTCATAAGGTCTTAATACTCATTTTCTTCATTTAAAAAATGTGTAGATTCTCAATTTGTTTCTCAATTCAAAAGTTTCTTTTACTGAAAATACTGAATAGAGTGAGACAACAATGCTACATGTTTTTGGCTTTTTTGGACGATGCTTTAACCTTTTAACTGCTGAATATAGAAACAATAAGTAGCCAGGAATGACCATCTTCAGCCATATTTAAATTCTAATCATCACTCATCTAGCAAGGGATTAGACAGAAAATGATATGAATGCCTGTTGCTGTGTTGCTTAGCACAACATTCTGTGCATGCTTTTAAAATACTGTAGATCACATTACAGATGTTATCTTCTTATCAAAACTTTCCCCAAGTAGCTTACTCTATGTGTTATAACTTTTGTTTCCTTGTTAAATGATTATTGAATATCTGCTATGTAATACATTGTAAAACTGGAGACTTTCTCATGAGTCCCCCTCCTATTTGGCTGAATATAGTTGTTTTTTTTTGGATTAAATAACACTAATGGTAACAGTGGTGACAAGCACAAACAGGCTGGTGCCTCTTTGTACACTTTGCCACTTGTCACCCAATAAGTGCTTTGATGTATATTTATATCAATCTGAGGTATATATTATAACATTACCTATATGAACACACTGAACCTTATAAAGGTTAAGTGTCTTGACAAAGTCACAAAGCTAATAAACCGTGGAATCAAAATCCAAATTGAAGCTGTCTGATTGCAAGGCTGGATTTTTTTTTTTTTTTTTTTTTTTTTTTGAGATGGAGTTTCACTGTGTCACCCAGGCTGGAGTCAAGTGGTGTGATCTTGGCTTGCTGCAACCTCTGCCTCCTGTGTTCAAGTGATTCTCCTATGTCAGCCTCCCGAGTAGCTGAGATTACAGGCACCCACGACCATGCCCAGCTAATTTTTATATTTTTAGTAGAGACAGGGTTTCACCATGTTGGTCAGGGTGGTTTTGAACTCCTGACCTCAAGTAATCCACCTGCCTTGGCCTTCTGAAGTTCTGGGATTATAGGCATGAGCCACCACACCCGACCATCTTTAACTCTTGTTAAAAATCCTTAGTATACATATGTAACAAACCTGAACTTTATGCACATGTACCCTAGAACTTAAAGTATAATAATAATAATAATAATAAATAAAATAAAATAAAAGTTTTTACATTTTCAAAAATAAATAAATAAATAAAAATAAGAATCCTTAATTCTTGTAAAACTGTATCCATAAATCTAAACTCTTTATGCAGTTTGGTAAATTATGGTAAGGTAAATGCACCCACTTCACTTGATTCCATTATGTTTACCTCAGTTTTCTTCCACCTCTGCTCTAATGACATGAATATAACATGCACTCATTTTTTTTTAAATTTCAAAATTTGTCATTGTCTGTGCTCAGAATGACTTCCTCCCCTTTGGCTTTCCTTTTCTTAAGCTTCATCTCTTTCAGGAAGCTTTAAATCTTCCAGGTTGTGATTAGTCTCAAAATCGCAGAACATTTAGTTTATGGTTGTGCAACAAAAGACTTCAAGAGAGAAAGAATATAGTTTAAACTTGCCAGACTCTGGGTTAAGGAGCCATTCAGACAAAGGAGTGGGAAGGCAGGCATCCAGCAGTGGGTATGCTATCCCCAGGCTGAACCTCCCTTTCTAGAACTCACTCAGCTCTACTCCATGGGGAAAAAGCAAGAGGATCAATTTGCTTTCTGTCAATCCTTCTGAAGAAGGATAACAAAAAGATCTACAAAAACAACCTTGGGCTACACTGAGATATTGTCTGGCCTGAATTATTTAACTGGTCAAGAATGTTTTTTATAGAGTCCAGAGTACAAAAGAGTAAAAGCAGCTGCTGTTTTACTGTCAAAGGAGGGGGAGCAGGAATATTACAGCTGCAGGTAAACTGGGCCTGAAGTAGTGAATCCCTAAGACAGCAGTGCAGGCACTGATACATAAGACAGCAATAGTGAGTCTTTAGCATAAGTGAGAATAACAGCTGTGGAGAAGCTTTGCCTTGGTGGCATCAGGGTCATACCAATGTGGCATTTATCCTTGGTAGTGCCAGTATCAGTGGTAGGAGGTCTCCAGCTACTCTGAAGCTGCTGGACTCTATCTAAGTACAATGGAAACTAAGAGACCTCGAGGATGTGAAAATTCTGAGTTTACCTTTCTCGGCCCCACAATTTTGGAGGTAGAATTTGAACTAAGCTAAGTCTAACTGCCACTATGCGATATTAGAAAATATTTATTGCTTTTTTTAAAACCTCAACTCTACCTTCAGACTGATGTAGTCTTATTGAGAACAAAATAAAACCTTCTACTGTTGCTGATTAAGTTTATATGACTTTTGAATGTATTACTACCCCTTGACAAATTTTCTTGTAATTATAAACATATTTTATTTCTTTAATCAATAAATATTTATTGAAGTACTGCAATGCTAAGAACCAGGCAGACGTTGTTGACGTGTCTTCTGTATTTATGGAGCTTAAAGTGTAGAGAAGAATCAGAGTGAATAAATAAACAAACAAACAAATATATAATTACAAGTTGTGATATGACAAATGAAGAAAATGGATAGAAGAAGGGGCGAGCAGTAATGATACAAGAAGTTCAGGGGGTATTTGGATAAGGAGATAAGGGAAGTGATATTTCGGCTGAGATTTGATGAATGAGAAGGCCACCAAAAACATGTACAGGGCTGAAGGGTGGTTGGAGAGCATTAAGCCCTTTAGGTGGTAGGATGAGGAATCTGGAGTAGCTGGAGCACACCAGACAAGAAGAAGAACTGAATGAGATGCAGATGGAAACTTAGGCAGGGGCTAGGTCATGGGGAGCCATGTAGGCCAAGATGGGGATATTAGATTCGGCTTGAAGAGGGGTGAAGGTCATGGACTGAAACCAGACTTGGTGAATAGAACCCAGCTTGTAACACTTACTAGATATTTGAACTTTAGAGAAGTTATTTATCTTTTCTGTACCTCAGATTTCTCACATGTAAATATGGGGATAATAAGCATCTAATTCATAGGTTTTCTTTGAAGAATATTTGAGTTAATGAATGTGAAGTACTTAGATGAGTATCTTGTTCTGTGTGTGTGTGTGTGTTTGGGGAAGGGAGAGCTCAAGGGTTTTAATCAGGGAGATGATATGGCCAGAGTTCAGTTTTAAAGATATAATCCTTCCTGCCTGGTGGGAAATAGGAAAAGGAAAATTTGAAATGGAGAAGACAAATAAGACTGTTTTAGGGTTCTGATAAAGTACTTTGACATTCAATACTATTCACTAATTCTGCAATACCCTCTGTTTGTCCTGTCACTCTTCTATTTTTGAATGCCTTTACTTTGCTTGACTATTTAGTATGAAAGTCATGTGTTAGTGGCACAAATTATCTTGAGTGGCTATATCATCCCTCAGAGAACAGTTGCAAAGTCTGTTGTTTCTTTTACTTGTAAAAATATTGGGAATCAAATTGTTTTTAGCCATAGGCAGAAAACTGAAACTGGACCCCTTCCTTACACCTTATACAAAAATTAACTCAAGATGGTGTAAAGACTTAAAAGTAAGAACTACAACCGTAAAAACCCTAGAAGAAAACCTAGGCAATACCATTCAGGACATAGGCATGGGCAGAGACTTCATGATCAAAATACGAAAAGCAATGGCAACTAAAGCCAAAATTGACAAAAGGGATCTAATTAAAGTAAAGAGCTTCTGCACAGCAAAAGAAACTATTATCAAAGTGAACAGGCAGCCTACAGAATGGTAGAAAATGTTTTTAATCTATCCATCTGACAGAGGGATAATATCCAGAATCTACAAGGAACTTAAACAAATTTTCAAGAAAAAAAACAACCCCATCAAAAAGTGGGAGAAGGATATGAATAGACACTTCTCAAAAGAAGACATTTATGTGGCCAACGAACATATGAAAAAAAGTTTATCATCCCTGACCATTAGAGAAATGCAAATCAAAACCACAATGAGATACCATCTCACACCATTAGGATAGTGATCATTAAAAAGTTAGGAAACAGCAATGCTGGAGAGAATGTGGAGAAATAGGAATGCTTTTACACTGTTGATGGGAGTATAAATTATTTCAACCATTGTGGAAGACAGTGTGGTGATTCCTTAAGGATATAGAACCAGAAATACCATTTGGCCCAGCAATCCTATTACTGGGAATATACCCAAATGATATACATCATTCTACTATAAAGACACATGCACACAAGTGTTTACTGCAGCACTATTCACAATAGCAAAGACTTGCAACCAACCCAAATGTCCATCAATGATAGACTGAATAAAGAAAATGTGGCACGTAAACACCATGGAATACTATGCAGTTATTTAAAAAAAGGATGGGTTCATGTCCTTTGTAGGGATATGGATGAAGCTAGAAACCATCATTCTCAGCAAACTAACACAGGAACAGAAAACCAAACACCGCATGTTCTCACTCATAATTGGGAATTGAACAAAGAGAACACATGGACACAAGGAGGGAAAAATCACACACCAGGGCCTGTCAGGGGGTGTGGGGCTAGGGGAAAAATAGCATTAGGAGAAATACCTAATGTTGATGCCAGGTGGATGGGTGCAGCAAACCACCATGGAACGTGTGTACCTATGTAACATACCTGCACGTTCTGCCCATGTACCCCAGAACTTAAAGTATAATAAACAATTGTTTCTAATTAATTCATTTATTCAACAGACATTTATTAAAAGCTAATTATGTGTTAGAGATTGTCCTAGGGGTTTAAAATATATAAAGAAGCAAATTATATTCTGTTTTGTGAAATTTATATGTTACTGGGTAAGGCAAAGTAGTTACATGACATAGTTGAAAATTCTATACCTGAGAAATAGTTACTCAAAAATATAAAATAAGGATGAATTCCATCACAATCTTTTTTTTATATCTGTCCAAGGCAACCTTAGGGTTCCTCTTAACTTGACTATGCTTCAAAAGCATTTCTTTCTGACTCTAGGCCCTGACATCCCTTTTCCTTGAGCATTTGCTTTAGAAAACTTGTAACTGTAAATTATTTATCTGCCTCTTTGAGAGTAAATCTTAAAAGCCTTTTGCCAGTTTTATGACCTAGAAATACGACCTGAAAGTCATCCCTTTGAAATCTTCAAGGAAGATTGTGCCCTATTTCCCAGTTTCTGAAGGAGGGTAAGCATCTAATTTCTGGTGGCACCTATTAGCTGGCACAGATACCCTAATCACAGAGAAAAACATTTGCAAACTCAGGAATAACTCAACGCACTCCACACATTCCATTGGTCCCCCCTCAAAATCCTCTAGTCTTTCTCACTATTCACCCCAGAAATTAAAAACCTTTCTTCCTTTAATTTTAGGAGAACTGAGTTAAACTATATTCTGCTGTCTCTCCTGTGTTTAAATAGCCTAAAGTCTTCCTTAACACTTTAATTTTGCCTTCGTTAACACTCTAATTTGGGGGCAATGTTTGCTTTGGCATGGGTATATGAAGCTATAGCGCAGTTAACCGATAGTTAATAAAATGCAATTTTGTTGTGGAGTTTAACATAATCTAAAGAGAAGGAAAAAGTGAGTGTGTGTGAGCATGTGGGTGTGTGGCTGTGTAAAATATGTTTTCAAAAACAGCATCAATGTAATCAAAAATTAATATCTAAAATTTTTGGAGAAACAGTCAAAGTTCAGAAGTCTTTATTGTTTTTAGTAAGATAAAAAATGTTCCAAGAATCATTAAAAACTAAATTTAAAATATCTGAAAAAATGAAAACCAAGAGAGATTGATCTTAAAAGAGAAGTGCCTTGACAGTATATTCATACATGCAACTTATGAGTACGACTTTAAAAGATTTATGTCTTTAAATGTCAACGTACACCAAAGCATATTGGAAGTGCAGTACATAAATTATGTTAGTCTGGGCATAAGATATCTCTAAGTAATGAAGTAATTTTAAATCAATGCATTTGTCCAACAAGTAGTCAGTAGTCAATGGGGAAATTTAATTGTGAAATTCATGCTTATTATTTTAACTTAACATGAATTCTATCAACTAGTTTGAGCCAAATTACCATATATATTATACGTATTCAGGTGGTAGATAAAAATTACATTAATTTGGGTTTTGAGAGAGACTTGCAAGCTTTAACATTTTAAGATCAAGAAATGAAGGAATGCATAATTGTAACATATAGTCTAAGTGATAATGAGTTAATGAGTCTCAGTGCCTTACAAAAAATGATCTAAGCCTTCAAATAGTATTCCTCACCTTGGACATGCAAGCAGTTGGAATTTAGCTGGTACTAGCTAAAGAAACAAAAATATACACAAACAAGTCAGGAGCCAGAGTTTTTCCTTTTAAGTTAAGTGAGATGACTTGGCAGCTGACATCAGTGATTTAATATCTAACAAACATTTCAGTAGCCCCGATGATTTATCCTATATATCACTGAAGAGTAGAAAAATAAATGTACATCACATCTGCATGACAGTGATAAACACAATTCAATTTCTGAATCTATGACAAGAGCAGAAAAACCTACTTAAAAGTAAATTTAGGCATATATTTAGGCTATTCTGCCTGTAAATATCATGTGTTAATTTACCTTTGTTCAGAGAACCTTTTGAATTAAATTGTAATGGAAACAACTTGTGCAAATATTTCTACCTTAAATAATTTGTGTTCTGATGTTTAAACAGTATTTACTATACCATCAGATTATCCATTAAAGAAAAGAAAATATTCATGATATCATTAAAAATCACCAAAATATACTAAAAGCAAGTTTTAACTGAACTTTTCCTGATAAGCTAAAATTAAATATAAATATACATACATTGATGGGAAAACTGAAAGAACTTAGCAATGGTATTCTGTTATCCCTATTACATTTTTCAAGGCTGTTATTTTACAAGATTTTGGCAAATTCATTGCATTTTTCGTTAAAATTAAAATGTAGTAAGAAGTCCAATAATAAAGATCCCCCTGTGCACATATATACATATCTGGCTACGAGAAAAACTTTTCCATAATTAATTAGTTGCACACAAGTTAAACTTTGTTGCCCGCTATGCACATATATACATATCTGGCTACGAGAAAAACTTTTCTATAATTAATTAGTTGCACACAAATTAAGCTTTGTTAATCTAAGGTCTGCTGTAGCTTTAATGTAGGCAAAGAAAGAAAGACAGATTTGGAGTATGAAGAAATGCTTGGGATGCATGTGCCTCAGTAGGAGAATGCATAACTAGGAACAACCTGAAGGCTGACACAAGGACAACGGGGAGATGGCTTGGGATGATAAAAATAATCACAAAAGGGGATGAAGGATGAGTTCACAGATAAACAGGACTCGCTTAAGACGCTTAATCATTTTCTCAATATTATTGTCTAATTAAATAATTTTTAACTTTTCTGTTTATGTTTGTTTGGTAGAGATTCTATAGTTTGTCAAAAAGATTACACAACTAGCTGTGTAATTCATACATCCCTGACACAATAGGAAAATATAAACTTCATAATTTTTAATACAAAGGATAGAAGTTGTCTCTATTTTTGGTAGAAAGAAGTATTCAAAGTAAAAGTTAAAAAGTTTCCTCAGGATCTTGTGAATATGGTTTGTATTTGCATGGCTGGGAAATCCCAAATAAATGCATTCTGGCTAGAGTCCAAAGGAACCTAAAATTGTATTTAACACATATTTCTCATTAATAAAAAAAAACAAAAAAAAAACAAATAAACAAAACAAACAAACAAAAACTGTTCCAATGAAAATACACAGATATCTCTAATTATTTTCTTTTTCTTTCTATATTAGTACATAAACATACTTTATTTTTTTTTTATTTTTTTGAGACAGAGTCTCGCTCTGTCGCCCAGGCTGGAGTGCAGTGGCATGATCTTGGCTCACTGCAACTTCTACCTCCCAGGTTCAAGTGATTCTCCTGCCTCAGCCTCCCCAGTAGCTGGGACTACAGGCATGCACCACCACACCCAGCTACTTTTTATGTTTTTAGGAGAGATGGGGTTTCACCATGTGGACCAGACTGGTGTTGAACTCCTGACCTCAGGTGGTCTACCTGCCTCGACCTCCCAAAGTGCTGGGATTACAGGCGTTAGCCACTGTGCCTGGTCTAAAAATACTTATAATAGAGTAATTACTCCATTATTACTGGAGTAATGAGCTTTAACTGTTGATGGCTATTATGAACACCAAGATGTCTGTGATTCAATGCTTTACAGTATAATGCGACTGAATAAAACAAAATTTTTCAATGATTTTCAGAAATAAGGTATTTTTATGAATTAATATAATGTTTAATTTACCTTTATCATTTTTGTAGAAATATACTTTGATCACATTTAATGCAGAGCATTTATTTTGTACATGCAGTCTTAGTTTACTTATAGAAAGTGTCACACATAACATACATTAAAGTATTATCTCAGTGAAGTAAATTTTATTAAGTACAACTTTCTCTTAGTCATCATTACCTGAATGAAAAACGTGATCTCCTCAGTGAAGTCATTCTCAATACTTGAGAATCTGGGCTAGTTAAGATCAAATATTTAACATCATTGACTTGAATACTCACTTTTCAAAGTTTAGGTCTAGAATGACTACTTAGCTTTTAGTGAATTAAATTTAATAAAGTTCAGAAGGATTTTATTATATAAAAGGTATAATAAGTATACCTTTTATATAAGGTATAATAAGGTATATTAAGTATATAAACTACTTAAGACAAACACAACTCACTGATATTATCTAGGAAATTGAAACAATTAGTTGAAATAGTAAGAAAAGTGATTAAGAAAAATGGAAAAAAAATTAACAAAAGTCCTGTTTGCCAATGAAAGTAGAAGATACTGAAAGGCTTAAGTTAAATGACAGTAAATAAAATAAAATCTTTTTTTCATAGAAATATGGGGAAATTTATAATCTATGAACAATTTAAAATGTAGTAAAAAGTAAAGCAGGAGACAGGAGCAGTTGCTTCAAGTACAGGCTATAGTAAGAGATATTTCATGGTAGCAAATGGTTAATTAAATGTAGTTTAATAATGGCTAATATTCAGCTTTGAGTTGCTGTTTATACAGTACAATACTCTCAGTTTTCATCATTTTCCTTAAATCACCAGTAAAATATTCCACAAATACCACAGCGTCATTTTAATGGTATTTTGAAAAGTCAGGAGTTGGGGTAACATCTATTACTGATCAATATTGTCTGCAAATGTAACACCAATAGGAGTCAAGAGCAAAGATGCAGAACTTGGTGGAAGTAAAAGGCTGGAGATTACAGAAGAAAGGCATAAGGAATCATAGTAGCCTCACTCCCAACAATCCGAGAATAAATTATAGAATATACTTGTTCTCTCAATATATGAGGGTTCATGTTGTCTTAATAAACTATTAAAGAAGAGGGATATCATCTTATAACAGTCAGAATGGCTATTATTACAAAGTCAAAAAACATAGATACTGGCGAGATGACAGTGAAAAAGGAACACTTATACACTGTTGGTGGGAGTGTAAATTAATTCAACCATTTTGGAAGACAGTGTGGTGATTCCTTAAAGACATAAAGACAAAAATACCATTTGACCCAGCAATCCCATTACTGGGTATATACCCAAAGGAATATAAATCATGCTATCATAAAGATACATAAACACATATGTTTTGTATCATTAGTCACAATAGCAAAGACATGGAATCAACCTATATGTCCATCTGTATAAAGAAAATGTGGTACGTATATACAATGGAATACCATTCAGCCATAAAAATGATCAAGATCATGTCCTTTGTAGGGATAAGGATGATCTGGAGGCCATTATCCTTAGCAAACTAATGTAGCAACAGAAAACCAAATTCCACATGTTCTCATGTGTAAGTGCAAGCTAAATGATGAGAATATGTGGACATATAGAGGGGAACAACACACACTGGGGTTGATCAGTGGTTTGAGGGTGGGAGGAGGGAGAGGATTAAGAAAAGTAACTAATGGGTACTAGGGTTAATATCTGGGTGATGAAATAATCTGTAAAACAAACTCCACGACACAAGGTTACCTATGTAACAAACCTGCATTTGTATGCCTGAACTTAATGTAAAAGTTAAATTTAAAATAATAATAATAATAAAACAAAAAAGAAGGTGGTTATAGCAATAATTTGAAGAAACTTAGTACCCAGAGGCAACTGACATTTTGTTTCCAATTACATATATGTAATGTATTATACTAAGATTAGTGACTGTTAGATATCTAGTTCTAAAAATAATACAGTTTTATCTTTGTTGAAGTTTAATCATTATGACTATTAGCTATAGCTATTCTTGTGTATAAGTAAAGAGTAATAGAAAACCAAGTATCTTTCAAAAGTTATCTTAACAAAAAGCATGAAAAGTATTAAACTTGGAAACTATTTCATAGAAGTGTGTGTGTGTGTATGTGTGTGTGTGTAAATTCCAGTGAAATTTCACAGGGACCTTTCAAATATAGTGTATTTTTAAAAGCCTTTATCAAATGATTTCACTTGAAAAGTTCATTCATCTGTCTGCTTAATACCCATTCTTATACAAATATCTGTATTGCATCCTGTGTGGAAATTTTCTTAACCTTTTTTTACTATTCTCATAGGTAAGCAATTGATTCACAATTTCAAATAAAAAAATGTAAACAACCCTGATTTTGGCATTTGTTTTTGAAATAAAAAGCTAAATCCAAATTTATACATGATAAAAACAGCAGTAAATTCTAAATCAGCAAAAAAAAATTATCTATGATTTATATTATTTGTATGTACCCCCAAGTAATACAGAGGTTGTTAGAAAATTAGTTTTTGTTGTTGCGATTGCCTAATACTTATTTTTGTGCCCAAAGCAAAATATTAATGTAACAATGTTTAAATGAATAATTCTCATTTTCAATGTCAGAATCACCTTAAGCATTGCACATCATGTGTTTTCAAAAATATGGATAACACTACATACTTTGCCTAAATACAATAAAATATATTCTTAATATTTTGTAGGACATGCATACAGTCAATTAACTTCTTTATAAAAATGATACTGGAATTTGAGTGTGAAATTCTGTAGTGGAATATACTAGTAATAAAAAAATAGGGTGCAATTTGCAACTACTAAAACTTGATCAATAAATTTTTTTAGACTGTGTTTATTAAAACTTCAAATTTGGCTCAATTTTAATTTAAATCATTGCAATAATTAGTAATCTCTAACTCTCTTTTAGTAAGTAAAATAGTTGCTTTTCTTGGCAACGTGGAAACTTCAGTAAAGGTTTATTAGATATGTAACTCTGACATTCAGTTTCTCTGAAAGGATGCTCAGGTTAAGATGTCACAACCTTTTTACTGAAAATGCCAAAAGTGTACACTTATTAAAACAGCCTTCAATTTCCCACATGAAGATAATAAAACTTATGTTCTCTAAAGTTTACCCATTTATTTGACAGGCAATTAATTTTTAGATGAATTTTATTTACCTCTAAACCACAATGTAAATGCATGTTTATTGTTGGTGTATGTATTAGTCTGTTCTCACACTTTTGTAAAGAAATGTCCAAGACTGGTGGTAAAGGAAAGAGGTTTAATTGACAGTTTCACATGGCTGGGAAGGCCTCAGGAAACGTACAATCATGGCAGAAGGGGAAGCAGGCATATCTTACGTGGTCGCAGGAGGGAGAGAGAGAGAAAAAGTGAGAGAGAAAGAGTGTTTGAAGGAGGAACTGTCAAACTCATGAAACCATCAGATCTGGTGAGAACTCACTATCACAAGAACAACATGGGGGAAACCGCACCCATGATCCAATCACCTCCCACCAGGTTCCTCCCTCTACACTTGGGCATTTTGAGGATGACAATTCTAGATGAGATTGGTGTAGAGACACAGAACCAAACCATATCAGTGTAACTAATCGCAATTTTAATAGTGTGTATGTGAATCTGATAAATATAGGCTATACAACTATACAACATGTTACTATAATGAATATTGTAGGCAATTTTAACACAATGATAAATTATTTGTCTACCTACACATATCTAAAAATGAAAAAGTACACTGAAAATATTGCATAAAAGATAAAATACCGTACACTTGTATAGGGCACTTACCATAAACTGCACTCACAGGACTGGCAGTTGCTCTGGGTGAATCAGTGAATGAGTGGTGAGTGAATGTGAAGGCCTAGGACATTATTGTATGCTACTGTAGACTTTATAAACACTGTATACTTATACTACAGTAAATTTAAAAGATTTTTTTAAATAATAAATTAACCTCAACTTACTGTAACTTTTTAGTTTATAAACTTTTAAATTCTTTTTTAACTTTTTGACTCTGGTAAAAACACTTAGCTTAAAACAAACACATTGTACAGCTATACAAAAATGTATTATTTCTCCATATACTTATTCTATATGTTTTTCTCTAATTTTAATTTTTAATATATTTTTACTTTTTAAAGTTTTGTTTAAAACTAAGACAGAAACACACACATTAGTCTAGGCTTACACAGAATCAAAATCACCAAGATACCACTAGGTAATTTGAATTTTTTAGCTCCATTATAAACTTATGAGATCATCATTGTATATGCAGTTTATTGTTGACCAAAATTTTATTATGTGGTGCATAACTGTACTTACTTTGTAAAGTTGCTATTGTCAAAATACAGTTGTATATTATGTGAAAATGCTAACATCAAGCATGACAAAAATCAGGTACTCAAAAATATTCATTTTATTTGTCTTCTTTCTCTTTCTTTTCTCTTGACCATTTTGATTATTGTTTTTCTTTTTAATACACTTTAAATTTTTCAAATATTTCTGATATTAATGAGTAGTTTAATTAGTCACAGCCTTTTTATTGAAATTATTCTCCTTAATGCCATGATTATTAATATATGGATAATGAATCATTGTCTTCAAATGTTGAAGTCAGTAATTCTAAATCTAGATCTTGAAAATGTAAAATTTAACTAATTAAAAAGGAGGGTGCTTTGCAGTTGTATTAGTTTGTTTTCATGCTGCTGATAAAGACATGCCTGAGACTGGGCAATTTACAAAACAAAGAATTTTAATAGGTTTACAGTTCTACATGGCTAGGGAAGAATCACAATCATGATGCAAGGTAAAAGGCACATCTCACATGGTGTCAAACAAGAGAAGAGAGCTTCTGCAGGGAGACTCCCCTTTTTAAAACCATCAAATCTTATAAGACTTATTCACTATTACAAGAACAGTGTGAAAAAGACCTGCCCCCATGATTCAATTACCTCCCACCATGTTCCTCCCACAACATAGGAATTCAAGATTAGATTTGGGTGGGGACACAGCCAAACCATATCATTGCCCCTCAGGCTCATCTCAAATGTCATGTCCTCACATTTCAAAACAAATCATTCCTTCCCAACAGTCCTCCAAAATCTTAACTCATTTCAGTATTAATTCAAAAGTCGACAGTCCAAAGTTTCACCTGAAACAACGCTAGTCCCTGCTGCCTATGAGCCTGAAAAATCAAAAGCAAGTTAGATACTTCCTAGATTCAGTGGTGGTACAGGCATTGGGTATATACGGACATTCCAAATGGGAGAAATTGGCCAAAAAAGGGGCTGCAGGCCCCATACAAGTCTGAAATCCAGCAGTGCAGTTAAATCCTAGAGCTCTAAAATGATCTCCTTTGACACCATGTCTCATGTCCAGGTCACACTCATGTCCAGGTCACTCCCACAGCCTTGGGCAGCTTCACCCTTGTGGGTTTTGCAGGGTATGTCTCCTCTCTCAGCTGCTTTCATGGGTTGGCATTGACTGACTAACTTTTTCAGGCACACCATGGAAGCTGTGAGTGGATCTACCATTCTGGGGTCTGGAGAATGGTGGCCCTCTTCTCACAACTCCACTAGGCAGTGCCCCAATAGGGACTCTGTGTAGGGGCCTCACTTTCATCTGCCAAAGGTAGGACTGTAATCTCAAGACCCTCATGTCAGAAGGCATCCTGCCCCATACTCTGAAAGAATGAATGCTGCACAGAGAGACAAAGAAGAATCTGAACAGACAGACCTTCCTGGGTTTCTCCACGTGGTCTATTAGTGTTAGATCACACCTCTTTTTTCCAGTCACATTTGTATGTGGTTGTCGATCATGCTTATGTGATGAAGCTTCCATAAAACTCCCAAACCTGGGTTTGGAGAGTTTCTGGACAGCTGAACATGAGGCAATTTCTGGAGGGTGGTACACTGAGTGAGGGCATGAAAGATCTTCACCGATTTCCTGATACCTTACCCTATGCATTTCTTTATCTGTAACCTTTTAATATCCTTCATAATAAACTGATAAACATAAATGTTTCCCTGAGTTCTGTCAGCCATTGTAGCAAATTAATTGAAGCTGAAGAGAGGGTTGTGGGAACCCCAACTGGAAGCTTATTGGTCAGAAGATCTGGAGGCCCAGACTTGTTACTGGTGTCTGAAGTGGGGTGGAGGGTGTGGGGCAGTTTTGTGAAACTGAACTCTCAACCTGTGGGATCTGTTGCTGTCTTTAGGTTTATAATGTCAGAATTGAATTGGAGGTCATCCAGTTAGTGTCCACTGCAGAATTGATTGCTTGGTGGTGAAGAGAAACCCCTATACATCTGGTCACAAAAGTCTTCTGTGTTGACTGTTACAATCAAGTGAGAGAACAGAATAAAACTCTTTTGAGTATATTTGTTATGCTCAGTGTGTGTGTGCATGTGTGTGTGTGTATATATATATCACATATATAAAACATATCTATCTATATGGTACCATAGTATATATTTACATGTGTGTGTGTATATATATATCTTACATATATAAAACATTATCTGTATGGTACCGTACTATATATGTACGTGTATGTGTGTATATATATTATATATATATACAGAGAGAGAGAGAGAGCGCGCTCCTACTATGAGTTCTGTTTCTCTAGAGAACCCTGGCTAATACAATGATGTTTTTGGCAGTTTTAAAAAGTATTTATCAAGTTATAATTTACATCCAGAAAAATATATCATCTTTAGTGTATAGTACACTAGTTTTGATAAACACATATAGTTGCATAAACACCACTTAATCTAGATATAGAGCATTTCTAAGACCTCGAAAAGTTTCCCTCATCTGTTCGTAGTTAACCCCTCTGTTTTCTGTTTCTACAGTTTTGTCTTTTCCAGAATGTGATATAAATTGGTCAGTTTTACTTAAGAATAATATAGTATGTGAAGATGAGTGGAAAATAAAACTGAAACAAGATTTGAGGCCAGATAATGAAGTAGCTCCGTTAAGGAATCTAGAAGTGGATTCCTACCTTGTCTTGGAAGTGATATAGTTCAATAGCAAGTGTACAGATTTTGAAGCCTACAGTTTCTGAGAATGAATCAAAAGTTTTGTGGTCTTTACACATTCTGCTTAATTTTCCTGACATTCATTTGAGCAATGGAAGAAAATACCCACTTCATTAGATTCCATTTGTATAAAAATATGACAGTATTTGCATATTATTTAATACAACAAAAAGTATTGCTAGGGTCTGAATATTTATACCCAACCCCCCACCAAAAAAAATGTATATTTTGAGATTCTAACCCCCAAGATATTGGTGTTAAGAGGTAGAGTTCTGGGGAGGTAATTAGATCATAGGACAGAGTCCTCATGAATAGGGTTAGTGGCCTTATAAGAGGCTAAAGAGACTAGAGTTCTCCACTTCCACCATGTATGGATATGACAAAAAGGCACTTTCTTTGAACCAGGAAAGGAGCCATCACCAGACACTATATCTGCTGGAGCCCTAGACACTGTATCTACTGGAGCCCTGATCTTAGACTTCTCTATCTCCAGAACTGCAAGAAATAAATTTCTGTTGTTTATAAGCTACCCAGTATATGGTACTTTGTTATAGCACCTTGAACAAACTAACAAGTAGTGAGCATGTGATTAAGTTATACCACAACTAGTATTAGTTTGCACAGGCCAATCGAAGTTTTTGATGTGGGAAACTCTGACCTCATCAGAGGTGTTTTTGTTTTTGTTTTTTTAATGTGGAATTTATTTGAAGTTCAGGTACTGGAAAAATTACCAGTTCAGAAAAAAACTCCCCAATAGGTAGCATTGATCAAATGACCTTCTTGGTCATTTTTATGCCTACAGTCATGCAAGAAGAGGACTGAAATCAGGGACATGATGAGAGCCTGTGAGTAGGTACTTAGAAAATAAATGAAGAATTGATATTTTTAATAAAGATAAAAGTGTTCATTAGAGGCTGGATGTGCTGACTCATGCCTGTAGTCCCAACATTTGGATGGTCAAGGCAGGAGGATCACTTGAGCCCACGGATTTGAGACCACCCTGGGCAACATGGCAAAACCTTATCTCTACTAAAAATTAAGAAAAAAAAAATAGGTGTTCATTAGAGCCATGTAAAATTTGAAATTACAAGCCTAGATTTTCACAAACATAAATAGGTTGATGAGAGAGAGAGAGACTGGGCAGAACTGAGGGCCAAGTCAGTACCATCCATTGTCAATCCACTACACTTTGTAGTCAGGAGCGCAGGGCTGGATCAGTGAAAGAAAGACAAAAGAGTAACAGAGTGTGGTATCATAGCAGCCACACAAACCAAAATTTTCAGGGAAGAGGCCAGAGTCAAAAGATTTAAACAGGCAAAAGGAAGACAGAATGAACAGAGTCAGAAAGAAAAATCCCATTTATTATATTGGGTGCTTTCAGAAATGTTTTAGAGTCTTCTCTTTACAACCAATCTGAGAAGTAAAAATCTGAGATTCATGTAATTTTAATGGGTCGACAAAGGTCATACAACTAGTAAAAGATAGAACTGAAATTTAATCCTAGATGTTAGAAAAAGAATGATGAGGCCTTTTGAAGTAGTAATAAGGAGGTTACTGGTCACCATCAAGAAAGTTATTTTAGGGGGATTGTGGAAGCATAAGAGAAAATTGAAAGAGATTTAAAAGTAAGCAGATAATGAGAAAAAGGGGAACTAGTCTTTCAAGTTTTCAGAAAAAGGGGACAAAGATAACTAACTCAAGGGATTAACAGTGTCAAGAGGGAGATCCCCAGGGATGGAAGGAATTAAAATTGCTAGTAGGCAGGTTGCAGGGAATAAAGTTTCAAGAGCTGTAAAACATAAATCTCTGCAATGAGTTGCTCTGAGAATTGAGATAGTTAAATATTTTTAGTACATGAAATGAGAGAATGGTCTATTGTTTTAGTTTTTTACAGTGCTCATTGTTATTTACAGTATTTTATTTATTTTGAGAAATTGAACTTTTTCTGATAACAAAAATATTCTTTATTTTGGAGAATGTTTGTGGAAAGTTTAGGTAAAGGTTCCACTGAAGAATGTTGATGTTTGAAACACTCAAGAAATAAATGGGATCCCTAATTTTTAAATGGCTAATTTTGTTGTGTGTAGAGTCATGTTCTTGAATTCCCCTTATGTGCATCTTTGGTAAATGTTTGTAAGTATTGTAAGAATGTTCAAGTGTTTAAGAATGTGTGTGTGTGTGTTTGCCTATAGGTCCATGCCTTTGATTTTGTTCAAGAAACAACTGCAAAATATCAAGAGCAAAGAGTAAATGAAGACAGAAAAAACATAGAGACATATTTTCATCTCACACTGTCATGAAACCATAAGAGCATCTGACATGACGATGTGCAGCTCTGGCCATGAATTTGGAATAATACCAGTTAAAATATGTGGGACAGTAGCCATGTGCTAAATACTTTTCATGTGCTTTATCTTTCTCTCGTGTGTGTGTGTGTGTGTGACATTCATTGATTTGTGATCCTCTTAGCAGTCCTCAAATATAGGCATTACTATGATATTAGTTTTATAGATACAAAAATTTGTAATTTTCTTAAGGTCACATAACTGGTAACTGGAAGAGCCAGGTTTGATTCAAGGTCCTAAGGGCCCAAGTTTTCAACTATACTCTATTGTCTCTGCAAAACCCAGATATTGGGATAATCACTTATTGTCTGATTATTGTTGTTGTCAGGAGCCATGAGATAAGAAAATTCCCTACAAATAAGTGAGAAGGTTTTTCAGATATGAGTGACTGTTTTTAAAGATCTGAAAGGAGAACAACATTGGCATGAAAAATTAGGTTTAGTTGTCTAAATTCCCAAACCCCACAGGATAGATCTGTGTAGCACATCAAATCTGTGACAGGGTGGGCTAATTTTCCCAGAGGATATATTCACAAACTTTAATACTGTAACTTTCCCTTGACCATCTTGAATGGAATGTGTGGGACAATAAGAATTGTCTCATATAGTCTCTAATAATAATTCTATAATAATATATTCTCTCACTAATAATGTATCAAATGACACTTAAAGAAAACTAAGTACTCAATGGCAACTGGCAATTTTGGGTATGGGGGAGCTTACAGTTCCAAAAACTCAATCCATGAATAAAGGAGAGGGTATTTAGAGAGAATGGAGTTTGAGGAATAATTTTTTTCCCCTTGCTTTCAGGCTGAGAGTGTTGGGGAAGAAAATAACTTCCTTTTTAAGTATAGGAAACTTAGACTAGGAAGGATCTGTAGTCTTACTCTCATCAAGAATTTTGAGAGATACCTTCCTCACCTCATAGGTATTGAGGTATAAAGTAGAGACAGTCACACTGGATGCCAGAAACAGAGAAGCCTGAGGTAGCCCACTGGATCACACTTCCTTGGACTGTTGTGGCAGAATGATGATTCTCATTTCTTCAGCTACACATACAAGTTATATACTTGAAAATGCCTATAGTCCAGTGTTCTAAATATCTCTCTGCAGTATATGGCACAGATTATCATTCCCTTCTTGAAATGTTTACTTCACCTGCCTCAGGGACTTCATTCTGTCTTGTTTTTTCTTCCACTTCAGATAGTATCCCTTTGCACTTTCATGTGCTGATTCTCCTTCATTTTCAACATCTCCAAATTTTGCTGAAATCTTCTCTAGTCCCATAGCTTTATGAATAATGTGTGTGTTAACAACTCCCAAATGTTTATCTCTAACTTGGATCCCTTGTCTGAACCACAAACATGGCTATTTACCTACTTTCATAGTTTCATCACTTGCATGTTTAATAGTCCTCTCAAACTTAAAGTGCCAAGTGCTAATACTTGACTTCCTTTCCCACTCCACCCCAAACCTACTTTTTTCATATTCTTCCCCCACTTGTAAAATAAAACTTGACTTCTCCATTATCCCAGGTCATAAGACTTATAGTCATTATTCTTTCATTTGCTTATTCAGCAAAAAATTATTGAACACTTACTAAGTGGAACACAGTGTCCTATGCAACTGTACATGATGGAAAAAAATAAAGATCCTTAGACTCCTAATAATTTCAATCAACAGGAAGAATGACAACTATACAGTACACATATTCATAAGCAGTTTAAATAGTATCTCAATGGTGACATATTCCGCGCAAACTAAAATGGAACTGGGTGGAGCAGATTGAAATGAGAATAGCAAGTTGTAATATTACGTGGAAAGGTTAAGGTAGGTATATTCTGGAAGGTAAGGTTACTCATACACTTGAAGGTGAGACAGTTTACCTGAGTCAAGATAGTTGAGAGAAGAGTGTTCTGAGAAGGGTAACACTGAGAAAAGAAGCTAAAGCACTAACCTCCTTGCTGTCTCTGAGAAAAAACATGAAAACTAATACGTTTGGAACAGGGTAATCAATAAAAGAAAATCAAAGAGGTAACAGAAAAACAGATCCGGAAAGGCCTTTCAGGTCCTTGTTACCACTCTGGTCTGTTATTCTAAGTGAAATAGAAAATAATACAAAGTTTGGTTAAATATTTGCCACTATATATCTTAATTTTTAAAAAGATCACTGTGGCTATTCTCCCAAAAATAAACATGGGAAGAGGGAGGTGGGCAAGAGTGGAAACAAAAAGATCTATTAAAGGACGTTTGCATTAACTCTTGGGATAAATGGTGATGGTTTCAACCAGAGTGACAGCAGTGAAGATAATGTACAGTGGTTAAATTTGTGATATCTTTCTCTTTTTTTCAACTTTCATTTTAGATTTGGGAGCACATGTGCAGGCTTGTTACCTGGGCACATTGTGTGAAGTTGAAGTTGGGTGTAAGAATGATCACATCACCCCGGCACTAACATAACCCAACAGTCTTTCAACCCTTGCCTCTCTATCTCTCCCTCCTTCCTCTAGTAGTGTCCAGCGTCTGTTGTTGCCATCTTTATGTCCATGAGTGCCCAGTGTTGAGCTCCCACTTATAAATGAGAACATTAAGAATTTGGTTTTCTCATTCTCATTAATTCACTTAGGATAATGGCCTCCAGATGCATCTATCGTGCTGCAAAGGACATGGTTTTCTTCCTTTTTTAAAATAGATTCATAGTATTCCATGTTGAATAAGTACTACATTTTGTTTATCCAGTCCACCATTGATGGGCGCCTATGTTGAGTTTGTATCTTTGCTGTTGTGAATAGTGCTGAAATGAACATGTAAGTGCTTATGTCTTTTCAGTGGAACAATTTTTGTGCTTTTGTATATATACACAGTAATGGGATTGCTGGTTCAAATGGTAGTTCTACGTTCTTTGAGAAATCTCCACACTGCTTTCCACAGTGGCTGAACTAATTTGCATTCCCACCAGGAGTGTGTAAGCATTCTTTTTTTCTCAGCAGCCTCACCAACATCTGTTGTTTTTTGACTTTTTAATAATAGCCATTCGTACTGGTATGTGAGGATATCTCATGGTTTTGAGGTGTATTTCTCTGATGATCAGTTTTTCTCTGATATTGGGCTTTTTTTAATGTTTCTTGGCCTTTGGGATGTCTTCTTTTGAGAAGTGTTTGTTTATGTCTTTTGTGTTATTTTTTTTTTTGCAAATATTTTCTCCCATTCTGTAGGGTATTTGTTTACAATGTTGATAGTTTCTTTTGCTATGCAGAGGCTCTTTAGTTTAATTAGGTCCCACTTGTCAATTTTTGATTTTATTGCAATTGCTTTTGAGGTCCTAGTCATAAATTCTTTCCCAAGGCTAATGTCCAGAATGGTGTTCCCTAGATTATTTTCTAAGATTCTTGTAGTTTGAGGTGTTAAACTTAAATTTTTATAGATTTGGGATATATTTCTTTCATACGTCACAACAAATTCATCATCTCTTCTCTAAATTCTGTTCAAATCTATATCCAGAATCCAACATTACCTTCATTACTGCCAACTTGATCCAAGCCACTGCTAGCCTGTGTCTGAATGGATATAATAACCTCTAATCTGGTTTAGCATCTTCCCATTTCCACACACCTCTCACTCTAGTCACCACAAAATTAAAGTAATGCTTTAATTGACAATCAAGTTGTGTATTTTCTCTTCTCAACACCTCCATGAACTTTCCATGAGATAAAGTAAAAGCCAAAGTCCATAAAATGAACAACAGGGAGACGTCCACATTCTGATTTATCCTTTATTGCTTTAGCCTCTTGTCCTGTCATGCTCCCATTTGTAGTTTCTACTCCAGTCATCTCTGGCCTACTTTAGGATATTTGTAATCAGTGTTTTCTCTATCTACATATCTCTTCCACAGATGTCTTCATAGTTAAATTTCTGTCTTGTTTCTTTTTGTTCTTCTATCAAATGTCATTTGAAAGTAAGAAGGAAAGGGACCAGGCGTGGTGGCTCACACCTATAATCCTAGCACTTTGGGTAGGTGGATCACTTGAGGGCAGGTTTTGAGACCAGCCTGGCCAACATGGCAAAAACTCATCTCTACTAAAAATACAAAAATTGACCGGGCATGGTGGAGGAGGCACCTGTAATTCCTGCTACTGTGGGAGCTGAGGCAGGAAAATCGCTTGAACCCAGAAGGCAGAGGTTATAGTGAGCTAAGATTGTGCCATTGCACTCCAGCCTGGGTGACAGAGTGAGACTTGTCTTCAAAAAAAAAAAAAAAAACAAAAAAAAAAAACAAAAACAAAGACAGCAATAATTAAAGGGGAGAGGGAGAGGGAGAGGAGGGGAGGGGTGGGAAGGGTGAAGGGAGAGGGAGAGGGAGGGAAGGGGGAAGAGAAGGGGAGGAGGGGAAGAGGAGAGGGGAGGATGATGGGAGGAGGAGAGATGGAAGGGAAGGCGGATGGAAGGGGGAGGGGAGTGGAGGGGAGTTGAGGGGAGGGAGGAGGGAAGGAGATGGGAAGAGGAGAGGAGCAGGGAGGGAAGTGGGAGGGGAGGGAAGTGGGAGGGAAGGGAATGGGGAGGGGAGAGGAGGGAAAGGGGAGGGTTAGCAGGGAGGGGAAGGGAAGGGAAGAGAAAGGGGAGGGGAGCTGCAAGGGAAGGGAATGGGGAGGGAAGGAGGAAGGGAAAGGAGGAGGGGAGAAGGAAAGGGAGGGAAAGGTGATGGCAAGAGGGGAGGGGGAAGAGGAGAGGGGAAAAGAGGAGGAAGGGAAGGAAATGGATAAAAGGAGGGAGAAGGGAAGGGGGAGGGGAGCAGAGGGGGAAGGGAAGGCAACGGGGAAAAGGAGGAGGAAGGGATGGGGGACAGGGAGCAAAGGGGGAAGGGAAGGGAATGGGGGAGTGGAGGAGGGGGTGAAGAGGGCGAGGAGGGGGAGGGGGAGAGGAAAGGAGGGGGAAGAGAAAGGGGAGGGAAGGTGAGGGGAAAAGAAGGTACACAGGGAGGGGGAGGGAAGGGAAGGAGTGGAGGAGAGGGGGAAGGTAGGGGAAAGATACAAGAAAGAAAGAAAGAAATAATGGGAGATACAGGAGAAAGAAAAGTGAAGAAAGGAAGGAAGAAGGAAGAGAAAGTAACAGTAAGAAAGATAATGTAAAGAAGGGAGAGAAAAGAAGAGAGGGAGAAAGGGAGGAAACTTCTACATCTTACAGAAGCAAAATATAGTAGATGAACTGTTTTCCAGATAAAAATGGATATGTGCATCATGATACTATGTTATGTTCAGCGTAAATTGTCTTGGGAGGCCACAATGTATAATCATGAATAACTCATTTCCATGAGTCAACAGATAAAAGTTCTTCACTTTAGATAACAAAATGTTAGTAGCATTTTGATTCATGAAAAATGTGTAAATATTATATAAATTATATTAAGAATAAATCATATTAAAACATATACACATATGTATAATTTTATTTATTGCTACAAATAGAAATAGTTTGTCTACAGTGTGATTTTAATATTTTAAAATATTTCCTTTCATTAGGAGATTGATTAAATATATGTTTCACACACTGCAGGATCAAGTATAATACAAATGATTTATGTTTAATTTAGTAATTTGAAAATATAAAGATACTATTAAAGCCAATGTCCAACTGGGACTGTGGGTTCAGGATATACTAATAGAATCTTAATTTGACAAAATTCTAACACACTTAGTGACTGTTCTTTCTATAAACTCACAGATAGAGGTGAGATTTCATTTATTCTACCTTTCAATGGTATAAATTTCTTGAGGCTTTCTTTGTTATGGTCCCATAATTCTCCTTTAGAAAAAGATAGATTCTGTATTATTTCTTTTATAAAGATCATCATGGAATCAATAAGTAACATACTAAAATCATTCTTCGCATCAGCAGGCCCCCTTTCTGTTCTCTTACCCTGACAGCCTTTGCTGTACAACACCATCGGAGGTTGTTACTAAACCTTCAGCATCAGGTTTCCCTAGCAACAGAAAGCCTTTTTCTTTCTCCTACTGTCTGTATCTGAGTTTTTTACAAAAAAAAAAAAAAAAAAAAAAAAAAAAGTAATAATCTCTCAAAACACTAGAAAGCATTCAGACTGAGACATATGAAGTTAGCAATGAAAATTGTGAGTTACAAATAAAATAGGGAATAATTAAATTGTAGAGAAGTATTTTGTTTATGGATTTACACAAAGCTCCAGATGGTGATTTGCTATATTCATCTCCAGATTAGCTAAATAAAGGCCAGGCCTTATGTCAGCCTGCACATGGCTTTAATGACTTTACCTTTATACTGCAAAAGGTTAAGGCTTTTAGTGCTGTGTTTCAGAAGCCACATATAAAGGAAGCTTTATTGGATTAGGCTTCTGAGAAACAAAGTGATACATGCTAGCAGACATTAACCGTAATCAGAAGCCTCCTAGGGTTGCAAGCTTCCTTGGCTAATGGTTGGGGTAAGTTATACTTGATTCCACCTAGAAATTATTTTTCTGTTACTAGATAAAAACACTGCCTAGCTGAACACAACTACAAAGATCTCTAATTGTAATCATAAGCATTTATTTAACCAGTTATTTTTACTTATTCTCTACAAAACATTTTCACTAAATTTTCTGTCATTTTCTTAAGGATATTCATTCTGTTTGAATCAAGAACAACCTGTGCTTATACCTTATACCTCCTTGGATGTACAAAGAATATAATTTTCACCTCCTTTGAGAAACAGGATCTGGGGGATTGCTAGAGAATCTTTATTTAGTCATGAAGTACTTATGATTGCTTTTGATTTTTAAGATTTGTCTGCCAGCATATGCATAGAGCCATGAAAAGTCAATTGCATATGAAACTGTATGATTTTTCAGTTTGTTTAGAAAAGTTTTGGCCATAAATCTAGAGATACTCATACTAGTTTTGTTGGATGTTTATTCTCATGTTAATGATCAACATTTTTTTCCTCCTCAATGGCACTCTGAGGATGGTGTTTCCTTTGGACATGGTTGTTTATTTAAGATTTCTTACAACTGATCAGATATGATGATTTTTAACAGCTTTATTGTGATTTTTTATTTTTAAAAAGAAAGCGTAAAGGTGTTTCACAGGTACAACACTCTTATTAATACACTACCAATCTTATTTTATTATTTAGCAGATTCATGGTTCAATAAGATTTATTAGTTCTGTTTAATTCTTATGATTTTAATGAACTTAAAAATCTTTATTATTTAAATCTTTCAGAAATCATGTATGTTGAACTATTTGTAATTACTTAGTATGCAATATTAAAATAAGGGACTATTGCTTACCTTAAAGGTTAATGTTATTTTCAAAGTTAATTACATAACATTAGAAACTATTAATATATATATACTAGTGTATGCATATATACTCATATATATACTTATATCATCTATATGATATGAGTATATGTCTATCGATCATTCTGCCTAAAATTATTAAGTGTGATTTCATAAAATACATACGAAATGAATATTGAAGCATGCAACATATTGATATATATTATTTTGTCTTTAATTTTCATATATATTATGTTGCAGTTAATTTTTGTACTATATTTATATTATTCTAACAAGTTTTTATTTAAAACTTAATATTTAGGTAATAATGATGCATTTTATGTTATTAGCAGGATTAAGAAAATACAATATTGCTAGTGGATAAAGTGTGTTTTTATTATCAACAACAATTGCAATTGTTAATAATTCAGATTTTTAAAAAATAATTCTCAGTTTTTACCTTAACAATTTTAATTGGCCTAAAAATGACCCTTTTAAACAAAAGTGTTTGCAACACTTTACTATTTAGAAAGGAAAAGGGCATAGATATTGATTTAATCCTAACTATACTCAATATTCAAGAACTCAAATGCCAAACCATGAAGAGACTTCCATGTTTGCAGTTGCCATAAATAAATGACACACACAGTTTGTATAATTTTCTGCATTTTAACCAACTAGAGAATAACTTGTGAGCATAGGGAATAAGCACAATGCCCCTTTTCCCATTAAATTACCAAAACCTAATACCAAGCTTTGATTTGGAGGCATTCAACAAATATTGAGTTAATACGTTAAAAAACAAAACAAAACTGCATTGACAAACTTGGTTCCATTTTACCCTTCGGTAGCATCCTTAAAACAATAACAAAAAATCTTAGGGAAAACAAAAAAGAGGAAAGGAACAAAATAAATAAAACATTTCTGGTGAAGAGTGGCCAAAAAGCCCTGAGTACATTAAGCTATGCTTAGCTGTTCCCTGAAAACATTTTCCTCTTACACAGCCCAGATTCTTTGACTCTGGCCAAGCTCCTGCCCTAAATGGCAGTAGCCAAAGAGTTAATTGCTCCCCATGAGTGCCCTAAGTTGTCAGGAGGCTAACCACTTAATAATCTTAATGAAAATCATGTATGCTTGCAGAGGCTCATGGTAACTTTTATGGTGCCCATATAACACTGGAGAAGGTGGTCTAATCATATAAGTTTTTGCTACCCCAACTGATATAAATGAATGCCTATTATACTTCTCTATTATTGAAATAAAAAAATGAAAAAAAAAATACCATTTTATGAAAGGCCATGTGTTCCCAGAGGAAATTCTGTTTTTAAATATAATAAAACTAACACTTCAGAAAATAACCCTGGAAAATAATGCTGAAGAAACAATTTTCATCTTTGAATGAACTGGAAGAAATAAAGATTAGAAAATGTGCCTCAGGTCATATTCGGGGTTTTGCCCCAAGAGAACTCAGAGAGAGAGTGCATCGCTGCTGTGTAAGATTTGGTGCATTTTACTTTCAGGGTTATGCTTATTTTCACCAAGTGCATTTTCTAATGATCAAAACAGTATTTACTAAATTCATGGTGCTAACTAAATTTCCTGATGAAATAGACGGTGTCTATTCATGAGTTGTTATGTTTTATCTATTTTGGAAAGCTACTGAGAAATCAAATATAACCGAATATTAAGTTATAAATGTGTAACAGTCTATTATTGTGTGACAAGAAATAGAACCACATCAAAGTCTGAAGAGGTATATTCTCCATCAAGCACACATTCTTTCTTTGAACAAGTAAATGTAAACCTGAATTTTAATTGTAACTGAACTTGTTGAATTTAGAATCTGAATCTGGAAAAGATTAGCTTAGCAGAGTAATCGAGCATAGCCTCAGAAGTCAGACACACTGGTTTAAGACTATTAGTTTGTCACTCATTAGCTTTGCAATTTTTAGCAAATTTATTTCGTAAAATGGAGATAATTTTTATGAAATGGAAACAATAGTACACATCTCATCTAGTTGAGTTGAGGCTTACATAAAATATTGTATGTAATGTGCTATGAACAGGATCTGTGAGCTGAGAGCTCAATACATATTAAGGATTATGAGTTATGTGATTTGCATGCTTTATTACACAAAGAAAGTTCAAAGCACCCACATGCACAATGATGGCATATTTAATACTGGGCTTGTTCCAGTGGAGTTTTTTATATCAGCGTTTACTCCTCCTTAGAATCTGCTTGAAGACTCTGCCTAATATTGCTTCCATGGCTCTTCTTTTCACGAACTTCCTTCTCAGGGACCCCCACTTTCAATTCACTCAGTCGTTCTCCAGACATATTAATACTGTGTTTATCAGATTACAGCCAGATCTGACAGTCTTGGACAGCATCTTTGAAGTGAATTTGTAGCACCATGCCAATCCATTACATAATGATTTTACAGTTAATTTTCAGAAACAATTCATTTTTCTCTCCTCAAGGTCTTGGGGAGAGAGAAGGTCATTAGATGTTCCAAATATCAGTAAAATACTTTGAGACAATGTGAATTTCTCACAATGTTAGTTCAAAATATTAATCAGATTTCTTCTAAGAGCTTTCTTTCATTACTTCTAAAGTATTAATTTATCATTTGTAGAATTGTAACTTCAATGTAAATATAGACAAAAAATAATTTTAATATTAAAAAAGGTAAATATAAATTCAATTTTTATATGTAGAAAATAAACACACATGGAACCAATGCACTTTGCTCATTCAAATTTTTGACAGGAATATATTCTCGATAAAAATGTAACATTAGCATAAAATCTATTTTATAAGTTAATATGCAACTATTAAAATGGTTTATTCAATGTATTATTTACATTTTAGGATATAAGTTTGGAAATTAGCAACTAACATAATTAAATTTATAAAAAAAGAATTATTGCTCACATATTTTTTTATTATATATCTATCCATGTATCTTTCTATGTATCTGTTTATGGTTTATGTATCTATCTGCCTGTATATGTGCATGCATTAGTCAGAATTCTCCAAAGTAGCAGTATCAATAGGATGTGTGTGTGTGTAGGTGTATGTGTTTTATGTACACACATTCTATTGGTACTCTGTGTGTGTGTGTGTGTGTATATATGGAGAGAGAGAGAGAGAGAGACAGAGAGAGGAGAGGGAGAAGAGAGAGAGAGAGAGAGAGGTACTTTAAGGAATTGGTTCATGGGATTGTGCAGGTTGGCATGTCTGACATTTGCATGGCCAGCTGCTGAAGATCTAGGGAAGGGTTAATGCTGCAGCTCTAATTGGAAGGCAGTCTAGAGGGTGAATACTTTTCTTTTTTCTTTTTTTTTCTTTTTTTTTTTTGAGACGGAGTCTTGCTCTGTCGCCCAGGCTGGAGTGCAGTGGCCGGATCTCAGCTCACTGCAAGCCCCGCCTCCCGGGTTCACGCCATTCTCCTGCCTCAGCCTCCCGAGTAGCTGGGACTACAGGCGCCCGCCACCTCGCCCGGCTAGTTTTTTGTATTTTTTAGTAGAGACGGGGTTTCACCGTGTTAGCCAGGATGGTCTCGATCTTCTGACCTCGTGATCCGCCCGTCTCGGCCTCCCAAAGTGCTGGGATTACAGGCTTGAGCCACCGCGCCCGGCCGAATACTTTTCTTTTTAGGGGACCTCAGTCTTTTCTCTAAAAGCTTTAAAGTTATTGGCTGAAGCTCACTCACATGGTGGAAGGCACTTTTCTTTACTCTAAGTCTCCTGACTTAAATGTTAATAACATCTAAAAAATTACCTTCATGGCAACATCTAAACTGATGTTTGACCATAAAGGGGATACTATGGCACCATGGCCTAGCCAAGTTAAAACATAAAATTAATCATCATTTTACACACACACACACACACACACACGTGCACACACACACACGTATCTATGTATTTATAGATTGCCTTATATATTTTATTTTATTATTTATTTATTTATTGATGTGGAGTCTCACTCTTGTCACCCAGGCAGGAATGCCCTGGCGCCGTCTCTTCTCATTGCAACCGCCACCTCCTAGGCTCAAGCGATTCTGCTGCCTCAGCATCCCAATTAGCTGGGAATACAGGCAAGTGCTACCATGCCTGGCTAATTTTTGTATTTTTAATAGAGACAAGCTTTCACCAGGTTGGCTAGGCTGGTCTCAAACTCTTGACCTCAAGTGATTCGCTCACCTGGGTCCCCCAAAGTGCTGGAATTACAAGGCATGAGCCACTGCACCTGTTCACCTTATATGCTTTATAAGATAATCTGTTTTCTTGGTTATTACAAAAAATAAGTAAGCCAATGTTTATCAAATTAGTATAAATACTGTCAGTAAGCTTAATGAGCTTTTTTGGTTGTTCATAAACTACAACTTATTTTGAAACACTGAAAATTAAAATAAAATTAAGTAGCTTCAGCAATTAAAAATAAAATGTAATGAGAAAAAAAGATTCTTTTATTTTTGAAAGAAAATAGTCAAAAAAACAAAGTAGAGAAATATTCTCTCCAAAACATGGAAGAAATAACTGAGAGCCAATGAGGATATGGTAGGGCAACAAACTGATCCTAATCATCTCTCTACTCCGTGGCGATGATGACTTGTTAAGCATCTGTCAGTCATTACCCCACAGGGCACAACATGTTGAGATTAGCTCATTAAATATAAGTTTGGCTTCAGCTTGATGGTTAAATGTCCAATATTACCTTTGTGGGTTTGCACTGAAGTCAGAGAAATATGTTCAAGTATTAGAAGAATGTAACTCAACACCTTATGAAATATTTCTAAACTGTGATATTACAAAGCATATATATATATATATATATATATATATATATGCCCTTTTATTTATTTATTTATGCAACAAATGCACTGTTATATTCCCTGCACATTCTAGGTCCTGAGAAAACAGTGACAAATTAGACAACAAAGTTTGTGAATTTTGTTAACCTTTTATTTCTGGAGAGGTGTGAGAAAACAACCAGCAAACAAATAAGCAAGAAAAGAATAAATAATAGAAGCTATCCAGATAATTCAAATAGGGTGAGAAGACATTACCTGGGAGGGTATTTTAGACTGGGAGGTCAGGAAGTATTGCAGTTCAAGTTAATGTTTAAACAGATTTTTATAACAGTGCAGGAATATTATTGGTCAGTTTTAAAATAATCATTTGGCAGTTGTGTGAGGAGACCTGACTGCTGAGAGATGAGCAAGCATGAAGGAGGACGGGAATAGGGAAGCTAGAAAAATGGACAGATTTATTTTCAATTTGCCCATGTTCTTTCTCCCAGTATTAATATGACTTCATTTCTTCTCAGTGTTTGAATATTTATCCATCTGTGATTTATTCTGGCATAAGGAGTAAAATAGACATTTGTCTTATTTTATGCACATAGGTAGCCTGTTGCCGCAATCCCCTTTATTCAATAATGGGAGAATAATTTTAAATATTTTTATATTCATAGTCAAATAAATTTTCCAATACTCTTTGAGGAAGAAATATATTTAAAATGTACAGGCAAGGATTCCTCTCCTGGATACATACTCCTGAGAAATTATTGCAAAGATCTATACAAGGATGGTGTATATGGCAATAGGGAGTTGAAAGCAACCTGTGTATCCATCTCCAGAAGAATGGATAAATAAAATACAGTAAATCACACTATGAGATGCTGTATAGCAATATGAAACAATAAACCAGATATGTGACATGGATTGGTCCCCAAACAAGCCTGAATGAGTAAAGTAGGACAGAGATGGGATTTACAAAACCCTTAATGGAGCTGAAAATACACAAACCCACACTATGTTTTACAAGACTGTATCTATGCTGAAGAACATACGGCAAACACATTACAAATGGTTTCCTTTGACAGGAAGCAGATGGGATGGGGATTAAGAAATAAGGGACAACCCAGACATGAAATGGGCTTTGTGTTGATGATGATATGTTAACAGTAAGAAATGTAAGGTGCATTCCAATTTCAGACACAACAAATGTAAGAAAGTGTGCCTGAGGCTTAATGAATATAGTAAATATTATAGCTCAATATTATGCCTCAGAAGTTTAATTTAAAATATGAAAGAAGGCCGGGGGCAGTGGCTGACGCCTGTAATCCCAGCACTTTGGGAGGCCAAGGCGGGCGGATCACGAGGTCAGGAGATCGAGACCATCCTGGCGAACACGGTGAAACCCCATCTCTACTAAAAATACCAAAAAAATTAGCCGGGCATGGTGGCGGGCGCCTGTAGTCCCAGCTGCTCCGGAAGCTGAGGCAGGAGAATGGCGTGAGCCCAGGAGGCAGAGGTTGCCGTGAGCTGAGATCGCGCCACTGCAACTCCAGCCTGGGTGACAAAGCGAGACTCCGTCTCAAAAAAAAAAAAAAAAAATTTGGCTTTTGCTGCTGTTTACCTACTTACAATCCCACCAACAGTGTAAAAGTGTTCCTATTTCTCCACATCCTCTCTAGCATCTGTTGTTTCCTGACTTTTTAATGATCGCCATTCTAACTGGTATGAGATGGTATCTCATTGTGGTTTTGATTTGCATTTCTCTGATGGCCAGTGATGATGAGCATTTTTTCATGTGTCTGTTGGCTGTATGAATGTCTTCTTTTGAGAAATGTCTGTTCATATCCTTTGCCCACTTTTTGATGGGGTTGTGTGTTTTTTTCTTGTAAATTTGTTTGAGTTCTTTGTAGGTTCTGGATATTAGCCCTTTGTCAGATGAGTAGATTGCAAAAATTTTCTCCCATTCTGTAGGTTGCCTGTTCACTCTGATGGTAGTTTCTTTTGCTGTGCAGAAGCTCTTTAGTTTGATGAGATCCCATTTGTCAATTTTGAAATAGGAACACTTTTACACTGTTGGTGGGATTGTAAACTAGTTCAACCATTATGGAAAACAGTATGGCGATTCCTCAAGGATCTAGAACTAGATGTACCATATGACCCAGCCATCCCATTACTGGGTATATACCCAAAGGATTATAAATTATGCTGCTATAAAGACACATGCACACGTATGTTTATTGCGGCACTATTCACAATAGCAAAGTCTTGGAATCAACCCAAATGTCCATCAGTGACAGATTGGATTAAGAAAATGTGGCACATATACACCATGGAATACTATGCAGCCATAAAAAAGGATGAGTTTGTGTCCTTTGTAGGGACATGGATGCAGCTGGAAACCATCATTCTTAGCAAACTATCACAAGAACAGAAAACCAAACACCGCATGTTCTCACTCATAGGTGGGAACTGAACAATGAGATCACTTGGACTCAGGAAGGGGAACATCACACACCGGGGCCTATCATGTGGAGGGGGGAGGGGGGAGGGGGGAGGGATTGCATTGGGAGTTATACCTGATGTAAATGACGAGTTGATGGGTGCAGCACACCAACAAGGCACAAATATACATATGTAACAAACCTGCACGTTATGCACATGTACCCTACAACTTAAAGTATAATAATAATAAATAAATTAAAAAAAAAAAAAAGAACAAAAAACAAACAAACAAAAAAAAAGAAGTAAGATAAAGAAAAACATTTAGATCAATACTACCATACATATGTTTTAAAAGTTAAAATAACTTTTTGACCGGGCGCGGTGACTCAAGCCTGTAATCCCAGCCCTTTGGGAGGCCGAGACGGGCGGATCATGAGGTCAGGAGATCGAGACCATCCTGGCTAACACGTGAAACCCCGTCTCTACTAAAAATACAAAAAAACTAGCTGGGCGAGGTGGCGGGCGCCTGTAGTCCCAGCTACTGGGGAGGCTGAGGCAGGAGAATGGCGTAAACCCGGGAGGCGGAGCTTGCAGTGAGCTGAGATCCGGCCGCTGCACTCCAGCCTGGGCGACATAGCGAGACTCCCTTTCAAAAAATAAAAAATAAAAAAAGTTAAAATAATTGAAGTGTAACAGAATATTTACCATATGTATAGCCACAGTATCTCCATTTAACCTTTGGATAGTTCTGCTGTAGTCTACTTGATTCCTGGGCTTTGTTGTTTCCCAATTGTCAAAAGCTTTTGCCGACTCTGTTTCCTAATATCTATCATTAAAATGCTTCCCCTTTTTTTCTCATGCCACTGACACGGTCTTAGTTTCTAAGTCCTGATTGTCTTTCACTTGGATTATTGCCATGGTTTCCTAATTGGTCTCCCAGGGTCCAGTCTTGTGAGCAGCTATGATGCCATATGATCTCTCCAAAAGTGAAAATGTGATTGTTTAACTCCCTTTCATAAATCCTTGTGATGTTTTTATATAGTTTTAAGGGAATAATCCAAACTGAGCTTGGTTGGTTCATGGCCTTCATTAATAAGACTTTGATTAGAACTGTCCCTTTCTATATTTCACCATTCACCTCCTTCGCCCAGTTACTCCAGCTCTTGGGCTTCCTGTCATTTTACAGAAGAATGTTCATGTCTTCCCTCTCGACTCTTCACTGATGAGCACCCAATCAGTTAAAAATCTCCATGCCTTAAAATGAATAGATTATACACACCAGGTTATTTTGCAGCTACTATACATGCTCATGTCAGACTTTTTCTGTGAAATTGGGTACATGACTACTACTTACATCTGTTGGCTTATTTGATTCCCTACCTCATTGTGAACTTGTTCAAAGCAAGGTCTGCATCTGTCTTTTTTTGTTTTTCTTTTCTTTTTTTTTTTTGTAATTACCGTTGCCCAGCATGAACCATAATATTGAGTGAAATTTGACAAATATTTATTCAGTAAGGGAAATTCATAATTTCAATTTTCAATTATAAGTAAAATAAAGTTTCATATTTTTGATAAAAATACTTGTAAAGAGGAATAAAATTATGTGAAACTTCAACTTCATTATAAGCACAAATAAGCACCCAAAATATCATATCCAACCATAGTAAAAATAATAAAACAAAAATATAGACATGATCTAAAACGAATAAGTATGCAAGTAGAAGATAATAAAATTATTTTCACTTGGCAAGAATCAAGTGCCGTTGTTAACATTGACAAAATGGTAAGAAAAATTGGGAGAAATATTTACATAGAAAGTAAATTTAATTCATGAATAACAAATGAAGCTCGTGCCGAATCAAATGTGAAAACTCTGGTGATTTTGTTTTACTTATTGACTAGTTTGAAGAAATACACATTATGTTGTATCAGTTTAGAAAAGTAATTTGTAGGAAAAGTGATCTGTTTTGAATACTATTAGGAAGGCTGATTCTTTAGTTTTTCTTATGGTGAAACAATTCATGTTTAATGGTTTCTGTGGAGAATTTTAGAAAAAAATAAACTTCTACAATTAACTAGCAAACACTGTGCTGATGCAAAGTCGTAGAATTTTAGTAAGGAAAGGTGTATGAGGAAGTCAAAGGATAACACGTATAGACAACTGCAGCATGGTAAATGTTTTAGCAATTCATGTAATAGGAACCAGAGGTGCCATGAAATTCACAAAAAAACAGTAGTACACACCACAGTTGTGGGAGAACACTCAGAGGAAGATGTGGTATAACATCTGAGTTAGATAGAATACGATTTCTAGGTGCATTCTTCATTTTTTAGCATCCTAAAAGTAAGTGTGGATAGTTTTCATCAGCTCATATCTCTTGTCGATTTATAATTCAAGAAATATTCATATATTGTTGATATAACCTATAGTTCATATTTAATCTATGCATTAATTATATAGAACCCACCAGTATTTTGAATTAGCTAAAAAAACTTTTATTAGAGAATGTTGAGAAATGTACTGCATTATGACAAAAGCTTCATTAAATCTCCATGCTATTAATATTCAGAGATTATGCTTTCTCAATTAAGCAATACAAAATTTATAAATTTTAATGCAAGTCATCTATCTACGTACAGAAGATAAATATTTATTTGTGTCAGTGCTTAGGAAGGCAACTATTCATTATGTATAATGATGCACCTTTGTCAGAGAAGTAAGTATTTCCCAGATATCGTATTTGAAATAATACATGCCTTCTCCCAGAGTCTGACCTAAACCATATCCCTCTCCCTCCCACTCTGACACACATAAATATTACCTGACGTAAATATTACCTGACAATGTTTCATAGGAAGCTCATGAGCTAAGCAAGTCTTTAAGCCACTCTTTGTGAAATAAATGTCTTATTTGTTACTTTGTACATTTTCCACTAATTGTGGTAGTACAGCAGTTTTGAAATGTCACATATTGTCTTCATTTGTGGATTCTGAAAATGTCTTCTTGTGCCTTATAAACTGTGACTAGGGATACAGTGTACTAGGCAATCAGCATACTGACAGGCTGTGACTAAGATAGATGAAATGCCATGATGATTTCATGTCTTCATTAACATATGCTTGTTACTGGTTCCATAGTCTAATTTTATAACTTCACAAGCCAGGCTCTTTCTACATTTAAGTTAGTTGTTTTTAAATTCTAAATGCCTCGGACCCAATCATTTGGTAAGAATTCATAAAATGAAGAAATACTGTTGTTATTTTCTTATATTTTTAAGCTTGATTGAAAAGAATGCTTCTGTCAGAAATAAAATGCAGACCTGTCGTGTTTTCTCTGTGGGCCTGCAAACATTTAGTTATTTTGTTTACAATGAATCTCATAAGATTAGAAAATCAAATTGACAGATGATCAATGTCAGATCTACTGAAAGACTACCTGCACAAATAGAATACAAGGTCAAACCTCAAATGGTCACTCAAGCCTTGATGATCATGTGTACATTGTAAAGCATGCCTGCAGTAAACACTTAATGTAAAAGTCACTTTGGTGTGAATATGCCCTTAACATGAATTTCACATTAGCATGTGAAGAATAGTTTTAAAACATCTAAAGTATGCATTATGAAGTAGCTATACATCATGATAAATATACACTGAGAATTGACTTTTTAATCTATATCATTTTAATTATTAGAGACTGTTAATTATAATAATTTTAAAGCTAAGAGAGAAAACATACCTTTTTATCCAAAGTGAATTTATCATTATATGTATAAGTGTACACACACAGAAACACACAAAGTCATATATGTCAGAATATATGTGAGATATTAATGCCTCAGAATATATGTAATCTGGCTGCTGTTTGAATTTTTTAACTATCAAATCTTTTCATGCCTTTGGTATCCTAACAAAAACCCGACTAAGCTTATGGAATTCAATGTGGTATATTTTAAAAGTAAAGACATATACTGTTCGATAGCTCTTACCTTTATCAGGAGAAACAATATAGATTAAGAATTCTATATTCTAAGTACTCTGGATGATTTTTAATGTTCTTAGAAACATTTTTGTCAATGTATTTAAGGAGTGCATAAAATAAATTTCAAAGTTTAATATTTCATTTACAATCTCTTAAGTGATCTTTGAATTATTTATCATTATTAAAATAGCATTTCATTTTTAGGATGTGCAACACTCAAGTACTGCCTTACCTTACCAGTGAGATAACTTACACGATACTTTTATATATGTTATATAATTGAGGATTTGAAGAAGTTTCCATATTCTTAGCTCCCCCTATATTTTCCATAAATTTTCCTTCATTTAATAATCTAGCTTATCAAAAACAGAGAAAGAGGTTTGTAATATTGATAGCAACTAAGAAAATCAAGACTACCATTAAGAACAACCACACAAAATGAGTAAATGTATACATAGTTTACTCCGAAATAAATGATTAAAATCAGCTCACAGTTACTAACTTTAAAAATTGTCTAATATTCTTATAGCATATTTATGTAATACAGTTTGAAAACAACGAATCATATTTTAGAATCAGTTTGCATTTTTAACCAACTATGGTAAAATAAATAAAGATGTTTAAATAAATATATAGAATTTTTTAAACCAGGAGTATGACATTTTTAAATATATCTCTGAGAATTTGCCATAAAATGTTTAATCAGAACAGGCATATTGGCTCAGGAACCAGTCAGTCGTTTTGAAGAATACAGCAGAATCTTTAACTTTTATCTCAGTGTTCACTACTGCAGGCAGAGGAACTTTTGTCTTACAGGATTGCTGAGTAAGAAAGAGACCTATTAGATTAACTATTATAAATTCTCCTGCCAAAACAAGATAGATCATTCCCTCTAATCCCAGCTGAATTCTGGGATTTCATATGACTTTAGAATAATTATTTTAGACCAAATTTGAGTAAAATGCCCAAGCTGCAGTTAGCTTGTCATTTCTTAACACTATAAATACAGAACCATGTGTGTTTCTGTATGTGTTTGAATATTCACAGGATATAGAATAGCCAAATGGCTAGTTTGTAATTATTTAACTATGTTTATATAGCTGTATACTTGACTACAAAGTTAGTTTTCTATAAAAGTCAACAGAAAATCAACTTTTTGACAGAGCTATATTACCTGTATGTGCAAGTATTTACAAAATGATATTGTAGAAATAGTTACATATAGATATAACATTGCTAAGGCATGCAAAGTAAAAAGAATAACAATTATTGACTCCTTGATCTTTAGTATGCATCAACTTAATATGGCTGTCACCCAACTTCTTCTCCCTTTTTCCTTCACTGACTTCTACCATTCTCCTATTTTCCCACTGAAAACTTTTTATTACATGATATATGAAGAAAAATCAAAAGATTACGTTGGATCTGAGGTATATATCAAATTAAAATCCAATAAATGTATTAGAATTTCTGAGAACACCTGCAGTTTAATAACAGAATTATGTTTTAATTCTACTCTTTACTAGCCATATACCTTTTGAGAGTTTCAGGAAATATTATTAATCCTACTGTAATATTATTTGTCATAATCTCTCCAAACAAGGGTGATAAATACCATGAGTTGTCTCTTCTAATTTTGCAATCAATATTTAACTTTTCCCAGAGGTTGGTATTTTTAAAATATTGCACACATAACTCTCTGTTGAAAATTTCTCAGTGGCGCCTAATCATTTAAGCAACAAAATAAACACTTATTTCTATACACATGGACACCTATTTGCCCTTGCATATTGTATTTCAATATTACTGAATGATAGGTAGTTTTCTTGTAAAATTTATATTTTTTGCAAATTATTGCCTCTGCTCTCTTTCAACTCTTCCTAAGCTTTCAGGTCTCACCTTAAATTCTCCTTCATTTTGAAAATTTTTATGACTTTATTAGGGAGATTAAGGAATTTTTCTCTGTTATTTAGTCATTATATCAAATTCTGTATTTTTATTAATGATTTTTCTTATGCAATGCTGTCTTTTCTTGAGATTATTAAACACTTTGAAGGAAGAAAATGAACATTTTTCTTTTGTCTTCTCAATCTAACATAGCAGAGCAAACTATTGGTAAATATAAATGGCTAAGGGTTTTACAAAATTTTCTTTAAAAAAAAAAAAATCCACAACAAGCCAGTGGTTTGCCTTGTTGCTAGTTAACATCATTTTGCACAAGTTCATCAATTTGCAGGTGAAATAACCAGTCAGTGTTAGGTCTGGGATTCCAAGTGAGGCAGGCTGACCCCAGAAAATACATTGTTAACTGTATTTATAGTTTTAGTTACCTGAGCCTCTTCTATACTACTGATTACACAAGGGCAATCTCTGCTTAGAAATTATAATCAAGAAGGAATAATTTAGTTTAAGTGCAAATATTTGTCGTTTTAAAAATACACCTGAAGATGTTTCTTTTAACAATCACCAAAAACATTAAATTGCATCACAACTTTGAGACAAAATATATATATATATGAAGAATCAAATAGCAATGTGATTAAGCTCCGTAAGTTACTAAATTTAAAAATATTTACATACTAATGTATGCAGAGTGTATATGCATATGTGTGTGTGTGTGTGTGTGTGTGTGTGTGTGTGTGTGTATATATATATATATATATTTTAAGATAGAGTTTTGCTCTTCTTGCCCAGGCTGGAGTGCAATGGCACAATCTTGGCTCACTGCAACCTCTGCCTCCCGGGTTCAAGCAATTCTCCTGCCTCAACCTCCCGAGTAGCTGAGATTACAGGCATGCACCACCATGCCTGGCTAATTTTGTTATTATACATAATTTTTCAACAATCATGTTCAGTTATTATAGAACAAACATTTCAGTCTTTTTATTGATCTTTGATATTGTCTACTTTCTTCATTCTCCTTGTGGGGATTCTGTATTCATCAGGTGACTATAGCATCAAAATCAGGGCATTCTTAAAAGTAGTAAACACTAAAGTAATTGAAATGAAAATAAAGGTCTAGGACAACCCATAGAAACCAGCAATGTACTGTGCAAACTGAGGTGGGTGCTTAGATTTATCTATTGACCATTTCCTCGGTGTCTTATGAGCCATTATTACACAAGACACATAAGATCTTCCATATCTCATTGCATTTACTTCATGTCCTTTTTAAAAAAATTCAAATAGATTTTCTAAACTCAGATGCATAAAAGCAAGTTCTTACTCCTCCTGTTATCCTTTCCTAATTTTCTCTGTCATTATCTTTATACTTAAAATTCTGTACTTTTCCAAATCTTAATACTTCTCTAATATTAAATATCAAACTAGTGACTTCTGCAGGTTTTATTGTAAAAGATTTTTTAATAACCTCATGTTAAAAATCAGGATGGTACTAGCAAATGTGTCCCTAAAATGCCAAACATCCTCCTTTGTAAATCACCACTGGTACAGTTTTGTTGTAACTGTGGCTCGAGACTTACAAAAAGAAAGAAAGAAAGAAAAAGATAAAGAAAGATAGAAAGGAAGAAAAGAAAGGAAGGAAGGAAGGAAGGAAGGAAGGAAGGAAGGAAGGAAGGAAGGAAGGAAGGAAGGAAGGGAGGGAAAGAAAAAGAAAAAAGAAAGAAAGAAAGAAAGAAAGAAAGAAAGAAAGAAAGAAAGAAAGAAAGAAAGAAAGAAAGAAAGAAAGAAAGAAAGAAAGAAAGAAAGAAAGAAAGAAAGAAAGAAAGAAAGAAAGAAAGAAAGAAAGAAAGGAAGAAAGGAAGAAAGGAAGAAAGAAAGAAAGAAAGAAAGAAAGAAAGAAAGAAAGAAAGAAAGAAAGAAAGAAAAAGAAAGAAAGAAAGAAAGAAAGAAAGAAAGAAAGAAAGAAAGAAAGAAAGAAAGAAAGAAAGAAAGAAGAGAAAGAAAGAAAGAAACAGAAAGAAAGAAAGAGTTTGCTTTTGAGGGCAGTGTAGCTATCAGAGCTCTCCTACATGTTTTCTTCATTTTTACAAAGTTACAAGCTATATAAACTGTAACTCAAAATTATACAACATAAATTCATTGTAGAATACATATGGAGAAAAATGAGAGAGCAGAGAGAGGAAAAAGGGAGGAAAGAGGGGAAAAAAAAACAGAAGTAAGGCTGGAGAGAGAAGAAAAGAAAGAGAAGGAAGGAAAATAGGAAGAAAGGAAGGAACCAATAAAATCTATTTGATTTCTTGTTATTATTAGGAAATTTGATAGAATGCTTTATATTATTTTCTTGCATAGTGCTACTTATGAAGACCATTTTACCAAGCTATGTCTCACCTTGTGGTGTATGGTATTTATTTATTTATTTACTTAATAGATGTCTGAGCATCTAGATATCTCAGGAGCCAAGACCATATGAAAGAAGGGATGAAAAACTTACAATGTAATGGTGCGATTATTATTTCCAAAATTCTAAAAAGTAAAATATAAAGCTTCTCTATGAGTTAAAAATTAGCCTAGACTCTATATCTTTCAAATAAAATATAATGCAAAGCGCTGGAAATTGCCTTTCCACCTTTTTTTAAACTTGTAGCAATTTGAAAACATATTTTAAAGAATGGCTTTCTTTCTCCAGAACTGGATAGTTCTACATGTTTATAAATATTACATGTTGTGTTAGAACCAAAAAATTATATTTTTTAGTCTGTTTGTAGTTCCTTACGGAAAACGATTCTTAGAAATGATTAATTGGAAAATTATATTTTTCATTTATATTTATCATTGTAGTAACATCTTTTACAATTATAATATCACAAGGAAAAATGTATATCCACTTTTTTCAATACCAGGAAACAAGTATGAAAGGATCTTCTTTTAATAAACTAAATACCTCAAATTAATATTTAGTGTTTTCTATGAATTATTTCAATTTTTTCATATTCTGTTTCTTTTTAATTTTAATTTATTTTTATAGTTTTAGGGAGTACAAGTGTGTTATTATTATATGGCTATATTGCATAGTGGTAAAGTTCACTCCTTCAGTGTAAGTGTCACCCAAATACTGTACTTTGTACCCATTGGTAATTTCTCATCCATCACCTCCCTGCTTTCCAAGTCTTCTATGCCTATTATTCCACTCTCTATGTTCATGTGTTAGCATTATTTAGCTCTTACTTACAAGTGAAAATATGCAGTATTTGACTTTCTGTCTCTGACTTTGTCACTTGGTATAATGGCCTCCAGTTCCACCTAAAAGACATAATTTTATTATTTTTTTTTATTCCTGAGTAGTATTGCATGGTCTGCGTTTATGTGTACACATTTTCTTTATCCAATAATCCATCGATGGACCCTTAAGTTTATTTCATGTCTGCTATTGTGAGAAGTGCTGCCATAAACATACAAGTGAGGTATATTGTACTGGTGCCAAAACAGAGATATAGACCAATGGAACAGAACGGAGGCCTCAGAAACAACACCACACATTTATAACCATCTGATCTTTGACAAACCTGACAAAAGCAAGAAATGGGAAAAGAATTCCCTGTTTAATAAGTGGTGTTGGGAAAACTGGGTAGTCATATGCAGAAAGCTGAAACTGGACCCTTTCCTTACATCTTATACAAAAAAAAACTCAAGATGGATTAAAGATTTAAATGTAAGACCTAAAACCATAAATCCCTAGAAGAAAACCTAGGCAATACCATTCAGGACACAGGCATGGGCAAAGACTTCATGACTAAAACACTAAAAGCAATGGCAACAAAAGCCAAAAATGACAAATGGGATCAAATTAAACTAAAGAGCTTCTGCACAGATAAAGGAACTATCATCAGAGTGAACAGGCAATCTATAGAATGGGAGAATATTTTTGTAATCTATCCATCTGACAAAGGTCTAATATCAAGAATCTACAAAGAACTTAAACAAATTTACAATTAAAAAAAAAACCTGTCAAAAAGTGGGCAAAGGATATGAACAGACACTTCTCAAAAGAAGACATTTATGTGGCCAACAATCATGTGAAAAAAAGCTCATCATCACTGGTCATTAGTTACAGGCAAATCAAAACCGTGATGAGATATCATCTTACATCAGTTAGAATGGCGATCATTAAAAAGTCAGGAAACAACAGATGCTGGAGAGGATCTGGAGAAATAGGACCACTTTTACACTGTTGGTGGGAGTGTAAATTAGTTCAACCATTGTGGAAGGCAGTATAGCGATTCTCCAAGGATCTAGATCCAGAAGTAGCATTTGACCCAGCAGTCCCATTACTGGGTATATACCAAAGGATTATAAATCATTCTACTATAAAGACACATGCACATGTATGTTTATTGCAGCACTATTCACAATAGCAAAGACTTGGAACCAACCCAAATGCCCATCAATGATAGACTGAATTTTAAAAAATGTGGCACATATACACCATGGAATACTGTGCAACCATAAAAAAAGGATGAGTTCATGTCCTTTTCGGGGACATGGATGAAGCTGGAAAGCATCATTCTCAGCAAACTAACACAAGAACAGAAAACCAAACACCGCATGTTCTCACTCATAAGTGGGAATTGAACAATAAGAACACATGTACACAGGGAGGGGAACCTCACACATTGGGGGGCCAGTTGGGGGGTGCGGGGCTAGGGGGAGGGATAGCATTAGTAGAAATACCTAATGTCGATGATGGGTCGATGGGTGCAGCAAACCACCATTGCACGTGTATACCTATGTAACAAATCTGCACATTCTGCACATGTATCCCAGAACTTAAAGTATATATAAAAAAGTAGATTTTCTAAAGAAAGATCGTATAAAGTTGAAAACATGATGAAGTAGTAAAATACTTATGTTATTATTAAACATATCTATATTCATATATATCACAGCAACTCAAAATAAAATAGGATTACTTTTTCTACTTTTCAATTTATCTTAATTTTTACACATAATCTTTATCTGTTTATGTTTAGAATCTTTCTCCTTAGAGGTTTATTTACTGCTGGAAAAGTGAGGTGGTAATTTATTACAAAAGGCGGAAAAGTAGGGAGTTATTTGACCTTGATATGTCCCTAGATTATTCAGATTTTTTCTATTGTCATTCACTTCAGCATATGTCATATTTAAAGCTGGGAATTTCCAACTGGACTGTTACGTTTATAGACCCTGAAATATTATCTTGAGTTTATTTTTTTTCTTGCATATATAACCTTGCATTTTTAGTATGTAATTTTTCAGATAGTGTTGTATTCTTTTTAAGTAGTCTCAGTGCTACTGCTCATAAATTATTCAGTTGCATTTTTTATGCTTTAAAGTTGTATAAATTTAAATCTGAATATTTCTTGGTTTCAGAAACACAAGAACAACAATGATATGGCTAATGCATCATTTATCACTCATGCGTGAAACTAGTCTAGGTATAAATGTGTGACTAAAGAATATATTATCCTTTTTATTTCTATAGAATAATTATACTTCTAATACTTTAAATTAAAAATAACATTTTGTATTCTAATAAAATCTATTTAAATAGCTAATAACATTTAAAAAAATCTCCCTTTCAATTTTTCATGTTGTCACCAAGCCCCATCAATTCTAGCTTCCAATGAGTACCTCTTAACTTTTACCATTGGTAATACCCAGCTTCAGGTATTCATCATCTCTCACCTCATGTGTTATAATAACCTTTGCATTGGTCGTCTTTGTGTATACAGCACATGGCTACTATTTGCCTATTAGGAAAAAAAAAAAATCAGATGATAGTACTTTCTCTTGCTTTAAAAACAACACATTACCCAAAGGATAAATAAGAATTCCTTAGAATGATATTTTAGAAGTTCATTTGTATTTATCTTTCATTTTGTGGTTAGTTTAACAAACATATGAATCCCCCATCCTCCCCATTTTTGTGTGTGCATATGTTGTTTATGTGTGTTTATGTATTCGTGTGTGTGTGTGTGCTAGCACAAGCACAGAAGCATACACACGCATAACCACATAATCACATCGATTCCACTCTGTAGGCCTCCTTACTGTATGATCAAGGAGCCATCAGAACACCACAAAGAAAATAATAATTACTAAAAAATGACATTGTAATAAATGGCTTTTGACCTTGGTGGAGGACTTAATTTCAGTCTTTTCTGTCCCGTATAAGATTTTTCAAGATGCAGAGGTAGACATTAGTATCAATTAAGGACTCTTAGCATCGTCCTCTGTGGAAGAGCCAGGAAGAACACCAGAGAAAATGTGCTTTGATACAGTCTGAATAAAGACCTCTAGAGATGTCCCTTCAGGTTTTTTTAAGTAGAAAAGAAAGGACTCGGTTTTCAGTCTGTTTGTTTGTTTTATACCTGCATCTGGCTATCATTAGATGTAGGATGACACTGGGAAGAACATGATCTTTGTCAAGGCAACATTCTTCAGGTAGAACAATTCCTGAAGTTGAGGAAGAGCTGGAAATAATCTCGCAATGCACTTCCAGTAGATAGGGGAATGAGTTTTCCAGTCTTGAAACAGGGTCTGGGAAGCACACCATATGGTCTTCTGTACTTACTTTAGAACAGTGACCAAATATATTTGATACATATTTAATGTTTAGAATATTAATTTGAGGATTGAAGGCATTAGAATTTTTAAGAGAATATATTGCAACATTGTTGTGCCTTCTAGAATGTGAATGACTCATTCATTACATAAAAGATACAGATTACAAAGGAAAATATGAAATTTGGACATATTAACTGTCTTCTTTCACATACGCTCACGGAGACACACATTTCACTGTAACTGAAATAAAAAGAGGTTAAAACATAACAAAAAGAGAATATTAAGGCAAATATGTCAGATGATTAATACTCTTGCAACTGGTATATTGAACAGGGAATGAAGGTTGAACTCTTATGTGATATAAATAGGAAAATACTTTAGTTTTCTCCAGACCCTGCCTTCAGTTATACTCTAGTAGATTCTTTTTGCTGAACCCTAAGTCTGTCTATTGGCTTTCCAATCAATTTCAATTAAAAGAAAAATTTTATTATGGTAATTCTGACACATTCAGTCATTAAAATGTCTAATTTATATAAACAAAACTTCAGTTTGACATCATAGTCGCAGCTTCTTTCTTCCCAGCACAGACTTGATTCTTGATTCTAGATTTAAGAAACAATAGAGGAAGTGAGCAAAGGGATTAGAGAAAAAATGCTGCTGAAATATGGCCATTGATATCTCTATGTGTCCATCATTCAAATTGAGGTTCTTCTTCAGGTATCAGGCTTGCTGTCTTTTGGAAGTGCTACAGGACTTTGTCCCTACTCACCTGTCTAGTTAGCCCTTATAGAGTGACCCATGTGAAAACATTACTTCCATATCTTATTACCCTCACTCTAACCCTATTATGGGTTGGACTACATAAAAATAACAGGAGCCAACCCATTATCTGTATTGTCTCCTCTGGTCATAGAAGTCCTATACATCCTTAGGCTGCCAAGTGATATAAGAAAACCATATACTGTCTGTTTTCTTTCATAAGTTGGAGCTAAACATTGAGTACACATGGACACAAAGAGGAGAACAACAGACACTAGGGTGGAGGTTGGGAAGTGGGAAGAGGGTGAAGATTAAAAACAAAAAACAACAACCAAAAAAACCACAAAAGCCAAAAAACAAAACTACTTATCAGATACTATGCTTATTACCTGGGTGATTAATCTGTACCCCAAAACCCCATGACACACAATGTGCCCATATAACAAACCTACCCATGTACCCCTTAACCTAAAATAAAAGTTGAGTTAAACAAAAAAAAAAAAAAAGGACACATGTTTAACTTCTGACCCCTGTCTCCTCACCTTACCGTGGGAAGTATCTCAAAACAGACTGTTGCTTTTATACTTCTCCAGTGGAAAACAGTCCGTTGGTTGATGTATATTACCAAATTCTCTAGAACACACACAAAAGTGTATCAAAAACTCTCACGCTACACTCCATTTCTGTACCATATAGCGTCTATACATTTCTGCAGCTCAGCAAACATTGTTTTAGAAAAAGGTGCTGGCGGGTGTCCTCTCTGCATTCTTTTGAACATGCTCCCATATTTAGCTTTAAGAAAAGCACCCCCCTCCCACCATCTGACGGAGGAAGTGCCACAACTTTCTTTATAGCCTATTAATTCCCTTCAAATAATCCATTAAAATGTTGTTATTTTCCTGTAGAGCTTGGGGAGGTAAGAGGATTTACTATTTTTAACTAAATCCTGCATGACTGTGTCTTGGACCATTCTTTAACATAGCAGAATGTCTCCTATTGTTTTCAATCCTGGTTTTATCAGAATTTGAAGACAATAAATCAGTCCTTACTGTTATCATGTTACCTATCCACCAAACAAATTGCTTGTACAACAATTGATTGGCAAGTATCATGACTTTAATAATTCTGAGGCAATGAATATTAATCTATAGTCCGCTAAAGAATAAACAGAAACCAAAAGGAAAACCAGCTTTTTCTCCTTTTAACAGTGATGATACCCTTTGCCAAAAACTATGGTCCAAAATTAGCATTATTGCAAAGAAAATGAAGTAAAAACATAGTGTAGTTCATTTGCACTGGATCTATTTAAATTGCTTGGCTTCAACAATACGTGGTTGAGAGAGAGAGTGGATACATTCAGATAGGGTTGGAAATGTTGCCTGCCATTCTGCTGAGTATACATCCTAGACCCAGTGGATTGTGGAAGAAAATATGAATCTGTTGCTCTTTCAGTCCTTGTGAGTTCCAGCTCATGTCCCTGATACTGTGGGCTTCAGTAAGCACTGAATATGCTGCTAGTTTTTAAAAACACAGTACTTACCTTAGTAAAACATGGACCCTAAATATAAGCCACTACTTCATCTGATATTTCCATCAAGGCATTGTAAACTGTTTCACCATGGAGAAAAAAGTGGTGTTGTTATTTTGAAAGTCAGATTGTGGATCTTCAAAATGGCACCTTTATCAGAAACTGACAAGGATAATTTGCACCTAACAGTTAAATAGGCAAGCAAACTTTATTCAATATTATTGCAGTAGTAGTTAAGACTATTGCAGTAGGGGAGAGACTGAACTTGACACCACTGAAATAAAAGGCAGGAGAGTTTTTAATTGCTGGAGTAACCTAGTACTTTGAAAGACAGTTTGGGGATTTTTTTTTTTTTTTTTTTTTTTGAGACGGAGTCTCGCTCTGTCGCCCAGGCTGGAGTGCAGTGGCGTGATCTCGGCTCACTGCAAGCTCCGCCTCCCGGGTTCACGCCATTCTCCTGCCTCAGCCTCCCGAGTAGCTGGGACTACAGGCGCCCACAACCGCGCCCGGCTAATTTTTTGTATTTTTAGTAGAGACGGGGTTTCACCGTGGTCTCGATCTCCTGACCTTGTGATCCGCCCGCCTTGGCCGCGCCCGGCCTGGGGATCTTCAAAATGGTACCTTTATCAGAAACTGATGAGGATGATTTTGACTTTAGACTATTTTTCATTGGATGTGCTAACTTTAAAACTAAATTCTAATTAAGATATAATGCTTCTATAAAATATTTTTTGAGAAACAATTTGGCAATTTTTATCATGAGTGATAAAAACACATCAAATATATTTTTGAAATGAATATACCATGGGTAAAGAAGGTTTGGAAATTTATATTCCCTGTAGTTAATTCAAGACTATGACAGTTTCTAATAACAGTCTCTGTGTAGAGTATTGCCTCTCTTTTATTCAAATCTGAACATAGTACTGTTCTGCATAAAATGCTTAAATGGCATCACATCATTTACAAATATAGCCCAGCTTATTGATAGTGGCCTAAACTTTTCTTTCTGACGTGACCTCATTTATTTTTCCAGGTAATCCTAGCCACTCTCATATGGCATTTACTGTTCCCTCAAATACTCCATATTAAAGCCATTTTATCTTCTTTTCTTTCTTTTTACTATGTACATGGCCTTTCTTTCTCCTTGTCTGATCAATTTAGCATCACCTCCTGAAACTCTGTATTTGTCTCTGTGCTCTGTCTCTGATTTCTTTGAATGTGGTACACAACTAGAAAATTATTTAGCTGCTATTTGTAGCTCCTGGAGAGCATGAATTTACTTTATCTTATAGCTCTTGATCAGAGCATGTGATATATATTAGGCAGTCTAGAAAAATGTTTGTGGAACACTGTATTAAATAAATTAATATGTGATTGAATAATAAAAAAAATATTTGTATTTCAAGAAATCAGTATATTTTAATATTTTCAAATTATAATAAACCAAATGAACAAACATTTATTATGTAAGTATTAACTCTTAGATATAAAATTATTTATGATATATGTTAGGATAGCTAAAAGCCTTGGAAGATACAGAAAAGGTTTCCTTTTGGATCAGAGACAAGATTTGTCTCCTTCCTAATCAGGATAATAAATATCATGTTTTCTTCCCACTCCGTGGTAAAGATTGGACAGACTTGCTAGCAACCCTCTGATGAAACTGGAGTTTCCTATGCTTGTATTTCTCAGCAGCGACATAAATAAACTATTACTGCAGCTTCTACCTGGACCACTCTTCACTGCTCCCAAGGGACTTCAGAATTCAAAGAAAAATTGCACCTTACAGTTAAACAAGGAAGCAAACTTTATTTAACATTATCGCAATTGTAGTTAAGACTATTGCAATAGGGGAAAGATTGAACTCAACACCACTGAAACAAAAGGCAGTTTTTAATTGCTGGAATAGCCTACTGGAAAAGTATTGAAGACTATTTGTTAGGTAGGGGTCAACGTGATGAGGCTAACTGTGTTTGCTGATTGGCACTTACCAAAGTCAGGGTCCTACTCTCTCGCGGAGCCTGACAGGTAGAGGCACTATATTTCTTAATGATTACATGTTTACAAGGATGACTCTCAAGTTCTTAAGACAAATATACATGAGCTATAAAACTAGCAAAAGGCTCAGAGATGATTTACATCTCAAAGGGCAAAGAAATAAATCTGTAATTGCAAGTTATCAAAAGTAAATGCTCAGAAAGTCAGGGGCCTAAAATAAAAAAAAAAAAAAAACAAACAAACAAAAAAAAAAACATCTTTTTAACATTTACTCAAGCTGAAGGGAACATTAAAATTGTCTTGTTCAAAAGACAGGAGAATGATATTTATACTGCCTCTTATGCCATAAGTAATAAGGTCTTTTGTCTCTGGCCCAGGAGTCTCATGTCTTCTGCTAGCATAAAACACATTGTTCATGTCTAAGGGGAAAATTTAAATAAAAGCTTGTAGCCTAACATTGTAATTCAGCTCTGCTGTATCATGAAGAACATTAACATAAAGTAAAAAGCTAATTCCTTTGTTAAATTATCTTCCTCACTCAAGCTTTCCACCAAAATATTAATATTGATTTAATTTCACTTGCATTTTTCTTCAAAGGATGGTATTATTAAATATATATTTGATCTTTGAACCCATTTCTTGGAATACAACTCCTAAAATCCTTAGGCTCTCCAAAGTCTTTTAATATGGTAATGAGTTGGGTGATGGCTGGTAGCCCCCACAGATGATGACAGTTGTTCGCCAGATAGACCAAGGCTCTACGGACGAATTGGGGCTGAAGGTCAAAATGATCACCGATGGCCAATGGGAGGCAATCTCATGAAACTGAGCCTTCAACCTGTAGCTCAGTTGCTACTTAGAGGTAGAGTGTGAGAACTGAATTGAGTTAGAGGATGCCCAGCTGGTGTTTCTGGAGAATTGATCACTTCTTTGCTAATGGTGAGAAATCCCCACATATCTCCTGTCAGAAGAGAATTGTGAGGATATTTGTTATTAGATCATTTATAATAGAAAGCTGAAATTGAACTCAGCATATATATTAGAGTCAATCATAGGGCTAACCTAAACAAATTGCAGTATTTAAACCATATTTACATTTTTAAGTCCATAATAAAAGAATTTCAAAATATTAGTTTAGCCATATAAATGATCAATTTTTCTTGAATCTTAGAAAACAAAATAAACTAGTTTACTGTCATTAACAGACTTTCAAGTTCTTATGTTATTTTCTTTACTGTAGAATGAATAAAATGCCTATGATGCTTTTAATAAAGTTCAAAACCACCAATTCTTTGCTTTTTAAAATTTTTTTTTTTGCTATTTTTGAGGTTGAAAACAAATAATATGATTATCAGGATCTTATGTAATGTTGAAAGCGGTTGGAACTTTCAAATCTAGTTCATATTGTTAAGGAACTTTGAATAATTTTACTTAATTTTCTAGATCTGAAATTAGTATGGATTATCAAGTGTGATCAGTAAGATTAGAAGAGTTTAGTGAAGATACGTGACCCTCTTCTTTGAGTCAAAGTCAAACAATGAATTTAACTTCAATATAACTTATCTTGATTAAGAATATTTGCTCTGTGTGTGTGTGTGTGTGTGTGTGTGTGTGTGTGAGAAAATTTAGGAGCTCATAATATATATGAATATAAGCTTTCATATAAAGCAATGTCACAAGTTTTATGTATATAATTTTCACCTGGAAAGAATACTTAAAATACAGATTCATGTGTACCATCCAGCGTAACTCTGATTCAGTAGGTCTGGAGATGTTCTTAGATACCAGAGTTTTTATTCTGACTGAAGGCTACTGCAGACCACACTTTGTGAGAAATTGGTAGAAGAAACAAATTGCTATTGTACAACTTGAGATTAATAACAGATTACAACATGATCACAGATAATTCATAAATATTTCAGGATGCAGTTTTCATTACTATACTGTAGTGATTTTCTTGCTTTTAATTTGTCATAACAAGGAATACTTTTTATCATGGTACAAAATCTCACGCAACATGAAATATATCTTATTAGCAATGTTTTAGTTATACAGTACAGTGTTGTTCACTATATGCACTTTATTGTAAAAAAGGTTTCTAAAACATTTTCATCTTGTATGACTTAAACTCTGTACTTATTAGACAGTAACTCCTCATTTCCCCATTTCTTCAGACTCTGGCAACCAACATTCTACCTTCTGTTCCTATGAGTTTGACTGTATTTTGATGACTCATAAAAGTGGAATCATGCAATATCTGGCCTGGTGATTAGCTTTTTCCACTTAGCATGACGTCCTCAAGTGTCATTTATGTTGTTACAGATGACAGGACTTCCTTCTTTTTTAAAGTTGAATAATATTCTATTTTATGCATATACTTACACACACACATGCACACATATACACATATATGTAACTTTTTAAACATTAATCTGTCAATAGCCATTTATGTTTTCATTTCTTGGATTTTGTGAATAATGATGCAGTGAGCATGAAAGTGCAAGTATCTCTCCAAGATCGTGCTTTCAGTTACTTTAGATAAGTATGTAGAAGTAGAATTTCTAGATCATAAAGTAGTTCTATTTTTAATTTTTGAGATGCCTTCACACTATTTTTTATAGCCCCAGCACCATTTTACATTAACACCAAGAGGGGATATGGGTTTCAATGTATTTACATCCTCTCCAATACTGAATTATTTTATGTTTTGTTTTGTTTTGATATCGGCCATCTATAAGAGGGATGAGTTGATATTTCATTGTGGTTTTGATCTGTTTTTTCCTGTTGATTATTGACATTTAGCATTTTTTCATGAACATGTGGGTCATTTGTATGTTTTTTTTTTTTTTTTGGAGAAATATCTTTCCATGTCCTTTACCCATTTATAATTAGGTAATTTCTTTTTTTCTATGGAATTTTAGAAGTTCCTCATATATTTGGATATTACTCTTTATTAGACATATGGTTTGTAAATATTGTTTTCTATTCTACAGGTTGCCTTTTTACTCTGTTGATTTTTTGCTTTGCTGTGTTGAAGTATTTTAATTTGATACAGTCTTACTTCTCTGTTTTTACTTTTGTTTCCTGTGCTTTTTGTGTCATATTCATAAAATCGTTACCTGCACCAACATTATAAAGCTTTCCACTATGTTTTCTTCTGGGAATTTTATAGTTTCATGTCTTATATTTAAGTCTTTACTCTATTTTGAGTTAGTTTATGTTTAAGCTGTTATATAAGAATACAATTTTATTCTATTGCATCTGAATATCTTCGGCATGTGAAAAAAATTCAGGTTTTCCCAATACCATTTATTGAAGATACTGATATAATTTTAATGTTTGTCCCCTCCAAATCTCATGTTGAAATGTAATCCCCAGTGTTGGAGATCGGGCTTGGTGGGGAATGTTTGTCTCGTGGGGGCAGATCCCTCATTAATGGCCATTACTGTAATAATGAGTGACTTCTCACTCTGAGTTCACATGAGATCTGGTTGTTTAAAAGAGCATGGTACCCCGCATCCCCTTGCTCATGCTTTCATCCTGTGACAGGCTGGCTCGCTTCCCTTCACAATGATTATAGCTTCCTGAATCCCTCACCAGAAGCAAATGCTGGAGACATGTTTGTACAGCCTGCAGAACCATGAGCCAACTAACTCTTTTCTTTATAATTACCCAGTCTCCACTATTCCTTTATAGCAACACAACAATAGACTAACACAGATACTATACTTTCAATATTGTGTGTTGTTGAAGATCAATTGACTATATGTGCATGGGCTTATTTCTGGACCCTCAAATTTGTTTCATTGGTTTATATGTCTGCCTTTATGCCTGTACCGTGTTATTTTGCTTACTGTAGCTTCGTAGTATGTTTTTAGGTTAGCCCTCTAGCTTTGTTCTTTCATGAAATTGTCTGGCTACTGGGGGTCCTTTGTGGTTCTTTATGAATTTTAGGATTATTTTGTCTATTTCTGAAACAAAAAATGGCATTGGGATTTTGATGGGATTGCCTCGACCCTATAGATCGCTTTGGGTGATACTGACATTTTAACAATATTAAGGCTTCCAATATTAATACAGGATATCTTTTCATTTATTTGTGTCTCCTTCAATTTCTTTCATCAATGTTTTATAGTCATTCATTCCCTTGGTTAAGATAATTCCCAAGTATTTTTTTTTCTTCTTTTTGATGTCATTTTTCTTCTTTTGATATCATTGTAATTGGTATTGTTTTTAACTTATTTTTCAAAATTGTTCTTTGTTAATGTGTAGAAACACAACTGATTGTTGATTTTTTGTACTGGAAATGTTCTGAATTCATCTACTAATTCTAACAGTTTTTATATGGGATCTATTGTGTTTTCTACATATAAGGTCATATCCTATGTGAATATAGTTGTTTCTAGCTCTTCCTTTCTGAGTTGGTTGCCATTTATTTCTTTCTCTTGCCTAATTTCTCTAGCTAGGACTTCCAGTACTATATTGAATAGAAGTGATAAGAGTGCACATTCTTGCCTTATCCCTTATCTTACCACAAAAGCTTTCATTTTTTTTTTCACCAATGACTATGGTAAAGCTATGAGTTTTACATATTTTACCTTCATCGTGTTGAAATTTTTTTTTTTCAATTTCTAGGTTTTTAAATTTTTTAAATCATAAACAGTGCTGAGTTTTGTCAATTTTTTTCTACATCTATAAAGGTGATCAGGTAGTTTTCACTCTTAAATCTGTAAATGTGCTGTATCATATCAATAGATTTTCATATGTTGAACAGTTCCTTCATCACTGAGAGAAATCCCACTTGGTCATGGTATATGATTCTACTAAGATACTATTGAATTTGGTTTGCTAGGAAATTTCAGAGGATTTTTGCATCTGTGTTCATCTGGAATATTGGTCTGCAATTTTTTTCTGGTGTTTTTAGTCTAGTTTTAATCTCAGAATAAGGCTTGCCTCATAAAATGATGTTGGAAGTATTGTCTCCTCTTCAGTATTTCAGCAAGTGGAGAAAGATTGACATTAATTCCTCTCTACATATTTGGTAGAATTCACCAGTTAAGCATCTAGTCCTAGACTTTATTTCTGTTGAGAGGTTTTGCGTATTGATTCAATTTTCTTACTAGATATATGCCTGTTAACTCTTTCTATTTCTTCATGATTTAGTCTTAGTAGGTTGTATGTGTCTAGGAATTGATTCATTTCTTTGATGTTATTCAATGTGTAGATGTATAATTTTCGTAATACTCTTTTATAATCTTAATTTCTGTGGGATCATTTGTAATGTCTCAATTTATAATTTTATTTCAATACTCCCGCTTTTTGTCTTAGTCTAGCTGAGGTTTTGTCAATTTTGTTGATATTTCAATAAACCAATCTTATTTTTGTTGATTTTTAGATTTTTAAAATTGTTTTTCTCTTTTCTATGTTATTTGTTTCTGTTCTAATCATTAAAATTCCTTCTTTCTGCTAACTTTGGTCTTATTTTGTTCTTCATTTTTTTGGTTTCTTATGGCATAAAGTTAGGTTGTTTATTTGAGATACCTTTTCTTTTTTAATATAGATATTTATCACAATGAAGTTCTTTCCTAGTGCTGCTTTTGCTGCAGCTCATAAATTTTGGTATGTTATGCTTTCATTTTTGTTTGTCTCAGTACATATTCTGATTTCTCTTGATTTTTGTCTTTGACCCATTGGTAGTGTGTTACTTTTCATATAACTGTAAATTTTCCACTTCTCCTTCTTGTATTGATTTCTATTTTTATTCAGTTGTGTGCAAGAAAGATACTTGGTATGATTTCAGTTGTTTTAAATTTCTTAAGACTTGTTTTGCAGCCTACAATGTATTCTTACCTGGAGAAGAATATGTACACTTGAGAAGAATGTTTATTCTGCTGGTTTTGTGTAGACTGATTCTATGTATCAGTTGGGTTCAATCAGGCTATAGTGTTGTTCAAATTCTCTTATTCCTTATTGGTCAACTATCTGGTTTTCTATCCATAATTAAAAGTGGAGTATGGAATTTCCTGCTATTATCATGTTACTCTCTATCTCTCTCTTCAGTTCTGCCTATTTCACTTACATATTTGGGTGCTGTGTGCATAGATATTTGGTATGCATTCCTAGTGACTTCACCCTTTTATAATTATAAGATGTTATTTTTGTTTTATGACAGATTTTGACTTAAATTTTATTCTGTCTGATACAAATATGGCTACCTCTGCCTTTTTTGCTAACCACTTACATGAAATATCTTTTATTCATCCTTTCATTTTCAACCTATGTGCATCCTTAAAGGTAAAGTGAGTCTCTTGTAGGGTACTTACAGTTAAATCATGGTTTTGGTTTTTATCTTAATCTATTTAGCTACTCTATATCTTTTTATTGGGGATTTAAATTTATTTATATTTAAAACAATTATTGATAGAGAAAGACTTATTATTGCCACATTATTCATTGTTTTCTTTCTTTCTTGTAGCTTTTTTGTTCCTCTTTTCCTCTCTTGCAGTCTTTTTTTCCCCTTGACTTTTTTACTGTCTATGTTTAATTGCTTTCTTATTTTCTTTTGCGTATCTCTTATAGATATTTTCTTTGCAGTTATCATGGGGCTTCCATAAAACATCTTATAATTATAACAATCTATTTTAAACTGATAACACATAATTTCAATTGCATACAAAAAACTTTATGTGTCTACTTCCTTCTCCACACACACACTTTGTTATTGATGTCACAATCATACTTTCTTATATTGCGTATGAATTTATCTTAGTTATATTTTTATACTAATACTTCTAATACTTTAATTATACACCAGAACTAAAAGTGATTCATATGCCACCATTGTAGTATTACAGGATTCTGTATTCATTAAATATTTACCTTTGCTACCAGCTGTATACTTTCATATGCTTTTTTTGTTGCTATCTATCATTCTTTTGTTTACAATTGAAGGACTCCATTTGGTATTTTTTGTAAGGCAAGTATAATTATAAACTATCTCAACTTTTGTTAACCTGGAAATGTCTTTATTTCTTTTTCATTTTTGAAGGAGAGATTTGTTCCATATGGTAATCTTGGTTGGCAGTTTTATTTATTTATTTCAGAACTTTGAATATGTCATTCTCATTCTAGTCCTTCTGGCCTGCAAGGCTTCTGCTGAGAAATCCTGTGTTAGTTTTATGGATGTTTTCTTGTATATGATGAGTCACTTTTACTGTGCTGCTTTTTTTGTTTGTTTGTTTGTTTGTTTGTTTGACGGAGTCTCACTCTGTCACCCAGGCTGGCGTGCAGTGGTGTGATCTCGGCTCACTGCAATATTGTGCTGCTTTTAAAATCCTCTCTTTGTCTTTTATTTTTGACAATGTGATTCAGTTTATGCCACTGAACTTCTTAAACGTGAATGTTCATTTCCTTACTCCAATGTGGGAAGTTTTCTGCCATTATTTCTTCCACTAAGAGTTTTACCTCTTTTACTGTTCTCCTAAAACTCTCATAATGTGTATTTGTTCCCTTGATGGAGTCACATTAATCTTTTAGGCTTTCTTCACTCTTCATTCTTTTTCTTTTTGATTGCCTGGATCATTTCAAAAGTTCTCTGATTTTTTTTTCTTCTGCACAATTAAGTCTGTTTTTGAATTCTTCTAGTGAAATATTTAATTATATAATATTATTCTTTAGTTTCAAAATTTCTGTTTGTTTATTTTTATTATTTTTGCACCCCCTGCCTTCCCTACACATCAAGCTTGGGGATTTGCCCCTGCCCAGAACTGGCAAATTGAGTTTACTCACATGCCCCAAGTCAGGAAACTAAAATACCTCTGGGTCTAAGTAGACAGTTTCACTGGATGGGTAGAGGCCTTTCCCACAGGGTCTTAAAAGGTCACTGAGGCCATTTCTTCCCTTCTGTAAGACATAATTCCTCAGTTTGGCCTTCCCACCTCTATAGAGTCCAATAACGGACTGGCCTTTATTAGTCAAATCACCCAAGCAGTTTCTCAGACACATGTGACAATTTTCTGTGTCTATGTTGATATGCTCATTTTATGTATGTATTTATTTTCTGTATTCATTGAGCATTCTTTACAATGGTAATTTTGTATTTTTTCTTGAGTAATTCATATATCTCCATTTCTTTAGGACTTATTTCTGGAGATCTTTTTTTTTTTTTTTTTTGATACTCTGCTTGGTTCATATGCCCAACTGTTGTTCACAACAGTTTCCTCATGTTCCTTGTTACTTTTTGTTGGGATCCATGCATTCTCCCAGTATTTCTGGACTGGCTCCAAACAGGAAAAGTTTTTCATGAAATGACCCAGCTACATATTTTGCAGGCCTCTCAAACTTATTCTGTGAATTTGTAAATTCCTAATTAGGGAGATTTTACTGGCTTCCTTTTTTAGAAGCTGAAATTTCCTCCTCCTTGTGGTGTCTGTCTCCACTAATGAAGATCCTTTGATGTTACTGTAAGCCACCCATTTCTTTTTCTCTTCATTGACCTCAGGCATTTACAGTATGCCAGCTCCTGTTTGTGCTCTGAGACGAGCAAGGAAAAAACCAGTTTTTCAGGCAACTCCCCCGCCCCACTCCCCCCCACCGCCCCCCCCCACCCCCCCGCAAAGTCAGACTATTTGACACACCTTTTATTCTTCCCTTTTCCCCCTAAGGGACAAACTGTCAAGTTGAATCAACCTTTGTCTGCTATACTGTAGGTCCTCTGGAGCTCTTATGTTTGTTTTCAGTATCCTCAGGCATCTAGAGTATTCAAATTCCTATCAGTACCCCAAGTTAGGTAATACTGTTATGCTGAGCTGGGGAGAAAGATGACCATAACTGAGTGTGTGCTAGTTCAAAGGTCTGCCTCTGTTTCCATTGGTTTCTTGTCTGACACCCTTTCCTGTCAGCACTTAGATTCAAACAAGGAAGAAATCAGTCTCTTAGATAGTGCCCTCCAAATCTGAACATTAGACGTATGTTCCAGTCTTCTATTTCCTCCCCAGGGAGAAGTGAGGAGTTGGGATCTTCCTTCCAATTGCATATTGCTGACCTAAGGGCAGGGCTTTGGCAAGAGGGTGTCGCAAATTTTCCCATTAACTTCAGTGTGGCTGGCATGATACTTAGGTTACAGGAATCTCTTGGCTGGTCTCTGGGTTGCTCACAAAGGAGAATGTTTTGCATATTGTTGAATTGGTGTCCCTTTTGGAGGAGGGTTTGGTACTTATTCAGCCATCTTCCTAACTTCACCCCCCCAACAAGGAACAAAATTTATTCCTAGTATTACTGTGTCAAGAAAGCCTGTCAGAATTTTTTTTTTCGATTAGTTATGTGAAATATGACAGTATTTTATATTTGTTTTCTTTTGTTCAAAGTTTATTATTATTTATTCCTCTTTTTATGTAAACTAATTTGCAGAACACAAGTGTTAGTCAACCAAATTTTAGAACCTTACAAAATAAGATTAGTAGAGAAAAAATTACTGTAATTTACCAATGTAATGTTTATAAAATACAACTCTTTGTTTTCATGTAAAATAAAATAATATCCAAAATAGAAACATTTACAAATTTGATCATTCTGTTTCATAATTGAAACAAGAGTGGAACTGATTTTGATTTAATGATCATACTACCATCTGGCATTTGCAATTTTGTTATCTCCACAGATGCCCTACGATTTTGGAGGCTGGAACAGGAGAAACAGAAAGTGGATGCATAAAATTAACATATCACATAGCATAAAATCTTAAATTTTAAGTATGCAATTACTACAATAAGGACTATCTGAAGTTATACTAATCAGACAAATCAATGTTTAACAATATTTGAAAAGACATATTTCTGAAGGTTTTCTACTTTGTGCTTTAAAGGATGGGTTTTTAAATGTGTCTCGGTGAAAAGAAATATAGGTGCCATTTATATAAAATGTGTTTTCTCCTCTGTGAGATAGCTATAACTGTAGCCAAGGAAATAAGGATAGTAATTAACTTGCTCTTTTTATGTTAAATAAATGTTTTTAAATATGGAATTATGAAGAGAAAATATTCTAATGTCGAGGGTAAACTGATCATTTGAAATGGCATTTATTTTGGAAAAGGAGAAATTAGTTACTAAGGTAAGTGTTTTGATTTGATTTAACTTAATTTAGGAGAGCTAAGTAATTAAACATGAGGCCAAAGTACGTAAGAAAGTGGCAGTCTTTTATTGCAAATATGCACACAATCTTGGGCGAGGTTCTCTGGTCGTCAGGTGTGGGGGGCCAGGGAAGTCGCGCCGGAGCTCTCCGGTGACTCCGGTCCACAAATGCGGGGGTGAAGAAGTCATGCTGGCTCCTGCCGGCAGCAGACTTTTATGCATTGGTACTGGAAGGGGGAGGGCAGTGGGCAGGATAAGGGCGTGATAGGGGCATCTCCATAGGAGTGGCCGGGTAAGTTTCGATCTCTTCAGATTGACATCACCTGGCGCATGCTCGGTTGATCTGCATCTTCCCGGGGGGGGGGCTGCATTTTCCCGCCCACGGGAAAGTTGGTGAGGAAGAACCCGGAAGCAACATGGATTATGCCTTCTTGTTCACCTTCCTCTATCTTGTCCTTTCTCCTTCACCTAAACAGTAAGTAACGGGGCTTTTTTCTTGAAATAGGGTCTTATTGTTTGCTCCTATTAGTCTTGAGTTAGCATTCATTATCAATTGTTCAAATTTCTCAATATCTGACATGTAATAAGCTATTAACAGAGTTTGGATGATTAACCCTGAAACTGTTAGACTAACACTTCTACTGACTCCATAAAGATGATAGGCATCTGTATCAGTCATGGTCTTGACACAGAACAGTAGCACCCAGAGTTTAATATGATATTTCAATGAAATAACTATTTATAGAAGTGTGAGCGGAGTGAGGAAACCTAAACAGAATGGTGAAATACCTCTTGCCTAGTAACAATGGGAATCCCTTACCACCCCTAAACCAAAGAGATAAGGGAAACCAAAAGGTCGATCCATGGAAAAGGAGATATGCAACAGAAGTTCTTTGGTTCCATAATCGACTTATAATGAGAGATTGTTTACATTACAAGGAAAGATTAAGAACATAACAAGTAGTTGAACAATAAATAGCATTCAATTAGAAGGCACTGAGAGCAGAGGACAGAGAGAAATGGTCATTATATAGAAAGAAGCCAAGCCTTCCATTGAAAGATGACAAAAGGAGAAACAGAAAGATGCAGGGTTAATCTTGTTGTATTTGTTCTAATTTCTCAGGTGAAAGAGTAGCATGTGGGTTACATGTTGGAAAACGATGATGAGGAGGAGGAGTCAGAGAGTCATGATGGAGACAATAAATCATTTTTATTAGGACTAACTATATGCTACCACAAGTATATGTTATAAACATTATTGTCATCATTTTACAGGAGAAAAAAAAACTAAGAGATGGAGAGTTTAACCCATTTTTTCCAGATCATGCCATTCCTGTGTGACAAAGCCATAGTTGACTCACATACATCCAACTGTGCAGATGTTAATAACTATTTGACACACAGTTTGTACATAATGATAGTAATGAGGGAAACAGCAGTTTACAGAAAAAAAGAAATGAGGTGGTCTTGCTATATTAAGGACTCATTTGATGATGATGACCTTGGATTTAATGTGGCACTGATATGCTTAGCTCTTACATTTCTGGCCTGCAAATCATAGTTGTCTGTGTATAAGTGAAGAGAAGCTGACAGAAAGCTTTAAGAAGAGATCAGAGCAACCAGCGAGGGACAGTTGTTGACATCATGAAGGACAAAGCATTCTCTAATGATTGGTATTATTTTACTCTGATTCTAAGCTATACCTAATGTTTCTGGAGGGCCAAAGAGGCCAGAAACCCTACTACAGAAGGAAAATTTCAGTCTTTTATAATCCCTACTGTACAGAGAGTCTGATGCCTTTACATTGATTTAAGTGTTTTTATATGAATAAATCTTATGCCTCTAGAAAAAGCAGAGGTCCAAGTCAGATTCATTTTAGCATGACTGTATCATCTACTTTGTTTATATATGAGGATTCACCAATGAGTCCACACACACATTCATTGTCTGTAGTTCAGAAGCAGGTACCTTAAGAGCCTCTCTTTACTTTGCATGGGTCAAAAAAAATTTTATTGCAAAATGAGAGACCCTCCTATCTGCATGAATGATTATATACCAAGAAATTCATAATAAATGTACTTTAGATAAACATCATAACCATACATACTTAAATAAACATCATACATTTAAATTTTCTTAGAATTCATAGTTTATAACTGTGTAGGTACTAAGTCAACAGTCTGTGTGCTATAGCTATGGGCAACAAATGGCAAATCTTATTTCCAGGTGCAAAATTAGTTAGCAATGGCAGTAATTGCCCACCCTTTTAGTGAAACTAATCATTTTTTTCAAAAGCTTAAAGCAGCATAATCTACTGATTTACACTGTGGTTTATTGGCTTCCTGCTAAATAAGGTAACTTGTCAATTAACAGTTTTATTAAGAAACTAGTGAAAATGAAGTAATGTCTGTTTGCCAATGTCTTCAATGTTTAAAGACTAATAAGAGATCTTGAAAGGTAAACTTTATATTGTATGGAAAGGGAGAGAGACAGATATGACTCAATAAAGCTGATGGAAGAAAATGATTTGAATTTTATATAGTTTTTAATCTCTATAAAACAGTGGTTTAAAGTAGGGACAAGGAAACTTTCTGATAAAGGACAGATAATACATATTTTTTTTTGCTTTATTGGCTGTACAGTCTCTGTTGCAGTGATCCTGTCATTGTAGAGTGAAAGGAATCATAGACACTAAATAAACAAATAGGTGTGGCTGTGATTCAATAAAATCATGTTTACAAAAACAGGTGGCCAGCTGGATTTAGTCCAGGAACCGCAGTTAGGCAAGGTCCAATATAAAATAATAAGGTGCTAGGTTATTGCCTATTTAATGTGATAATGAAGTACAGTTGAAAGATATTTTAGAAAACAGGCTTTTACTTTAAATGAATTGATTTTAGGGTACTTTTAAATACATATGTGAAGAAGCATGTTAATTACAACAGTGATTTCTACTAATCATTGATTCAAGTAAGACTAAGATTCACATTATAAAGACAACACTTAATTAGAAGACAGGAAGGAATATGATAGCCCAAAATAAAGTGGCCAAAGGGGATCGAAAGAAAGAGCCAAATACGAAACTTATGGAAGAGTTAGAGTGTAAACTATTTAGTGATGAATTACTTATACTTCTTCAATGGTGCATTTCCTGATATTTCTGTTCACACTTAATGTTTTTAGTGTGAACATTAATGTCACACTTAATGTTTTAATGTTTAAATTGCTGTTGTACAATACACATCAACCACTCACCCCATTACCATTGAATATCTTTTCCAACACTTTTTATTCCAAATTTATTGATAAAATTCTGTTTGAACATCAGCATTTTCATATTAGCATATCAGCAAGCTTCTCTTTTGATTTATATCATTTTATTCATTGATTACATGAATATGTATTGTGATACTGAAATTTAGGAAATATTTTTCTGGGTGGGAGAAATGTACTAGTGGAAAAAGCCAGCAAAATCCTTGGTCTCAAAGAGCTTGCAATCAAGAAGTAGGTGAATGAAAAGATAATTTCAGAGAACAATCATGTTAATATGCTACAAGACTAATGTGATTGACAATTAACAAAGGTATTGGTGATAAGGATGGAGTTTAAATAACAATTGATTTGGTAGTTGGGAAAGGCCTCTGAAAAGAGGCATCACTAAGTTAAGATCTGAATTATAAGAATATGGCAATGGTGCTAACATCTAGATCCGAAGCTTTCCAATCATAGGAAATGGCAAATACAAAGTGTTTCTGCTGGAAATAAACATAAATGTGTTCCAGAAATAGAAAGTTATAGGTGAAGCCGAATAAGTGAGAAAGATGATGGTATGAATTTAAGTCAGAGCATTAGGCAAGGAACAGATTACATGAGTTTTGTAAACAAAGGTGAGGAATTTAGTTGCATTTTAAGCACAGTGGAAGAATTTGAAGAGTTTTAGCAAAACAGTCACATAATCAGTTTCATGTTTTACAAAAATTGCTCTGACTACTGTGGAAAAAATAGAATAAGTAAGAGCAAAAACAGAAGTAGAACAACAAATTAGGTGATAGGGCAGTAGTCAAAGCAAAAGATTAATTCTGTGTTTGCATTTTTAAAATCACTTTCAACAAATCTCTTAACAGGAAATTCTGATTTGTCAGTACGTATAACTTATCATTTCCAGGCATACGTCATATGTATTGATGGAATTTAACAATTCAAATCTTTTTTATTTTTTACATTAGGTGGCAATTTAGATTTATGTTTTTATTTTATATATATATATTTATTTTTTACTTATTTTTAATTTTTGTTATTTTTATGTATTTTTCAAGGGTATTTATCCTTAATCTTTCTTAGCTTAATAAAATAAAACAAAAATAACAGATAAAGAACCTTTTTTATTCTATGATTCTAGAAGAAGATGTCTATAGGATGTCTATAGGATTCACATATGGTTTCTATAGTCTCATGAACCCAGCAACTCTATATTTTAGAATTTTTTAATATGTCAGAGAAAAGTCACAATTTAAATTCTCAAATATTATATTTAATCAATATCTGTAGAACACAATGAAGAATATTAATTTCTGTTAAGAATATTCTTAATATTCTATTAAGAATATTAGTATTGACAACCACAACTTACTATTTAGTACAACCACATAATATTTATTACCCGACAGGTACAAACTTTAGTTATGCTAACAATTACTACAGTCATTAGCAATTTAAATATGCTATATAAAGCATATGTATAATTATCTCCATTTTAAAATTGAGAAAACTGAGACAAGAAATTTTTAGACTTGTTGGAGAACACAGCAAATAAGAAATGGAGATGGGAGTCAATACAGATTATTCTGGTTCCAAAGTCCCTGTTTTTAACTACTATTGCTTCTACATTACTATAAAATAATAAGTAAATATTGGCCAATGTGTCTATGGATATTTTATGAGAATAATGTTTGACAACCTATTATATAGCTTGGAGTAGTGATTTCTTACATTTTTACACACACATACTATTCCTTTTTGGCTTGGTGTGATGGAATCTTACCTATAGGGAAATGAAAATGACAACAATGACTTAGTTTTAAAGAAACATAAATCTAAATTACCACCCAATGTTAAAAAGAAAAAAAGATTTGAATTGTTAACATAAATTCCATCAATATGTATGCCTGGAGATGGTAAGTTCTATGTACTGACAAATCAGAACTTCCTTTGAAAACTGGAAAAAAATATTACCATGTTTTGAATTGGAAACCATCAAGTACAAGAGAGAAGTTTGACACAAATAACTGGAGTGTATATGATTATGAAGAAATAACCCACACTATTATTGTTATTTGTATCTTAAAAAGAGAAAATTTACAAAGTTTATCCATACTTCCATACTTATCTTATTTAGATATTTATTTATCGTGGTTATGTAAATTTAGATCGGTAGTTATTTGTTTCAGTTAAAAAGTACAGATTCCAAAGTTTTGTTTCATTCTCTAAATCTTTTATACAAATCATAAAGATAAGAATGGAATATTATTTAAAAATCTATTAATTGCTCACTGGACACCTTTACACATTTTTACTACTATGTATTAAGAGACAGCATATTTACAGATATACACAATTTCATAATATAACATCAAGGATAGCTAAGTAGCATAGACTGAATATTTAGTACATGCCATGCATGATGTTAAGCAATGTTTCTGCTATAATTCTCATAAAACCTTGTGCCATTTTTAAGAAAATAATCTGATTTTACTGTGTAGGAATTCATAGTTTCCCACAGTTTATTGGCCATTTCTTGAGGGGTCACAGCTATTATGAAACAAAGATAAATTGAAACTCAGGCCTTTAGCTCCTTCATCTTAAGACCGAGGTTTAAGAGATAAATGAAGAAAGAAAGTATACTTCCTGGTGCAATTATGTGAGGGATTTAAGAACATCTTATAGCACAAATAAGACTGCCTTTTCTATTCTTCAGTTCTCATACCTTAACTTCTTATGGATTTTTGATATTTGAAGTTAAGACATTATGACTTGTATGTCCCTAGTTAAAACTGAACTATAACCACAGACCTATTCCATTAATTTTAGATTGTAAAAATTTCTCTCAATGTCTCTATGAAGATTTCCCTTAAAGAACGCTGATACCTAAGATCACACCACTGTAGGAGGAAATTGGGTATATTTGACTGCAGAAAAGGTTAGCCTGGATTATTAAGAGCTGTTTTCCTGATGGGCAGATCACAGAGACAGAATTGCCATGTCCCATCTTGTCACAGACCTTTTGCCATCTACTGGGATGAAAATATTGAAAACTGAAGGGACAAAACAGAAAGCACAAATTCTTTTAACTTCAATATTTTGCCTATTAAATAGGTGATCTGATATCTTAGTTTGTCTAAGTTTTGCACCTGTTGTCACATCATAATTATTAAAAGGATCTCTGTTTACTCCCTCTGAAAGAAATAATATGAAAACAAATTATTATCCTACCTGTTTAATTGTGAGCATATTAAAAATGAATAACTTCCCTAGGGTGAAATAATTTATAAGTGGAGAAATTTCATATTGAACCCAGAGAATCCTTCTCCTCTGCCCGCTATCCTCTCTAGCAACTTTCTCATATATAATAAGTGCTTATTAATGTCATTGTCTTCTTTTCTCTATCAAATTATATTTCCCTCTGACTCCTCTCAGACAATACTTCTTTTGTAACTCCTCTCTTCAACTTTCTTTAATATGTTTGCTTTACTTAGCTCTCATATTAAAATATTCACAGCAGTAAAAATGCATTATCTGAAGTTATCCATGGGTTTTGTATGCTGGATTGATGTTCTTCTTTCCTTTACTCCCTTCATTTCCATAGCACTCCTTGAACCCCAATAATGCACATTCATCTCAGTCTGCCCTTTCTTCTGTGTGCATGGTGTGCTTTTGCCCATACCATTTGAGACTGAACCTTTGGTGAAGATTGCCACTTTCTGGTTCTTTTATTATTAGTAGTCTGTTTTTCTAATTTTGGTTGAAATATATACAAATTTATGGACTGGACGGTGGCTCATGCCCGTAATCCCAGCACTTTGGGAGGCCGAGACGGGCGGATCATGAGGTCAGGAGATCGAGACCATGCTGGCTAACACGGTGAAACCCCGTCTCTACTAAAAATACAAAAAATTAGCTGGGTGTGCTGGCGGGCGCCTGTAGTCCCAGCTACCTGGGAGGCTGAGGAAGGGGAATGGCATGAACCCGGGAGGCGGAGCTTGCAGTGAGCTGAGATTGCGCCACTGCACTCCAGCCTGGGCGAGAGAGTGAGACTCCGTCTCAAAAAAATAAAATAAAAATAAAAATAAATAATAATAATCAATCAATAAATAGATAAATTATGATCTTATCTACTAATGATGTATCTACGTAAGTTTAACTGACTTTTGTACCATGATCCAAACCATGACAGATGCATTTCAAAGCTATCTTTCTGCCCACTTTGACCAATCAACCCATTTGGTTTCCCTGATGGCTCCAGTAAGGGTAAGTCCAAGATGGTATATTCTCATTATATTTGCTAATGACAATTCCGTTCTTTAAGTTTCTTTTCCTATCTCTTGACTATATTTAGTTTTGCTAATTACCCGCCCCCCCACCCCCCCCCCCCACCCCCGCCTTTTGGAAATGGGACTACAGCCTGATGAAACTCTACTCTTATTTTTCTATGGTGTCTCCTGTGGTCCTATTCAAATTCATGGCTCTAACAATCTTTCTAAGGGTTTGACTCCTGAGTCATATACTCTTAGGACTGGTTTCTCTGCTGAGCAACATTTCCAGATCTCTTCCTGTTCTCTAGATACCTAAACATAGAGACACTTCTAAACTACCATGAATTTTTAGAGTATCTAATCGCTGGAAAGAATATGCCTTCCTAACGTGAAATTGATAAACAATGGCAACTGTAGAGTGCATAAAAGAGCATAAGAAACATTGGCCGGGCGCGGTGGCTCAAGCCTGTAATCCCAGCACTTTGGGAGGCCGAGACGGGCGGATCACGAGGTCAGGAGATCGAGACCATCCTGGCTAACACGGTGAAACCCCGTCTCTACTAAAAATACAAAAAAAAAAAAACAACAACAAAAAAAAACTAGCCGGGCGAGGTGGCGGGCGCCTGTAGTCCCAGCTACTCGGGAGGCTGAGGAAGGAGAATGGCGTAAACCCGGGAGGCGGAGCTTGCAGTGAGCTGAGATCCGGCCACTGCACTCCAGCCTGGGCGACAGAGCTAGACTCCATCTCAAAAAAAAAAAAAAAAAAAAAAAAAAAAAAAAAAAAAAAAAAAAAAAGACACATTGTGATTATCCCAGTATGATTACTTTGCTACTTCAAGAAAGAAGCTGCTGCTGCTTTGAGTTATCAAAAATAGTTTTAAAGTATTATTTTCAAATATGTTTCTGATATTTTGGGGGCCCTCCCTCTAAACCCTAACACATGCTTAGCCTAACCATCATTACATTTTAGAGTAGATTCATTTTTTTTCTTATGTATCCCATTTTGAGTATTATAGTGCCAATGTTCTAGTTTGCCAGAAGTAAAATTTTATTAAGTTGATCTAAATCATCACATTTTATAACAACCTTGACCAACTTCTTACTTTTCTTCCACCTTTCCTTTTATTTTTTCTCTATAATACTGTTTCACATTCCAGATAATGCTAGCAGATATTAAAGATAAACCTTAAAAGTTTAGTGTTTATAACAGAGCATGTAGCCATTTCAACACAGAGGTTCTTGACATGCTGCCTTCTTCAATACAAGGTTTCCACATCCACCCTGAGCACGGATTATTGAGCTGAAAGATGGGGCAAAAGATGTGGAGCACTCTTTTATTGAAGAGAAATTCCATTTACAAACAGTTTTATGGTAGATTAAAATAAAGCAAATACTAATTCCAACTGTATAAGTATGTAGCAATACAAAATAGATTGTTCTAAATTCTTTTGTTTTTTATTTAACATTGATGTCTCCCTTGCCTTTGAGAGAAAATATTGCATTGCAAAGCTGATGGATGTTTGAGTGAAAAAATATATATCAAGCTCATCCTTAATGTAACCTGGTGATCATACTTTGGCTGATATGAGATTGGACATTAGCTTGGTTATGAGCCATTTTATTAAGCCACAGTGACCTCCTCTCTTCACTAAATTTGAGTGGAAGATAAACTTCTTCCAGAAATTAAGTGGTAAATTTTGGGAATGTTCAGAATCGGTACCTTTTATCTTTTTATTCTGTTGTTAGATGTGTATGATGGGTTGCAGATAATTTATTTACTTTTGTCTTTTTTCATCCTTAACCTTTACTTCAAGGAAGTCTAGAAATATGGTCCAATACTGTGACCAGGAAAAAAAGTAAAATGAGTGTGGTGAATTTGCATCCAGTTTCTTCCCTACTGTCTCATCTCTGATGATTATTAACTTTTCGTTAGCTGTAGCGTTTTAAGTAGCCTCCTTCTTGCCTCTCCATCCTTTCATTATGCTTCCATTCAAAACTAACACAGAAAGATCCTGTACACATAACTAGGAATTCAGAGTTTTATAAATCAGCCTAATATGCATTTTACAAGAGTAGCTGCCATTTTGTATTCTATTCTCTAACCAAACCAGACTGTGTATGGTTCCTTGTGCAGGCAAAGATTTTTACCATCTTCATACATTTGCTCATATAATTCCAAAACTGCTTGGAAGAAGTGGTACAAATGACCACTCATGAAATCATCCCAAAGTTCCAGGTAGGATTTGCCTTATCCTCCTTTCTGTTCACATAGCAATATGTCTGTAACTAAATTATGGAAATAGTGTATAATGCAATTCCTTTCTCTTCCACGAAAGTAAAAGCCAAGAATATCTTATTCATTCAAAATTTTATTATTATTGGAGCCTAAGTGACTTTATTTATGTTTATTATCATGAGCTAAGTAGGAAAATACTTTGTAAGTTATAAAGTTCTGTGAAAATATTTTAACATTGTAGCATAGCCTTGTGCAAATTTACTCTGTTTAAATTTATATAATCTTTTTAAGCCTCAGTTCCCTCAAGATGTGTATAATAATGGTCACTACCTGGAAGGGGTATAGAACAAAGCAAAAACAAAACAAAAACAAACACCAAACAAAAAATTTCTTGCTTCTGATATAGCCTAGAAAAAGTTATCAAAAGATGCTTATTGTTGTAATTAATATTTTTCTGTCTCATATATGGTGGTTATATCAACCTAAGTATCGTTCTCTGGAGGTGAGATACATTCCCTAGGTCTCAGAAAGGATCTAAACATTCCTTTGGTAGGGAAGATCATCTTTCCACTAATATCACTTTCTGAATACATTCTGGAAAGTGTTTAGGAGCTGCAGAAAAACAAATAAAAGACTACCTACTTATAGACCAAGTTATTTTGAGAATTTAGCATTTAAGCTCTGTAGACTGTATTTACAGCTATTTCAAGGTACAATTTGTATTATTAAATATCACTTTTATTATCATTATCATAATAATCATTGTCACACTAGTGCTACATAGTAGAGTATTAAAGCAATTACATAAGAGCAGTGTGTTACAAAGGAATAAAAGAAGGACACTATGAGTCCTAAGGTGCTTTCTAATTGACTTTTTCAATTTTGAAATATAATTACAGGTTTACAAAGCTTCACATGTGAATAAAATGAATTATCAAGAAATTAAGGTGATCACAGTACCAGAAACTTAATATATCAATTTTCCATAAACATTGCATACATCTGTTATTTCATGTTATATTCAAACATAATAGAATACTAAAAATATATAAATGTGTGTGAGTGTGTTTGTGTGAGTATACATATATTTCCCTTGCCATAGAAGAACATTTTTTTTTCCCAAAAATGTAGAATTCAGGAAATTACAGTACATATGGATATCTGTCTTTAGATGTTCAATTGTTTGTCCTTACATGTTTCAAAAAGGCATTTAGTTATGTAAATTTAAGATTAAAATAAAGAGCCATGAAACACTTTTCCACTCCTCACCTATGACTAAGTGCTACATGAGGAACTGTCCCCTCATCATATTTCATTTATTTTAAGGTATATAAATTAAATAAATACAAGAGAAAAGCAGAAACTTAAAAGGAGAGATAGTACATGCAATGGTATACCAAAGAAGAGACAATAGTTTAAGATTATGGATTCATACTTAAAACAAGGGATCACTAAGTTACCAAAAGGAAAATAGTATTTATTCCCTAATTCTCACTACCCCTATGCAGGACCAGCTTCATGATTTTTTACATTTGCACAGGACTCAATGCTTAGAAGGTTCTTGCTGTTGGTTTCATGCTCTTTTGGTACCATTTTAAAATTCTGAATAATTTTTTTAATAAGCAGTCCTTTATCTTCATTTTGCACTATACCCTGCCATATATATAGCCAGTCCTGTCCCCAACTATAGTAGAAACCAGTTTATGTACTTAGGGGTGGACGTTCAAGAGCTGTTATCTGCAATTCTGGCTTCTTGACTACAATAATTTGATTAGTCATAACCTTGTGTGAATTATTTTATTAACCACTTAAAAATGAAAGAAAACATACTCTTCATTGTATAGTAATGGAATTCTGTATATAGAATAATAATAATATTAATTAGTAAGTTCATAAAATTAGTAAATTTGTTTGAAAATTCTACTGTCTCAAAAAAAAAAAAAAAGAAAGAAATAGGAAGCATAGCAGCTAAGAAGACAGCAAAGCATTTTTTCATAGTACATGAATTTAAGGATATTTATTATCTCCTATAAGTCAGTATTTCTAGTTCTCCTAGTGATTCTTTTAACTTTTATCAGCTCAGGTGTTTCTAAAAATTGACCAGGAACAGTATATATACACCAGTAGTGAATTCAACAACGTCATAAGTTTTATGAATCTTGATGGAAATCTGAGTTTGGTCTCAATCATTGAAATCACAAAAGGCAGGCTGGGCGCGGTGGCTCACGCCTGTAATCCCAGCACTTTGGGAGGCCGAGACGGGCGGATCACAAGGTCAGGAGATTGAGACCATCCTGGCTAACACGGTGAAACCCCGTCTCTACTAAAAAATACAAAAAACTAGCCGGGCCAGGTGGCGGGCGCCTATAGTCCCAGCTACTCGGGAGGCTGAGGCAGGAGAATGGCGTGAACCCGGGAGGCGGAGCTTGCAGTGAGCTGAGATCCGGCCACTGCACTCCAGCCTGGGTGACAGAGCGAGACTCCGTCTCAAAAAAAAAAAAAAAAAAAAAAAAAGAAATCACAAAAGGCAGAGATTTAACACAGGATTCCTTATTTTATATTCCAATATTTTACTTTCTAGTATATTTTCTTATAGTTTTCCTTCATAAAGTGCTTAATATGTGAGTGTCATGTAGTTGTATTTCAAATAAACTTGTATTGCCAGATAGTACTCCTGCACAATAAAAATTGTTGAAAACAAAGTTTCCTTTTGTTAATCCTGGAAAAAAATACTGAATATAATATATGTTGTATGTGGCAGAGCAAATAATAAAGGAAGTTAAAAAAATTATCTGCAATACTTTATTTCCTCCTTAAAAATAAAAATCTAAAGGAACATTTTCAAGTTGTTCCAGTATATTGATATGTAAGGCTATAAATTAAAGAAATCAAAAGGATTTAAATTAACTAGAAAAACAATAGGATCTAGATAAACTAAGAGTGAAATAAAGCTGCACCCATGTGATCTTCAAAAAGAGAAAAAGAAAAAGATTCTGGGGAGTATGAGAATAAAGCTAAACAAACTTCTAGACCTTTCATTAAAAAAAAAAGAAAAAAAAAAGGTTTAAAGAATTTTTATAATGCTTGCTATATGAGATATAATGTATTTTTCTTTATCCCTATCCCAAGACAATATCTGTAAACACAATATGATTTGCCAATGTGCTTAGAGTTGGGTTAGTGTTGGAATTGTCAAGTAGGTAGGTGGAGATGCTCCATATTAAGTTAGGAAAGGCTGCAGTTCAATTCCATATACATTTCATGTGTATCATAATTTAAAATTTAACTTTACTCATTTACTTCTGGGCCATATTTTACTTTTAAGTATGTTTCCATTAAAGAAACATTAAATTCCAAATATATTGAATATCTGTGTAGATTGATCACTCAAAATATAATCATGTTAGTCATAGTTATCATTATTCATAGTTTTTAGGGAGTTTATTATTTTAACTATATTTTACTAATCTAAGTTTTTTAAAAATAAACTTTTCATTTTATAATAGTTTTAAGTTTATGGAAGAGTTGCTGGAATATTAGTCTTCTCTTAAATTTCACACCTAGTTTCCCCATGATACATCTGTTGCAACTAATGAACTGATATTGATACATTACTATTAACAAAAATCCATACAGTTTTCAGATTTTTATAGCTTTTATGTCATTTCATTTTTCCATTATAGGATCCTATATAGGACGTTATTTTGCATTTGGTGGTCATACCTCCTTGAGCTCACATATACTGTGATAGTTTCTCAGACTTTCCTTGGTTTTGATAATACAGGCGTATCTCATAGATATTGTGAGTTCAGTTCCAGACAATCTCAATAAAGTGAATCACACAAGCTATTTGGTTTCCTAGCACATATAAAGATTATGCTTACACCATACTGTAATCTATTAAGTGTGCAATAACATTATGCCTAAGAAACAATGTGTATATCTTAAATTAAAACTACTTTATTGCTAAAAAATTCTAATGATCATCTGACTCTCCAGCAAGTTATGATGTTTGTGCTCGTGGAGGATCGTGCCTCAATATTGGCTTTTGCTGACTGATGAAGGAAGGTTGGGATATCTTTGACAATTTCTTAAAATAAGACATCAACAAAGTTTGATACATCAATTAACTTCCTTTCATGAAAGATTTTTCTGTAGCACAGAATGCTATTTGATAACATTTTACCCATGTAGAACTTCTTTCCAAATTAGAGTCAGTCCTCTCAAACCCTGCCACTGCTTTCTCAACTAAGTTTATGTAATATGCTAAATCCCTGTTATTTCAATGCTGTTCACAGCATCTTCACCAGGAATAGATTACATCTCAAGAAACCACGTTATTTGCTCGTCCATAAAAAGCAATTCTCATCTCTTCAAGTTTGATCATGAGATTACAGCAATTCAGTCACATCTTTCAGCTCCACTCCTACTTCTAGTTCTCTTGCTATTTCTACCACATCTGCAGTTACTCCCTGCACTCAGGTCTTGGATCCTCAATGTCATTTATGAAACTTGGAATCAACTTTTTCCAAACTCCTATTAATGTTGATATGTTGACCTCCTACCATGAAACACTAGTGTTCTTAATGGAATTTAGAATGGTGAATCTTTTCCAGAAGATTTTAAATTTGCTTTGCCCAGATCCCTCAGAGAAATCGCAATCTACTGCATCTGTAGCCTTATGAAATTTATTTCTTAAACAATAAGATTTGAAAGTAAAAATTACTCCTCACCATGGACTACAGAGGGATATTTTGTTAGCAGGCATGAAAGCAACGTGAATCTCCATTGTATACCTCTATTAGAACCCTTGATTGACCAGGTGCATTATCTATTAGTAATATTTTGAAACAAATCTTTTTCTGAGCAGTATGTCTCAAGAGTGGGCTTAACATAGTCAGTAAATCATGCTGTAAACAGATGTGCTATCATTGAGGCTTTGTTCTTCCATTTCTGGAGGTCAGGCAGAGTAGATTGAACATTATTCTTACAGGGCCTAGAATGTTCAAAATAGTAAATGAGATTTGGTTTCAACTTCAAAGTCACCAGCTACATTAGCCTCTAACAGAAAGTCAGCCTGTCCGTTGAAGCTGTGAAACAAGACATTGACTTCTGCTCTCTAGCTATGAAATTCCTATTTGGATCTTCTTCTCATACACATAAAACTGTTTAGTTTCCATTGAAAATCCATTGTTCATCTTAGTCATCTTCATCAATTATCTTAGCTAGATCTTCTGAATAACTTGCTACAGCTTCTACGTTAGCACTTGCTGCTCTACTTTGCAGTTTTATATTATAGGGATGACTCCTTTCCTTAAACCTCATGAACAAACATCTCCTAGTTTCAAACTTTTCTTCTGTAACTTCCTCATCTCTCTGTCTTCACGGAATTGAAGAGAGTTAGGACCTTGCTGTGGATTAAACTTTGGCTTGGGCAAATATTTTCGTTGGTTTTATCTTCTATCCAGGTCACTCAAAGTTTTCGCGTATCAGCCATAAGCCTGTTTTTATCATTCATATGTTCACTGAAATAGCACTTGTAATTTCCCTCACAAACTTCCCCTTTGCATTCATAACTTGGTTAACTATTTGGTGCAAGAGGCCTGGCTTTCAACCTGTCTCAGCTTTCAACGTGCTTTCCTCACTAAGCATAATCATTTCTAGCTTTTGATTTTAAATGAGAGATGTGCTACTCTTCCTTTCACTTGAAGATTTAAAGGCTATTGTAGAGTTTCTAATTGGCATAATTTCAATATTGTTGTTTCTCAAAGAATAAAGAGACTGAGGAGACGAGGAGGAAAGAGGTAATCGCCAGTGGGTGGAGCAGTCAGAACACATGCATTTGTTGATTAAGTTTGCGATCTTAAATGGGCACAGTTTGTGGTGCCCCAAAACAATTACAATGGTAACACTAAAGATCACTAATCACCTTAACAGATATAATAATGAAAAAGTCTGAAATATGGTGAGAATTACGAAAATGTGACCCAGAGACACGAAGTGAGAACATGGTGTTGGCAAAACGACACCAATGAACTTCTTTCAAAATTAGAGTCAGTCCTCTCAAACCCTGTGACTGCGTTCTTAACTAAGTTTATGTAATATGCTAAATCCCTGTTATTTCAAAGCTGTTCATAGCATCTTCGCCAGGAACAGATTACGTCTCAAGAAACCACGTTATTTGTTCATCCATAAAAAGCAACTCTCATCTCTCTAAGTGTGATCATGAGATTGCAGCAATTCAGTCACATCTTGCTGGACACAGTTACCACAACCCTTCAATTTGTTAAAAAAACAAACACACACACACACACACACACACACATAAAACACAGCATCAGCAAAGCACAATAAAACAAAGTAGGCCTATTTTAAAAGTGTTGAGGAACATGATGAGATATTTTATGAAAAATCCTTAAGTCTGGGTTTTTCTGATGTTTTTCTCATGGCTAGACAGGGTTTATCTATTTCAAGGAAAATAAACAAAGAGGTAAAGTGCCATTTTCATTGTACTATTTCAAGGGGATACACTATCAACATGTATTTATATACTATAAACAACAACTTATTAATGATGTTAACCATGATTAACTCACTAAAGCAGTATTTTCCAGGTATCTTGATTGTACAGATGTTATTTTTCCCCTTATTTTCATACTATATTCTTTAGAAGGAAGTCACTATATGCATCTCATACTTAAGTGGTGAGCAGTTATGCTGTATCTACTTGATGGGGGAGTATTTAAATAAATTATTGAGAATTCTCTATAAATTATTTGGAATTTTTCTAATAATGAGTTTTCAACATCATGCAGAAACTTATCTCTAAATCCAATTTCATTTGTATTACACAAAATTAATAATACATTTTAATTATAAAAAATACGTTGAATTACTACAAATTCCTGTATGAATAGAAAATTAATTCTCATGGAGATACTTTATTCCTGCTCTAAAATCTTGGACAAACTTTTTTTTTTTTTTTTTTTTAATGAATGGCCCAGACTCTTCAGGGAGACAAACACATTATAATTTGGACATATTTCCATATGTGAAACTTTGACTTACCCGTTTTAGAGTATCTTTTAAAAACAAATAACCATAGTTCTATATAGTAAACTTATAGAGCTGGTCTCTGGTGCTACTTTGTGTCTCTCTGTGATATGGTCCTAAATCATTTCTTTCGGCGATCTCATTTTTGTCAGGTAATTCTCAGGAAAAAAATTTAGTTCTTTTTCTCTTTTATTGAGCATTTCTTGACTCAATTCAGTGAACAATACTTGTGAGAACAGAACTGAGTGACCTTTTTCATGGACTCTCACCTGGTATAGAGATGTCTCTATAACCCTTTGACACGCAGTACTATGTAGCTCAGAATCTTTAACACTTTTGATATAATTTCTGAGATCTATCAGTTTTGAGGAAAACCAAATTTAAACCTTACAGTGGCAGGTCAAAAACTGGGAAGTCATTACCTCAGATGCTGGAAAAGAAGTTTCCTCAAGAGTAAATAAGATAATGGTCCATTTATTAACCATTTGGAAAAATCTTTGAGTTTTCAAAGAATAACATCCAAGCCCAAGAGTTGTGTTTTCCTCTCCTACAGGATTTCTTATATTCAATCTTATTTATTCCAAGTAATAAAATAAGCCAATTACAGAAGCTCAGGTCTATGAGTAACTATTACAGAAAGGCAAAGGAAAGTGACACATACACTGTGAATTCATAGACTATCTCTGGCTGAAATAGTTTCATGCTGCCTTTTTTAACAGAAACTTTCATACTTTGAGAAAATTGTTTTGAGAACTAATAAATAATGAAAGGAGTAAAGTCGAGGGGTTGTCTTGTTAATTTATGACTAACTCTGAAGTATTTAGTGGGCATGCTAAAAACAAAAATAAGTATAAATACTTCTAATAATCCTGTAATTTTTTATATCAATGAAACTTAATTGTCTTCAGTCTGAAGGACTGTCAGATATCCATGGCAGGAAATGAAAATGGCAGCTCAGGTTGTGGTGGCTGTGTTGACCTAAAAAGTGAGAGCAGAAGGTACAGACATATGTTTATTTCTGGAAGTTGCCCTCCTATGTCCTTATAGATGACACAAAGGATGTGAGCTGTAGAGGACACTTGGACTTTGCCAATGCATTAAACCTGCTAGTAACTGGTTATTTCCTAAAAAGCTCTTATAAGAGGAAATAGAGTTCTCTAAAGTCACCACTCTTCAGCTATGTCAAAAATCTGACTCTATTTGCCTGTCCTTGAGATACAGTGCTGAACATAAACAGATCCTGGAATGGGAGAGATGACAAAGCAGTGCCGTTCAACATGGTGTTGCTGTAAATCTAGAAGATTTATATAAGTCAGAATTAAAAGTTGGATTGCCCCCAAATCAGTTTAAATGTTGTGAATATGGCAGTGACATGATATCGGACCTGAAGTGGGTGCCTGTATGAAATTAAATGGGTTCTGAAATTTAATTGTCTCAGTGGCACCAGTATCCTAATGGGGCTCTGAAATCAGTGTATATCAAAGCTAGTTCTAGGCACAATTGTTTGGTGGCAATTTATCTTAATTGTTAGTTTATATCTCTAGATTCATTCTTTTTATCAAGTTATTTAATAATTTGGTCCCCCTTACATATAAACCATGCCCATCCTGGGTGTGTTTGGCCAATTATTTGTTCTGTTCTTGCTGTGCTCTGTGTAACAGGGGTGATAATCTTGTATTTTCTGGGCAACCCTGTCATCTGCTTCTGGGTGGTTTAGGACAAAGGTAGGCACAGATAAAAATTAATTAAAGAAATAGAAAACACACGGTATTTCTCTCTCCCTCTCCCTTTCTCTCTGAATTGGGTAGTGTCCAGAATCTGTGTATCCTTTGTGGCTCCCACTTTTTCAGGACATGTCCACAAGATTGTAGCTTCTGCCTGTTAATGCTATCTTCTGGCTTAGGTTAAACCTCCTCTTCGTTTATCCCTCCTAATTAGTGTTGGTAGTGGCTTCCTACTGTGAGATATTTGGCTTCTCCACCATCTGTGTAACCAAACCTCTGCATTACAGTCCTGTTATGGAAAATACTTGAAATGATTTATTATATCCTGAATAGTTATGACTGATTCAAAATATAGTTATTTAACATAAATACAATCTCATGATTCATTAAACTAAGCTCATGTTGATATAGATAACTCATATTTCATCTGTACCCTTCCTGCCTTAAAGATCTAGACAACATCAGCTCAAAATTTTACTGTACTTTCAGGGGAAAATTCAATATTCTCCCTAGTATGTCTTTAGATTCCTGCGGTTCTCTTTTTTTGTAGTGACATCTAGCTCAGAGTTCCATCTTCTTCTAAATTATTTATTTATTTATTTGTTTATTTTTTTTTTTTTTGAGACGGAGTCTCGCTCTGTCACCCAGGCTGGAGTGCAGTGGCCGGATCTCAGCTCACTGCAAGCTCCGCCTCCCGGGTTTACGCCATTCTCCTGCCTCAGCCTCCCGAGTAGCTGGGACTGCAGGCGCCCGCCACCTCGCCCGGCTAGTTTTTTGTATTTTTTAGTAGAGACGGGGTTTCACCGGGTTAGCCAGGATGGTCTCGATCTCCTGACCTCGTGATCCGCCCGTCTCGGCCTCCCAAAGTGCTGGGATTACAGGCTTGAGCCACCGCGCCCGGCCTTCTTCTAAATTATTTAACCTTACTAATTTTCTTTTCACTGAGTAGGTACTCTCTGTATTTACACTAACCACACAGAAGTAGAATCAGTCCTTTCTGTGATATGTACATACATTAAAAATTTTCAAAATATTTAAAAAGTGATACAAACAAGCCATCCAATGCCACTACCATTATACTTCTCTGGGATATTTTCTTTCTCTTTCTTTTTCTGTCTTCTCCTCCCTATCCTCCTTAACTTCAGCACATTTTTTCCTCCCATTGCCTCAGCAAATATCTAACTCTTTTCTTCTCTTTTCAAAACAATTTTCAAAGTCACCTACAAAGTTACTTCTGCATCTATAACTCCATCATAGTTTTCAGTGAGCAAAAAAATAAATTATTTCATAAGATGTATACCCTTTAGTAAGCAGTTTTGTTTGCAAAAAACATTTTTCTTTTATTTCACATGAATCAATTCTTTGATTTCATTTCCCATTTTCCTTCCTCGAGCCATTCCAGCTTCTCTCTAGTTTGAGCTACACATTTTTATAGTTGTTTTAATAATTGATGTTTTGCTTTTTTTTTAATTCTACATACATCAGAAAAATGGAGTTTCTATTTTGTCTAATACCATCAAAGTGAGGTGGAGTCTAGGGATTTAGTGTAAAACAAGGAATCTTTTATATATTTTTCTCTCTTTCCAGGAGTTCTCAATTTAGTGTATTAGTTATTTATTGCTGCATAACAAATTATCCCAAATAACAATGGTTAGTTTATTTTTTCAGTATGACTGCTAATATAGCACTGAAAATATACCTTGGATTAAAGAGATTGGTTACACAACTACAGCAAAAAATTTGACTGGATAATAGGACACTTAGGATTTTTTACAGAAAAAGAGAGAGAGAACTTAATAGCTTCAAAAGTAAATATGAAAATCAGGACATAATGAGATAAGATCTATCTTGCATCCTCTAGTGGTTGCTGTATTATTCATTCATTTACAAAGAAGGAAGAGCTTTGCAACTGGAGAGGGGAAATAATGTCTTATGCTTTTAAAAGTTTAAGTTTGAAATATTTATAGGAGATATACATGAAGATATCATAAGATTAAATATAAACCTGAGACTCAAAGAAAGTTATAGAAGAGATAATGGCAGTCAATATCAGATATATATGTACAGAAACACTATTGTATTAATGTAAACATTGTCTCCAAAGAAACTGAAGTTTCTTTCTAAAATTGAAATTCAAGCTCTCTTACAAGCCTATATTTTCTGACGGTAACATTATATACACACACACACACACAATATATATATATACACACACACAGACATATTAGACCATTCTTCTGTTTTTTTCATTTATTTTTCTAATCTAAAAATTTAAACAGTTCCTCTAGGTAAAAGCATGCAAGGTCATTCCCTGGAAAATGATCAGCTTCTATGATTCCCACCCATTTGGAGTAGCTTTCTCTAGCACAATTTGTAATTGATAATATTAACATGTCCCTGAATTCTCTAAGACTTTTGTCACTATATAATTTAATAGACAGTAGACATTTTATTATATGAATAAAGGTTTTCATATTTAAATTTGTTGGAAACTGCTACCTTGTTATCCAGCACTTTCATTTTCAAAACATAATTGAATTCAGTCCCATTTTCTTGCAGCTCAACTCTCTGAAGCAAACTAATGTGGTAAAATAATCCCTGTTATGGTGTTGATGAATGATAATGAAGTCAGAGGCACTCCCATTTAGTTATTTTATTTGCATTTTAAAAGGAACCTCCTAGATATATAGGATCTGCAAAAATAAGATAAAACATTAATAGAGATTAATAGATGGGCAAATGTGAGGATATAAGCAGGACACTCAGCAGCTAGCGCTGTTTTTGCTCTCTATTTACCCTCAGTCTGGACTGCTGTGAACGTTGTTTCCTCAGAAGAAAACATCCTCCCCAAACACTTGTAAATTTGGACTTCAACAAAAATTGTCTCAAAATGCAAGAGTAGAGGAACAATAATTTATCATTCATCTTTGCCTTTGATGTCAATGATTGAACAGAGAATCCTGTTTACCTTTAACAAAAGTGACAGTAAAGCCACACAAAACAATCATTGCAATGTTTCCAACTCACTTGGGATCTGGCAATACACTGCAGGTTTAAAATCAAAATGAAATAAAATAAATATGTGGTTACTGTGCTATAACCCAGACTGGCATGCTATAACCCAGACTGGCATGGTAAATAGTATTAATCTCTTCAAGTCTAGACTTTAGCTTAATTGTGAGACTGAGAATCCGTTATTAATATAGCCTTATAACCCTCATGCCTCAAAGATAGCATTGACTGCTGAGTTGGAAGAGCTGTGTTTGGGTCCTTATTCAGCCTGTAGATATGTAACAAGGGGCTAATGTTTTCTATTTAAAGTGTTATATGATATTGATTCTCAGTCTTTTCTCTGTATTTTGCCAGCCTTCATTCAGAAAAGGTTATATAGGCAATAAGAATGCTCAGATAACCCTGCGAATACTCAGATAAAAAGCTGCTTTCCCTTCATTGACAGAAAGTTATGTAAACCATTACATAATTCAGATAAAACACTGAAAACGCAAGCATCCTATTCCTGTAAAATATATCCATTTTAATGTATTTAGTGCTAGTTTTAGATCACTCTTAAGTAGTGTATATTTAATATTTTAGAATTCATTTTTAATGAAATTTTGTTCATGAATTTTAACCCTTTTGATACTCTCTATGTTACTATGTAAATTAAATGTGTTTTCTTTCACCCATTGTCATCTACGAGTGACTTTTGGTTCATCTTTTGTGTCATTTTACCACTCTAGTGACAGAAATGTGGGGCTCCATGAAACATCATTACATCAATGCTATTCACACCTATAAAAAAAAAAAAAAATTCCTTCATACTGAATTTGTAAAAAAAACAGTCTAAATAGTTCTGATCTGGAGAAAGGAGAGAACTCATCAATGGTCTAATAAAAAAGAATGGGATATTACTTTAAAGAAATTACAAATGGAGTTCAATTTGCATGTATCAGCATTTCATGGATCAAACCAGTTTTGCCAAATACTGGTAAACAATCCTGTTTTCTGGCCTCAAACTTATCTTACAAAATCATTTATTTTATTTATAATTTAAATGGATATTTGATGATTATATGTTTGATGAAGAGGAAACAGTAAGGTTCATTAGATTCTTAGTAATCAGCTTCTTTTAGTTTCAGTTGTTACAAATGCACATGGGTGTGTGTGTGTTTATACGTGTGTGTGTGTGTGTAAGATTGGACACACTTTCAGAAAAGAACCTATACTATACACATTATGCACAAACACATAGGTTAAGGTATTTGAAAAGGTGTCAAATCTTAAAAACAAAACAAAACTCATACAAAACCCTTGCTAGAATAAAGGAAACCATAGAAAATCCTTGGATCTTGCAAGTACTGTCAATTTTTATTATTTAACCTTCCTTTCCTCCCTCCCTCCCTCCCTCCCTCCCTCCTTCCCTTCCTTCCTTCCTATCTTGCTCTGTTGCCCAGGCTAGAGTGCAGTGGTGTGATCTCGGCTCACTGCAACCTCCACCTCCCGGGTTCAAGTGGTTCTCCTGCCTCAGTCTCCCGAGTAGCTGGGACTACAGGCACGTGCCACAAGGCCGGCTAATTTTTTTTGTATTTTTAGTAGAGATGGAGTGTCACCATTTTAGCCAGGTTGGTCTCTATCTCCTGACATTGTGATCCGCCCCCTCCTCAGCCTCCTAAAGTGCTGGGATTACAGGTATGAGCCACCATGCCCAGCCTTTTTAAAAATCTTTTCTTCCCTTTCTTACATGTGTAAAAGCCTAGGTGGAATAGTGCATTGTTCAGCCAGCAATTTCAGTTAAATGTGAATGAGGGTTATTTTACTTTTTCTTCCCTTTTCTCTGTTTGTTTTATAAATATGATTTTTTTTTTTTTAATTTCAATAGGTGTTTGGGGAACAGGTGGTGCTTGGTTATATGAATAAGTACTCTAATGGTGATTTCTGAGATTTTGATGCACCCGTTACCCACGCAGTGTACAATTGTACAATGTACCCAATGTGTACTCTTATACTCCTCACCAACCTCCCACCATTTCTCCCAAGTTCCCAAAGTCTATTGTATTATTCTTATGCCTTTGTGTCCTCATAACTTTGTCACTACATGAGAACATACGATGTTTGGTTTTCCATTCCTGAGTTACTTCACATAGAATAATAGTCTCCAATACCATCCACGTTGCTGCAAATACTATTATTTCATTCATTTTTATGGCTGTGTAGTATTCCATGGTGTGTGTGTGTATTTATAGCAGCAAATTGTGCTGCTATAAACATACACACACACACACACACACACACACACATATATACATAGTTTGTTTTTTGTTTTGTTTTGTTTTTTTTCTTTCTTTATCCGCTGATTGATTGATGGACATTTGGGCTTATTCCTGTTTTTTTTTTTTTTTTTTTTTTTTTTTTTTTTTTTTTTTCAATTGCAAATTGTGCTGCTATAAACATGTGCATGCAAGTATCTTTTTGGTATAATGACTTATTTTCCTCTGGATAGATACCAGTGCTGGATCAAATGGTAGATCTACTTTTAGTTCTTTAAGGGATCTCCACATTGTTTTCCATAGTGGTTGTATTAGTTTACATTCCTACCAACAATGTAAAAGTGTTTCCTTTTCACCACATACATGCCAACATCTATTATTTCTTATTTTTATTATTTTTTTATTTTTGGCCATTCTTTCAGGAGTAAGATGGTAGCACATTGTGGTTTTGATTTATCTTTTCCTGATAATTAGTGATGTTGAGCATTTTTCTATGTTTGCTGGCCATTTGTGTATCTTATTTTGAGGATTGTCTATTCATGTCCTTAGCCCACGTTTTGATGAGTTTTTTTGTTTGTTTTCTCACTGATTTGTTTGAATTATTTGTAGATTCTGCATATTAGTCCTTTGCTGTTAATCTGATAAGTTTTTCTTTACAGGTTACCTGATGCTTTTGCCTCAATGCTCTTAAGATTCTTTCCTTCGTCCTGACTTCAGATAACCTAATGACTATGTGCCTAGGCAATGATCTTTTTGTGATGAATTTTCCAGGTGTTCTTTGAGTGTTTTGTATTTGGATGTCTAGATCTCTAGCAAGGCTGGGGATGTTGTCTTTGATTATTCCCTCAAGTATGTTTTCCAAACTTTTTGATTTATCTTTTTCCACTGAAACACCAATTATTCTTAGGTTTGGATGCTTAACATAGTCCCAAACTTTTTGCAGGCTTTGTTCATTTATTTATTACATTTTTGTCTTCGATGGTATGGGTAATCGAAAGCCTTGTGTTCAAGCTCTGAAGTTCTTTCTTTTGCTTGTTCTATTCTATTGCTGAGGCCTTCCAGCACACTTGGGATTTCTCTAAGTGTATCCTTCATTTCTATAAGTTGTGATTGTTTTTATTTATGCTATCTATTTCACTGAAGGTTTTTCTTTAATAATCTGTATCATGTTTTTGATTTCAAGTTGGATTTCACTTTACTCTGATGCCTCATTGATTAGTTTAATAATCAACCTTCTGAATTTTTTTTACGGCAATTCAGAGATTTCATCTTGGTTTGGATCCATTGCTAGTGAGCTAGTGTGATCTTTTAAGGGTGTTAAAAAACCTTGTTTTGTCATGTTACCAGAATTGTTTCTCTGTTTTCTTCTCATTAGGTAGATTATATCAGAGGGAATATCTGGGACTCAAGAGCTGCTGTTCAGAATTTTTTGTCCCACCAGGTGCTCCCTTGTTGTGGCATTCTTCCCCTCCCCCTAGGGAAGAGCTTCTTGAGAGCTGAACTTCAGTGATTGTTTTTGCTCTTTTGCATCTAGCAACCAAGCAGAGGTACTGAGCTCTGGGCCGGTACTGGGGAGTCCTCTGATGTGATTCATCTTCACGTCTTTCAGCTGTGGATACCAGTACCTGCTCTGGTGAAGATAGTAGCAGAGTGAGGTGAACTCTGTGAGGGTCTTTGGTTGTATTTTTGTTCAGTGCGCTGGTTTTGTGTTGGTTGCCCTCCAGGCAGGAGGTGGCACTTTCAAGAGTGCATCAGCTGTGGTACTATAGGGAGGATGCAAACTTGCCCTAGGAATGTCTGGTTAAATATTCACGTTTCTCAGTCAGTGGACAGAGCCATAGAGCTCCCAAGAGATTATGTCCTTTATCTTTGGCAACTATACTGATTAGAGAAAGATCACCAGGTGGTATCAGGGATAGGCATGTTTTAGTTCAGGCTTTCCTTGGGTGGGGCTTGCTGCGGCTGCTGTGTGTGGAATGGGAATTTGGTTCTCAGGCCAATGGAGTTATATTCCCAGGTGTATTAGGTTGCCTCTGCTGAGTCATACAGGTCACCAGAGAAGTGGGGGAAAGTCAGCAGTCACAGGACTCACCCTGCTCCCACACAGCCCACAGTCCTAAAGGCCAGTCTTACTCCCACTGTGTCCCCCCAACAGCACTGAGTCCATTTTTAGGCAATTAGTGACCAGGGCTAAGAACTTGCCCCAGACCACCAGCCTCCCTACTGAGAAAGCAAGTACACTCCCAATTTTTTGGCATCTCAGGGAGCCTGCGGTAGCAATCCAATTCCTTCAAAAGGTCAGAGAATTCTCTCAGCTTTCCTGGTATTTTCCTGTGGTATTTCTTGGAGCAAAATTGTATGATGTGAGTCTCCACACACTGCTCTGTCTGTCCAAGCAGGAGCTGCAAGCTAGTCCTGCCTCCTGTCTGCATTCTTAATCAAAACTCTCTAAATTATTCTGAAAGTTATTTTCTGGAGGCTAGATGTTTCCCATAATGGCAGGATTGTTTGTACAAACACTTCTATTAAAAACTTCTAAAAATCTACATAACATATATTTAAAAGTATCTTCTTAAAATCACTGCAGGTCTTGTAAGAAAAGAAATAATTATTAGACTGAAATCAAAGGGAAAGCTAGAACCAGTAGAAGTATTTGTTAGTTACATAAATGTGAGTATTTATATTGACATATGTATAGTTAAAAAATATAGAACAAAATGAAGAGTCTAACAGGTAAATGTCACACAATATGTTGCTACCTAATACATTTTTGGGACAAAGGTGAATAAAAAAAATAAAATGATTGGCTTTCTTGAAGAATTGTAGCCTAATTTTAAAAGTCTGGAGCCTTCAGTAATCTAAGGTATTCAAACTGTTGAATGTGACCGAGAACAAGTAATGCCCCCAATGACTGAAACAAACAGAAATCCTCTCTGGATGAAGGCTTTCCTTCATCTCAGTCCTCTAATTATTCCTACAAATAATTATGCAATGCTTAATTATGCTTAATTGTACAACTAATTATGTATAATGCTTAGCTCAATCAAAGATAGCCAGGTACATAAAGTAAAAACACACCAAAAGCATGTACCCACCGAAACACAAACAACAACAAAAATAGACGCAGAAGTACATCCTATTGAAATCATCAGGAAGAGCACAAAACAATTCTATCCTTTTTTGGCCATGCTTTTATTCAACAAATATGTATTGAGTACCTCTCAGACACTCAGAGCTCCTCTAGGTCCTATAAATTCAGTTATGGATAAAATAAGCAAATCTGTTTTTTATAAGGACTTTACAATCTAGTGTGATGTTAAACAAAGAGAACTTATTTATTACTTAGGAACTGGTCTAAGCTGTGGTTTGAGCTCAGTTGTTTCTAAATCCTTTCATGGATCACTCTGTGAGATTACTAATTCCAGGCCAGAAAGACCACTAGAGCCCAGGAGTTCAGGGCAGAAGAAACTCTTACGCTTTTTAAGTTAAAGAAATCAAAGACAAAAGTAAAGGATATCAGCAGAAACAGGGAAATAAAATGTGATGTTACAGGTGTAAAAAAGGATACAAAGAATGTAAAGGACTCCAAAATTTAATAAATTAAAAATTCACTGCATAGACCTCATAGCTAATTATATACAAGAATGTAAAGTTAGTGTTCTAAAACGAGTGCAGTGAAACAGTACACAGTACAGGCAAAGTTCAACCACATGAGCACTACCACTGTTAAGTAATGCAGAATAGGACTTGATTATAGCACTAATATTTTAGACAACTGCGCAAGACACTGGGTAAGTAAGGGTCAGAATGAGTGAATTAGAGGAACAGAAAAATTTGTTCCCCTCCTCTCTGAAGAACCAGTAAGGGTGGACAAATTAGAACTTGCCAGAGACATCAGAAACCAGGCATGGCTGACTTGCCGAATGGGACCATTACGGAAAGCTGGTGGAGACATCTGTGTCAGGGTATTGCCTTTCCATCTGAGATGGAGTGGGCCTGAGGTCACTCTTGGTCAACAGGGCTAGCAGGTCAATACTACAAATGCAGAGTTGGGGAGAGTATGGTTAATTTCGAATTTGCTTCTCTGAGAGTGGCTGCTTCTGGTTCTCACAGCCTAACACCAAAACAGCCAACAGAGGTTATGACTGTTGCTTCCTCTCCACTTTCTAAATCATTTACAAACTTCTATTTTGTCCCACTATAACCTGGAAGCATATAGGGAAGCACATATGGAAAACATATTTCTAGCTAAGCTAAGTTTACACTGTAAAAAAACAAACAAACAAACAAACAAACAAAACACCACAAGCATGGGAGACAAAGAAATAAAAGGAAAATACAGCAAGAGAATAAAGTATATACAGGACAGAGTGAGAAAATGTAACATAATTTCAACTGAAGTCCTAAGAGGAGAAAAAAAAAAAAAAAGAAATAGGACACAAATAATAAATGTTACCAGCCAAGGTTAAAAAAAAAAAAATTGTGGCTGATAATTTTTCAGAAATGGTCAATAACAGAAATCCATAGAGTCAAGGATCCTAAGTAATTTCAGGAAAAAAAGAAATAAAAATAAATCCACAACTAGAAACATAATGAAACTGTACCTCATCAAATACACCATAAAAAAATTCTTAAAAATGGCCCAAGGGAAAATATTAAGTTGAAAGGTGACTCATCAATAGCAGTAATAAAAGTCAGAAAACAGTAAAATGATATTCTCAACATGCTGAATAAAAACCCAAAACAACACAAAAAGAACAATAACAGCAACACTCCCAACCTTGAATTCTATATGCCTCAAAAATATCGTTCAAGAATGAAGATGAAGTAAAATACTTTTCAGAGAGAGGAGTAGCTGATCTTGCTTTCAACAGCAACTGAAGACATATACATATTTCATGGATAGCCTCTGTATTAAAAAATTGCCTAAAGAAAAAAAAAAAAAACTTTTTAATGTAAGAATTATTTTTGAAATTCATTTAGAGATACTCTTATGAAAACTCTCACTATGAAAATACAAATATGATCCTGCATATAATTTGAGAGTTATCCTGCTAAGTTGAAGCCCTTTCATTGACCCACTGAATTACTGCTGACATTTCCCTAACATTTCTTTCCAGTATGGCATTTGGGTTCATAGTTTTAAAATACAGTGGAATGGGAAAAGCATTAGTCTATAAATAATGTACTATTTTATTATTTGAACTTACTTTTATTTGTAGAATTTTTGTATGTCAATTGCTTTCAAAGACTTTGTTACAGCTATACTCTCCGTTTTGAAAGTTATTTACCATCTTATTTCTCTCATTAATTACACAGACAATAAATGTAGGACCATAGCTAAAGGTAGGATACTGGCTAATTTGAAAAGAGGGGGTTATGTCCCTCCATGAGATGTGGGAGAGCTTAGGGATGATGAGAAGAAACTGAAAGATAAAATAACTTTTCTTATTTCTTTTTTTCCAGCTTTGTGTCTCACTCCTCTCTTACACCTGGGGAGTCAAGTCTGGATCCTCTGCTCCATATTTATTTAGCAAATAAAATACTGATCTCAAATCTCAAACAGAAAGGGAACCTGTGTACTTCAGGTAAGGATAAGAGTCCTGAGGAAAAAAATAGGTTCTGTGTTTTTATAATCTTGCCTCATTCCCTGCTTTCCATGGCAATTTTTGCTTCCATATTCAGATTCTTTCACCATTCATTAACATCCTACTCTAGAGAATTTCAGGTTTTATCGTTTTTGACTCTACTAAATGGTTCCTACCTCTTAAACTCACTTTAGATCCACTAAAAGTGGGCTGAAATATCTCAATTTTTATAGTTACAATTCTATGGGTTTTCACATTCTTGGTGTTACTTTGTCATAACATTATTGGGGCCTTGGGAAGAGAAAGAGATGCATTTAATAATGGATTATTTAAATGAATCTCTTTCTCTTTCAAGATGAAAGGGTTGACTTTTTTTTTTTTAGTTAATAGATAGACATGCATAGGTTTTTATATCTTCTAGAAATGACCCTTTATTACTTCCCTAATAACTTTTCTTATTCTTTCCGACTGGAAAATTCTTCCTGAAACTTGACTTAATAGAGTTGTATTCCCTTCCTTTCTCTACTCCTGCTTCTACTGACAACTAGTTTTAAATGTAATATTTTCTCAAATTGATATTATATTAATCATGCATTCTCAGCTTTTTTGTTCTCTGTATTTTATTATGAGCTTATTTACTTTTTCTCTTAGATATGACAACTAAGAGGATATTGTTCTGAAGTAGCTTGATATCTGCTTGTTCTAGTATCCTGCCAATCTCCATTTCAATCATGTTACTATTTGTTTTGTCTGAACTTTGTTCTACAGAGTGGCTAGGAGGATATAGAGCATGGTAATTAAGAGGGTATTCTGTGACTTCGCAAAGTTAAAGTTAAAATCTTGGCAATACTACTGTCTTGAGTTCCTTAGGGTGTTGCTTTTCCATCCGGAAACCTCTGTGACCAGTGGCATGTTTGCCTGAGTTTTGCTTGGGCCCACTGGGCTCATTCTGCCCAGTCAGCCTGGCAGGCTGTGCTTGGCTTGCGCTACTGGCTAGGATCCCACGCTGACCAAGGGTAAGCCAGGCACGGTGTGGCAAGGGGTATGTGAGAAAGTGAGCGTGGGGTCCACACACTGTGCACAACCAGGCATGCTGGCTGCTGCAGCAGAGTGGACAGCTCCAGTCACCGGCACAAGTGCCAGATCTGTGTAAGGCTGTGGCTGGATCAGATGTACCACAAGCAGCTTCCACTGTGGGCACCTGTGCCCGGATGAGGGGAATGTGGTGGCACCCAGAAGCTTCCAGACACAAGGAACCACAGAGCCCCAAAGGGGGTATCAAAACCCTGGCTCGGGGAGCCTCTAGGTCTGGCATCCCCAAAGGACCTCTTCAGCTCTTCTCTCCTTTCACTGCCCTCAGCATGGCGATCAGGGGGGAGTTTCAGCCCTGTTTGTGTTACAGCTCTTTCATTTCCACCATTCAGTTGGTCCTGACTTCTTGTCCTGCCTCTTAAAAAAATGAGGTATGCGGACACCTGGAGGGTGAGCAAGGTGGAGAAGAGCTTTATTGAGCAACAGAACAGCTCAAAGGAGTCCCCTAGTGGGTCGCTCCTTTCTGCAGACATGTCATCCTTATGACACCAGGAGACCTGAAGTAGGTAGTTCCTTCCCATAGCTGGTAGTCCCGACATATGTCCGAGTCTGGCTGAGTGCAGGGTTTTAATGGGCTCAGAAGGGAGGAAATATGCTCTCATTTGTCCATGAACTGTTATTGACAGGCCCAAAAAAAGCACCGTAAGTTCTCACTCTGGGAAGTGGACTCCAGCTAGAACTGACAACTGATAGCTTCAGGCCATCCCTGCCTTGAAGGTGGGGTTTCACCTGGGATGCACCCCTTTCCACCAAAGGGCCTGTCTGCCACCTGCCACCTGCCACCATCAACATGCTGTCCACAGTGCCCACGCTGTTTGTGCTGAGGGGTGCCGCAGGCCCACGCTGAGCCACTCTCACCACCCACCCCTGGCCAGCCTCCCTCCTGGTGCCCGAAATCTGGAGGAGGTTGAGGCAGCAGGAAGCTGGTATGTCAGTGCTGCCCTAAGTGCCCGCACACTTGGTCGAGCTACAACAGCACCCAGGCTTGGTCACAACTTTGTCCCATGCTAGAGCGGGTGCTAGAAGTGGGGAGAGGCCAGGGAGCAGGAGCAGGTACCTTCAAACCTGCGATGGCGAGGAGCTTCCTGGGTCCCTGAGAGTGCAGCGATGCTGGAGTCCAAAGCCAAAGCTGGGTGGCTGCAGCTGTGCTAGGGAGCACGGGCTTCTGCCCCATCAACCAAGTAGGGGTCTTGGCTCTAGCCTGCTCCTAGCTCCTACCAGCACTGCAGAGCACACAACCCTGTCCATGTCTCACGCTCTGCAGCCAGCGTCCTTGCAGTAGCTGCTCCACACTGGTCATCACTATCATCACTACTCACTGGCAATATGATTAATGCCCATTATTTTAAATATAGTAAGTTTGAGTTTTTCCTTTTTTCTGTGGAGGAAATAATTCATTAATGTGAGGATTAAATGAGAAAATGCATGTTAAATTCTTCACCAGAAAGTTACTAAAAAAACCGTGGGTTCTCTACAAATAAAACAAACAAAATGTCTGCCCTTGTCATTTTTAAATTGAATTTAGGAAGATATATAGTAAATAAGTAAACAAATAAATATGACCAGGTGTGGTGACTCATGCCTTTAATCTTAGCACTTCGGGAGGCAGAGGTGGAGGATCGCTTGAGCCCAGGACTTAAAGACCAGCCTGCACAACATAGGGGGATGCCATCTCTACAATTTTTTTTTAAACAACATATCCAACTGTGGTGGTGTAAACTGGTAGTCCCAGCTATTCAGGAGGCTGAGGTGGGAGGACTGCTTGAGCCTGGGAGGTTGAGGCTGCAGTGAGCTGTGATTAAACCACTGCACTGCAGCCTGGGTGACAGAATTGAGATCCTGCCTCAAAAAATAAATCACTAACTAAATAGAAGTAAAGTATATACTATTATAGAAGACATAAGAGCTAAGGAGAAAAAGCAAATACTTAAGAGTAGTGTATATTATAGTACGTAAATTATATATCATAATAAAAAGTTAATGATAGAAATAAAGCATGGAAGATTAGAGAATATAGGAATGGGAAAGGAAAGTGGATAATCTTTTGTGCTTTTATTTATTTTCCTTTTTCCTTTCCTTATTCTTGCTGTCATCTTAAGGGAAGTGGTTAATAGTTGGCTGTTTTATACAGAATAGTTGAGGAAGAGCTCACTGAAGTAATCAAATTTGAACAGAAATCTGCAGGAAAAGAGATATCCATGTAGCTATTTGGGTGAAGAGCAATGTGAACAAAGAAAACAACCAGAGTAGACTTCCAGGCAGGAGAATGCTTGGCATGTTCAGGAAGACAAGTAAGCAAGAAAATGTAGCCAGAGGACAATGAATTAAAGAGGCTATAATATGAGATGAGGTCATGAAAATAACAAGGTAGGGTTGGGCTGGAAGTGGGACTGATTGCAAAGCATTTTGTAGGTTGTCAAATATTTTGGCTTCTATTTAAGAAAAATAGCAAATCATTGAAAAATTTTGAGCAGAGAAATGACTTTGTCTTCTTTTCAGTTTTACTGGGTCATTCTGACTAAGGTATAGAGAATAGACCAAATAAGACAAGAGTAGACGTATAATTGCTTGATCAGTTCTTCCTTCCCACTGCATAAATAAAGACCATAGCATTGCGCTAAAGAAAAGTTTAATTCACACAAGGCGCGCCATACTACACAGAAGATGGGGTTGTTACTCAAATCAATCTCATCTCAGGCTTTTAGGTTAGCATTTTTTCAAAGACAGTTTGAGGGAAGGGATGGGGTGGCCAGGTAATGGCTACTTGCTGCTGATTGGTTCAGGCAGAGATAAAATTGTAGGAGGGCAAAGCTATCCTCTTAAGCTGAGTCCTCCCATGTGGAACCACAGCAGCAATCAGGTCCAGGTTTTTGACAGGCAAAAACCTGAACAAATATCTCAAAAGGGCAATCTATAGTAGTGATGTTGTGATCAGACCACACCTTAGCTCCTCCCCCTAGCCTGATAATGTTTCATTAGATTTACAAAGGTGGTTGAGTCGTTGGGGAGGCCTATTATCATTTAAAACTAAATGTCATATAGACTGGGTACATTCTCATTCCTGTAATCCTTGAGGTTTGGGAGGCCAAGGTGGGAGGATTGCTTGAATCCAGGAGTTTGATACAAACGTGGGAAATTTATGGATACCTCATCTCTATAAAAATAACAAAATAAAATAAGATAAAAGTCATATAAACTAAATGTCTCTCAAAGTTAGCTTAGCCTAAGCTCAGGAATGTTGAAGGGAAATGCAAGATTGTGGGGAGCAGGTAAATTAGATCTCTTTTACTGTCATAATTTTTTCCCTGATATAATTTGCAAAGGTAGTTTTAAACCCTGCTTTGGGTTCCATAGCACCTTACTCTTAAGGTGTTGGCTATAAAGATGGGAAAAGGCTGATGATCACTCTAGCTTCTTCCTGTTGACAAGAGGCATAGTTGGGGGTTGAGATGGGTTATTCACAAGGAAAATAAAAATAAAACCACTTTGCAGCTGTTTGCATGTACTCATGGAGTTCCCAGTTAGTATTTCTAGGCTTATGTGACAAAGATGTTAATATCCTTATCAACAGTTTTAGCACAGCACTTAAATGAACTGCAGACTAGTCCTGAAACTAGATCAGCTCAGTTAAACAGCTGTTTCCCATATCAGGTGATAGCATCTTAGATGGTCTTGACTTCTGTCTGTGATGAAGGCAAATTGATTTTTAATAAGAGGTATTTCTATAGAGACAGAAGAAAAATGAAGTTTAATGTTGGGCACAATTTATCCAGATGTTAGACTCAAAGAACCTTTAGTTATAGAGAAGGAAGGCACTGGCGACCTGACATATTCTTCTCACCTGTATAACAAGGAATAAGCTCAGCTTGCAGGGCCTCAGGAAACAGGTAGTAGCAGTTTCATCGAGTCTAAGTCATAAAAAATGGAAGAAAAATTTGAAAGCAATAATTTGGGACTTGTAGCCTAGAAAGATTCAGAATTCAGTTCAAATTTCAGAAAATTATGTAAACTCAGGAACGATGAACAAGACTAGAATCTAACAACAGATGTATTATAGTTTTTTTCTGAAACCTAATTTTTCTCCCTCCAGTCACTGGTTTTACTGAACACAAATCATAGTAGGACAAAATAACTTGCAAAATAAGTGTTAGTCTTATTATACTTGACCTGAATATTTGCTTAAAGCCATAAAAGCAAGTATTTGCCATGCAAGCTCTTTTTTAAAAATGGCTTTGCTGGAGCTTTATTACATAAGGAATCTCAGATTAGACTTTCTAAAGTCATGAGCCCAGCCATGAATTTAACTGTGCTTACAAATATCTGTACAAATTGGGAGTATTCCTCACCTCGAGGTCTCAAGATAACTTAGGGCTCATGGGCCTGTCAGAAAGTTACATTCCTTACTTACCACAGGTCAGGAACCCTCTACAGGAATTTCATGGACAAGGTATGATGTCAGTTTTTCCAGGGGCATTTTATTGGCTCCATAAATCAACTTTTATTCCTTAAAGCAGTCTGATAGTATGCCATTCCAGTCAAAGCCTTGGTAAAATTAACCAGTGTCTCCAATGGTGTCCTGTTACAAAAGAAAACAGATTCTTAATGAAGTTATGCAAATACCTATACTTTCATAAATAAGTATACTTACAAATAGTTTTCAAATTCTGGAGAAATCATTTAGAAAGAAGTATGCTCCATATTTTGATCACAGAAATGTATTTTACCCAATTTTTTATATTTATATATAACTCAAAAGAGAAAAGGTTTTCTGGACTTTGAAAAACAGACAAACAAAAAAAAAATTAGCAATGTTTCAAACAAAAGGTTATGAAGGGATTATGTTGGTTTTCCATTAGTTCAATCCAGATAATTAACTCCTGTTCTGCTTAATGTTTATAAACATTTCAGCTCCCATGAGAGTCCTGGGAGTTTTTTTAAAAAATTATATTCTAATGTTGCAATCTCTAAAGTCATCAGAAACCTGCCTGCAAGAGCACCTGTCAGAGTCCTATAGCTGATTATAAAAGTCCCTTTTGGAAAGGACAAATGTAAAACAATTGTGGATGACGAAAGTCTGAGAACAGCCACAGTTAAGGTCTGGTCATCTATGTGGCACACAGTAATTTAACATAACAATCTTAATTATTACTGTTAACATGTATTGAGACCTATCAGAATTATAGGAACCTTATACAATTTTGGAACACACACCAATAACATATTTATTCAAATATAGCCCAAAGAAAGTCAAACATTATTTTATACCCTACATTGCTTCCTGTGTGATTTTTATATACCAAATAATCCAAATACATCTCTTTTGAACTTTAGGATATCTAATAGCTAAAAGGCTAACCAGATTATTTTTTAAAGCTTAATTTAGAATTTGACTTTGGAAAGTTTGTCAGATATCAAAGTTTTAAACACATTATATTACAAAATAAAATCCCAGGTCACTTTACTCACTGGTAGAGGGGAGACTCAGCATTTCAAACAGGACCAATAAAGACAGCGTAAGGCAAACAGAATCTGCCTCCTCTCTCTGTTCTCCTTTATTTCCTGTCATTTATTTAAAAGGTAAACAAAAGTCTTTTATTATCTTTTAATATTACACAAAGATCTTGTTCAAAAGAGAAAGTCAAAATTTACCTTGACATTAGTGGTACTATTAACATTAAACAAAATTCTTAATAAAACTTCATAAACAAATACATCATATCTTAGTTTGAATATGAGGTAAAATTTCCATAAGCATTTTTATAATATTTTATAATTTTCTGTTAAACAGCAGATCAACTGTCTAAGAAAACCTTGTTAATCAGACACATGAGCCCATATTTGAGGCTTGCATCAGTGTGCTTTTATTTCAATATTCAACCTATGGTAAAACTAGATCATTTCCTTTAAATCTTAGCCAACTAGCTCATACTCACAGAACTTTCTTTATAAGATCCTCTTTCACAAATCGTTTACAACTTGCCTAAACCTTCAGTTTTGTCCCATTCCTTTTTTTTTTTTTTTTTTTTTTTGGACAGGACAATCTTTAAAATCCTCAGAACTAAACAAAGTTATCTTCTCTTTAACAATATTTTCATGCTTTCTTATTTGCTTTTACCAAAAACATTCTACTTTCCTTACACACCTTGCATGTATAATTGTTTCTTCAGTAGTCTCAAGTACATGTTACAATGCCAACTTTCAGCAACTTTTATTTTGGTTGAGGAACCTTGTAAATAAGCAATTTTTAACCATGTATCAGCTTGCAGAGCCCAGTACAAGAACAGAGTTGTAATGTCTGACTCTTCCCAAGCTAGTTTAGCAAACCTGGCTAACTCTGTATGTCCCCAGACCTTACCTAGAATATATGACTCTACAACAGACAAGTCAAACAATTAGAAAAAAGTGATAGAAGTAGTTTATGGCCTTAAAATTCTAACAAAGACAGTATTCAACCTGCCGAATTTGGACCAAACGTCTAAATGTTGAAGACATTTTTCTTTTACTTTACCAATAGTCTTTAAACTGTCTTTATTGTCTAAAGATTATTAGAGTCACATGACCTAAAGGCATGAAAGTTTATATTTTTTCTGGCAATATATTTGTTTTAAGTTCTTATTTTTCTTTAAGCCAATTAATTATAGTTGTTTCATATAAACATCACACACACAACACATAAACATACACAGAAACACATCTGGTAGTGTGATAAAAAAAATATTAGTTATAAGAGAAAAGAGGAATAGACAGGAGAAAACTGAGACTCAAGGTAGAATTTCATCAAATGGGAAGTTTGCAGAGGGAGAGCAGGGGCTTTAAAACAATAGCTGTAAAGACAACCTCCTGCGTGAAATAAGTAAGCCTTAACTGATGGTATTGAGAAGTGACAATGTGCTGATGGCCCTCACTCTCAGCGCCTCCTTGGCCTGGCGTCCACTCTGGCCATGCTTGAGGAGTCTTTCACCCCGCCAGGGCACTGTGGGAGCCCCTCTCTGGGCACTGTGGGAGCCCCTCTCTGGGCTGGCTGAGGCTGGAGCTGGCTCCCTCTGCTTGTGGAGAGGTGTGGAGGGAGAGGCATGGGTGGGAATCGGGGCTGCCGCCAGGCTCATGGACCAGCACGAGTTCTGAGTGGGCATGGGCTCGGCAGGCCCTGCACTCGGAGCTGCCCACAGGCGCTGCTGGCCCTGGGCAGTGCGGGGCTTAGCACCCGGGCCAGCAGCTGCAGAGGGTGCGCAGGGTTCCCTAGCACTGCCAGCCCACCGGTGCTGCGCTTGAATTCTCACAGGGCCTCAGCTGCCTCTCCAGGGGGCAGGGCTTGGGACCTGCAGCCCACCATGCCTAACCCTCCTCCCACCCTGCTCTGGGCTCCTGCATGGCCTGAGCCTCCTGGAGGAGCGCTGCCCCCTGTGCTGTGGCGCCCGGTCCCATCCACCACCCAAGGGCTGAGGGGTACGGGCGCACAGCCTGGTACTGGCGGGCAGCTCTGCCTGTGGCCCTGGTGCAGGAGCCACTAGGTGAAGCCAACTGGGCTCCTGGGTCTAGTGGGGAATTGGAGCAACTTTATGTCTAGCTAAGGGAATGTAAATACACCAATCAGTACCCTGTGTCTAGCTCAAGGTTTGTAAATACACCAATCAGTACTCTGTATCTAGCTAACCTAGTGGAGACTTGGAGAACTTTTCTGTCTAGCACTCTGTGTCTAGCGAAAGGATTGCAAATGCACCAATCAGCACTGTGTCTAGCTCAGGGTTTGTAAATACACCAATCCGTACTCTTTATCTAGCTAACCTAGTGGAGAGTTGGAGAACTTTTCTGTCTAGCACTCTGTGTCTAGCTAAAGGATTGTAAAGCACCAATCAGCACTCTGTGTCTAGCTTAGGGATTATAAATGCACCAATCAGCACTCTGTCAAAATGGACCAATCATCTCTCTTTAAAACAGACCAATAAGCTCTCTGTAAAATGGACCAATCAGCTCTCTGTAAAATGGACCAATCAGCAGGATGTGGTGGGATCAGATAAGGGAATAAAAGCAGGCTGTCCCAGCCAGCAGCAACCGCGGTGGCTTTCCACATGGTAGAAGGTGTGTTCTTAGCTCTTTAGGGTAAATCTTGCTGCTGTTCACTGTTGGTCCACGTGGCGTTAAGAGCTGTAACACTCACTGCTAAGGTCTGCAGCTTTGCTCCTGAAGCCAGGGAGACCATGAACCCACTGGGAGGAATGAAGAACTCCAGATGCACCACCTTTAAGAGCTGTAACAGTCACTGCAAATGTCTGCAGCTTCACTCCTGAAGTCAGCCAGACCACAAACCCACCAGAAGGGAAAAACTGTGGACACATCTGAACATCTGAAGGAAGAAAATTGCGGACACACCAACTTTAAGAACTGTAACACTCACCGCGAGGGTCCCGGACTTCATTCTTGAAGTCAGCGAGACCAAGAACCCACCAATTCTGGACACAGTATCACTTAACCACAGATGCATAAGATGTCTTCAAAAGGATTATAAACAATGTTTAGAAGATCTAGAATCTCCGCAAATGTTGCAAACTCAGAGGCTATTTATGAAAGGGAAAATAATCAAGAAATGACAAATGTCCCAAAAGTATCAATCCACAAAGGATTGCTTCCAAAGCCAAAAATTGAGTCCAGGCCACCATTGTGAATGGGCAAAGCCTTAGCAACTGATCTATAGCATACAGTGCGTGCAATTCCTTTTCCCAGAAGCAGTCTAGAACATTTTCAAGCTTGCAAAGGATTTACCCTGCTCAAGAGAACTTTCTAAGTCCAGCCATGTTGTTATTACACATCCCTTTTTTAATTTAACCTTTTTTTAATTGTTAAGAATTAGAGATCTCTAAAATCCCTTTTCTTTCACTGATGTACTTAGTCCAATAGCGACTCAATCCAAAAGCCTATAAAAGTCTGGATAGCAATTTCTCAGGTTTTTAGCATATAAACATATAAGGTATTTCTAGAAAGGCGACAGAGGAGGCATCTCTATGATCTCCCAGAATTCACTATTGCAAATGGGCTTAAGATAGCAAAAGATGACAAAGGCCCCATGGGGCAATACTTACTCAATATCTTAATGTGTTTGGGATGAAGAGTGTGCTGACTCCTCTCAGACTCCCAGTCCTCTCAGACTGACTTCCTGAAATGAACCCCCAAATCTCTGCCTTCTGAATGATGGAGACCAAAAGATCGTACCCCGATGCAGTCACAAAGTCATGCTCTCAAGAGCATAAAGGAAGATGAGAGGGGAACCCTCATTTGGTTTTCGTTTTAGAGATGCACAGCAAAGTTTGTAACCAGTCTGCCAGAATGGCTTGAATAGCCGGCTTAGAGGGGTCCTAAGCCCACATTTTATACTGTGTTAACCCTCTTTATGACAGAACAACACAAAAAGACAAATTTATAGCGCAAAGTACACCAAATTTGCTACAGCCTAAGACTAGCTTCACAAATCCTTTTTCCTATTAATCAAAACCCTGCAGAGGAGACAGCAAATTTTATCATTTATTCAAGTAGTTCATACAGAGAGAAAGAGAAGCCAGAAGCCTGACTGATTAAATAAAAGTTCTTACTCTTTTGCTAGCATGCCAGGTTTATGGTGTCCCTTTCCCTGCGTGGCCCTGGGGATCCTGTTTGCCTTAACATAGCTTTAGGGGCAAAGCTGCAATACAAAGGAAAATCACCTTATTCTATCTCATGAAACCATATGCAAAAGCCTTTTAATTTTGCAAGATACCACCCAATGGGCTGCTTATGGGAACCGAATTAATGTTATCCATTCCAGCTGAAGAACATAATGTAACAAAACAGACACAGAGGTTCTCTGAGTTAGTCTTGCTGAACTTAATCAGCAATTCTTTCAGAGATCCCCTCCACATATAAAAACACACACAACAAAGATAAGACAAAAAAGGGGGAGGGGAGCTTCCAAAGCTAGTTCCCTAACCAATAATTTCCAAGAGTATTCCTCCAAACTAACTTCCTGTTCTCTATCTGAGTAATCTTCTCAAGGACTCCCCAGTTGAGGAGAAATCTCCTGAAGCAAGGCGCCTCCTACTATTCAGGGAGAGCTAATCAAGACCCCTAAAGGAGTTGAATGCATCAGGAGAAAGAAAATGTTGGCAGCTCCTAGAATACCTGCCAGACCAGTCTAAAGTTGTCTTAGATGGTGTTTAGTTAAATGTGCAGCTGTGAGAGCTCATCTCCAGGTCTGTCACACTGGCAGGGGACTGAAAAACCACAAGCAACTGTGATGGTGGGTCCCTGACAAGACTCCAAATTTAAGTGCTTACTTTTCACTTATAAATAGTGAAAATTTTACTTTCACTTTTAAATGGTGGTTTCAGGAAGAGTCACCCGACAGGTTCTTTCTGACTGCTGCATAAATAAAGACCATAACCTTGCAGTAAAGAAAGATTTTCATTGATGCAAAGCCAGCCATACCACATGGGCAATAGAGTTATTACTCAAATCAGTCTTATCTCAGGCTCATAGGTTAAGGGTTTTTCAAAGGCAGTTGTGGGGAAGGGATGGGTGATGGATGCTTAGCTCCAATAAGGACTCAATTCAAAAGTCAGATAATGGGTGATTGCTGCTAACTGGTAGGGGTAGAAATCAAATCATAGGGGATGGAAGCTGTCCTCTTGAGCTAAGCCCCTCCCAGGTGGAGTCACAGGAACAATCGGTCCAGGTGGATCCATGGGGGTCAGGCTTGCAAAAAACCTGAAAAGATACCTCAAAAGGCCAATCTACAGTAGTAAAGTTGCACAGGTAGTGACCAGTCTACACGTTAGCTCCTGCTAGCCTAATGACCTTTCATTAGCTTTCCAAAGGTGACTCAGTTTTGGGGGAGGTCTATTATCATTTAAACTATAAACTAAATGTTTTCCAAAGTTAGCTTAGCCTAAGCTCAGGAATGATTAGGGGAAAGGCAAGATGGAGGGTGGGTTATATCATATCTCTTTTACTTCATAATTTTCTCACTGATATAATTTGCAAACGCAGTTTTAGGAGCAAAGGGAAGAGTTAAGAGGCAGTTGCAATAATCTGTGCAAGAAATGACGGTGGCTCGGATAAGGGTGGTAGAGTAGGAGGTGCTGAGAAGTGCTGAGATTTTTGGATATATTTTGATAGGGTTACGACTAGATTTGCTTAAATATATAATGTAGGTGGCAGACAGAAATCAAAGATGACTCCACAGTTGTTGGCTTAAGCCTTGAAACATTAAATTACTACTAACTGGAATGGGGAAATCTTCGAGAGGACCAGGTTTTGCAGATGTCAAGTTTGAAATGCGGATAAACTTCCATGTAGAGTTGCTGAGTAGCTAGCTGAATACATGACTGGCCTTGTGATAGAATTAAGATTAATCATCACATAAACACAGTGTATATTCATGAGATTATATAAGATCACTAAGGGAGTGGGTGTAGATAAAGAAGTAAAATGCTGAATCCTAAACTGATTCAATATTTAGTGGCCTTAACATGGAAGCTAACACGATTGTTATGACTCAGTAAATGACAGGATTTTGAATGCATCCATTATATTTTATTTGTTTATTTATTTATTTATTTATTTATTTTTTGAGACAGAGTATCCCTCTCACCCAGGCTGGAGTGCAGTGGCGCGATCTCGGCTCACTGCAAGCTCCGCCTCCCGTGTTCGCGCCATTCTCCTGCCTCAGCCTCCCCAGTGGCTGGGACTACAGGTGCCTGCCACCATGCCCAGCTAATTTTTTGGTTGCTGTTTGTTTGTTTTAGTATAGACGGGGTTTCACCGTGTTGGCCAGGATGGTCTCGATCTCCTGACTTCGTGATCTGCCCGCCTCAGCCTCTCAAAGTGCTGGAATTACAGGTGTGAGCCACTGCACCCAGCCAATTTTTTAAAAATTATAATCAAGTAACATTACTATCAGTGTGTTTAATAAGTAGATAATTCTTTATAGATCCACAAAGTCCAGGGCTGAAGAGGTTGCTCAGAAATGTAATTCGGCACCCTGACTCTTTTTTCCTTCTGTCCATCATCATTTGTTCATATGTTTGTCTCTTCATCGATACAAAGTAACTACTGCAATCCCAGATATTGTTCACAATAGAGGTTAGAAGAAGCAAATATAGGAAAAGGACAAAGAAAAGAAGAGCCAAGCCAGTCAAGTCTGTTTATTTTAAAAACATTTCCTGGAAACATTACTCAGAGATTTCTGTAGTTTCTGAAAGAATAGCTGCAAGAGTCTGGAAATGTACGTTAGCTGTTCATATTCTATAGCAGGGGTCAGCACACATTCAAGGCAAAGTCCAAAGAGTACTGAAGACTTTGGGACCATATGACCTTCCTCCCAACTACTTACCTTTGCCATTGTAGTGGGGAAACAGCCATAGACAATATGTAAATGAATGACTGTGGTTGTGTTTTAATAAATCTTATCTACACAAATAGGAAGGACTCTAATTTGATCTGTGGGTTTTGGTTTGCTGACCCCTGCTCTATAGAAGTGTGATAAATGGGAAAAGCTAGTGTGTGGCTTTGAGGGTAGGTATTTTATAATTATAGTAGGTATGTTCTAGGCAGCTACTATTAAGTAACACTGATTATCTCAGAAAACTGTAGAGGGAGAAGCATAATGGAGAGCTTCACCATTTAATACCACTGTGAACTCGGGCAAGTCAGTTATTCTTCCGATGCCAAGTTTTCTCATGTATAAAACAGAGACATTAAAACCTACCTCACCTACCTCTACAGATGAGTGGGAGAATTAAATGAAATAATGTGAAATACAATGAAAATGCTTTGAAAACTCTCTGGTATTCGCAAGTAATGTGGTACTTCAGACTTGGCACAAAATACATTCTGTAAAATACATTGAGCTTTTCTTTCCTCTTTTTTAAAGTGTCTTTTGATATAATTACAAAATGAAATATAGCACTCTGCAAGAAGGTAAAGTGTTACCTTTGTAGCCTAACCCTGCTGAGACAAGTGATGGGAGGAAAGTGAACTCCCAGATGTGAATTACTAGAAGATCTAAGTGAGATAGGATTAGTTATTACAAAAGTTAGAAAAAAAAAAAAATCTCATGATGGATAGTTCAGAGAAAACACAACTCTAACAATGCAATGATTACATTAAGAAAAATACTTTACATAGTGTCTTTATGTAAGGCAACCTTTTTGACTCCTCATTTACTATTAAAAATGCTATTTAATAAATTTCTGTAGATAGACATATTTGCGGTGTAACATTGAGACTTTTATTAATTACATAAGCTATGTGGAACATAGATCCAAGGGCCCTCAGTTATGGTCCTCAATTTATCCCTATATACTAGTATACTCTGAAATTCAGGGCAAGTTATTTAACTTACGTGGGACTCAATTTCCTCATCTATGGAACATAGAAATTAAACTAGGTATCATAAGATAATCTAGTTTTTCAATTCTTTCTTTCTACTTGAGAAAATATAACTTACCTAGTGGTATATATTACATTCTTATATTCATCCAAGTAGCATAATAAGTTATTAAGGAATAACTAATAGATGTATAACACTGTTCGGAGTGCATATTTCTTCTGCTCAAAAACCACACAAACAACAACAATGACCTTTCAATGGAAAATGAGTATGGCAGTTGATATGCTAAACTGTAGTTAAAATGAAGTTGGAATATGATAGAGCATGAATAGTAACATACTTACCTGCGCTGAGGGAGCCCTTTATACTACAGGAAAAAAAAAAAAAGAAAATTTAATATATATTTTATCTTTATAGAGTTAGTGAGTACAAGTGCAGATTTCTTTCTTTTTTTTTTTTTTTTTTTTGTCTTTTTTTTAGTGTCTCGCTCTGTTGCCCAGGCTGGAGTGCAGTGGCCTGATCTCGGCTCACTGCAAGCTCTGCCTCCTGGGTTCGTGCCATTCTCCTGCCTCAGCCTCCTGAGTAGCTGGGACTATAGGCACCCGCCACCACACCCGGGTATTTGTTTGTTTGTTTGTTTGTTTGTTTTGTATTTTTAGTAGAGGTGGGATTTCACTGTGGTAGCCAGGATGGTCTCCATCTCCTGACCTCGTGATCCGCCCACCTCGGCCTCTCAAAGTGCTGGGATTACAGGCATGAGCCACCGCTCCTGGTCCTAAGAGCAGATTTCTTACATGCGTATGTTGTCTAGTGGTGGAGTCCAGGCTCAGAAAAAAATTTATTAGACATTGATTTTGAATTGTATTCTAGTATTTACACTTCCAAAATGTATTAACTTGTCAAGTGGAAATCAGGAACATTTATCTGCCTACTGATGAATGAGCAGAGAAAATCTGGTACCTATAAAGCATCCAGATAAGAAAATAGGTAGAAAGCATGAAGTTGCTTTGCATTCAGCATTGTAACAGGTACTTTCTTAAACTCCTCATGAGCTCACTTTGCCTGCTTCTTATTGGTTCTGTCCATACAACTTTCAGGACTTTATTATTTATTTATTTTTTTAACATTTTTATTTATTTATTTATTTATTTTTTGGCAGTTAAAAGTGTTGGGCTCTGTGGCAAGTTTGAATCCCACCTCTATTACATTGACAATTGTGTTACCTAAGACATATTGTTTACCATAATCTTTCTGTAACTGAATTTCCTCATATATAAAGTAGGGAGAAGTTGTAAGAGAATAATGGGTGATGTGAGACATAAAGAGTGTCTTCCACATTGTAAATATTCAGTGATTTTAGTCACTAACTTAATTATAACCTTCCTTTCCATTAATTATCTTCTTTTATGCTTGGGAACTCTAACATCCACAATGATGGACTTTCGAAAATTTGGCCTCACATTTCCTTGAACACCTACTAGTAAATTTTACTTATACTCTATTCAAATTATCCATAGGCACATTAGAACTGCTGACACAATCTTATTTGCATGTTAAAAAATTTATTCTCCCTCGATGGAAAGAAGACTTGCAGATTATGGACATGAAAGAGAAAAATCAATTTTAAGTCTGTTATAGTATATCAGAGATGACAGTTTTTACGCTTGTTCAGTCATAATGAAGTTGTAGAGAAATAGTAGAGATCAGACTAGATTTTTCAAGTAAAACTCACCTCCCACTTGCCTCAAAGAGGGAAAACAACACAGGATTTTTTGTTTTGTTTTGTTTTTCCATTCATGTTAGGTGTCCATTATAGCCCAGTAGTTCTGGTGTATAGGCCATCCTTATTCAAGGACCAAAGCTAATATTACTTTTCACAGTAGCTGGAGGAAGTACGACACTGGAGGATATCATAGTGGATTAAGTACTTTGGTCCAGAAATGATGTGCATTCTTCCACCTACACCTCACAGACTGAAATTCACCACCCAGCCCCATCCTCCAGACAGAATTCAGGAAGTGCAGCTACCTTGTGTCCAGAAGTTGGGCTGAAGAATGAGGATATTTTTCAATAGCACAAATAATGGTCACATCTGTCTTCATTATCACCAAAAACTTGGTTGATCCTCTTTTTTACAGGGATGTCCCATTAATCACAGTAATTTACTCCTGCAAATTAGAGGTTTGTGTGTGAAAATACTAACAGGTAGCCTATTTCTTAATAATTTAAATGAAAATAATTCCTAATGAGTTACATATCAGTCAAATATTTACAACCAATATATTACTCTTAAAAATGCAGTAAAGAATACACATTATGAAATATTGCCTCAGCATGTAAATTGCTTACGTTTTTGGTTCTTAACTACCAAGCAATTAATATGGTTGTTAACAAGTAGTTCTTTTGCATTCAGTAAGTTTTCTTCCATTAATATAGCTTTTCTCAATAATTTTATAACCTTTTATACAAATTTCTTTATTGTTTGGAGGAATTATTTTACTATTTTAGACAAGTATTGTGGAAATATAAAAAGTAATGTGGCAAGATGTTCAACACAAGTACAAAGTCACAGAATATTTTAATTGACAATGACACTGTGATGTGCTTCATATAAGAATGGTATTTCTTTTGTTGATACTCTCTAAGTTTTCAAAATATCTACATATGATTTAGAAGTTCTGTCAAATGTATTTGTTATGCAACCTGAGACTTTCACATATACCATTTTTGCTAAAATATTGCTATTGAGTTTTTGAATTGTTTAGATGAATATTGGTCAAAAATTTACATTAAGAAATATATAAATTCTACTAAGTTTAGATATAAAAAGCAGAAAAATGCTCTATCAAGAAAATATTAATGGAGAAGATGTTCCATAAGGTGTAACTGTTTACTTCTTCTGTTTCCCCGGGAGGGGGAACACAAAGTCCCAAGCAATCTTAGTATCTAACTAAAATCTAGGAATCTAGGTAATGTGATAGTCTCTAAATGAAGTTTGGATGTGATTCCTATTGACTTAAGTGTCATGATCCCCTTCCCCTACCAAATATTCCATAATGAAGCAGACACAAAACAACCACAATGACCATTTTGATATGGGAAGAACAGGAAATATAATGGTCATTGTTCAGCAGCAATTGTGAAATCCAGCTGTGTTGAATTTATTAGGTGCTTTTAAACTGTATGTGTATTCCTTGATTAGACCCTAATTTCACTTCCTGGGATTAGCAATCCAGTACTGTACCTTGGTCTCCCTCATCCATGGGATTGACCTTTGGGAGTTCTTTAACTTTCTATTATCCTTGTTTTCACTTAAAGAGGGAATTTGAGAATTTGTCTTCTCTGGAGGCTGTGCAGGATTTTTTTTTATAGCCTTGTTTTACATCTTTAGAATATTAAGGTCATTTTATGTTTTTTAGTCCAGAGAGATGGATTACTTTGTGGCATTATAGCCTCAAAAGGTTCATTGCCCATTGCCCTACGTACAAGATAAATCAATACACCAAGACATCAGGTTGCAGCAGAGAAAGAGGTTTAATTGTAGGGCTGCCAAACAAAGAGACAGGAGGAAACATGAAGGCTGTCTTCTCCAGGAGTTTGGGGTAGGATTTTTAAAGGTTTTGGAGTGGGCTGATGTGTGGAGATTGTTGATTGGTTGAAGAGTGCAGGGTGCAGTCATGAGACATGGAGAAGAAGAAACTGCATCCTCATGCTGATTTGATTCTCATATGGGTTTTTTCGGTTGGCATCAGCTGTTCTGCTGGAATTCAGGATTCTTAAAAGTCTTAGGATTCTAACTTCAGAGATCCTACCTATAAGAACAATGGACATGCAAATGGTAGATATCTAGTGACTTTGACTTTGGTTACAAGGAAGTGGGTCAAATTGCAGCCTGAGTAATGTGTACTTGTAACTATATTTCTGTGCAGAATTCTTGTTTACCCTGCGATGACAGCTTCAGAACAACCCCTTAAAGTTTCAGGTCTTTTGTGTGTGTGTGTGTGTGTGTGTGTGTGTGTGTGTGATAACTTCTGGTTATCAAACCTACTCTTTTTAATGATAAGACTCTTCCTTTAGATTTAATTTTGGGTACCTTAATCCTGCCAGGTTTCTGTAGAACAGTCTCACCTTCAGTCTCATTTCCTTGCACTATTTGTTCAACTGAAAGGATTGACTGAGTTTCATCTTAAACTACGATATAGTATTAACAGGGAGTGTGATAGTCACACCCTTGACTTTACTGTGAATCTGAGTTTTGATTGACCTTTGCTGATCAAATCATTTCTCAATTTTGTTTTTTAATGTTTGTGGTTAAAAATGTGTTTCAACCCTACACACCCCTAAAATTCTAAACAATGTCATCATATTGTTGCATGAAAACCATTGAATTATTTTCCAAGCTCATCTCTTTCCTATAGTACCATTACAAATGTAACCATCATACATTCTCTTTGTTAAACTTGTTCAACTTTTGACCTAAAGCTATAGGTTCACTGGGATATTTTCTCTCTTTCGTGGTATCACAAGTGACAGTTTTATGTTTCACTGTTGCATAATACAAATTGCCATTCTTACAGCCTCCAGTAAGAGTTCCCTTGCTGTTTACTGCCCAGACTTAAAGTAAATGTTATGCATTTTATTGTCATTGTTACAGTAGTACCAATTTCAGGTAATCAATATTTATATTAAAGATAAACTGGGAAAGGAAAGAGAAAAAGAGAGACAGAGGAAGGAAGGAAGGAAGGAAGGAAGGAAGGAAGGAAGGAAGGAAGGAAGGAAGGAAGGAAGGAAGGAAGGAAGGAAGGAAGGAAGGAAGGAAGGAAGGAAGGAAGGAAGGAAGGAAGGAAAACCTGAAATATATTGGTTTTTAACAAGAAGCGTTTTTATGTTTGTTTTGTTTTGTTTTGTTTACATAATATGCCCATTTCCATTGAGCCAGGGGCTCTCTGTTCTCATGAGTCCATACAATTACATAAAACACTGCCCGGCACACACATAGTCAATATGTATCTATTATTATTATTATTACTAATTACAACTTAGAGGCTGGGATATTTGTTACTATGTTTATATTTGTTACTTTGTAAATTAGTCATTCCTTACTTTTGACTTCCTTACTCCATCCCTATTCTGTATTCTAATCTACTCCTTACTAGGGTCCATGGCTTATTTTAGGTGTACAAAAAAAATGATTTCAATGATCAGAGGAGTTTTAATTTAAAAATTAGGGTTTGTTTGACATAGATTCAATTATACAAGGAGTGGATTAAGGTTTAGTTTATTCATTGTATCTATCCCTATATACACTCTCACCCTTATCAAAGGGATCATGTGAGTTCCACAGTACATCACCTAGGCTTTTGAACATTCTAGACTTCCTAATAATATGAGATTACTAAATGCATATAGAAGATAACAACAGCAACAGGAAAACAAAGACTATGATCGTGGCCTTAGAATTCAGTCAAACTCGGCCGGGCGCGGTGGCTCAAGTCTGTAATCCCAGCATTTTGGGAGGCCGAGACGGGCGGATCACGAGGTCAGGAGATCGAGACCATCCTGGATAACACGGTGAAACCCCGTCTCTACTAAAAAATACAAAAAACTAGCGGGCGAGGTGGCGGGCGCCTGTAGTCCCAGCTGCTCGGGAGACTGAGGCAGGAGAATGGCGTGAACCCCCGGGAGGCGGAGCTTGCAGTGAGCCGAGATCCGGCCACTGCACTCCAGCCTGGGTGACAGAGCGAGACTCCGTCTCAAAATTCAGTCAACCTCTAGGTAGTGGCTCTGTTTCAGCCCCTAAATATGGCAAAGTCTGAGCCAGAAATGAATTTGATGAACTGTGTGACTTAATGAACAACAAATACAAGAACCAAATAATCACTGTGAGACTTTAGACCTCAAATATCTCCCGGGACTGAATAGTCTGACTATAAATGATTTGTGTCATAGTCTGGGAGGCTCAAAACGTGTACAGGAGATGATATTTATGGAACATCTTAGGGACTAATAGACTATACATCACTACACAGGCTCCAGTGATTTAGATCATGATTGCTACCTGGAAGCTGCTATCTGGAAGCTACATTTGAAAGATCTGCAATTAAAGGAAGAGAAGGAATAATTTCAGTACATCCACAGGAAAGTTCAATAAATGTAAAATAGTTTTGGTAACTGAAAAATATTACATTTGCAAATGATTATTGCAATGTAGAATTCTAAGAGCAATTTTAGATAGACAATTGTTACATTTAACTTCAGGGACTACATTAGGAACCTTTTCTTGAGGAATTTGTCTTGCTTAATGGCTTTAGAGCTAAATGGAAATCATTGTCAGTGTAATTTCAACTTTAAAACAAAACAAAATAGTTAGATTTCAACTAATGATGCAAGTTCTCAATTTGCATATAAGCAATTGTGTTTAATTTTCAGAAACTTAACTCAAACTCTTTAAATTTCATTTATTCAGTAAACATAAAAATAGAAAATATGTATGTTATAATTATATGAGAATATTTCACAACCTCTTTTTGCCTAAAATATGTGGTATTATATTAACATTTTCACATCAGAGCTTTCCTTTTGTTAACTGAGGAAAGTCACAAAATTAACATGTTTTTGTTGTTCATATTGGAAAGATCTAAAAGGAAGCAAATGAAAGCTGGATAAATTTGTAATTGTCTGAATCCCCCATTATGCCTGCATTAGTTTTCTATTGCTATAACAAATTGCCATAACCTTAGTGAAATAAAACAACCAAATAGATTATCTCACAGTTTCAAGAGGTCAGAAATTTGTGATTTCAGCTAGTTTCTCTGCTCCAAGTCTCCCCAGGAAGAAGTTGAGGTGTTGACAGAGTACCATGGCTTTTCGGGTAATATAAGATAATCTGTTTCCTTGCTCACTCAGATTGCTGGCAGAATTCAGCGCATTCTGATTTTGAGATTGAGGTCCCTGTTTTCCTACTGCAAATTGGCTTGAGGTCTTCTCAGCCTCTAGAGGTGGCCCACTTTCCTTATCTAATACCCTACTTCCTCTAGGTTGAAATTTTCTCAGGCTTTGAATTTCTCCTCTCCCTCCCTTTTTCATATTATCTATATTATTCAGGGCTCACTAGAGGAACAACACTAATAGGATAGATGTATATATAAAGGGGAGTTTATTGAGGGGAATTGACTCACGTGATCACAAAGTGAAGTCCCACAATAGGCTGTCTGCAAGCCGAGGAGCAAGGAAGCCAGTTCAAGTCCCAAAACTTGAAAAGTAGGGAAGCCAACAGTGCAATCTTTAGTCTGTGGCCAAAGGCCTAAGAGCCCCTGACATACCACTAGTGTAAGTCCAAGAGGTCAAAAGCTGAAGAACTTGCAGTTCAATGTTAGAAAGCAGGAACCATCCAGCACAGAAAAAAGATGAAGGTGGAAAGACTCAACAAGTCTGCTCTTCCACCTTCTCCTCCCTGCATTATTCTAGCCGCACTGGCAGCTGATTAGATGATGCCCACCCAGATTGAGGGTGGGTCTGCCTCTCCCTATATACACTGACTCAAATGTTAATCTCCTTTGGCAACACCCTCACAAACACGCCCAGGAACAATACTTTGCATCCTTTGCTGCAATTAAGCTGACACTCAATATTAACTATCACAGCATCTTTCTTAATTCAGCTGAAAAAGCTCTCCTCTTTTAAGGGCTAGAGTGATTAGACTGAAACTGTGGAGATAAGCCAGGATCGTCTCTTCATCATACCTTTCATCACCTTTGCCAAGTTTCTTTTAGCATGTAAGCTGACATATTCATAGGTTCAATATCAAGGGTTTGAAGATTAAAGAGACAAAACTGCCAACCACAATACTAAGTCATTTTAAAATGCAGGGTTTAATGTAAACATAACATTCCCATACTGATAACTATCAGGGGAACTTTCATTGCTTTTGTATAAGTTTGAGATTTCTATATAGCCACTGTGTGTGTCTCTTCTATGCCTAATATCATTATTTTAGAAAAGATTTTCTCAAATTCTTGAACTGTAATATGAGATATTGAATTAATTTGTAATGTTTAATTAAATTGCTGTTTGAGAATATCTGCCTGTCTTCTTGTCTATCTATCCATCCATCTACCATATACTTACTTACCTGTAGTTAATTATTTAGGAATAGGATACATTAATTCCTGAAAGCAGAAATTCTTCCATGTGATTACTCCCTTGCTTCCCACTCAACATGAGCATATGTTCAAGGAAGGTGAGTTATGCTAGGTTATATGAGAGAGAGAGAGAAAATACCAATTCTCTTCTGTCTCACTCTGTTCCAAAAGTAAACATTATGCACCATTTATGACTCATTGGATGTCTACTGCATGTTAGACATCATCTAAGAAATGTACATACATTACTTTTAATTCACAAAATAATTACATGTTTATTTAACAATGATTCAGATTTACATACTCAAGACCCTGAACTGAACTGATTAAATGGCAAATCCAGGCTAATTTATTATCTCTTCAATTTTTTTTTTTTTTTAAGTTTTTACTGAATACCTATTATGTGTTAAAGTTTCTCCTAGGCACACCAATACTATACTAACAATTTGCAAGTATAAATTCATAAAAATTATGCCTCTCAGCTGTCCTTTAAAGATAAATTGATTTATTATAAACAATTGTTAAAAATTATCCAAATTATTTTGAGCTGAAGGCAACTGAAATATCTGTATTAAATTTTAATGTAGTTCATTTCAAGGCATAAACATTCATTTTATATAAGCGGTTTAAAAATTAAGGCAAATGATTTTAAAATAATAGTATATCTGCAAAGTGTTTTTCATGTTAGTTCCTCCTGGATGATGACTTTGCTGTCCCTTGCTTTCTACCAAGTTCCTACGAAAAAGGGAAATTGAGAAAATTACAACCATGTCTTTGGAGGTTATCCAACAGGACATTGTACCTCAGCTGCATCAGCTTGTGTGCCCAGAGCTCGGACTCTTTCTTCCCTCCCAATTCTGTAATTAGAAGTAAGGTCTACTGCTTTCCTGGCCACATCTCAAATTAAGGTATTTAAAAAGGAGGATGGCCAAGCGCAGTGGCTCAGGCCTACAATTTTAGTACCTTGGGAGTCTGAGGTGGGAGAATCACATGAGCCCAGGATTTTGAGACCAGCCTGGGCAACATAGACAGATCTCACCTGTACGAATAATTTGAAAATTAGTCGGGTAGTGTTGTGCATGCTTATAGTTCCAGCTACTTGGGAGGGTGATGTGGGAGGACCACTGGATCTGGGAGGTTGAGGCTGCGGTGAGCTGTAGCTGTCCCACTGCACTCCTGCCTGGGTGACAGAGCGATACTGTTTCAAAACCAGAACAAAAGAAAGAAAGAGAGAGAGAGAGAGAGAGAGAGAGAGAGAGAAGGAAGGAAGGAAGGAAGGAAGGAAGGAAGGAAGGAAGGAAGGAAGGAAGGAAGGAAGGAAGGAAGGAAGGAAGGAAGGAAGGAAGGAAGGAAGGAAGGAAGGAAGGTTATTCCTATATAGTAAGAGATATTCATTAAAAATATGGTCTTATGCTTGATTAACTCAAGAAATGCAACAATCTTAACAATGATAGTCTGCTTTGAAGTACATTTTTCTCCAATGCAATAATCCAAACCAGGTGTCCTAAATACTTATTATTCCAAGAAAAAATAATTTTAACATCACCATTCCTTAAACTGTCATATAGATCTTAAACCAGAAAAGATATGCAAAGTGCTTACCATAATTAAATAATGTGTAAAAGAATGTAGCTACTACTATTATTTTACTACTAATAATATTATAATAATAATGGAAAACATGTCTAAGGAAAATTTGATTAATAACAGAAGTAATTTTGAAATCTCTAAACCAGAAAAGTTATAAAAAGTTGATGTATTTCAAGGTAATTTAAGTTGGTGCTCTGACTTACGGGTAACCTGATACAGAGCAAGTGTTCAGTGTAGCCTGTAGAAATAAAGAAGAAAAATATAAAAGTTCAAATTTCTCATCTCCAGTGGTTCTCCTCTGTTTCTAACCTGTATGAAGAAAACAATGGATTAACCAACTGGGGAGAAGAGTGAGCCCCAGAGAGAGTCAGCTGAGAAGGACAAACGATTCTGCCTCATTCTGGTCTCAGTTTAGATATTCTTTTATTGCTGACATAAACTATAAAAGTTGTTCAGTTAAATTTATAGGCATCTCTCTCTTGTGCTTGGAGACTTGGGAACTGCTTGTTTTTAGTTTTGTTTAGTTTTATTATTTTTTTCTATAATGTGCCACAATGTTTGCCACAAGGAAAGATTAGTGACAGCATAACACCACGGTTTTATAAACATCTGTTGATTAACTCACTTAACTTCTCTTCATTGAATGCTATGATTATCTGTATTTGGTGATTCATCATATTAGAACTCAGCAAAAGAGACACATCAAGGAAACATTTAAAATAAAAATTACAAATAATACCATATGAACTTATTTTGGTAATTTTATATAATTTTAATTCAGGTATCATTAAACATTTACCAATAGATACGTGATAGGATAGTTTTTAAAGTAGTAACAAGTGTTTCTTTTTCCCTGTTAATTTGCATTCTGAATGTCACTAGTAAACTAGATATTTTAAGTCCCTCATAAGTAAATTAATAGCTTCATTCACAAGCTCTTGTTATATTATCAACCTGCTCAATTAATATCAAATATAGATCAGAGGTGAAACAATCTTTTTTTCTCCAAGTCAACATTTCTTAGTGATACATTGGTTTCTAACACTCTTTGTTTAATGAATATCTGCAGAAACAAGCACATTAAAGTTATTTAAAATCACCTGAACTAAAGATCAAAGAATGTATAAAAATATTTCTCCTTTTCCATAAAAACCCATATCCTAATGTTAGAAATAATTTGTTGTAACTGCATATGATGTTTAATTTTTATTTGTTTTAATGTTTATACACATGTTCAATACTTAATTAGTATAAATAAGCCAGGGAAATAATAACATTTTTAGAAGCTTCAATGTATTAATTAGTCATAGTGATCAGTCACCAATTGAATTAAAAATATTGAACAAAGATATATACATATTTATTTTTTCTTAGTTTTATTAGAAAATAAAGGTTTCCTTTTTTGTTTGTTTTGTTTAGAGACAGAGTCTCACTCTGTCTCCAGGCTGGAGTGCAGTGGCGTGATCTTGGCTCACTGCAACCTTCGCCTCCCAGGTTAAAGTGATTCTCCTGCCTCAGCCTTCCGAGTAGCTGGGAGTACAGGTGTGTGCCACCACGCCCAGCTAATTTTTGTACTTTTAGTAGGCATGGGGGTTTCACCATTTTGGCCAGGACGGTCTCAATCTCTTGACCTCATGATCCACCCACCTTGGCCTCCCAAAGTGCTGGGATTACAGGCGTGATCTACTGTGCCTGGCCTAAAGATTTACTTCTTAAAACATATAGGAAAATAATGCCATATTAAATTCGCTGGTTCAATAAAATTAGTCTTAAAATTGGTCTAACTTATAGGTTTACTATTTGAAGCAAACAAGGCTGATTAACACATCAGTTGTCTTAAACAGTGATTTGATTATTTGCAAGAGTAATGAATTTCTACAAAGTGCACAAATAATTCTGAATGAATTAAAACAAATTCAGAGAAGACTTAAACACAAGAATTAGTGAAGAAACTCAGAGCAGAAACATTTTATATGACTATTAACACCAGAAAAATGTCATTACGTCAGAAAAAAATGAGTAAAACATGTAGAATAAACTCTGGCTTTAAAAAAAATGGATGTCAGCCTTCCATTATCCTAAAATATATAATTTAATAAAACTACTTAAAACTGAAAAACTGTAAATGTTTAATACTTGGCGCTACTGCATTAGCATGTTCTTCTAACTCTTGATACAATTTTGTGTCAAGAAGTTCACATCAAATTAATTTGTGTTATACTATTTGCGAATTTTTCTTTTTTTTTTTTTTTTTTTTTTTTTCCTTTTTTTCTTTTTTGAGACGGAGCCTCGCTCTGTCACCCAGGCTGGAGTGCCGTGGTGCATTCTCGGCTCACTGCTACCTCCACCTCCCGGGTTCACGCCATTCTCCTGCCTCAGCCTCCTGAGTAGCTGGGACTACAGGCGCCCGCTACCACGCCTGGCTAATTTTTTGTATTATTAGTAGAGACGGGGTTTCACCGTGTTAGCCAGGTTGGTCTTGTTCTCCTGACCTCATGATCCGCCCGCCTTGGCCTTCCAAAGTGCTGGGATTACAGGCGTGAGCCACCGCGCCTGGCCTAGAACTTTTTTCTTTTTCTAAGTAACCACATCTGAGAAGTATTTGTATAGATGCCCTGGGGAAAAACATACTTTAAAAATCAAATAGATATATCTGATCTCAAGAAAACATAATATTCGAAAATTTAAAAATCATATTATCCAAAAGACAGTAAAAATGTGGCAGAGTAAACATCATTTAGCTTTGTGTCTACATAGATAATATATAGTATACATATATATGTATTAAATACACACACACACACATATATATATAATGAACTCGGATTTGAATACTGGGATAACTGAGATGAATTATTTTCCTCAGATTATTCATTTAAATCGGCCAGTGTTCATTTAATACCCACTACTTGCCAGTCTTGTTTAAAAGATGAAAACTGCAAAGTATTCTAGACTTTGTCTCAAGCAAGGTATTGGTCAATAGTAATATAGATATAAAATTAAAAATGAAAGGACAAAGTAATTTGCAAAGTATTTAAAAATAATTATTCGAATTAAATTAAGCAACCTACCTGCAGACAAGTCACTAAGCAACATTTTTCAGATTTTTAAAATAGCAAATAAGATGATTGAATTTCACCTTTTGGTATATTCTAGAAAGTTTTGTTTGATTCTGCACAGTGTAGCAGTAAGCTAGTGGTTTTGAATAGATAATGAACAATGAGAACATACCTCTCATCTTTTGCAAGGACTAGCCTTTGTAGTGTGTGTACATGCACACACAAACATGCATGTATATATTTATATCTACAGTCTTTATTGATAATCTTTAAAGATTACTACAGAATATGCATAATTGTATTTGAATATTTACAGATTTTATTTAAAAGGCTGGCATATAAATACAGGCTGAGAAGTATTTCATTAACCATTTTGCCACTAGAGGATTTAAGAATAATGACAACTAAAAAACAAATACTGTCATTTATTTGCTATAATTTGTGCAACACCTTTCTCTATCTAATAATGTAAATGTTTTTCTTGCCAAGTATAGTGAACCTTATGTAGATCCATTTTAAATACACCTAGTTCATTTTTATGCATTTCATAACAAATGTACATTTTATAGAGACAACTGGTCATCTGTGGGGAACATGGTTTATTGTACTTTCTTCTGAGTCATAACACTCATTGGACTACATCCAACATATATATGTTATTAATACAAGATATTCTGGATCATTTCACAGGCATAGATATTGCTAGGTGGCTAACTTTTCTGGAGATATCCATAGATATTACCATTTTTACCAAATATACAGACATTAAGTGAATTAAAGCTTTGACCCCAGACAACAAGATTCTTTCATTAGACTGTAATCATTAGCTAGTCCCATGTATTTTGGTGAAGCACAGTGTACCAGGAGTAATTTTTATATTGTAGTCTAAATATTCAGCATCTCACCATCTGTTTGGGGGTCCATATCTCCAAAAATACTCATAATGTGCATTTATATGGGATTTCAGATTTAGTTATGAAATGTGTAGTTATTATCTGTAAAATAACATAAACCTAAAGTTAATGGAAAATGAAATAAGTAAAATTTGAAGACATGTCCTATTGTATATCCCATGTGCCTGGTACTTTCTGAATAATTAAATTTTGTACTAATCATGGACATCATGTTACTTGTAGTTACTAAATTGCTTTTTTTTTTTTTTTTTCCAGTTGTTTAAGTATGCAAACGTTTCCAACTTTATTAATTTAGGCTCTTTTATTTCATAATCTAAATAAATAATTTTGCCTAATAACCATAAACCATCCATATTGAAGTTATCAAAGTAGGAAATCATATTACAAGTGAAAACATATATTATGTGAAGACTGAGGTAGTGTGTTTTTAATCACTTTATCATAATTCATCATAATTGAAAAAGGTCAATACTCAGTTAAATGAATTGCCTGGATCTTTACATTCTGTTGTACACATGGCTTACAGTTAAGACAAAGTTATCTGCTAACTTTTAGTACCTGTAAAATACTACCCTAAATCATGTAAACCCAATCAGATCATGTATTTGAATTCCTGCTAATGCTCACACACAGTATATTTCAGGGTTCATTTATTTCTTTCTTTTCCACTTAAAAATGATCTTACCCAGTGTACCAGACTTAAAATTGTACTTCAAATTCAGGTTTCCCACACTCCAGATATTTTTCCTTTTTATGTTTATAATTACTAGGATGAACAGTGAATTATTGACAAGATTGCTTGAAGAATATTCATAGAAAGGGTTCAACTAGGTCTCTCACCTTATCCATAGAGAAGTCACCACCATATTAAACAATAAGATTAATTTAGTCAACAAATATACCAATATTCTGAACATCTATTGTATGCCAGACACAGCTAATTTAATATGTTGATTTCTCCAATACTAAATAATGTGATTTTGCATGTACTGTTATATTCATAAGAAAAACAAGAAAATTAAAGTTATAAGACAGATATATATCTGTGCAGTAGAAATAGTTGAAGCAAAAACCATCTATAAACTGAGATGCCTGTAGATGTTTCATTTACAGAGACTTCTGGGGTGGCTACAAAAAAGTTAATTTAACTTTTAAGATTGTTATTTTCTTGATATATTTATCTTGTTTACACAATAATGCTCAAGAAAAATTCATACCTAAACAGCTTTGATATTTTTGATAAAACTGATGAAATTCTAATAAGAAAAAGTAAAATAAGTACAGAAAAAATACTTAAAAGGAGGGAAAATATGATGAACAATTATATGTTTCCCCTAATCAACTGACATAAACTATCTTAATTTATATTAAACCTCTTGCTTTTTTAAGTTATAATAAATTACACACCAGAATAAAGATTAATAATATTCTATAAAATATATGAAAAGGGCCGGGCGCGGTGGCTCAAGCCTGTAATCCCAGCACTTTGGGAGGCTGAGACGGGCGGATCACGAGGTCAGGAGATCGAGACCATCCTGGCTAACACGGTGAAACCCTGTCTCTACTAAAAAATACAAAAAACTAGCCGGGCATGGTGGCAGCACCTGTAGTCCCAGCTACTCAGGAGGCTGAGGCAGGAGAATGGCGGGAACCCGGAAGGCGGAGCTTGCAGGAGGCTGAGGCAGGAGAATGGCAGGAACCCGGGAGGGGGAGCTTGCAGTGAGCTGAGATCTGGCCACTGCACTCCAGCCTAGGCGACAGAGCGAGACTACATCTCAAAAAAAAAAAAAAAAAAAAAAAAAAAAAAAAAAAAATATATATATATATATATATATATATGAATGAAAAGAAAACTTCTGTGATTAATACTATAGAATGAGAGATTATGTAATACTAATATCCACAATATATTTTAATTAAATGATATTAACATTTCATATTGTAGAATGTTTAGTTGTTGCTTAGTTAACTCAGAAATATAAATATTTAAAATAAAGTGTTATTTTTCCAGAGGGTTAGGAATTTGTTTATGAGAATATTTTTATTCGATAACACAGTTAATAAATACAATTTAGTTTATAGCTAGCAAGAATTATTTTAGTCAGTGCATAATAAATTTAGTATTACCTAATTTAGTCAGTTCATAGTAAATTTAGTGTCTGTGTTTTTCTTTAAGCAGTAATCAGATAGATGGACCAAACAACAATCTGAATCAGTATCAAGGAAGTTCAATTGATCATATTTCATGAACTCTGGATTATATTTTGATTGAAGTAGTAATGAATCGGATTATATGTCATGCACAATAAATATATATATATGACATACACACACACATATATATCATATGTATGCATATATATATATACATGGTTTATATTCAAAGATGCATGCCAGTACAAGCAGTTACATTATTTTAACATCTTGTTAGCGGTTTAAAATGCTGGCTATGTCTCAATAATTTAATATATTTTTATACCATTATGAATGTTCCTTTTGGAGTTTGCTAGTGAAATTGTTAAGATAATAAGTATTGTCAAAGCCATTTTAAATGGTTTATATATGCAAATAATGTTTTCTGTATTACTAGATGAATTTTGAGAAATGTGACAAATTTAAAGGGAATGTCTAGTTTGCACTTTAGACTTTATTCTTCTGTTGATATACCTTTTCAGGAATGTTTCCTAAGCTTGGCTCAAAATGGAAGTTCTTGGGAAACTTTTAACAATCCTGTTGATCGGGCAGCATCCTAGGCCAATTAAGCCAGAAGTAGTGGGTTTGAATCCCATTTATTAGTATTTTTTTAAAGCTCTATGGGAAATTGCCGTGTTTAGCCAATGTCAGAGAACCATACTGTAAAGGTCTAGAAATCTTGAGATAAATCACAAATGCCATACTATTACAACTTTATGTGTATGAATAGGACATTTAAACAGATTGGAATTTGTAAATATAATATTTAACTGTCTCAATCAATATAATTTTTACAATAAAATAATTTTAATTCTGGATCTTTTCAGTCTTTCTGCTGATCATGACTTAGGGCTTTAAGGAATTTATCTACAAAAAGAAAACTAAACATAAAACTAAGAAAATTAAGATTTCATGAGAAAATAAGAAATAGTCTTCCTTACTCTTATTATATTCAAACTGAATGTATGCTTTATACTGATTTTCAAATAATTTGCTTATGTTATCTTAGAGTTTCACCAAATGAAACTCTAACGTGTTATCTTAGAGTTTCACCAAAACCAGTTGGAAGCATGCTGCTTAAAGTTTTAAATTGCAATTATACAGAAAATGAACTTATGTAGGTTGATTTCTCTCAATTCTTCATCATAATCAGTGAAGAAGACATGTATATACCAAGAAAAGGTAGCCAAGAAGAAAGGAAGCTTTCTTTTTTTCTTCAATATTCTGATTATACCCACATGATTATTTGATTCAAGAAATAAAAGAGAAAAGTCTGCAATAAAAAGTATGCATTATTTCCTGGGCATTAATATATTAAATTATCAAGCCAGAGACTAATAGTGCCATTTGGGTCAACAGGCCATTTAAGCATTTAGTTAAATTTATATGAATACATTGCTTGAAAGATAATTGTAATCACATAAAATGATTCAGTTCAATGATTCCAGTGTGGCATAAAGATAATGAATCTTTTGTATCATTCATCCTGGGAATATTAACATTATTGAGTCCCATGACTACTGATGAGCTTTTTGCTGGGAGAAAGAATAAGTTACGGCCGGGCGCGGTGGCTCAAGCCTGTAATCCCAGCACTTTGGGAGGCCGAGGCGGGTGGATCACGAGGTCAGGAGATCGAGACTATCCTGGCTAACATGGTGAAACCCCGTCTCTACTAAAAATACAAAAATCTAGCCGGGCGTGGTGGCGGGCGCCTGTAGTCTCAGCTACTTGGGAGGCTGAGGCGGGAGAATGGCGTGAACCCGGGAGGCGGAGCTTGCAGTGAGCCGAGATCACGCCACTGCACTCCAGCCTGGGAGACACAGCGAGGCTCCGTCTCAAAAAAAAAAAAAAAAAAAAAGAAAAAAGAATAAGTTACACAGAAAGATATTTTGATTATTATAAACATGATATTTTAAAAAGTAATTAGTATGCTTGTGAGTAAATAGAATTAGCTTTGATCATAAGGAAGCTGAATATTGCAAACATCATAATCATCCTGTGAAAATTAATCCCTTAATAAAACTAGAAAAGTTATAGAAGTTTTAAATAAAGTACAGTTAGGAAGACTTAGAAATACTGCCAGAAACAGAGGACATATGTCAAATTTGAATAATTCGCTTTATATATAGGATGCCCCCCTGTAGTTATGGCACATAGTTTAGAACATTTACAATGAAAAAAATGGACCTCTTGACAAAGAGAAGTAGAAAGTCTGGAATTTATGGCTCCAGAAACTTAAAAGTATCATAATAGGAAAATATAAACATAAAAATGTATCTAAATGATTGAACAAAATGTATCTACATATGCTTCTCTGCTCTCACCAATTTAGATTTCGTTGTTAGCAATCAATGACTAATGAAGGTAAATAATCCGTGTACATCTATGAGTTTGGAAAAATTAAGTCATGCAAATTTGAGTAGACAAACTCTGATATGCTAAGAATAGTTGAAAAAGAAAAAAGAAAAAGAACAACAGAACACAAACAAACAAACAAACAAAAAACACCAACAAAAAAGGAATAGTTTAATAGGCCGGGCATGGCAGCTTATATTTGTAATCCCAGTGTTTTGGGAGTCTAAGGGGAAAGGTTCACTTGTGGCCTGAGTTTGCTTCAAGTCTGGACAACTTAGTGAGATACTGTCTCTACAAAAAATAAAAATAAGAAATAAAAATAAAAACAAACAAACAAACCAAAACAAAACAAAAAAACTAGCCAGGCATGGTGGCATGCACATGTAGTCCCAACTGCTAGGGAGGCTGATTCGAAAGGATACTTGAGCCCAGGAGTTCAAGGCTGCGTTGACCTCAAATTGCACCATTGCACTCCAGCCTGAGCTGGATATTTTTATATCCAGTTGTAGGAACTATATCTCAAAAGGTGAAACACAATGCATTCAAAAAGATAAATTTAGATACATGAAATGTGGCTTATATATTTTTTAGTGGCATAACAATTTAGTTTTATATAACTTGTTTATGAACATGATACATAGTCATATTATGCATTTGATTCAGAGGATTAAATGTATTTAGAATACTTTTAGAGAAACGGATTGCTTAAAGAACTTTTTGTCATTGGTTTTGCCTGCAAAGAAATATGAACTTGAATTTCCATGTTAGATATCTGATAAAGAGTGAATGTAAAATATGATATTATAATACACTGCCAGGTGGCAATTTAAAGCTCTCCAAGTGTGTGAGATAATGCAATAAATGAAATAAAAAGTGATATTTAGTATAAGTGAGATTATATTATACTGAATGAGAATGTCCTTTTAAGATGATTTGAAATTGTGATTATATTTTTCTCATCTAGAAAAAGGAGAGTCAGCTAAGTGTTAAGAGTAGCAAGTGTATATTCTCTATTTTAAAAACTCATATAATTTTAAAATTAAATTGTATACAGTTCTTATGATGTTAATGCTAGATTTTTTTTTTTTTTTTCTATCTTAGATACATACAGTTGTACACCAGATAAAGTTGTTTCAGTCAAGGATGGACCACATATGCTAAGGTGTTCCCATAAGATAATAATAGAGCTGAAAAATTCCTATCTCTTAGTGATGGTAGTCATGGTAATGTAGTAGTGCAATGAATTACTCGCGTGCTTGTGGTGATGATGGTGAAAACAAACCTACTGCTCTGCCAGTCATACAAAAATATAAGGAAATACAATTATGTGCTACTTTATAATAAAAGATTACATTATCAATTTATGTATTTACTATGCTATGTTTTTAATCATTATTTTAGAGTATATTCTTCTAATTATTAAAAAAGACTTAACTGTGAAACAGCCTGAGGTAGGCCCTTCAGGAGGTATTTCAGGAGGAGGCATTATTATCATAGGAGATAACAGCTCATGTGTGTTATTTCCTCTGAAGACCTTTCAGTGGGACAAAACGTGGAGGTGAAAGTCAGTGATATTGACGATCTTAAACTGTGTAAGCATAGACTAATATGTGTGTTTGTATCATAGTTTTTAACAAAAAAAGTTTAGAAACTACAAACTAAAATGATTTTTTAAAAAATTTTATTAAAAACCTGTATAGTAAGGATATAAAGGAAAAAGCTTCTACAGTAAGGATATAAAGCAAGAAAATATTTTTGTATAGTTGTGGAATATTTTTGTATTTTAACCTAAGTGTTATTATAGAAAAGTCAAAGAGTTGGCCGTGTGCAGTGGCTCATGCCTGTAATCCCAGTGTGTCCAGAATTGGTGGGTTCTTGGTCTCACTGACTTCAAGAATGAAGCTGCGGCACTTGCGGTGAGTGTTACAGTTCTTAAAGATGATATGTCTGGAGTTTGTTCCATCTGATGTTCAGACATGTTTGGAGTTTCTTCCTTCTGGTGGGTTTGTGGTCTTGCTGGCTTCAGGAGTGAAGCTGCAGACCATTGCGGTTAGTGTTACAGCTCATGAAGGTGACATGGACCCAAAGAGTGAGCAGCAGCAAGATTTATTGTAAAGAGCCAAAGAACAAACCTTCCACAGTGTGGTAGGGGACCTGAGCTTGTTGCCACTGCTGGCTTGGGCGGCCTGCTTTTATTCCCTTTTATGACCCCACCCACATCCTGCTGATTGCTCCATTTTACAGAGAGCCGATTGGTCTATTTTACAGAGTGCTGATTGGTGTATTTACAATCCCTTAGCTAGACATAAAGGTTCTCCAAGTCCCCACTAAACTCAGGAGCCCAGCTGACTGACTTCCCTAATGGATCCTGCACCTGGAGGCAGGCAGAGCTGCTGGCAAGTCCTGTGCCCTGTGCCTGCATTCATCAGCCCTTGGGTGGTTGATGGGACTGGGCACCACAGAGCAGAGGCTGGTGCCTGTAGGGAGGCTCCGATGGCACAGGAGCCCATGGCAGGGCGGGGCTTGGGCATGGTGGGCTGCAGGTCCTGGGCCCTGCCCCTCCTGGAGGCAGCTGAGGCCCGGTGAGAATTTGAGCGTGGCAGGGGTGGGCCGGCAGCGCTGGGGGACCCGGTGTACCCTCCGCAGCTGCTGGCCTGGGTGCTAAGCCCTTCATGGCCTGGGGCCGTTACGCAGGCTAGCGGCTCCGAGTGTGGGGCCGGCAGAGCCCACGCTGTCCTGGAACTCACGCTGGCCTGTGAGCGCCTTGCCAGCCCAGGTTCCTGCCCACACATTTCCCTCCACACCTCCCCACAAGCAGAGGGAGCCGGCTCAGGCCTTGGCCAGCCCAGGGAGGGGAATCCCACAATGCAGGGGCAGGCTGAAGGGCTCCTCGAGTGCCACCAGAGGGGACGCTGAGGCCGAGGAGGTGCTGAGAGCGAGGGCTGCTAGCACGTTGTCACCTCTCAATCCCCCCTCTAAACAGGACACCCAAACTGCTGTTGGGAATATGGCCGATGACTGCTCTAACCACTTCCTGCTGGATCAGGGCAATGTAGGGGCCCTGCAGTTGTAGTGTCCTCCAGAGGGGAGCTCTCTAGGCCAGTGAAAATGCCAGTGGGTCGGTCCGGGGTCCTCAGTAGAAGTTGTTAGTTGAGCTCATTTGGGGTTCCATTTGGAAGATCATCTATAGCTTGATGGCCTTGCTTCTAGAGGAAACCAATTTGACAAGAAGGTTAAAGATACAGGGCCCAAAGGCAAGTAACAGCAAGATGGCTGCCACGGGACCTAGAAAGAAAAGAAGCCATGTTGCCCAGCTACAGAGGTTGGTATAAGAGTTTGAAAGGTGTCTGATTTCAGAAGGCTTTTCCTGTAAACACCGGGTGGCATCTCGTACTGTACCTGACTGGTTAGTGTAAAAGCAACACTCTTCCCCTAAGACGTTGCATAGTCCTCCTTTCTCAGCAGTGAGGAGGTCTAGCCCTTGGCAGTTTTGGAGAGTCACTGCTGCCAAAGAGTCTGTTTGGGATTGTAGAATAAGGATCAATTTTGTTATTTCTTGCAAACTGTCTGAGAGGCAGATATCGGTTGAAGTTCCATATAAGAAGAATGTGCCTTGGCTGGGTAGACTGAAATTTACCCTAGCTTTTAAAGGAATAGGGTACACTGTTTCTTTACTACTTCCATCTCTCTTTCTTTTTGACTTCTTCATCTTTCTGACTCTCTCTTTGTGTCTCTCTTCCTCTCTTTCCTTCTGCCTCCCTCTTTGTCTCTCTCTGTTTCCTTCTTTGACTTTCTGTCTGTCTCTTCCTCTCTCTCTTTGACTCCTCTTTGTCTCTCTGTTTCTTCCTCTCTCTGTCTCTCTCTTTGACTCTCTGTTTCTTCCTCTCTCTCTTTCTCTGACTTACTGTCTCTTTCTCTTTGTCCTTTCTGCTGTGCTGGTCTTTCCCTGCCTCTGCCAGCTGCTTATGCTGTTCTCCCTTCTCCTTCCCCTTTTTGATGGCTTTGGCAGTGTAAGACTGCCACATCCTTGGGTTTTTGCACTGCATGTAGTAACTCCATAATTTCCTTGTGGCATTTAATGGGGTTTTCCCCAGAGGGTAGGAATGCCCTTTCTTTCCATATTGCAGCATGGGCATGTAGGATTAGATAACCATATTTGCTATCTGTTTGCACATTTATTCTTTTTCCCTTTCCCAGTTCTAAGGCTCGGGTAAGTGCCACTAGTTCTGCTAACTGGGCACTGGTCCCTGGGGAAAGAGGTTTACTTTCAAGTACGGTTACATCACTAACTATGGCATAACCTGCCCTTCATATCCTGATATCCACAAATGAACTTCCATCAATGTATAAGTTAGGGTCAAGATTAGCTAAGGGGACTTCTAAGAGATCATCTCAAGCGACATAAATCTGGACTATAATTTGTTGGCAGTCGATTGGTTCCCCATCCTCTGGGAGAAAAGTGGCAGGATTGAGGGCCAGGCATGTGCATATTTGAAGCACCGGTCCCTCAAAGAGTAGCGCCTGGTATCTAAGTAGGCAGTTGTCTGATAACCATAAACTTCCTTTGGCACCTAGTATGCCATTTACATCATGAGTAGTCCAGACAGTGATATCCTTTCCTTGTATTATTTTGATAGCCTCTGGCGCTAAGATGGCCACCGCTGCAACTACCCATAAACAGTGAGGCCACCCTTTTGCTACTACATCAGTTTCCTTACTTGGGTATGACACTGGTTGTGAGGTTGTCCCACGAGTCTGAGTAAGGACTCCAAGAGCTATCCCTGCTCTCTCTGTGATGTATAAAAAGAATTTTTGTCCTGTTGGAAGGCTTAAAGCTGGAGCTTGTACTAGGGCCTGCTTTAAGGTTTTGAAGGCTGTTTCTGCCTCTGGTTCCCATTCTACTAGATGAGTATTTGCTCTCTTGGTTTCCTTGTTTAGAATATAAAGGGTCCTTGCTATCTCACTGTATCTGGGGATCCATAGTCGGCAAAAACTGGTCATTCCAAGGAACCCCCACAACTGTTTTAATGTCTTAGGGTGAGGGTAAGCCAGTATAGGCTGTATTCATTCCTTGCTGAGAGTCCTGGTCCCTCTGGCTAAGATTAGGCCTAGATATTTGACCTGCTATAGGCAAAGCTGGGTCTTCGACCTAGACACCTTGTACCCTTGATTAGCTAGAAAGTTAAAGAGATCTAGAGTAGCCTGCTGGCTTGAGGTTTCCGAACTGGTAGCCAAAAGTAAATCATCCGCATACTGAAGGACCAGAGTGCCTGGACTTGAGAAGTGGCCTAGATCTTGGGCCAGTTCCTGACCAAACAGATGAGGACTATCCCTAAACCCATGGAGCAACACCGTCCACATAAGTTGGGACGTGTGGTCTGTGGGATCCTCAAAGGCAAAGAGAAACTGGGAGTCAGAGTGCCAGGGAATACAGAAGAAGGCATCCTCGAGGTCCAGAACCATGAACCATTCTGCTTCCTCTGGTATTTGAGAGAGCAGGACATAGGGATTGGATACAACTGGATATAGAGGAATTACTGCCTCATTGATGAGTCTAAGATCTTGCACTTGTCTCCAGTGACCATTCGGTTTTTGTACTCCTAGAATTGGGGTGTTGCAGGGACTGCTGCATTTCCTTACTAAGCCTTGAGCTTTTAAATGTTTAACAACATTCTGTAATCCTTTATGAGCTTCAGGCCTTAAGGGTTATTGCCTTTGATAAGGAAAAGTGGTGGGGTCTTTTAACCTGATTTTGACTGGGTGGGCATTTTTTGCCCTTCCAAATTGTCTTTCCAATGTCCAGAATTCAGGGTTGATTCCCTCCTCAAGTAGGGGACAACGAATGGGTAACTTATTCCCCATATTCTTGTAGATAATAGCTCCAGCCTTGGCTAATATATCCCTCCCTAATAAGGGTGTAGGACTTTCAGGCATAACAAGAAAGGCATGTGAAAAGAGTAAATTCTCACAATTACAGCTGAGGAGGTGGGATAAATACCTGGTTACAGGCTGTCCCAGGATTCCTCAGATGGCAACGGACCTTGAGGACAATCATCCAAGACAGGAGATTAACATTGAGAAGGCTGTGCCGGTGTCCAGGAGGAAGTCAATTTCCTGGCCCTTAGTGGTTAAACATACCCGGGGCTCAGTGAGGGTGATGACATGAGCTGGTGCTTGCGCCGGGAACCCTCCGTCCCGTGGTTGGATCATCTGGTTGGGGGCTTTTGACCCAGAGAACCTTTGCCCTCTGGGACAGTGTACCTTCCAGCGATTGCCTTGGCATAGTGGACATGGACGAAGGGACAGCTTGTTTCTCATTGGACAATCTTTTTTAAAGTGTCTTCATAAACCACACTGATAACAAGCCCTACTGGGTGATTGGCCTGCTCCATTTGCTGTCCTCTCTGAACCAGCAAGGTTTGTTTGTCTGAGTGCCATGACTAAGGCTGCGGCCCTTCTCTGATCTCACTTTTCCCTTTGGACCTGTTCCTCTTGGTCCCTATTATAGAACACCGAGGTTGCCACGTTTAATAATACCTCCAAATTTTGTTCAGGGCCCAGGGCTTGCTTTTGGAGCTTTCTCCTTATATCTATGCCTGATTGGGTAATAAACTTATCTTTTAGAATCAATTAACCCTCAAGTGATTCGGGTGATAGGGGAGTATATTTTCTTAGGGCCTCCCATAGCTGCTCGAGGAAGGCAGAAGGATTTTCTTCCTTTCCCTGAGTTATGGTGGACATCAATGAATAATTCATGGGCTTTTTCCTAATTGTCCTTAGTCCTTCTAGAACACAGGTCAACAGATATTTATGACTCCAGTCCCCGTGATCTGAGTCAAGGTCCCAGTGGGGATCTATACTGGGGATGGCTTGGTGACCAGTAGGGAATTTGTCCCTTTCTTCGGCTGTCATTCTATCGTTTACTTGACTAAGATACCAGGTATCTCCAAACTCTTAGGCTGCAGCTAAAGCCGCATTCTTTTCATTAAAGGTCAGGGTTTGATCTAACAGTAGCATGACATCTCTCCAAGTGAAGTTGAAGGTTTGCTCTAGGCCCTGTAGACATCTATGTAGCTATCAGGATCATCTGAAAACTTCCCCAGGTCTGCCTTGATCTGTTTTAAATCAGAGAGAGAGAAGGGGATATGTACCCAGGTTGGGCCACATTCCCCTCCCACTACAGCTTGAAGGGGACATAACCGATAGCCTGGGGTTTTTTGTGGTCCTTTGGAGATTTCTTTGCTTATTTCCTTTTGGACAGGGGAGATTGGAGGATTATCATTACTAGGAAGGGGAGCTATAGGGAGTCTAGGATATGGGGGTAAGCTGAGAGGTCTTCCTGTGGGATGTAAATTGTAAGCTTTGAATAGTTGTGTATTCTCCCTCAATGAAAAGAAATCTTGGGCATAAGGTGTTTCACTCCATTTGCCTTCCCTCTTACAGAAAAGGTCAAGCTGCAGCATAGTATTGTAATTTGTACTTCCCTTAGGTGGCCATTTTTCCCTATCAGAGAGAATATTGGGGCCAAGCCATAGTGCAGAAAAATATGAGCCACCTTTATTTTTAGGGGTTGTGGGTCAAATTGGTCCCAATGGCATGCATTCCAAGGGTGAGCCTGTTGATGCCTGAGTGTTTCCCATCTGAAAGACAAAACCACCTGCGATTTTGGTTTGTTTTGTTTCTCCCCCTGCCTAAGAACTCACAATGGTCCCTGGACCCTGCTGATTGGAATGGTTGCACTCACTGTCACAGCAGCAGAAACACTAGTTTTTCTCCCAGACCACAAGGATGACCGAGGAAGGTCAGATTTAGCAGCCCTCAAAAACCTGCACCCTTGCCTGTCCTCCTAGACCACAAGGAAAACCGAGACAAATCACATTTAGTGGCCCTTACTGACACATTCTCAAAAATCTGTTAGAGTCCTAAGCATTCTCCTGTTAGTATTGGGACTTTACCCCTGTCCTATAAAGATGTTATGCCCCCAAAATGAAGTGGAGGGCCATATCTTGAGGGAGGGAAGGGATCTCCAGAGTTGGAAGAGTGACACCTTTTGTCTACACTTACATGAATAGCAAGGATACAACTGCTGAGGCTCCCCATATCCTAGCTTCAGAAATAGATTTTCTTAGGCCTGCTAGTCTGAGGAGTGATCCTAAAATTCCAGATAGTACCCCCTACAACAGGGCTTTGGGCAAAAATTATGTCTTTCTGATTGGTGAGCCTGGGTGCCTAAAGAAGGTAACAGAGTCCTGGAGTTTATACTAGAAGTAATTCTTATAGGAGAAACTAGAAAAGCACCAGAGACAGGGAGTGATTTTTAGAAGCAGGACTAACCTCGTAGAAGAGAGGCATGAAGAAGTTTGTCTGACAGGCATTAGGACCCAGAGGACAAGGGTCAGGTTAGATAGGATAGATGGGTGAGTCTCGCATGGGCGACATGCCTTTGAGAGTTCCACTCATGGCCACAGGGTCAACCAACTTGTTGTCAGGACCCCAGAGCTCAATGGCTTTCCTCCCTATTGATCCTCAGCTCAGCCCAGAAGTACAGGAAAAGTGGAAACTAGTTCAGGCCAACCAATGTTCCCAATTCCAATGAGTTGAGGGTTGTTAGAGAGCCCTTTGCCAGAAAGCCTGACACCTGCCAGAAAGTCTTTAGTCCAGCGGCCACGCTAGTCACTTTTAACTAGTCGACAGGTGCCTGATATTTAGCCCCCAAATTCTTGCTAGTCACTTTTAACTAGTCGACAGGTGCCTGATATTTAGCCCCCAAATTCTAAGGAAAAATAGGATAGAATAGCAAGCAAAAGGGGTCCGTTGGTGCTCACTGCTCGGAGATAGTCAATGTCCCACCACTTGGCTAAAGGCAAAAGTCTCACCGCATGGTGATAGGTGAAAGTCCCATCTGCATCGCCAAAATGTGTCTGGAATTGGTGGGTTCTTGTTCTCGCTGACTTAAAGAATGAAGCTGTGGGCATCTGCGGTGAGTATTAGTTCTTAGAGATGGTGTGTCCGGAGTTTGTTCCTTCTGATGTTCAGACGTATTCATAGTTTATTCTTTCTGGTGGGTTCGCAGTCTCACTGGCTTCAGGAGTGAAGCTGCAGACCTTCGTGGTGAGTGTCACAGCTGTTAAAGGTGGCGCGTCTGGAGTTGTTCGTTCCTTCCATCCGGAGTTGTTTGTCCCTCCTGGTGAGTTCATGGTCTTGCTAGCTTCAGGAGTGAAGCTCCATACCTTCACAGTGAGTGTTTTTTTTTTTTTTTTGAGACGGAGCCTCGCTGTGTCTCCCAGGCTGGAGTGCAGTGGCGTGATCTCGGCTCACTGCAAGCTCCGCCTCCCGGGTTCACGCCATTCTCCCGCCTCAGCCTCCTAAGTAGCTGAGACTACAGGCGCCCGCCACCACGCCCGGCTAGTTTTTTGTATTTTTAGTAGAGACGGGGTTTCACCATGTTAGCCAGGATAGTCTCGATCTCCTGACCTCGTGATCCACCCGCCTCGGCCTCCCAAAGTGCTGGGATTACAGGCTTGAGCCACCGCGCCCGGCCTCACAGTGAGTGTTACAGCTCATGAAGGCGGTGTGGACCCAAAGAGTGAGCAGCAGCAATATTTATTGTAAAGAGTGAAAGAACAAACCTTCCACAGTGTGGAAGGGGACCTAAGCAGGTTGCCACTGCTGACTTGGGCAGCCTGCTTTTATTCCCTTATCTGACCCCATCCACATCCTCCTGATTGGTCCATTTTACAGAGAGTTGATTGGTCTATTTTACAGAGAGCTGATTGGTGCATTTACAATCCCTGAGCTAGACACAGAGTGCTGATTGGTGTGTTTAAAATCCTTTAGCTAGACACAGAGTGTTAGACAGAAAAGTTCTCCAAGTCCCCACTAGGTTAGTTAGATACAGAGCACTGATTGGTGCATTTACAAACCTTGAGCTAGACATAGGATGCTGATTGGTGTGTTTACAAACCTTGAGCTAGACACAGAGGGCTGATTGGTGTATTTATAATCCCTTAGCTAGACATAAAGGTTCTCCAAGCCCCTACTAGACTCAGGGACCCAGCTGGCTTCCCCTGGTGGATCCCACCCCGCTGCGGCAGGCAGAGCTGCCCTCCAGTCCTACACCATGTGCCTGCACTCCTTAGCCCTTGGGTGGTCAATGGGACCGGGCACCTGGGAGCAGGGAGTGGCCCTGTCAGGGAGTCTTGGGCCACGCAGAGTCCATGGGTGGGGCGGGGCTGCGGACCTAGGGCATGGCGGGCTGCAGGTCCCCAGCCCTGCCCTGCTGGGAGGTGGCTGAGGCCCAGCAAGAATTCAAGTGTGGCACGGGTGAGCTGGCAGTGCTGGGGGAACTGGTGCACCCTCCGCAGCTGCTGGCCTGGGTGCTAAGCCCCTTGATGCCTGGGGCCTACTGCGTAGGCCAGCAGCTCCTACTGCTCGGAACTCATGCTGGCCCGTGAGCCCGCGCAGCTCCAGTTCCCTCCTGCACCTCTCCCTCCACACCTCCCCACAAGCAGAGGGAGCCGGCTCCAGCCTCGGCCAGCCCAGGGAGGGGCTCCCACTGTGCTGTGGCGGGTTGAAGGGCTCCTCATGTGCTGCTGGAGTGGACACCGAGGCCAAGGAGGTGCCAAGAGGAAGGGCTGCTAGCACGTTGTCACCTCTCACCAGCACTTTGGGAGGCCAAGGCAGGTGGATCACGAGGTCAGGAGGTCGAGACCATCCTTGCTAACGTGAAACACCATCTCTAATAAAAAAGACAAAAAAAAAAAAAAAAAAAAATAGCAGAGCATGATGGCAGGCGCCTGTAGTTCCAGCTATTTGGGAGGCTAAGGCAGAAGAATGATGTGAACTCGGGAGGCGGAGCTTGCAGTGAGCCGAGTTGGCACTACTACGCTACAGCCAGACAGAGCGAGGTTCCATCTCACAAAAAAAGAAAAAAAGTTAAAAACCTTAAAAATTAAATAAACCTAATATGTTATGGTGAGTTAATTTATTATTGAAGAAATAAAATATGTTTTTAATGAATGCAGTGTAGCCTAAGTGTACAGTGTTTATAAAGTGTAAAGTGTTTATAAAGTGTAGTGTTTATAAAGTGTACAGTGTTTATGAAGTATACAGTAGTGTAACGTCCTAGGCCTCCACATTCACTCAGCACTCACTCATTGACTCACCCAGAGCAACTTCCAGTCTTGCAAACTCTATTTGTGGCAAGTGCCCTATACAGTGTACCATTTAAGATCTTTTAAACCGTATTTTTACTGTACCTTTTCCTGTTTAAATATATAAAAATACTTATCTTGTGATACATTTGTCTCCAGTATTCAGTACAGTAGTAGTATCCCATACAGGTTTGTAGCCTAGGAGCAATAGGCTATAGCATGTAGTCTAGGTGTGTAGGAGGCTATCCCATTTAGGTTTGTGTAAGTACACTCTGTGATGTTCACACAATAACAAAATTGCCTAATGATACATTTCTCTGAATGTATCCTCATAATTAAGTGGCACTTAACTATATCATCCTAAAACTTGCTGAATGTGCTTCCTCCACAAAATCAAGAATTTTTAAGAAGATTAGAATATATTCTTATTCTTTAGCAAGGTAAAGATAAAAATATAAAATATGAATTTGAAATTACAATTTTAAAGTGTTTTGCTTTTGCTGCTTTCTCACATTCCAGGGAAAGCTAATTAGCTTCTCTGTGCAGAGATTGACCCATAAGATGAAATATAATTTTCTAACAACTGCATTTTCCAACTAAACAGTAAGAGTGACATTTTATTTCTGTGAATATCAACTCTGAAAGGAGAAAATTCTGCATAATGTATGTGTGTGGTTTTACATATAATTGATTTTTCACTCCATTCTTTTCGCTGAGATAATGAACTTTAAAGCACACATTTTTTTCGACCATATTCAAGCAGATTAATTATCTCAGATAACAATGCATATTTGAAGGAGTGTAAAGTAAATGTAAGAAGAGTTTGATTAAACATACCTCTTAAAAATAAAAGTATTTATTTTTCAAAAAGCAATTAAAAGAAGCAATAATATCATAGGGTGACTCTGTTATAAAAAGTACTGTTTTAATAAACAGACAAAAACTAATAGAAGGCATGAGGAAAGTTACAGCAGGAGTCTTATTAGTTGTATTGGTTCTGTTACAATGAAATTTGCAGAAAAGTTGTCAAGAGCACAAAGGGTAAAAAAGTTGAGAAAGAAATAACTTTAGAGAGAAGTTACTATGGTTTCTGTCAGATGTGACAGTATTTTATTTTAAAAGTGAATACAGAGGAAAATAAATGTAAAGCAACTGTTTTGCCTTGCCAATTTTGTGCAGAGTGCCAACTTTTATGACAAACTAAAAATGTGATCCAGGGTGAAATCTCATAAATGAGATTCTGGAAGGAAGTTTGAATATCACTGATGCCTGATAGCTAATTAATTAAATTGCAAGTGGTGGAGAGAGAATTTAAAGTTCCCTCAAAACATTAACTTCAAAAGTTTCACAAGAAATTATGTCACAATATCTAAATTAAGCATATCTGCTGAAAACATTTTTATTAGTTATTGGATTTTCATAAATAAATATCTGATATTTCATTCCTGTTCTTAGATTAGAGTTTTATATACTCTCCTTATTCCTGCTTAAGACATTATATCCCATTATTATTTCTTCATTCATTAAAATAACAAGTAAATTCAAAATTGCAAAAAAAAAAAATTACTTATATGTGTCTATGGTTATATTTCTAAGTTTAAACTTGTTTAATTCATGTTTAGATACAGAAGGATAGTCAAGCTGATTAAAATTTTGAGTCAATAACTTCAAATTTTACTTTTCATTTAAGCAATTTTAAATGTATTGAATGGTTCAGATGTTGTAAAGCCAGTTGTATCTGTTTTAGAATTTCAGTTTTCCATATTTTGAGTTGCTCATCATCTCGAAGGCTGAGAGTAATTAATCATGATGGTCAATGTCCAAAATTTATCTAATTGGGGCAGAATGTTGCTACATTCAAAGGAGATTTCATTTCTTCTTCAAACTCATAAATGATGATGCAATCTAAATGTTATTTATAATCCTTTTCAAAAAAACAAAATTCGGCAAATGTATCTTAGAATTTCATTTTACGAAAATGGTATTTTATTTATACAAATTCATATGCTTTAGGCAATTAGAATTATATTTTAAACACATTTTAATATAGCTTGGACTATGTAGTAAGTAAACATAAAGCAATAAATAGTTTTACTTTGCTCTGATCATTTCACACTTGTGTGTATAGAATATTAATGTACATTTAGAGTGGTTAAACATATTTTTAAAACTATTTTTAAATACTGGTTCTAAATATGTGGAAGGTAAGAAATATGTATTCTCTATATTTCTTATTCTCTGTATTTCCTAGAGCCTACCATTTTGTCATGTAAATAAATATGGTTTTTTTTTAAATTTATTTATTATTATTATACTTTAAGTTGTAGGGTACATGTGCATAACGTGCAGGTTTGTTACATATGTATACTTGTGCCATGTTGGTGTCCTGCACCCATCAACTCGTCAGCACCCATCAACTCATCATTTACATCAGGTATAACTCCCAATGCAATCTCTCCCCCCTCCCCCCTCCCCATGATAGGCCCCTGTGTGTGATGTTCCCCTTCCTGAGTCCAAGTGATCTTATTGTTCAGTTCCCACCTATGAGTGAGAACATGCGGTGTTTGGTTTTCTGTTCTTGTGATAGTTTGCTAAGAATGATGGTTTCCAGCTGCATCCATGTCCCTACAAAGGACGCAAACTCATCCTTTTTTATGGCTGCATAGTATTCCATGGTGTATATGTGCCACATTATCTTAATCCAATCTGTCACTGATGGACATTTGGGTTGATTCCAAGTCTTTGCTATTGTGAATAGTGCCACAATAAACATACGTGTGCATGTGTCTTTATAGCAGCATAATTTATAATCCTTTGGGTATATACCCAGTAATGGGATGGCTGGGTCATATGGTACATCTAGTTCTAGATCCTTGAGGAATCGCCATACTGTTTTCCATAATGGTTGAACTAGTTTACAATCCCACCAACAGTGTAAAAGTGTTCCTATTTCTCCACATCCTCTCCAGCACCTGTTGTTTCCTGACTTTTTAATGATCGCCATTCTAACTGGTGTGAGATGGTATCTCATTGTGGTTTTGATTTGCATTTCTCTGATGGCCAGTGATGATGAGCATTTTTTCATGTGTCTGTTGGCTGTATGAAAAATTTGCTGATGTTGGTAGTTTTTTAACTGTAAGAACTCAACACATTAAGAATATTAATTATTTGTTATATCTGATGTGAGATATTTCCTCAAGTTTTGATCTGTAAATGTTTATTTTTACTTTTCAAAATACTGAAATGTGTAAAAGGAAATGTATAAAAGGAAAGTACACATCGACCACAATACGACATTTCCAGAGATAGCAAATTTTATTTTATTCTACATTTTCATTTATTCTTTTATGCATACAAACATATATATACACACACACACATACACACATATATATTCAACATAATTTTTCATAGCTTGCCTTTTTCACTCAAAAAAGTGTGGCTATATTTTTGTGTTCATAAATATAAATCTATATCAGTGCTTACAATACAATAAAAAATTTTAATCATATTATTTATGCCAAATGTATTTAATCAAATAATTTTGCTAAATATGTAGGTCATATACTTTCAATTTAATAAGTATAAACTTTTGGATGTATATCTTTGCATTCAATATTTCAATGTTTTATGAAAATACATTCCTAAAATTTGAACTGCTGCATCAAAGGTAATGTCATTAAATTTATTCGACACATATTCAAAAGGAGTACTTCTAAAAGACTGTACAAATTTACATTGTATATAATTCTCAACACCCTCACCCTCAAAAACCTTGTGTATTATAATTTATTTTATTATTTAAAGACATAAGAGAATAAATATCAATTTAATTTTACTTATGTGATTGACAATGAAGTTATGCATTTTTTCATATATGTTTTGTTCACCTGTGTGATTCTTTTAAATTTTTTGTTGATAGCATTCATGTTAATGCAAATTTTAATTGGTATTCAGTTGCATTATATTATTTATTAGAGATCATCATATGGAAGTTTTTCAACATTTTATTATGAAAATTTCAAATGTGCAGTGAAAGCCTGTGTGGTGACCCATGCCTGTAATCTCAGCAATTCGGGAGGCCAAGGCAGGAGGATTGCTTGAGTTCAGGATATCAAGACCAGCCTGGGAAAAATAGTGAGATCCCCGTCTCTCTAAAAAAAAAATTAAAAAGCTGGGCATGCTGGGGCACACGTTTAATCCCAGCTACTCAGGAAACTAAGATGGGAGAATAGCTTAATCCTGGGAAATTGAGGCTGCAGTGAGTCATGATTGTGTCACTGCACTCCAGCCTGTGTGACAGAGCAAGACTCTCACTGAAAAAACAAAATGTGCAGTGAAGTTAAAGGTCTTTTACGATGAACATCATTGATCTACCATCTGCATTCTAGCACTAATATTTGTTTAAACTTGTGGCATAAATCAATCCATATTTCCTTCATCCTATCCATACATTATTCTACCTTATTTTTGGATGCAATTTAATATACTTTGCAGGGATCAGTATACTTTCCCTTAAATACCTTATTACTAATATCATTAACTAGAGTTCAAATTTACTGATTTTAATGTAAAATTTACATATAATAAAATGCACAAACCTTAAGTGTACATTCCAAATTTTGACAAATATATACACATGGATAACTCAAACCTTGATATTTTAGTACTCATATGGATAGTTTGTATTTCATGGCTTTACTTTTCCCTTTTCTCTTTTGAACTCTTTAATGTGTTTCCATATGACTTTTTAAATGTAATTAGTAGACTGAATTTTCCCTTTTATGTTTTCTGTGTTTTGAGTGCTCCCTAGAATGGCCCATACATCAACATTTTAAAATTACTTATTATTAGTCTTCTGGTATCTAATCCAAGTGTGATTGGAAGCTGAATTAAATTATTCCTGTTTTATAGCAAAGCTGAGAGAAATAATAAATAATTACCAACATTTACTGATAATAAATAATTACCAACATCAACTCCCTCCCATATTTAAAAAAGAGGGGAGAGTAAACACTTTGTTCATGGCTATTAATCAAAACAGAATTAATTCCAACCAAACTATGTAAGAGAAAACTGGAAATCTCCTGGTATTTGTTGAGAGGAGGCTTTGAGGACATAATAAGTCAGTAATCCTATTTTTTCTGCTTCTGTTGCTTAAAAAATACAATTTGAAAATAATTCACCTATAAGTACTTCAAAAGAAAAAAAAAAAGTCATTCAAATCAAGGAAAAAAATCTAAAACCTGAACAAAGATAAAGTTTGCAGGTGATATTCTGTATGACAATTTTTCAACTTGCTGTTTGAAACAAACAAACAAACAAAAAACATAAGCAGTTTTATTTTTAAATGTGAAAAATCAAGAAAGTACCCCAAACAATCATAACCTGCTAGTATAATTTTATACAACAGGTTATACTCAGAAATTTTTTTGAAAGCACTGAGGGAAATAAAAGGAATAGAAACCTAAAATGTATTTGTCTTATTTAAAAGATTTTTCATAATGCTCATTAAGAAAGCTCTGGGGTTTACAAAAAAACAGGTAATAAAGCTCAAGTTTAAAATGAACAGAAGAGTATTTATTTAAGAACTCTTCAATGTGGTATGTATTATGAAGTGTTTCCAGGTTAACATATTAAACCTCTATTATTTTCATTTCAAAATAGATTGCCTTCTCAGGTAACAGGGAGTTCAAAGAAATATTAATAGATGGAATTATAAAAATATATTTCTATAGAAAAAATGTAAGCAATTTTTGAAGGAAAATTATAGTTTTCATTCACCAAAGTTAGGACCTCATAAACCTCCAGAGATATTATCCCAACTGAGAAATGACCATCATTCACTTCTAAGTCTCATGTCCGGAGTCCTTTACTCTGTGAATCTTTTTTGTTTTTGTATATAGTTGAAATTCACCTCTCTTTCCTTGGTAATCCACTTACCCATTGCCAATTACACTAGGATTCCTGTAGCCCTAAGTTATATGCATGTGTTTATTTGTCTGTCTCTTTCAAATGGGCTGTGAGCCTCTAAAGCAGGAAGTGGTATATCATTCTGTTATTTGAACTTCTGAGTCTTGAATGCCACTTATTCTGTGAATAGATAAGTGACTTAAATACATGAATGGAAAAGATTATTTAGATTATTTGTATCAAATATATCCACATTTCTGGATCTCAGTTACTATCTTACCAAACCTGCTTCAATGCTTACAATCAGTCTCCTACTTTACCTTAGTCATTCTCCTAAATATTTGAGTGGAGCAAAGGCTACTCTGACAGACTGTTAGGACAACTGTAAATTAAAACTGTCTTAGGCAAACTTAAAAGTGTGTCACACCATGGAGTTATCACTTCAAAAAGGCTTCCCTGTCTTTTCCCTACAATGGGCCTTCATACATTATTCTGTATCACATCACTTTCATTCAGATCTTTACAACCTGTTCTTCCCCTGTTGACTTATGTGAATAGTTTGCTGCCTGCTTAACCACAAACTACAAATGTCACAAAAATAGTTTTTGTCTTTCTTATTTAATATATAAAACATGAGCATAAGTACCACAAAGGCCAACATTTAGAATGTTTTTATTTATTCATGTGTTCTTGCTTCCAAGAACAGTGTCTGGCATATTTCAAAGCTCAATAAATATTTCTGGAAATAATGGATAAGTATTTTTCCATAGCATAAGGTGCATGTGGAGAAGACATTTATTGAATTATACATTATTTGATTCATTAATGTTTATATTTATTTAAAAACTTCAACTAATCAAATTTAGTAAAAAAATAAATTTCATGAGCAAAACATGTTTTTATAACTCAACTTGAGCTTGTGTTATACATTTTTACATGTATTACATGTGTTTCTATTATAATCCAATAACTGTAATGGAGAGAGTTCTAAACTATAGTTTCACATTTATAATTTATACTAGTAGACATATTTTGTGTACATTTTGTTGAATCAGTGACTCACTACTTAATTTTAAGTTTTGGAGGAATGGAAAAAATAAAACATTGACAAGATATTTTAAATTGTTGAACTTCCCCAAGAAACATGTAATTATATCCTTAAAAATATCCATTCAATTTGATAACAAAATTATGCATCCACACTGCAGAAGACCCAGACCAATGAGAGATTAGATATCTGGATGTTTTTGTCATGCTTTGTTACATAGGCTGTAACAACAAAGCTATTTTTATTTTCTTCATATCAACATTATAAGTCCACTATGAAAGCAAAATACAACAGATAAATAGATATTTGTGTTTAATTAACCAAAAATTTGAAATTAATTATATGTTTTGATATTTCTATTTAGAAAGTTTAAAAACTGCCACTATTTCCCACACTATTATTCTCAAAGTTGACATGTTATTACTTTTAATTGGTCGAGAAAGAAAAATATCTCACACTTGACATTTTCCCACATATTCACTTCTTGAAACAGCTGCAGTTTTACTAATCTGTGTTTCAAGAAAGATTAACAATCAGTTCTATTTTTATTTCATGGAGAAATTCATTTCAAGCTATTATTCCATCTTAGATCTCTAGTATTTGATAGGCTCACAGTGAAAAAGGTTAATATTGTCTCCTGGATAGAATTAGCATCCTTCAGATGCATTGATTGGACCCATTTATTATTATCAGTATTTTGAGATATTCATAAAAATCGCTGCAAGAGACAGAATAAACTGTTCTCTTATTGGTGCTGGTATCTGTGTGGGGGAAAGAAGCATAATTGACTGTAGCCATGGGGATTCAGACAATTGTATGGGGACTGATAAGAGAGATTTATACAAGGTTTCATATTTCTAATCTCATATGGTTTCTTTGTAGATATTATCAGACTTATTGTGTAGCTATTGTTACAGTTTTTTGTTTGTTTTTTCCCAAATGAAAAGATATGGCTAATGTATGTACCAACGGAATTAAAACTACTCTCAAATTAACCTTAATGTGTTTAATCTTAATGTAGTTAGTCTATGCTTGAAAGGAAAGCACTAATAAACTTTCTTCCATGAAACAATATAAATGTCCCTATATAAGCTACCTAATTTTAAACTGGAGTATTAATCTATGAATTCTGCATTACTTAACTTTAGTATTCTTAATAAACAACTTGTATTTAGATATATATATATATATTTATTTATTTATTTATTTATTTATTTATTTATTTATTTTTGAGACGGAGTCTCACTCTGTCCCTCAGGCTCGAGTGCAGTGGCGCGATCTCAGCTCACTGGAAGCGCTGCCTCCTGGGTTCAGGCCATTCTCCTGCCTCAGCCTCAGACTTAGCTGGAACTACAGGCGCCCGCCACCACGCCCACCCGGGTAATTTTTTTGTATTTTTTGTAGAGATGGGGTGTCACCATGTTAGCCAGGATGGTCTCGATCTCCTAACCTCGTGATCCACTCACCTCGGCCTCTCAAAGTGCTGGGATTACAGGCGTGAGCCACCGCGCCCGGCTTATTTAGATATGTTTTTAATCTATCATTATACATAAATAATAGTTTTAAAGGAAAATAATAATTCACATATACAAATAGACATGGAAACTGAGTGACATGAGTTGTATTAAAATCCCAGTATCATTGTTTTCTTTGCAAAACAGATAACCTGATGACTTACCTAAAAAAATAGGGAAAGAAATTCCACAGAATTTCTTTCTGCCCATGAAAGTAGATAGTACTACCGATAAAATTGCCACTGTTGTTTTGATTACTATGTGTCCTATATTTATCTTGGTCAAAGTCATATTTTAGAAACAGATTTCATACAACAAAATTATATAACTACTAAAAATTTTTATGTTTTAATTTTGAAATCAGAGGTACAATTTCAATGCACAATATTTATTCTCCTGACTGGGATTTGGCTTTTTTTTTTTTTTTTTTTTTTTTTTTTTTTTTTTTTGAGACGGAGTCTCGCTCTGTAGCCCAGGCTGGAGTGCAGTGGCCGGATCTCAGCTCACTGCAAGCTCCGCCTCCCGGGTTCACGCCATTCTCCGGCCTCAGCCTCCCGAGTAGCTGGGACTACAGGCGCTGCCTCCTCGCCCGGCTATTTTTTGTATTTCTTAGTAGAGACGGGGTTTCACCGTGTTAGCCAGGATGGTCTCGATCTCCTGACCTCGTGATCCGCCCATCTCGGCCTCCCAAAGTGCTGGGATTACAGGCTTCAGCCACCGTGCCCGGCCGGATTTGGCTTTACCACAAAACACATGTAAATTACCAGGAGCTTGTTTTCATGTACATGAGGGAACAATATGCTTTCATCATTTCATCATTTGCATTTCTGAGTACCTCCCTATGTTATTGTATAGCTTTTTTTTTTTTTTTTTTTTTTGAGACGGAGTCTCCCTCTGCCGCCCAGGCTGGAGGGCAATGGTGGGATCTCTGCTCACTGCAAGCTCCGCCTCCTGGGTTCACGCCATTCTCCTGCCTCAGCTTCCGGAGTAGCTGGGACTACAGGCGCCCCGCAACGGCGCCCGGCTGATTTTTTGTATTTTTAGTAAAGACAGGATTTCACCGTGTTAGCCAGGATGGTCTCGATCTCCTGACCTTGTAATCCACCCGCCTCGGCCTCCCAAAGTGCTGGGATTACAGGCGTGAACCACCCCGCCCGGCCTATTGTATAGCTTTCATTTACTTGAGAATAAGGATGGAGATGATGTCAGAGATAATACTTAATAGTTGACATTGAATTTAGGATTATATAAGAATATGAGAGCCATCCTTACCCATGAGGTATGTTACATATTATATTGAAGGAATAACAATGAGGAGAAAACTCTTGCCCATAGTCCAGGAGTCTGGGATGAGGTTCTTCTTGAAGGTTTACTTGAACGACTAGGGGCTCAGCTATAATTACTTAGTAATGCAACAGGTCAGGGAGAAAAGGCCCTATGTTGTAGCCTTTTGGAACCACCCTTGGTTCCAGAGTTAAACAGGATTCAGAATTTACCAAGAGGCTGATGGGAGCACTGTATGGAGTCAGAGGTCTTTGCACAAAGAGTTAGGAATCACTACCTCCTATCCCCCAGATGAAGAAAAATGAAATTATAGCGAGACTTCGTAAGTGACAGGTGCAGTGGAAGCTGAGATGAAGCTTCCACTTGATCAAGATCACTTGATCACATGATCACTTTTACATTCTTTCTAAGCTGAGAGACTCACTTGATACAGAATCAGCAGTGATCACTAGCAGATGTCAACAGCACATAACCAATTCTATGTCAACAGCACATAACAAATTCGTTGGAAACCATAGAAGTCTGAGGACATAGCACTGAAGGTCTTTATTTGCCATGAAACCTTATAAAATAAGTTCCATTTATCCCCCCAACCCCTTCCCTATGAATAGGCACTATCTTAAAGAGACAAAAACTGAGAAGGAAAGGTGTCTGAGAGACTAAACATTTTTACCCAGAAGACACTGAAAACCTACATTGGACTACATTTTTATCTGAATAAACATTTCATATTTTTTAATGCTAAAAAAAATGGGTAGGATCCTCTAAATTTAATAGAAACAAAAAAAAATATTTTTCTGAACATCTAGTAATAAGAGCTGTTTTTTTAAACCTGCTATAAACAAGAGAGTTTGAATCATTAAATTCACAAAGATGGATCAAGGACCAGGGACATCTACAAGTCAGTGAAGTAAGAGACAAAGATAATACAAAGTCTTGAACCTGACGGTTGGGATAGCAAGATGAAGAACATAACCTCTGTGAATCTTCTAGATCAGCCAATAGAGGTAAATGTGGGCCCACACTCACATAAAAATAAACAAGCAAAGGAAGAAATCCTCTGCGTCCATGTCTTCCCAAATGGAGAGTCCAAAAGAGATATACAGTTTACCCTTGAACAACATGGTTTGAACTGGGCAGATCTATTTATATGCAGATTCTTTTCAATAATTACAGTAGGCCATTATTATTGCTGGATTCCTCATTCACATTCATCTGCCAAAAGCAGATAGAAAAATAGTATTTGTGGGAAGCTAAATCTGCATATACGGAGGGCCAACATTTTGTATCCATGATTTCCATAAAGCTGACTGCGGAACTTGAGTATGCATGGATTTTGGTATTTGTGGTCAGTCCTTAACCTAATCCCCTAAGGATACTGAGGGATGATTGTATAAATATAGATATATAAATATAGATATAGATATATACACCACACAGCTGTTCTAAGTGATGCATATATTAACACATTCAATTTAATTGATAACCTTAACACATACTATTACTACTCCCTTTGATGACAGTTGTGGAAAATAAGGCAAAAAGGGTAAATGATGCATTCAAGGATAGAGTTAGTAAGTGACAGAGCGAAAATTTGAAACTAGATAGTTTGGCTCCAGCTACTGTGTCCTAACTGCCATAATACTATTTCTCTTGCTCCAGATTTTGGTCAATGGACATTGTACTGGAAAGCCTATAGTTTACTCAAGTATGGAACAGAAACTAGGATGTAATTTCCACAAAGGAGCTCTAAGAAACAGCTGAGATATAATTTAAAATTTCTCTGAAATAAAGTATGTTGGCAAATGGAGTAAACAAGATATATGTGAATTATGTTTTTGATGAGTTATTCAGATCAGTCTGCTTCATGTAGGCAACACATCAATGCAGATATTGTGTGATTACTTGGTTCATACACTTTATTTGATTGACTGTAATCCAGGTGATGCTGGATAGTAAAAATATTGGTTAAAATCATTGAATTATATCTTCAAGAAGCAGTCTAAAGTTCTTATCTCTGTGTGTGCCCTTTGAAAATCCAAAACTCATTGAAAATAGTATATCAGTTTTCCTGATAAAAGAGAAAGAAAGAAGGGATTACTAAATACCTGGAGAGAAAAGAATTTTTGTTTTTTCTTTTTTTTGGGGGGGGGTGGGTGGGGAGGAGGATCTTCTCAATAGCAGGAATCTATTACTACTACCCTGTGGTAGAAAAATTTGTAAATTTAGCAATGAGGACTTAAAAATAGAGTGTTTTTTATTTGTTTGTTTGTTTTGTTTTGTTTTTGTTTTTGTTTTGACAAGGTTTCATTCTGTTGCCAGGTTTAGAGTACAGTGGCCAGATCACAGCTCACTGAAGCCTTGAATTCCCAGGGTCAAGCGTTCCTCCCACCTCAACTTCCTGAGTAGCTGGGACTACAGGTGCATGCCACCATGCCCAGTTAACTTTTTTATTTCAGTTGATACAGGGTTTTCCCATGTTGCCCACACTGGTCTCGAACTACTGAGCTCAAGTGATCTGCCTGCCTTGACCTCCCAAAGTATTGTGATTACAGGTGTGAACCACTGCGCTTTGCCATTTTTGCCAGTCTATGATGATTTCAGTACCTTCCATCTGAATAGAAGCTGCACAGATGCCAGCTTTCAAGGAACCTAAATAAGGTCTTGGATAATGTTGATATTCTCCGCAATCATGACAGATTATTCTTGAGTGGAGGGTCCTTCCTTTGATCCTGTGTGCTGTTACACAAGCCTCCAGATTTCTGAAGTGACCTTGGATTGAGATGCTGGTGGAAAGATGAAGAGAAATAAATCATTATTTGATGCAAGACTACAATTGAAAATACTATATGCATATAGCTAATACTTTCAAACTTACAGTTTGGGGGTATCTATCCATTCATTCATCAGTAATTTCTTAGCAAAAGCCTGCAATGTCAGTACTGTACTTAGTACTGGGAATACACTGAGAGTGGCTAAAGGTGGTTCCTGCTTTCTTGTAGCTTACTGTGAACTCTTTGAATTATGATACTTAATAGTGTTCCTCATTTATTGTTCCATGGAACATTACTCTGGGCAAGGCTAATTGTTTAGCCTTCACAAAAATTCTCAATGCTCAAATGAAGGTAGGAAATGCTGTTTCTTGGCTCACTCTTAGAGATTAATCATGCATATTAGTAATTTAAAGCACAGGAGAGCCCTACAATTAACAAGACTCTCTAACCAGCATTTTTTTCTCAAATGTATTTGAGCATGAATCATTTTTTAAAATATTATAACTGCTTATATATTATTAGGTAAAATACCAGTTTGGGATGAAATGGTCTCTAATATAATGTTCATATGCATTACTATGTTTTGAACTTCTGATCCTTTGTGAATCTGTATCAAATTTGAGTTACTTCAGTTCTCTGGCTTCTGTCTTTGTTGAAAGCAGAGGTGCATCATTCTAATGATGTTCTTGAAGGACTATCATTTCCCTAATTAATGACTTTGTTCTATTAGAACTGCTGAAACAAAAATCTTATCATCCCATTAAATAGTTAGAATAAGATATTAACAATGCTTTTTCATCCATATCAATTTTAAATGCTTTGTTATCCAAACCAATTTTTATAATTGTAATGAATATTTCTAGTTTTATAAATAAAAAGTTTGAAAATGATGTACCATTCCTTATTTTTTATGGAAAACCTACTGACATATTTGGCATTAATAAGGAGAATTATCAAGCACCTTTATTTAAAAAAAAAAAAAAAATTCTTCCTACATTTAACCTAGAATATGCTGTGGAGAGTTGTTCTGTGTGAGAAGCATCCCTGTACATGAAAACATGTAATTCATAGTGCCTGCTACTGTCTTTCATTTCAGGATTCATATTGCTCACATTTTTGTTATCTGTACATATGGTGCATTTACATAAAAATCACATCTTTCCCAATATTCAGTAATGTAGGCTTTTGTTTTTATTTGGTTCTATCTGCATACATTTCTGATTGAAGTTTATGTGAGGATTCGAAAATGGATTTTACGTATACGACATAAACAAAATATAAATTATTAGTTATCTATTGCTGCATAAAAATGTCTCCCCAAATGAAGTGCCTTAACAAAAATCTTATCTCACAATTGTGAATGTAGTTCAGTTGTGCTCCTCTGGCTCAAGGTCTCTAAAGAGGCTGAAGTGAATCAGCTGGCCACAGTGATCTTAAAGCTGAAGTGGGAGACAATCCACCTCCAAACTTGTCAAAGGGACTGACAGCAGGCCTCAAAAGACACTCTTTCACACTCACTCACTCACCTATAGGCAGGCCTCAGAATTTTACTGGCTGTTGACAAGATATATCAGTTCCTCTTCAGATGGACCGCTCTCCTCACAGGGCTGCTCACAATGGACTGCTTTTTCCACTGAGATAGGGGGTTGGAGAGAGAAATAGCAACACTCAGAGCTCAAGGCTAAAGATACTTTATTTTTATACCTTAATCTCAAAAGTGATATCCCATTATTTCTGATATTTTCCATTCATTAAAAACAAGTCTTTAAATCCAACCCAGACTCAACAGTAGGAATACCAAGAGGCAGAGATCATTGGCCGCCACCTTAGAAGCTGCCTACCACACCTATATTCTGTATTTGGTGAAAAGACAGTAATGTTGCAATTCTGGATGTTTTCTCCCTTATATTTCCCAAAGAGATAAACTGTTATTTAACTAAACTGATATTTTTTTTAAGAATATCAGGCTAAGAGATATTAAATAAGACAGACACAAACATATATATATGTGTGTGTGTATATATATATAGCGGCTCTAAATACTGTACAAATTCAATTCCATTCAATTAAATAAATAATAGTTTACTACTGTTTGAGAAAACTATTATTAAATCCTGTACAAGATACAAAATGAAAAAGAAAAAGGCCATTGTTTTAACTATAGGGTTTAGTTCAGGCTCATCTGCTTATTGATTGGGTGACTGAAACAAGTTGCTTACAACAATAAATGTTCTCATCTCACAGGGATATTGTGAGGTGAAAATGAAAGCATATACAACCATGTAACTATATAAAGTTCTTAGCATTATGCCTAGTACATGGTAATCACACAGTAAATAATAATACAAACGATCATAATGATAATAGTAAGGTAAGCAATTACTTAACACTTGCCAGAGCTGTTCTAATTGTTATATGACTATTAACTCATTATTTTGTTATTATTAGTCAAGCACCATGCTGCTCTGGGGTTGTATCATGTCCATGCTACCTAATAGCTGACTGATTTTTAGTCAAGTTATTTCACCTTCTCTATGCTCCAAGTTCCTTGTTTGTGAAATGAAGATAGTAATAGTGCTGTAGACTTAGTATTGGAAAAGTTTTTTGGAACACTACCTGGTACATTCTAAGTGTTTATTAATTTTTAATGCAAAATATTATTGTATTATAATTAGAAAGTAAAATAATTACAATATCTGACAGAAACAGTTTCCAAAGAGAAGGACAAAATATAATTAGAGTACTAATGACCTCTTTGTAATGTATATGTATGGGGAGAATCAAGAATTAGTATCATGGGAAATACATGAAATTTGCTATGGAAGAGTATGTAGAAAAATGGGATTTTAAAAATAGACTTTATTTATTTAGGTTTCTTACCTCTTAAGAGTAGTTTCCAATAGCATATGCTTATGAGAAACACCTTGAAACTTTTCAAACTCTAAACATTTTGGTACCATCCAATTATAACTTAAATGTTCTGAGGTGTGCTGTCAGCTTTCACCTGAAGTGTCAGAAAGAAGAAAAACAGAGAAGTAATAAAATATTATGGAGAAGCAAAAGGTCTCGATTTGATCTTCTATTATGAATAATATTTTGTTTCTGAAGAATATGGATTTTTTTTCCATTTATGTTTAACAAATATCCTATACTACTCAACTATGTAAAGATAACTGAATAGGAGTTTGTTTAAAAGACAGTTTTTGGAAAAATAGAAGACATTTATGTCTAGAAATGTTACCTAAGTATTTCTTAATAAGGTACATCTTTAATGGTTACGCATCAGAGACCAAAAACAAACAAAGGATTTACTGGACTGTATGTTAGAATAATTTATTCTCTTTCCTAGCCAACTTAGGGGTAATGTTGAATTATTAGTGATTTATTTGCATATTATCTTCAACATTGACTCCTATTGCTGGAGTTACTGGAAACAGGAGGCAGAATTAAAGATGATTCTCATGCTGTTGTCCATAATGTTGTGCTATGTGGTAGAGAAGGATGCTACCTGCAGGAATCATAGAAGGATAAAGCCAATGTTAAGTTTCATTAATTTTAATTATAAACCTGTCGTACTGCTCAGTGGCATTAGGAAAGGGAGTTTAATAAAACCAACCATTCTTCTTAGTTTTATTTCTCCTGCTTCCACAGATAAATTTTAAGGATCTGTGTAGTTTAACTTTAAACTGTGTTTAATGCAATGAAGTCATGGTGCATCATGGTAGGGCCTCAAGCATTTGAGTTAAGCTCATTTTTTAGAAATGGATACCTAGGTATGACTATTGTTTCCTCATGTCTAAATGAGAATAGTAGCATTTACCCCTCTGGGGAGTTGTGAGGGTTACATAAGATAGCATATGTCAATCACTTATCTTATACCTGCTCATGATAAATGTTAGCTGTGAGTTTTGTTGTTATTATCTGCATCCTGTATTTCACTTATTTATTTATAAACTAAATAAAATGCAATAAAGTAGGAAACTTTGAAATATAGCAACAAAATATCTGTTTTGTAAAAGTTACCAGATGTTAAATATTAAAACTTGAATTCAATGCATAACTTGTAAATATCTAACATACATAAAATTCAGTTATATACTATAATTTGGCAATTTCTAACTTAACTAAATCCAAAATTAATCAAATTAAGTTGCCTTTTATGCTGAATGCTGTTAGAATAATTGATAGTGCCTTTTTTAAAGTTATGAAAATGTTCATCTTTTAGAAAACTTTAATTCAGAAAAGTGAAAGCTATAGAATAGCAGTGTGTTTTGAAAAAATGATCAAAATTAGCTAATACTAAGATGAACATACAAATTGGTACAATGATGCTAAGTATGATTAGCCTAGAAATACCACTTTAAAAATATTTGATTATGAGGTACTGCAGTTATCCATCACATGCTTTTGTGTATCTATTATGTTCTCATCATAGCACTGTGCTTTCCTGTGACAAGATATGTTGGAGACAATGACACATGGTGCTTGTTTTTAGATAGCATATGGCTTAATGGTGGATACAGAAATGCCTTATTAAATATAAAATAATACTTTAATTTTCAATTTTTGTTAAGAATGAAAAGAATTAAGAATGCAAATTATGAGAGAGTATTTAAGTCCAGGACCCAACTCAGATGGGATACAAAGAGATTTTCCAATGCAAAGTCATGTCAGTCGATAGCTGAAAAATCGGTAGTACATAACCAGGCAAAAATCAGGGGAAGGATTATTCCAGACAGACAGAATGGTGATCTGCATATAATGTGTGGGTGAATATAACAAAAGAAGTTAAATTAGTAAATTCAGAAGAAATTTTTGCATTTTTGGAGCTTAAAAAAGTGAGTCAAAGATTTAGTCTAAAAAGGCAAGAAAATGAAACAAGAACTAGAAAGAGAAAGAAAAAAGATAATATCTAGGACTATGAAATGGGTTGTTTTCTTTTAAATGTATTGTGTTTACTGTAATTCCGGGGACCTTTCCAATATGTTCCTCACATTATGGAAAGGCATTATGAGAAACACACACAGGCATACACATACACACACACACACACAGAGATTAAGTATCTAGTAAGTGGCTACTTAGGAGGCTGAGATGGGAGGATTGATTGAGATGGAGGGGTCAGGGCTGCAATAAGCTGTGATGGCACCACTGTATTCTAGCCTGGGTGACAGAGTGAGACCCTGTCTCAAAACAAACAAACAAACCACTGTAAAATATCATCTCACCTCACCTGCAATGGCTATTATCAAAAGACAAAAATTAACAAATGTTGGAGAGGCCGTGTGGCGAGAAGGGGGATCCTTGACACACTGTTGGTGGGAATGTAAATTAGTGCAGCCATTATGGAAAAAAAGTATGGAGATCCCTCAAATAATTAAAAATTGAACTTTAATATGATACAGCAATCCCAGTACTGGGTATATATTCACAGGAAATGAAATAAATATGATGAAGAAATATCTGAACTCTAATATTTATTGTAGCTCTATTCACAATAGCCAAGTTATGGAATCTAAGTGTCCATCAACTGAAGAATAGGTAAAAAAAAAAAAAAAAAAAAAAAAAAAAAAAAAATGTGGTATATTTACCCAATGTAATATTATTCAGCCATAAAAAAAAAAATAATAATAATAATAAAATAAAATTCTGTGTTTTGAGGAAACACGAAATTGCCTGAAGGACAATATGTTAAGTGAAACGAGCCAGGCACAGAAAGACAAATACCACATGATCTCATAAGTGGAATCTTAAAAAGTTGATTTCCTAGAATTAAAGAGTAGAATAGCTGCTAGCAGAGGCCTAAAGGGATTTGGAAGTGGAGGAATAAGAAGAGGTTGTCCAGTGGCTACAAAGTTACAATGAGATAGCAAGAATAATGTTTAGTGTTCTGTTGTACAGTTAGGTGACTTTAGTTAACAATAATAGGCCGGGCGCGGAGGCTCAAGCCTGTAATCCCAGCACTTTGGGAGGCCGAGACGGGCGGATCACGAGGTCAGGAGATCGAGACCATCCTGGCTAACACGGTGAAACCCTGTCTCTACTAAAAAATACAAAAAAACTAGCCGGGTGAGGTGGCGGGCGCCTGTAGTCCCAGCTACTCGGGAGGCTGAGGCAGGAGAATGGCGTGAACCCGGGAGGCGGAGCTTGCAGTGAGCTGAGATCCGGCCACAGCACTCCAGCCTGGGTGACAGAGCGAGACTCCGTCTCAAAAAAAAAAAAAAAAAATAATAATAATATATTGTATATTTTTAAATAGGTAGAAAAGAAAATTTAGAATGTTTGACCATAAAGAAATGTTAAATGTTTGAGGTTATAGATATGCGAATTACCCTAATCATTACATATTTTATACTTGTATTGAAACATCACACTGTATCCCGTAAATATGTATAAATATTATGTGTCAGTTAAAAATTTAAAAAGGAAAAATTTTGTGTTAATATCTTTATGTGTATTGTAGGCAGCAGGATATTCTGCTTCAGGTTGATGGAGGCTCTACTATCTGTAGCACATTGTTTCATTGGTTACTGTGGTAGTGGAAGAAATAATAGAAGATTCCATGCTACCTCTTCCTTGCTTTTGCCTAGAATTGACATTCATCTTGCTACATATTCAGAATCATTTTACAATTGCACTTAATAGTAAAGTGGAATTGTGGGAAAACACATAGAATTGTATTAAGCACTAAGGTCTCTACTATGGTGCTATAATCCTTTCTTTCTTTCTTATATGTTTTAAAAATATCCAACATGTTCATTTTGCCAATGGTTTTGCTTTCAGCATATGATTTTTTTAATTATAAAGATATATTTAACGATTGTAAACATTATAAAGACATATTTAACAATTATGGAAATAATTGATTTCAGAAGTAACACATATTAATAAACATTGAGACAAAGTTAAAACATAGGCCATTATTACCCCCCAAAACCTTTAACATTTATTTCTAATACATTAGAAAATTGAAATGTTGGCTAATGGTAAAATGCTACATTTATATAAAGTATTTTTTCTTAGTTTTGAATTATTAGAAATATTCATATGTACTTTTAAGATATAATTTAATTTTTTAAGCATACAATCTAGTTTGGTTTTCTAGGCATTCTAGAATGTAGCCAATTTCTTTAAAAAAAAAATAATGATCTGGGCCTTCAATACAGCGATAAGTCCAATTGCAGTTTATATATTGGCTGTTTGAAAAATTTTGCTACATAAGAGTATAAGCAGAATTCAAGACAAGAATCAACCATTTCTACCTAGAGAGTGAGTGTGTGTACAAGTGTGTGCACTTAAGTGTGTGTGAGTATAATCATTAAAAGGAGAGAGTATTTAAAATAGATATTGAAATAGAAGTAAAATTTCAACTGGAGGTAAAGAAGAAAGAGATAATTGCAGACTGATGAAACAGGCTGAAGTAGGGCACTGAATAAGGATAGTCAAAGAGTCACATGAGAGGAATTAAAAGCAGTGTACTCTGGCCAGAATGCAACATGGAGAGTGCCTGGTGCTTTCAAGGGTTGGTTGGAAGTAGAGTACAACGTGTGTACAATGCTCTGCTTTGGGTCTTGGGATCAGAGAAAAATAGTTTCCACTCAGGGATAGTGACTGTAAGCAAATCCTGGTAGGAAGTCATAGGGCATGAGGAACACACCATTATTCCTTTTGGAAGTTAAGAGGTTACTAGAAATTTGAGTGGTGTGATACAGGAGAAAATAAACTTAATCAGGAGGCGAAGAAATGGAAGTAGAAACTTTTAAAAAATGATGACTATTATATAATAGTCTCATTTGGTTTAAAAAGTTAATTTAGAGGTTTCAAAAATATAAAAGTCATTGATTTGCCTCTAAGATCATGTATGTTTATTTCACTTTTTAAAAAGAAGGCCTGATGTATATATCCTATTAATATATAAAACTATCAAAATTATATCTGATCCCTCTTGAATACATTGGCATGCCTTCTGCAGAATGTTAGTTTAAGGGTTATAGAATCCTGCAAGAGACACATAATTATGATAAATACCATTTCATTTATTTTTGTACAAATGTGTCAATGTAGCTCTCTGAAAGGCTTCTTGGAGGAGCCCTTCCCTTTGCCAAAAATATAGGAGTGATCTTTCTTTGAGAAAGTCTCATTATTTTCCTGTGAGTAGGTATTTTTAAGTAAAATTCTGTGTCTAGTAATATTATATTTTTAATACAGAGGAACAATATGGGCAGGGGGAAGGTTTAGAAATAGCTTAAAAGAGATCAGTGAAGGAAACAGACAGGTAAGTGTAACTGATGCCAATTCGCTAAGACCTCAGAGGCATAAAACTGCTTCTGCCATCTCCACAGTCTTAAGAGGCTCAGCAGATACTCTCCCTGTCACATGACAGACCCACATCTGGAGATACCTCAAAGGATAAAGTGGCATCTCTTTCTTTATGTTAGCCTGTTAGATTTTGTATTAATGGTATTTGGCACAATAAGAATAATGATGTGTGGGAGGAAAAAAAATCAGTAAAAATGTTAAATGAAGTGGATAGAGGTTTATGGTATAGAGAAAAAGAAAATAAGCATAAAAATATGTGGCAAGAGAATTTATTCAGTCATGGCATGTGATACACAGCAGGAAATTTCATTATCTAATTTCATACTCTTAATTCCCTTTGGATCAAGGATTTCAGAATTTAATCATTGTCACAAAATTATTCTTCTAAACATCTTTCTAATAGCAAATCTTAACACTATTTTCTCAATCTTTTCTAAGGGGAAAAGTAAACAACCAGCTGGGTACCACTCTCTGAATGATGTATTGTTCAAACTTAAGATAATTATTATTACTCTGCCATCTTTAACTTTGATAATAAAAGCTGAGTAATTTCAAATCTTGGAGCTTCATCCACATGTTTTAATTTATAAAACTACAACTATAAGAAGTTGTTTATGTCTCACACAAACTTATGCTTACAGTGAACTTTTAAAAATATTATTGCATATGAAAGTGTAATATCATATGCTGTTTTATTTTTGAATGAAGATTTACAGTTCATCTTTTTATGTTTTCTTTTTAACTCTTAATTCCAAATACTGTTGTCTCAATAGAGAGGGATTTATGTTGGCCTTTTATATTAGTCCATTCTGACACTGCTAATAAAGAAATATCTGAGACTGAGTATTTATCAAGGAAAGAGGTTTAATTGACTCACAGATCTGCAGGGCTGAAGAGGTCTCAGGAAATTTACAATCACGGCAGAAGGGGAAGCAATCACCTCTTTCTTCACATGGCGGCAGGAAGGAGAAAAATGAGAGCTGAGGGAAGGGGGAAGCCCCTTAAAAAACTATCAGATCTCATGAGAACTTTCTCACTATCATGAGAATAGCATGGGGGACATGGCCCCCATGATTCAATTATCTCCCCTGGGGTCCCTCCCATGACACCTGGGGATTATGGGAACTACAATTGAAGATGAGATTTGGGTGGGGACACAACTGAACCATGTCACCTTTTAACACCATCACATTAAAAACTTTTGTTAGTACTCTTCAGCTATATTCAATGAGTAGTAAGTTGAGCTGAAGGATTATAAAACCAATGATGATAATAGTGTTATACATGGCAGCAAGGATTGTACTATAATCTAAACAGCTAGCTGTTTAGAATAGTTTGATGATGAGTCTTATTAAATGTTGCTTAGAGAATCATCCTCTCAATGGTAGCCTAAAATGTGGAACATTTAATGCATAGACTTTAAGATATTTTATACTTGAACACTCAGATTTTAATAATCTTTGTCTTCTAAACTTTTGAAATAAAATAAAAACATGTATTTTGAATTAAGAGATCCAGAACTTGAATTTTAAAAGATGTTTGACATCTAAGAGAAAACATCATACTGAAATTACTAAGGCATTTTAGTGAAAAGAAAAAATACATCTAGTTAAAGATAAACTGTCTATCGTAGAAATTATAGTGGTCCTAGATTTAGACTTGCCTACAATAGAATTGGACAGGGAATGTACACACTACTACTCAATATATCAATGGGTTTATCTTTTACTTTAAAAAATTTCTTTATTCCCTCTAATAACAAATATTTTCCTATCAAAATTTTATTTCCTTTACTTTTTAAGTGCAATTCTTATGCTGTGGTGGGAATGAACACACTTCTTTATACATTTCATTCTTAAGTTGTTTCAACCTAATTGTCAGTTTAAAAAGTATGTTGCTACTCAAGTGTTCCACAGTTCTGACAAATCAGTTTTGCCTCTAATGAAGAACTTGACAAGAAACAAATGCAGGTATGTTCTACGTTTAAAAGTGCTGTCCTAATTCCACAATGACTACATCCCTTAAGATAAGATACCCTTAATCTCCACCATCTCAATAGTTGCCTCTTTTGGTTATAAAATTATTCATAGAATTTAATTACCTAAATTTCAATTTTAGTTTTTAATTCTTGTTTTAAATTAATTTAACAAGAGATCAGTGTAACAGCAGTGCATATTACCATGTTAATTTGAAATTATCTACCTTTGTTGTTGTTCTATAAATCCCTCTGTTCAGTTAAAAACCTCTTCTGAAATTCTCTATGTATATAGTTACAAGATAAACTACTTTGATTAAAGTAAAATGAAGAAATTACATCCAACAAAACAGCCTCTCCCCCAACCTCTCCTAATGCAGACATTCCTGAAACCATAAAGAAACTCTAGAATTCCCTAAAATAGAACCTGAAACCACCAAATAATGGAGTGGCCACATAACACGGAATGTTAAATTAAATATTGATTTTCCTCCTTGTATGAATAGCTGGGTGCACAAGCAATTGCTGTTTTTGCCTTTAAAAGTAATGGTAAAAGCCACAATTACTTTTGCAACAACCTAATAATAAAATATTTTAGTAACAGGCAAATTCAAATTGAGTAGTTATTAAACCTTTTAGTATTTTTTTTCTATAAGTGAAGCTTTTATTTTAGCTCTTAAAACAATAACTGTAAGGCTTTCATATAGTTTACTTTTATTAAAATCTTCTATTAATAAGTCTTTTCTAGGTAAAACTCATTCTTCATTGAAATATAATATACAGTCACATAAATGTAGTCTCATATGCCAGACAATCTTAATATTTGGAAAAGATGTTTAAAATTGTCTTCTTATTATGACAAAGCATGTTATAGTATTTCTGCTTCAAAGAGTACAGTAAAAATTGTTATTGAAATAATATACTGAATTGCATTGTGTTATTTACTTTTAACAATTTTATATCACTTCAAATTCTTTATGTGAATAATAATTGAGCTTATTTTAAAAATATTTTAATGTATATTTTTGATTATTTTAGTTTCAAAATTATCAATTTTTGTTTATAACATCTAGATTCATGAATTGAGGATTATTGAAGCAAGTATTAAATTCCTTCAGTCAGTCGCCCATGAAAATGAGCCAGTCTGTTTATTTCTTTTCTTCATTTATTTAAATAAATAACTGTGCTTTGTCAGAGATGAATACATTAGCAATAATCATTCAAAAGAGCTATAACTTTGGTAAATACAGAAAATTATGACGTGAAATGGTTTATGTGACTGTTCATGCATTTATTTTTTACTGTGTTCCATTTCATATACTTATATTGGCATTCTTGAATTGTCAAATTAATGCTTAAATGTAACTATTTTCTAATAAATTAGAAAGTATTTTCCTGGTGGTCTTAGTACTATTTAAAATTTGGAACTTTAGTAAGGCAAATAGCAATGGACTACACTTTTATCTCGTAAAATATCCTGCAGAAGCATGAACAGAAATGTAAGATACAAATACAGTTTGAACAAAATTGTACTTTTATTGAAGATTATAAAATCACAAAATTCGGGGACAGAGAGATTAAAAATATAATATATATAATATTCCTACAGTGCTAACTTCTTAATATGTTTATAAGTAAATTGTATTTGTGTGTGTACATGCATGTGTAAAAGACATATATATTATTCATGCTTTAGAAGTGACTTAAATGGATTATAAAGATACATATATCATTCATAATATTCATATTATAGTTATATAGCAATGCAAGATATTATTGTAAGACTGGATAAATAAATGCCATTAACTTTGGGTGGGGACCTCCACCTTGAAAAGTGAAAGATTAGTCTTAACATAGTATTTTAAAAAAAGATTCTTTTGAAGCTATTTCATAGAATATTCTGGATAATACAGTTTGAACTCTAAGTTACTAATTCTTCAAATTTTTGTTTGAGGAAAAAAAAAAAAAAAAAAACACCTAATTGGTAAAAAGGCATCTCAGCCCCTCACTCTACCTCACATTCCCCAATTAACTCTAAAAAACTCATCCTAAAATCCCAGATATAGAAACCATAAATACCACCTGTTTTAGGGTCTTCTAATGTTGACATTACTGACCTTTTAAATTGGATAATTTTCTGTTGTGTGGAGCTCTCCCGTTCCATTTTACCTAGTAGATGCCAGTATTGCCAGCCCTAACCCCCTTCCCACTGTTGTGATATCAACAATATCTTCAACCGTTGCCACATGTCCCATGGGGATGCAAAATCATCCCAGCAAAGAACTATTGATCTAATACAACCTACCTTTCCAGGTAATAGGACTGTGATGCAGAGATCTTCCATGAGTTATTACATTCACGTAGCTAACTAGAGACATAGTATTAAAGAGAGATGGTTGGGGTTCTTTTTCAGTTGTGTTTTTCTCTATTTGTCATAGCTGGCTGAAATACATTTCCTATTCACCGTTAGAATTCATCCAGTCAACAAAAGTTTCTGCTTTAACTTTCTGTAGTCTGAAATTATTTCTTTTTATTTTAAGTAATATGTTCATAAGATAGGTTGTAAGATATATTAAGTAATACATTCATAAGATATGTTAGGTAATATGTTAATATGAACATATTAACATTCTGTCACTATCCCTATTTTGTGTAAAACATAAAACCAAATATCATATTGTCCACTCATGTCAACTGTGAATAGAAATGCACTTGTATTTTAAAAATAAATAACTTGATTATTTAAAGAAAAGAATAGGAAGGTCCAATTGCATCAATTGATTTCTTAAACAGAGCAGCCACTTTAGGTCATTACAGGAGCAGATTCATTTATGAATGTATTAGTTGTTGATTTGTTAGAAGTTGAAGCTTTCTATTTTCCACTTTAAAAAGTGAAGATATTAATGCAAATGGGAACCCAAACTTTCTTTTTCCTCCTATCAGTGACCAGATGGAGTTCAAAACTATTGAAATGAAATGGCAGTCATAGAATTAAAGATTCTTTGTAGTCGAATATTGGCTCAGACTTGCCATTTTGTTTTACTTTTGGCATCCTTAAGGTGTATACAACACTACAAGCAAACTTCTACCACTTACATAAAGTAAATCATACTTAAGGAAAAGCATAGTCATTGCCTTACTGAAAATGTGACATAAATATACCATTAAAGTAAATTATCCTCTGCATTTTTATATTTAATATTCATTTATAAAATTCCTTTTATGGCAAATTAGTTTAAGAGAAAATAATATTAAATTAATTAGACTTGAGCCTCCATTTTAAATCTGGGTTGTTATAACCTAGATTTTCTTCCAGAGCAGAAGGGAATGAAAAAGATTGTATAGCAGTATTATATAACAATTATAACAGTACCTTTGAGTTATAAACTTGGAATTCAAATTTCTTTTTTGTCACTTATGTAACTTAAATTTAAAAATAACCTTTAAAATTGTGTTATAGGGATCAATATTACAATCCGCTTGCCATTACTGTGATGAAATGAAGTAGTAGTATACTACTGTCAGTGATTAGTAACATGAGTGTTAGCTACTATTGTTATAGAGTCACTGCTAGAGTTTCCAAGCAAGATACTAGGCATAAACATTTTAATGTGGTTACATCTTTCAAAAAACAAAACAAAAAAAGTACATAAAATAGAGAGAATTATAACATTTCTTAAGTGTATTTCTCTGTCACTTATTACACATATAATCTGTCTTGTTTGTACAAGAGTATTCCAAACTACTTGGTTATGGTATTCTAAATTTGTGAAATCCCTCTGTTTAGATAGGCTAAATGAATTTATTTATTTCTGTAGAATCATGATGGTGTGTGGATAGTGACGGGGGAGTTGTATGTGTGTTTGTTGAAAGTAAAGAAAGTTCATTTTATTCTGTTTTCCAATGATAGCAAAATATCATTTAATTCTCTCAGTCAAAAGTGAAGATGAGTTTTGTCCATTTATTTGGTTCAGAATGACATGCAGAAATGAATACAGTTGACATGAGAGCTAGCCTTTGTTCTTTGAAAGCTAATCTGCCTAAGCCTCTATAAACAGGACGGAGGGGAAATTTATAAATTGATTAGACAGCCTTAAAACTGAATTTCTCTTTATTAAGTTCCCTGGTCGTGACTGTGGGTGATATCTTAATACATAACTCCAGAAATCTGTGAGGTAATATAAAGTATTCCCTATAAATGAAATAACTTCACACCTGCTTTTCCAACAAAATTTTGGTAAAAGATAAAATATTCTTAGAAAGCTTTTATTTATTTATTTATTTATTTATTTATTTATTTATTGAGATGGAGTCTCACTCTGTTGACCAGGCTGGAGTGCAGTGGCACAATTTTGGCTCCTTGCAACCTCCACCTCCCAGGTTCAAGTGGCACTCCTTCCTTAGCCTCCCAAGTAGCTAGCTGGGATTACAGGTGTGCCCCACCATGCCTGGTTAATTTTTTTTTTTTTTTTTTTTTTTTTTTTTTTTTTTTTTTTTTTAGTAGAGACAGGCTTTCACCATGCTATCCAGGATGGTCTCAAACTCCTGACCTCATGATCTGCTGGCCTCAACCTCCCAAAGTGCTGAGATGACAGGTGTGAGCCACCATGCCTGGCCAAGCTTTTAGATTTTAAAATTATTTTGAAAAAAATCACCAATAGTAATCTCAGTGCACTAGAGACTTGGATGTATATATAATAGAGATATAATTAATTTATCTTGCTACTTTTTAAAAATTTTTATAGATATTTATTTGTCATTTTTATAAATGATTTTCATTATTTACTAATGGGTAGTAATAAAAGCATGATGTGTATCCACATTTTTGGTTAGGTGAATATAGGTATGTATTTAAATATTACAATAATTTTGGTTAATAGGAGCATTGCTAAGGGACCAAGATCATACAGTTTACATAAAGCAATTAGGAACATTAAACATTAGAAGGGATTGTTATAAAGCAACATTTTTGTTTCCCTCATTGACTGGCACACCAAGTATTGAACATTGGCAGTTATTGTGTTTCCCTGGCAAAAATTTTACTTTGACATTCCTGATGCCTACTGAGAATAATTCTGGCCATTATAGATGAAAGATAAATATTTATTAATGCTTTCTGATTGTATAGAAATAGAACAAATATAGCCTTAATTTTTGTAAAGTGGCTTGTAAAACATTTGCTGTACAATAAATCAGTTTTTCTTTTATATCTTTCCTCCATATCACTTTATAAATCACATATTTGTAAAATTCTTCAACCAGTCCTCATCTGCATGAGCCACTTTTTTCCCCTCTATATTTAATAAAGGATGGAGTGGGTGAAAACAATGAGTAAATGAAATATTACTGATTAGACCCACAGCAAAGTTGCAAAGAAGTCCCACATCAATTTACAATTTCTTTGATGAAGCCATTAATAACATGTATTAATTTCTAATTATAGATAATTCCTTAAGAGATCTTTTATGAGAAATTCACCTTTTAAAATGTTGAAACAGGCCGGGCGCGGTGGCTCAAGCCTGTAATCCCAGCACTTTGGGAGGCCGAGGTGGGCGGATCACAAGGTCAGGAGATCAAGACCATCCTGGCTAACATGGTGAAACCCCGTCTCTACTAAAAAATACAAAAAACTAGCCGGGCGAGGTGGCGGCGCCTGTAGTCCCAGCTGCTCGGGAGGCTGAGGCAGGAGAATGGCGTGAACCCAGGAGGCGGAGCTTGCAGTGAGCTGAGATCCGGCCACTGCACTCCAGCCTGGGCGACAGAACTAGACTCCGTCTCAGAAAAAATAAATAAATAAAATAAAATAAAATAAATAAAATAAAATGTTGAAACAAAGTGCAAAATTACTCATTGCAATTGAATAGATTAAAATATGTCAAATTATATTTAGCCACAAAATTCATTAGATGACATTTTAATGCTTACAATTTGAAATATTAGAATATTAATATATTATCTATATTTCAGGCTTACCTTGAGATAAAAAATGGCCTTTAATATCTCTGTCTGGGGGAGACATGACACTTGAAGTTTTAGGATGAAGTATTTAACATTATAAATTTCTGGTTAGAACATTAGCTGTATTAAATTGAAATAGTAGCTTTATATAGAACAATGGAATCAAGGTTAAAATTGTATCCCATTATGCATTATGCCATTTTGAATGGACTGTGTCTCATTTAGTTTTAATTTTTATACAGAACTATGACATTTAAATAACAGCACAGAGTAAAGTATTAATCATTAATAATTGCTTCAAAGAATGCAATGTGTAGAGTACTTACAAATGCTATTTTTTTCTATGACTGATTAGTTACATTTTAAACATTCTACAGAATTAGGTTTTCAATTAAAAGAGAATTTCTTACATTCATCGTCCTAAATCTTCTTAGTCTCTTAATTACTTTTGTAATTTGTTGTCTACAAATCTTATTAATTTCAGACTAGTAGTTACTAGACCCAATGAGTTCTGTTTGGATTCTAAATCTTGAGTAAGCACGCCGTATTTTTAGTAACTTTATTGATCGTATCCTTAATATTTATAGTTGTTTTCTCTTTGAGTTGAATTAAGTTTTATTTCAGAGCAATCTTTTCTCCAAATAGAACATTTGCAATTTTACTAAATATACTACACTTTTGCTGGATTAGTCTCGGAATATACTCGTTGATTTTGAATAATATTTTAATGGGCTGTTCCTTCTTGAGGATACAGATATTTTTCTGTGACATTTTCCAAACCTAACAAAGTACTGATGCATATGTCTTAGGTCTGTAAAACAAAATTATTAAATTAATTATATTCTGATATATTATTTAGTAAAATGCCATGGTAATGGAGATACTTAATATTTACATGACCATGTAGATACAGTAACCCTATTATTTAAATTTTGTGTAACTTACCTTTCTGAGTAAATTTCACATTAACATTTCAAATTACAAAAAAGTAGAGTGAGAAATGTCTCCTTCCCTTTTTTGTCTCCTGACAATGCAAATTATCTCCCTGGAGACATGGTTCTACAGACTGAATTTTGTCTTCTCAAAATTTGTATGTTGCAACATTTACCCTTAATGTGACGGTATTTGGAGACAGGGCTTTTACGAGGTAATTAACGTTACGTGAGGTTATAACTGTGGGTTTCTAACTCAGTAGAATGGGTGACCTTATAAAAAGAAAAAGAGACAGATTTCTGTCTCTCTATCTCCATAGCACACACATAGGTAAGGCCATGTGAGGACTCATGGAGAAGGTGGTCATCTGCAAGGAAGAAAGAGAGGTCTTACCGGAACCTCACCATGCTGGCACCCGATCTCAAACTTTCAGCTTCCAGAACTGTGAGAAAATGGATTCCTGCTGTTTAAACCGCCCAGTCTATGATATTTTCTTTTGGCAGCCGAGCTGGCTAATACACGAAGACCTTTACCGTCTCTGATGTATATTTCCAGAAATATATTGTAAATATATGTATTTTCTGCGCAAATATCAGCATACTGTTTATATCTCCAACTTTCTCCACTAAAATTCTACTTTGGAAATCTTTGTATTTCAGTGTTTATAAAGCTGCCTCATATTTCAGGCTACTAAATCTAATATATGTTATATCTTCTAGATTCTTGTAACTGGCCTGTGGTTTTTAAGTACTTGCTATGTTCAAGTATCCTTAAGTTCCCTAAGAAAGGAACCAGAAAACACATGTACACAGGAAAATGAATAATGGTCAAAAGTTTCTCATTAGTCAAAATTGAGTTGGTCATTAGGTCACTGCCATATTTGAAGAAAACTTAATCCAGTCAGAGCAAAAGTGGCTAGACAAAATGTGTGTGTGTGTGTGTGTGTGTGTGTGTGTGTGCACGCGCGCGTGCTGGATTTATTCTTACATGGCTTTGGAAAAAATTTAAATTAGAAACATACATAAACAGAGTTTTAATTATCTAATTAAATGCTGTGACCAAAAGAGAAGGGGTACATTGTAACCTTTGTGCTTCTTTAATGCCTCAGTCAATATGCAAGAACACTTTATAAAAGAATTAGTAAATTAATTATAGTCCTTAATTTGTTATGAGGTTATTTTGTTGGAAGATTAAATTAAATGTGTGGAAGATGGGTCTAATTTCTTTTCTGTTTTTATAAATTTAATTTTTAGTTAAGTAAAAGTTTTTATATATATATATATTTGGTACATATTGGTATATGTATTGATATACGTACAAATTGTGAAATCACTGAACCAAGCTATTTTACCTATGCATTATCTCACATACTTATCATTTTATTATACCGAGAACACTTCAAAATCTATTGCTTTGCTATTATTTATTTATTTATTTATTTATTTATTTTTTATTTATTTATTTTTATTATACTTAAAGTTCTAGGGTACATGTGCACAATGTGCAGGTTTATTACATATGTATACATGTGCCATGTTGGTGTGCTGCACCCATTAACTCATCATTTACATTAGGTATATCTCCTAATGCTATCCTTCCCCCCTCCCCCCTCCCCCCTCCCCACAATAGACCCTGGTGTGTGATGTTCCCCTTCCTGTGTCCAAGTGATCTCATTTTTCAGTTCCGACCTATGAGGGAGAACATGCAGTGTTTGGTTTTCTGTTCTTGTGATAGTTTGCTAAGAATGATGGTTTCCAGCTGCATCCATGTCCCTACAAAGGACAGAAACTCATCCTTTTTTATGGCTGCATAGTATTCCATGGTATATATGTGCCACATTTTCTTAATCCAGTCTGTCACTGATGGACATTTGAGTTGATTCCAAGTCTTTGCTATTGTGAATAGTGCCGCAATAAACATACGTGTGCATGTGTCTTTATAGCAGCATGATTTATAATCCTTTGGGTATATCCCCAGTAATGGGATGGCTGGGTCAAATGGTATTTCTAGTTCTAGATCCTTGAGGAATCGCCACACTGTTTTCCACAATGGTTGAACTAGTTTGCAGTCCCACCAACAGTGTAAAAGTGTTCCTATTTCTCCACATCCTCTCCAGCATCTGTTGTTTCCTGATTTTTTAATGATTGCCATTCTAACTGGTGTGAGCTGGTATCTCATTGTGGTTTTGATTTGTATTTCTCTGATGGCGAGTGATGATGAGCATTTTTCATGTGTCTGTTGGCTGTATGAATGTCTTCTTTTGAGAAGTGTCTGTTCATATCCTTTGCCCACTTTTTGATGGGGTTGTTTGTTTTTTTCTTGTAAATTTGTTTGAGTTCTTTGTAGATTCTGGATATTAGCCCTTTGTCAGATGGGTAAATTGCAAAAATATTCTCCCATTCTGCAGGTTGCCTGTTCACTCTGATGGTAGTTTCTTTTGCTGTGCAGAAGCTCTTTAGTTTAATTAGATCCCATTTGTCCATTTTGGCTTTTGCTGCCATTGCTTTTGGTGTTTTAGACATGAAGTCCTTATCCATGCCTATGTCCTGAATGATGTTGCCTAGGTTTTCTTCTAGGGTTTTATGGTTTTAGAGCTAAAATTTAAGTCTCTAATCCTTCTTGAATTAATTTTTGTATAAGGAGTAAGGAAAGGATCCAGTTTCAGCTTTCTACTTATGGCTAGCCAATTTTCCCAGCACCGTTTATTAAATAGGGAATCCTTTCCCCATTTCTTGTTTTTGTCAGGTTTGTCGAAGATCAGATGGCTGTAGATGGTATTATTTCTGAGGGCTCTGTTCTGTTCCATTGGTCTATATCTCTGTTTTGGTACCAGTACCATGCTGTTTTGGTTACTGTAGCCTTGTAGTATAGTTTGAAGTCGGGTAACATGATACCTCCAGCTTTGTTCTTTTGGTTTAGGATTGTCTTGGCAATGCAGGCTCTTTTTGGTTCCATAAGAACTTTAAAATAGTTTTTTTCCAATTCTGTGAAGAAGGTCATTGGTAGCTTAATGGGGATGGTGCTGAATATATAAATTACCTTTGGCAGTATGGCCATTTTCATAATACTGATTCTTCCTATCCATGAACATGATATATTCTTCCATTGTTTGTGTCCTCTTTTATTTCATTTAGCAGTGGTTTGTATTTCTCCTTGAAGAAGTCCTTTACATCCCTTGTAAGTTGGATTCCTAGGTATTTTATTCTCTTTGAAGCAATTGTGAATGGGAGTTCATTCATGATTTGGCTCTCTGTGTATCTGTTACTGGTGTATAAGAATGCTTGTGATTTTTGCACATTGATTTTGTATGCTGAGACTTTGCTGAAGTTGCTTATCAGCTTAAGGAGATTTTGGGGTGAGATGATGGGAATTTCTAAATATACAATGATGTCATCTGCAAACAGGAACAATTTGACTTCATATTTTCCTAATTGAATACCCTTTATTTCTTTCTCTTGCCTGATTGCCCTAGCCAGAACTTCCAACACTATGTTGAATAGGAATGGTGGGAGCGGCATCCCTGTCTTGTGCCAGTTTTCAACGGGAAAATTTCCGGTTTTTACCCATTCAGTATGCTATTGGCTGTGGGTTGTCATAAATAGCTCTTATCATTTTGAGATGCATTCCATCAATACCTAATTTATTGAGAGTTTTTATCATGAAGGGCTATTGAATTTTGTCAAAGTCCTTTTCTGCATCTATTGAGATAATCATGTGGTTTTTGTCTTTGGTTCTCTTTATATGCTGGATTACATTTATTGATTTTCCTATGTTGAACCAGCCTTGTATCCCAGGGATGAAGCCCACTTGATCATGGTGGATAAGCTTTTTGATGTGCTGCTGGATTTGGTTTGCCAGTATTTTATTTAGGATTTTTGCACCAATGTTCATCAGGGTTATTGGTCTAAAATTCTCTTTTTTTGTTGTGTCTCTGTCAGGCTTCAGTATCAGGATGATGTTGGCCTCATAAAATGAGTTAGGGATAATTCTCTCTTTTTCTATTGATTGGAATAATTTCAGAAGGAATGGTACCAGCTCCTCCTTGTACCTCTGGTAGAATTCGGCTCTAAATCCATCTGGCCCTGGACTTGTTTTGGTTGGTAGGGTATTAATTATTGCCTCAATTTCAGAGCCTGCTGTTGGTCTATTCAGGGATTCAACTTCTTCCTGTTTTAGTCTTGGGAGAGTGTAAGTGTCCAGGAAATTATCCATTTCTTCTAGGTTTTCTAGTTTATTTGCATAGAGGTGTTTATAGTATTCTCTAATTGTAGTTTGTATTTCTGTGTGGTCGATGGTGATATCCCCCTAACCATTTTTTATTGCCTCTATTTGATTCTTCTCTCTTTTCTGCTTTATTAATCTTGCTAGCAGTCTATCAATTTTGTTGTTCTTTTCAGAAAACAAGCTCCTGGATTGATTGATTTTTTAGAGGGATTTTGGGTATCTATCTCCTTCAGTTCTGCTCTGATCTTAGTTATTTCCTGCTTTCTGCTAGCTTTTGAATGTGTTTGCTCTTGCTTCTCTAGTTCTTTTAATTGTGATGTTAGGGTTTTAGATCTTTCCAATTTTAGATCTTTCCATCTTTCTCTTGTGGGCATTTATTGCTGTAAATTTCCCTCTACGCACTGCTTTAAATGTGTCCCAGGGATTCTGGTATTTTGTATCTTTATCCTCTGAACAAAGAACATCTTTCAATAAAGATGTTTCAAAGAACATCTTTATTGCTGCCTTCATTTTGTTATGTACCCATTAGTCATTCAGGAGCAGGTTGTTCAGTTTCCATGTAGTTGAGTGGGTTTTGATTGAGTTCCTTAGTCCTGAGTTCTACTTTGATTGCACTATGGTCTGAGAGACAGTTTGTTATAATTTCTGTTCTTTTACATTTGCTGAGGAATGCTTTACTTCCAAGTTTGTGGTCAATTTTGGAAAAAGTGCGATGTGGTGCTGAGAAGAATGTATATTCTGTTGATTTGGTGTGGAGAATTCTGTTGATGTCTATCAGGTCTGCTTGGTGCAGAATTGTGTTCAATTCTTGGATATCCTTGTTAACTTTCTGTCTCATTGATCTGTCTAATGTTGACAGTGGGGTGTTAGAGTCTCCCATTATTATTGTACGGGAGTCTAAGTCTCTTTGTAAGTCTCTAAGGACTTGCTTTATGAATCTGGGTGCTCCTGTATTGGGTGCATATATATTTAGGAGCATTAGCTCTTCCTGTTGAATTGATCCCTTTACCACTATGTAATGGCCTACTTTGTCTTTTTTAATCTTTGATGGTTGAAAGTCTGTTTTATAGAGGCTAGGATTGCAACCCCTGACTTTTTTTTGTTTTCCATTTCCTTGGTAGATTTTCCTCCATCCCTTTGTTTTGAGCCTATGTGTTTCTCTGCATGTGAGATGTGTCTCCTGAATACAACAAAATGATGAGTCTTGACTCTTTATCCAGTTTGCCAGTCTGTGTCTTTTAATTGGACCATTTAGTCCATTTACATTTAAGGTTAATATTGTTATGTGTGAATTGATCCTGTCAGTATGATACTAGCTGGTTATTTTGCTCATTAGTTGATGCAGTTTCTTCCTAGCATCGATGGTCTTTACATTTTGGCATGTTTTTGCAATGGCTGGTACTGGTTGTTCCTTTCTATGTTTAATGCTTCCTTCAGGATCTCTTGTAGGGCATGCCTGTTGGTGACAAAATCTATAAACATTTGCTTGTCTGTAAAGGATTATATTTCTTCTTCACTTATGAAACTTAGTTTGGCTGGATATGAAATTCTGGGTTGAAAATTCTTTTCTTTAAGAATGTTGAATATTGGCCCCCATTCTCTTCTGGCTTGTAGAGTTTCTCCCGAGAGATCTGCTGTTAGTCTATGGGCTTTTTTTTGTGGGTAACCTGACCTTTCTCTCTGGCTGCCCTTAAGATTTTTTCCTTCATTTCAACTTTGGTGAATCTGACAATTATGTGTCTTGCAGTTGCTCTTCTTGAGGAATATCTTTGTTTCGTTCTCTGTATTTCCTGAATTTGAATGTTGGCCTCCATTTTCCCCATCACTTTCAGGCACACCAATCAGACGTAAGTTCAGTCTTTTAACAGAATCCCATATTTCTTGGAGGCTTTGTTCATTTCCTTTTACTTTTTTTTCTCTACACTTCTCTTCTCGCTTCATTTCATTCATTTGATCTTCAATCACTGATACTCTTTCTTCCAGTTGATCGAGTCAGTTACTGAAGCATGTGCATTTGTCACGTAGTTCTCGTATCATGGTTTTCATCTCTGTCAGTTCGTTTATGGACTTCTCTGCATTGATTGTTCTAGTTATCCATTCTTCCATTCATTTTTCAAGATTTTTAGTTTATTTGCGTTGGGTACTTAGTTCCTCCTTTAGCCCTGAGAAGTTTTATCGACTGAGACCTTCTTCTCTCAACTCGTCAAAGTCATTCTCCATCCTGCTTTCTTACGTTGCTGGCGATGAGCTGTGTTCCTTTGGAGGGGGTGATGTGCTCTGATTTTTTTGAATTTCCAGCTTTTCTGCACTGCTTTTTCCCCATCTTTTTGGTTTTATCTGCTGTTGGTCTTTGATGATGGTGATGTACTGAAGGAGTTTTGGTGTGGGTGTCCTTTCTGTTTGTTAGTTTTCCTTCTAACCGTCAGGACCCTCAACTGCAGGTCTGTTGGTATTTGCTTGAGGTTTACTCCAGATCCTGTTTGCCTGGGTATCAGCAGCAGAGGCTGCAGAAGATAGAATATTGCTGAACAGTGAGTGTTGCTGTATGACTCTTGCTCTGGAAGCTTTGTCTCAAAGGTGTACCCAGCCGTGTGAGGTGTGAGGTGTAGGTCTGCACCCAGTGGGGAATGTCTCCCAGTTAGGCTACTCAGGGGTCAGGGACCAACTTGAGCAGCCAGTCTATCCTTTTTCAGATCTCAACCTCCGTGCTGGGAGAATCATTGCTCTCTTCACAGCTGTCAGACTGGGACATTTACATCTGCACAGGTTTCTGCTGCTTTTTGTTTAGCTATGCCCTGTCCCCAGAGGTGGAGTCTACACAGGCAGGCAGGTGTCCTTGAGCTGCGGTGGGCTCCACCCAATTCCTGCTTCCTGGCGGCTCTGTTTACCTACTTAAGCCTCAGTGATGGTGGGTGCCCCTCCCCCAGCCCCGCTGCCACCTTGCAGTTAGATCTCAGACTGCTGTGCTCTCAATGAGGGAGGCTCCATGGGCATGGGACCCTCCGAGCCAGGTGTGGGATATAATCTCCTGGTGTGCCGTTTGCTAAGACCCTTCGTACAGCACAGTATTAGAATGGGAGTACCCAATTTTCCAGGTGTCGTATGTCTCAGTTTCCCTTGGCTAGGGAAAGGAATTCCCTTCCCCCTTGCACTTCCCAGGTGGGGCAATGCCTCGCCCTGCTTCAGCTCTCACTGTTCGGGCTGCACCCGCTGACCAGCACCACCTGTCCGACATGCCCCAGTGAGATGAACCCGGTACCTCAGTTGAAAATGCAGAAATCATCCATTGTCTGTGTCCCTCATGCTGGGAGCTGGAGGCTGGAGCTGTTCCGATTCAGCCATCTTGGGCGCCTTGCCCTGGAATTATGCCTGCTTTGCAATTTTTAAGTATACAGTATATTGTTATTTATGGTGGTCACCATGATGTATAATAGATCTATTAAATTTATTTCTCTAACTGAAATTTTGTGTCCTTTTACCAACATCCTCCTGAGAATTCCACCCCAAACCTCTGGTAACAACCGTTTTACTCTGTTTCTATGAATTTGACTTTTTTAGTTTTCATATGTAAGTGGGATTATGCAGTATTTTTCTTTCTGTGCCTGGCTTATTTCATTTAACATAATGTACTCTAGGTTTATCTGTGTTGTCACAAATGATAGGATTTCCTTCTTTTTAAAGGCTAAATAGTATTCTATTGTGTATGTATGTGTGTGTGTCACAATTTCATTGTCTGTTCATCTGTAGATCTACACTCCTGCTTAATACATACCTTAGCTATTGTGAATAGTGCTGCAAAAATTATAGTGTAGATATATCTCTTCAGCATAATGATTTCATATTATTTGGATATATCCCTACTGGTGAGATTGCTGGATCATTCAGTGCCCCTATTTTCAGTTTTTTTGAGAAACCTGCACAATATTTTTCATAATATCTTTACTAATTTATATTCCAATAAGTGTACAGTTGTTCCCTTTTCTCAACATCCTCTCCAGCAGTTATCTTTCCTCTCTGATAATAGCTATTCTAACAGGCATGAGGTGATATCTCATTGTGGATTGATTTACATTTCTCTGATAATTAGTAATTTGAGCATTTTTTCATATACCAATAAGCCATTTGTATGCCTTCTTTTAGAAAATATTTACTCAGTTTTTTTTTTTTTTTTTTTTTTTTTTTTTGGTCCAGGTTTTTAAAATAGGCTTTTATTATTATTAATATTATTGAGTTGAGTTCTTTATATAGTTTGGATATAAACTTCTTATCAGATGTCTGGTTTACTAATATATTCTACAATTTGGTAGATTGCCTTTTCACTCTGTTGATTGTATCCTAGTAAAGAAACTTTTTAGTTTAATGTAATCGACTTTGTCTATTTTTGAATTGTTGTCTCCTTGTTTGGGGTTATATCCAAAAACATAATTTTGCTGACCTATGTCATGGAGCTTTTCCTCTATGTTTTTTTCTAGTAGTTTTATAGTTTCATGTCCTATGTTAAAGGCTTTGATCTATTTTGGGTTGATTTTAGATAGAGATGGGAGTCTGACTTCATCCTTCTGCATATGGATATCCAGTTTTCTCAGTGCCATTCATTAAGGACTGTCCTTCTCTCATTCTGTGTTCTTTGAATTTTTGTCAAAAATAAATTTACCATAAATGTATGGATTTTATTTTTGGGGTTTCTCTTCTGTTCCATTGGACTATGGTTTTTTTGTTTGTTTGTTTGTTTTGCCAGTACCATGCTCTTTTGATTACTATAGTTTTGTAATAGATTTAGAAATCAGGTAGTGTGATATATGTGGCTTTGTTCTTTTCACTCACGTGCTTTGGCTATTGGGTTTCTTCGTGTGTTTTCATTTAAATTTAATTTTTTTTTTTCTATTTTTGTGAAAAATGTCATTGAAATTTTGATATAAAGTGCATAAAATTTATAGATTGCTTTGGGTAATATGGACATTTTAACAATATTAATTATTCTAATTCATGAAGAGGAGATTTTTTTCGTTTATTTATGTTTTTTTCTTTAATATCTTTCATCAGTGTTTAGAGCTTTCAGTATACAAAGTCTTTCACTTCTTTGTTTAAATTTATTCCTACGTGTTTTGTAGCTGTTGTGAATAATCCTGTTTTTTGACTTTTTAAAAATAGTTTGTTGTTAGTGTATAGAAACACTAATCAATTTTGTATGTTGATTTTGTATCCTGAAGCTTTACTGAATTTATTCGTTTTAACAGTTTTTGGATGGAGTTCTTAGGGTTTTCTATATATAAGATTATGTCATCTGAAAACCAAAGCACTTTCACTTCTTGTTTTCTAAAGAGGATGTGTTTTATTTATTCCTCTTGACTAATTTCTCTGGTTAGGACACCCAACTCTAGTTTGAATAGAAATGGGGAGAGTGGGCATTCTTGTTTTATTCCTGATCTTACAGGAAAAGCTTCCAATTTTTTACCATTTAGTATAATGTTAGCTATGGGCTTTTCATATATGGTCTTTGTTTTGTTAAGGTGCATTCTTTCCATATTTAATTTATTGAGAGTTTTTATCATGAAAGAATGTTGATTTTTTTTCAAACTTATTTGATGCACGTTTTGAGATAATCATATGGCTTTTGTCTTTTATTTTGTTAATGTAGTGAATCACATTTCCTGGTTTGCATATATTAAATTATCCTTGCATCCAAGGATAAATCCTCCACTTGATCATAGTAAGTGATCCTTTTAGTATGCCATTGAAATCTTTTTGCTATTATTTTGTTGAGGAGTTTTACACCTATGTTCATCAAGATTATTCACCCGTAATTTTCTTTTGTGGTGGTGTGCTGTCTGAATTTGGTAGGCCCCATAATTTTCTTTTGTGGCAGTGTGCTGTCTGAATTTGGTAGTTGGGTGATACTGACTTCATAAAATCCATTTGAAAGAATTATCTCCTCTTTAATTGTTTGGAGGAGTTTGAGAAGAAATGGTATTCTTTAAGTGTTTGCTAGAATTCAGCACTGAAACCATCAAGTCTTGGACTTTTCTTTCATGAAAGAATATTCATTACTGATTTAATCTCTTTACTTGTTATTGTTTTGATCAAACTTTCTTTTTCTTTGGAAAATGGTCTTGGTATTTTGTATGTATATAGGAATTTATCCATTTTATCTAGGTTATGCAGTTTGTTAGTGTATAATTGTTTAAATTGGTCTTGAGATCCTTTGTATTTCTGTGTTATCAATTGTAAATATCTCCTCTTTAATTTCTGGTTTCATGTATTTGAGTCTTTCCTTTTTATTTTTCCTAGTTGGTCTAGCTAAAGGTTAGTCAATTTTGTTTAGTTTAAAATAACACTAATTTTAGTTTTGTTGATTTTTTCTGTTGTTTTTCTCATCTCTATATTATTTACTTCTACTATAGTCTCTCTTATATTATTTCTGCTACTAACTTTGGGTTTATTTTGTTCTTTTTCTAGTTCCTTGATATGTCTGTCACATTAGGTTGTTTATTTGAGATCTTTTTCTTTGACTTTGTAGGCATTTATTACTAAACTTCCTTCTTAGTAATACTTTTGCTAAATATTTTAATTTTGAATATGTTGTGTTTCCATTTTTGTTTATCTGAAAATAATGTTATTTTTTCTTTTAATTAATTATTTTTATTTTATTATTTATTTATCATTATTTATTATTATTATTATTATTATTATTATTGAGAGGAAGTCTCACTCTGTCACCCAGGCTTGAGTACAGTGGCATGATCTCAGCTCACTGCAATTTCCACCTCCTGGACTCAAGCGATTCTCCTGCCTCAGTCTTTGGAGTAGCTGGGATTACAGGTGTGCAATATACACTTAAACACACACAAAAATTGTACTTTTAGTAGAGATGAGGTTTCACTATGTTGACCAGGCTGTTCTCGACCTCCTGACCTCAAGTGATGTGCCTGCCTTGGCCTTCCAAGTGCTAGAATTATAGGCCTAAGCCGCCACGCCCAGACATAATTTATTCTTGACCATTTGGTTGCTAAGGACCATGCTGTTTAATTTCCAAATAGTCCTATTCTTTTTTGAAATTTCTCTTATCGTATATTTTTAGTTTCATAACACTGTGGTCAGAAAAAAAAAAAAAAAAATATATATATATATATATATATATATATATATATATATATTTTTTTTTTTTTTTTTTTTTTTTTTTTTGAGACGGAGTCTCGCTCTGCCGCCCAGGTTGGAGTACAGTGGCCGGATCTCAGCTCACTGCAAGCTCCGCCTCCCGGGTTTACCATTCTCCTGTCTCAGTCTCCCGAGTAGCTGGGACTACAGGCGCCCGCCACCTCGCCCGGCTAGTTTTTTTGTATTTTTAGTAGAGACGAGGTTTCACCGTGTTAACCAGGATGGTCTCGATCTCCTGACCTCGTGATTCCCCCGTCTCGGCCTCCCAAAGTGCTGGGATTACAGGCTTGAGCCACCGCGCCCGGCCTAGAAAATATATTTAATGTGATTTCAATCTTCTTAAATTTGTTAAGACTTCTTTTGTGGAATAACATATAATCTATTCTGGAGAATGTGTCATGTGCACTTGAGAGAAATTTGTTTTCTGTAGCTGTGGGATAGAATGTTCTGTATATGCCTGTTAGACCATTTGATCTAAAGAATATAGTTCAAGTCTGGTGTTTCCTTACTGATTTTCTGTCTGGATGATCTGCCCTTTTGTGAAAGTGGAATGTTGAAGACTCCTACTATTGTTGTATTACAATTTATTTCCTCTTCAGATATATTACTATTTGTTTTACAATCTTAGGTGTTCCAATGTTGGGTATATATGTACCTGACAATTGTAAAAGTGTTACATCTTGATTAATTAATACATTTATCATTATATATTGCTCTTCTTTGTCTTGTTTTAAAGTTATTCACTTAAAGTTTATTTTACTTGATACATGTATGCCTGTTATCTTTTGGTATCCACTTGCATAGAATATCTTTTCCATTTTTTCACTCTCCGTGTATGTGTCCTTACGTGTTATGCTTTTTTTCTGTTGCTACTTGCAGGATTATCTCTTTGTCTTTGATTTTGGACAGTTTTATTTTATCATGTCTTTGTATAGTCTTGTTTGGGCTGAATTTGATTGGAGACCTTTGACTTTCCTGTTCCTAGATATTTGTTGTAGCTAGTGACTTGCTTTTGGCACTGGGAATGGCTTAGGGTCCCACTAGAGGTGCCAGTGGCACTGATGTCTGGGTGGCACACATAGAACAGTCACAAAGCTGAGGACTAAAGAATGAGAATGTGTGGAGAAACTACAGTTCTGGGAACTGGGGCAGTAATAGGACTAGTGCCTAGGGTGCAGGGACTCCCACTGCCATGTTGGTTACTGTATGTGAGGCATGGATGATTGTGAACTAGCCAGAGTGCCAAGAGTGGCAGAATAGACATGCACAGTGTTAGAGCAGCTCCGGGGCTGGGCTACTGCTTAACTCTCTAGGCAGCTGAGCTAGTGCCTGGGTCACAGAGGCTTACACTGCCACATTAGTAACAGTGTGCAAGGTGATCGTGAAGCAGTATACTTGTGAAATAGTTGAGAAGATGAGAATGGGAATGCAGGTGTGTGCAGGTTTAGAGCAGTTTCAGAAACAGGGCAGGGCCTAGCTATTTATCAGAGCTGGGCTGATGTTCAAAGCATGGGCATATACTGCAAGAACTTAGCCCTGGAGCCTATGTGTGCCAACTAACATCTTATGGCTGTGGTTCCAGTATCTGAAAGGTAGATTGTACCAGTACAGCTACAGAGTCTGGGGCTGAAACATGGGCACTTACAGGGAGGCTGGGCTTCAGGGTCAGGGTTTGCACAGAATACCTGAATGAACGTATGCACGCATCTGTGGCAGTTCTTTTCCAGAAGAAGCTTCTTTCCTGAGGTGACTGAACAGCAGCCAATTCTTGTGTGGGAGAAGAGTATACAGTGGCATCTCCCTCTCTGGGTTCCTCAGCCAGGATAGCTGTTGATTACTTCAGTGACACAAGATGCTGGTCTCCTTTGTAGAGCAGACTTGTGGGGATCACAGTGGTTCCAACCATGTAGCTGATATCAATAGCTTTTATGTTTCTTCTTTGCTTGTACTGATATCTTGAGTATTCTGATCTCATCAGTGATCCTTTCGATGTACATATATTCCATTTTTGTTTCAACATGTTATAGCAGATTCATTAATGAGCTCTTGAGCCCTCTCTGGCCTATTTTTGATTTTGAATAGCTGTCTATAGTTTTTTTTGCAGGGGAGATGAGAGCTGCTATGCCCTCTCCACAATCTTTGTGACATCACTCCCAAGTTGAATTTCCTGATCCTCATTGCCTATATTAACATAATCATAAAGGCTAAATTATAGATGTTTCAGAAGCACACATATTAGATCTTTAAGAGCTCCCATGGAATTCTCTCCTCAGCCCATTGAAGTAAATCATCAATTGTTTTGATAACATCTATAAAAAAGCAGGTATAAACTGCCTGGAGAAAAATGTAGTTTTGTTTAATGGAAAGCATGAAAATAGATTTTTCAAATGTTTGATCATGTTTTTTTGGCAATTTTTAAAATAGATGTTCCTGTATAAAACATAAAATGAATGGGAGAATACATATATAAATATATTAATGTTTTGCTTAGCAAAACGTATACATTCTGAGAAATGCATTATTGGACAATTTCGCTATTGTATGAACATCCAAGAGTATACTTACACAACTGAGATAGTATTGAGTACTACATACCTTGACTACATGGTATAGCCTTTTGCTGTGATCGCCATCTTATATATGGTTCATTACTGACTGAAATACTGTCATGTGGCACATGATTGTATATTTTAATTTCATTTCCCCTGTATATGATAAAACTAATAGAAAGAAATATAATTTATCCTTCCCCACACCCATTTTTCTTATATGACAAAAATATCTTCTTCTAATTTGTGACTTATCATTTAATTTTCTTTACTTATGATTTTTATTTACTGAGACTTAACATTGTTTATTATTATTTTTGGATTCTGTGCCTTTTTAAAGAACAGTTTCTCTATCTAGAGCCAAGGCATATATTTTTAAAGTTTTTAACATTATTTTTCACATGTGTGTATTTAATTTACAAGAAATTGATTTTTGAATATGAAAGACTGCTACATAATTTTGTATCTCTGTGTGGATATACAGTTGTTCCAGCATGATTTATTGAGTGATCTATAATTTTCCAGCTTGTCTACACTGTCATATTTATTCAGTAATTAAGCTCTATATTCTGTTTCATGAGTTGATTTAAAAGGAATTAATGGAGTAAAATTATGGTATCTTACAAGCATAGCTTTTCATGTTTTGATATTCACCAGAGAAGGTTTTCCTTTCTCATTTTAGGTAATGTTCCTTAAAAATATATTATTTAGTGTTTGTAACTTTGGGCTTTTGCCTTATGCATCCCATTACATTCTTTTCAAGTTTTACAAATGATCGCTGAAAATTTGATTGGGATTTCTTATAATCTATAAATAAATTTAGGCATAATTGACATCTTGAATATATTAAACCCTATATCCATAAACATATGTATTCACTGATTTGGATCTTCTTTACTGTTTCTCAAAGTGTTTCTTAAAAAAAAAATTAATAAAAGCTTTCTGTATAGACTGAATTTGTGCATTATACATTTTTATCAAGAGCATTTGAAAAATTTCATTATCGAACTATTGTTGTTTAGAAATGCAACTGATCATAGTACGTGGAATTTATATTATAGTGGATCTGAATATGTTACCCAGGACTATGGCTATAGGAGACCAGACTATATCATCCCAAAATAGAAAATACACTTTTTTTTGGCCTATAAGATTATTTTGAGAAAGAGCAGATATAATAGAAACTCTAAAACCAGAGTAGAAATTATACCTTTATTAGGGAAATTTGCATTTGTAAAGGAAATTTGTATTTGTAAAAGTCTATCCTTCTCTGTACCTGAAAGAGTACATGACTCTAAATCATAAGATCATTTTATCTATGGAGAAGGCACTGATGTAAATCTGCAAAACAACTTTTATTCTTGTTCACCTTGCTTTTCATGGTCACCTTGCCATAACATACCTCCCAGATATCCTTCTCTTTTTTTTTATTTTTTTATTTATTTTTTATTTTTTTATTATTTTAGCTGAAGATGGTGTTTAAGCTTAAATGCTGAGCTACCCCTTTGAGAGTTGATTGCCTTGTCTTTTTTCTCAAAAATATACATGTTTGTTTTTCTCTTGTTAATCTGTCTTTTGTTACAAATGCCCCAGCTGAAAACCTAGAAGGATAGAATGAAAATGATTGCTTTTCTAAAGTGTAATATGTGTAATATATATTCTCCTGCCCCATCAAAGCAATTATTCAGTACTTATGGCAACCTTATGGAACATAACTGATGTAAATAACAAGAAACAAATGTACATGTGTAATGGAGTTTCTAAAACATATTGCCTCCAAGTAAATTTCTTTTAGAATATAAACAAAGGAACAAGTAAAAAATACATTGAAAAAAATCTTCAGTTACTTTTAATCTACTGAAGACATTCATTTTAAAAGGTATTCACTTCTATTTATTTTTAAGGCTGAAGTTTCCAGAAGCAGTCCAAACAATAATGCAAAAGGAAAGGAAAGAAAATAAACAAACCCTTCTTTTTATTGAGACTTTATTCAGTTTCCATTTCGATATATTGCAGAAAGAGTCCATCTCTGTTTATCTTAAAAGTTATTGGCTATTTCTTGTTGACAGTTTTAACAGATTCACTTAGAGGAACCTAACTAGACTGCTCTGTGACAGTATCAGCAGGCGTTCTTGTTATGCCCAGACCGTTTATTCCCCGAAGAAGACCACCAGAGTCCAGAGTCAAAGCTAAGCAGCAAGGATCTTTATTACAGGTTCGAACCTGGAACTCTCCCTCGCTCGTGAAACGAGACGGGCAGGAGAGCTCCCCCACTGAGCTCCGAGCAGTGTTATATAGTCTAAGAAAAGTGGGCATAGAGTTATTATACAAATCAGATATATGATTGGCTAGTGTTTGAACAAGGCGATTTGGCTAACTATGATTGGTTCCCGCCATTTCTGATATTTTGGTTCAAACTTTGAGGCGGGAGAGCAGGTTTATGGCAGCAAGAGTTTATCTTACTTAAACACGTCTTGTGACCTTACAAAATCTCTGGTATGTGCAAAACAAAATCTCTGGTACGTGCAGAAAACCAGGTACTCACAGAACTTACGAAATCTCTGGTATGTGCAAAGATTAGAGAGCAGAACAAGGGTGTAGCGGGTGGGGGGCGGGTACACATCTATCTTTGTGTCCTTTCATTCTCACCCCCAGTTCAAGCAATCTATAAACCCAGCATGAGAGATCGTGATAAAAATCAGTTGTGAAACTCATACAGTGGGTGAAGTAGATAGTAACTCTGCATTTTTCATGAATTTTGAGGGGAAAAATGGCACAGTAGTTAATCACAGCATGATAACTTCAAAATGACTTGCTGATGAGTTCCCAAAAAAAAGTCCTAGTAAATCATTGAAGAGTATGGAGAACCTATTTGCTAAGCATAATTTAGCATGTTTTCTGCATATGCTATTTATAAGTATGATGCTAATTCATTACCATTCTTGAGAAAGGTCTAGGCTCTTCTTTCTTTACAACTCCATTTATTTGGTAGGGAAATTGTTCAGTAATCTCAAGTATACTGGCAGAATTGGAGGAGGAAACCTATCTTCTTGATAGGTTCTTGAATACCTTTTACTTTTTCCCTAGAGGAAAATAACTTTTTTTAAAATTTCCATCTGTCCCCACACACCTAGAGCTGAAAACCTGCCAGGCATTGAGGTTGGAATGAGTCCATATTTAGAATATTTGAATCTTTCTTTTGTGGCTGACTCCTCTTTCCCTCACTCCAACTCTCTTGTCCTCCCACACCAATGTAACCACTCAACAGGTTCATTTTGCCTGCTGCCTAGATTGAGCTGATTTATCAAGACAAAGGAATTAAAATAGAGAAAGAGCTTAATTCACACAGAGCAGTCTGAAAGGAAGACCTGAGTTTTATTATTACTCAAATTAGTCTCGCCCCAAATTCACAGACTGGATATTTTTGAGGATAATTTGGCAGGTAGGAGGCCAGGGAGTGAGCATTGCTGATTGGTTGGGTTGGAGATAAAATCAGAGGGAATCAAAGCTTTCCTTTGCGTTGAGTCAGATCCTGGGTCCGGGCCACAAAACCAGATGAGCCAGTTTGTTGATTTGGGTGGGGGCAGCTGATTCATTGAGTGCAGAGTCTGAAGAATATCTTGAGCACCAATCTTAGGTTTTAAGAGAGCGGTGTTAACCCTAGGAACAATTGAAGAGGTTCAGAATCTTGTAGCCACCAGCTGCATGACTCATAAGCCATGCTTTATAATCATATGGCTAATTTGTTAGTCCTACAATGGCAGTCTGGTTCCCAGGCAAGAAGAAAATTTGTTTTTGGAAAACTCTTATTTTCACTCCTGTCCGTGTAAAGAGACCACCAAATAGGCTTTGTGTGAGCAACAAGGCTGTTTATTTCACCAGGGTGCAGGTGGGCTGAGTCCAAAAACAGAATCAGAGAAGGGAGATAGGGGTGGGACCGTTTCATAGGATTTGGGTAGGTAAAGGAAAATTACAGTCAAAGGGGGTAGTTCTCTGGCGGGCAGGAGCGGGGGTCACAAGGTGCTCAGTGGGAGAGCTTTTGAGCCAAGATGAGCCAGGAGAAGGAATTTCACAAGGTAATTATCATCAGTTAAGGCAGGAACAGGCCATTTTCACTTCTTTTGTCATTCTTCAGTTACTTCAGGCCATCTGGATGTATACTTGCCAGTCACAGGGGATATGATGGCTTAGTTTGGGCTCAGAGGCCCTGACAATTATCATCTTTGTCTCAAAGTTAAACTATAAACTAAGTTCCTCAAAAAGTAAGTTTGGTTTATGCGCAGGGATGAACAAGGACAGTTTGATAGTTAGAAGCAAGATGGACTCAGGTCAGATCGCTTTCACTGTCATAATATTCTCACTGTGATACTTTTTGCAAATGTGATTTCATCAATGTTTTGTATACGTACATTTGTCTCTAATTCTTCAATTTTGTATTCTTGAGATAAGTCACGAGTTACTTTTGTCAATTAGAAAAGACAGGCTGACATACACAGCACTATTTCTCAACTGCTTCTCCTGAGAAAATCAAATAAGTGAGCCACTTTAGAAACAAAAGCAGCTTGGAGGACATGACCACTTAGAAATTACCTAGTCTAATTTTGTCATTGAGAAGTCATCCTTAACTCTTTTGCTATTATTTTCTGTTTTTAATTTAAAGTATAATTTTCACTTGTATAAAACATTAACTTGTGTTAAAAAGTGTATTTAATTCTTTAAATAGCCAATGAGGGGGCCATGGGCTCTTGGTCCCTTAAAGAGTCACTGAAAAATCCCTGACATGAGGCAGATAGACTAATAAGAAAAAATGACATACAGATGTATTTAGTCTATATACACAGAAGCCTTTAAAATGAAGACCCGACTTTCCAATGAGTTATGAGAAAGCTTATATACCATCTTGAGGTTACAAAAAACAAAACAAAACAACAAAAAAAAAAACGGTGGGAGCTCAGATTCTGGTAAAACAGGTTATGGGAAAGGGGAGAAGAGGAATTCTATTGAGGGACAATAAATGGTTTCTAGGGAGGAATGAATGGATATGGATCAGGAACAGAGATTAACTTATAAATAGTTCTCTTGGGGATTTAAATGATCCTCAGAGACAGTCGTCATAATTGTAAAAGGGATTGCTCAGGTGTGGTTACTCTTAGTCTTCTTTTCTGCAATAATGAGATAATAGGCAGGGGGAAGAAAAAACAATTGTTCGTATAGGTGGGAAAACAGAAACATCAACATCTGTGGGAGAGACAAGGAGAGGTGGGGAAAAATCAGAGAACTTGAGATTCATCTTCAGTTCAGCATGTCAAAATGCCATATTTTGAGGTATTGTTTTCTGAGCCACAACACTAGCAAGCCAGTTAGGCAAGTACGAGTTCACTTAAGGACCCAGAAACTTGGGGGCAATATTCAAAGATGGTATTTGAATAATATACCTAACTTAGAAAAGTAACTGGTTAAAGTCCTGCATAACTATAAATCCGCTAGGGGTTATCTTTGTACTAGCAAAATTTATTTTAATTGGTCCAAAAACTAGAGGTTAACATATAACTTCACCAAGTGTAAGGCTTTCATTAATAGCAAATATCAAAATAAAATAATAATACATTTCCTAGAAACCTAAATAATCCTTACTGGACTTGAATTTTTGAAGCAATCCTTCAGTGGAATATTAGAAGACATTCAGCCATCATCTGGCCTTATTTAAAAACTGCATCATTTTTATTACCTAATCTTTTCAGACAAATTTGACAGCTTAGAATGTTGACTAATATATATTTAATAAACACCAATTTATAACTTAAAATATTTTACTTCTTTTTATTACTATACAAATATAAATACTTTATCATTTCATTTGGGTCACCATTTTAGAAAACGTATCTGTTAGAACAGAATACCACAGACAGGTAACTTATATTTAATATATGTATATATTATATATATATATGTGTGTGTGTGTGTATATTTTTATTCATACACGTATATATTTCTGACAGTTCTAAAGAGTGGGCATTCCAAGATTGAAGTGCCTGGATCTGGTGACAGCCTTCTTGCAATGTTTTCTCATAGCAGAAGGTGGAAGGACAAGAGAGGGCAAGAGCAAGAAGGGACTGAGCTAGTTTTTATAACAATCCATTCACACAATAACAACATTAATCCATTCACGAGGGCAGAGCCCTCATGATCTGAGCACCTTTATTTGGCCCCACCTACCAACACTTGAATTGGGGAGTAAGCTTCTAACACATGAACTTTGGGGGGACACATTAAAATCATGATGACTTGCTAAGTAATTTAACTGATGTTTTTGTGGTAAATTCCTTTTCTTTGATTTTTAAAAATGCAGTCATATTGTTATTTTGAACTGTCTGTTGATTTCTGAACCAACTCTTTGGATATGATTTTTTAAACTACTAAATCGTGTAAACCTAGAGAAGAAGGAAACTCTGAAGTCATTGTGTATAATTTTCTTACTTTTTAGATGATGAAATTTAGTCTCTAACAAGTTAAGTTAGCTTCTTAAGGTCATAGAGCTAGGCTGATAACACCATGATAAAATATAGAAGTTTTTAGTTGTTTGTTTTTGTTTTTTAACTTTTATTACTGGTGGCAAGTCTGGGTAGACTGCAGTCCTCAATTGTTGTCTTGTTGAGAGAAAGAATTCAGCCAAGACACAAAAGTAGATTTAAGGCAGAAATGAGAGTTTATTGATGCAAAGAAAAATACACTTGGAAGAAACCAAGTGGGCAACTCAAAAGATTGAGTGCCCTACCTGATTGTTGGTTCAAGGCTCTTAAAGAATTGCTATTTCCTGTTCTTCTTTTATTCCAAGTCTTATCCCCTCATCCTTTCCCTTATGTGGGCTGTTGGCTAATCACTGCATGCTCAGTGACTTGCCAGTATACTGGAGGAGCTGCATGTGCCATTTGGTGGTTGAAGTTACAGACATGCTCTCTTGGGGAAATTTTTCCCTTACCAGTCTAATGCACCTGGTGGAAGGTCAAACTCCACGAATTTGACCCTTACTGTACACACCTGTACATGTCCCCAAGGAAAGTCAAATTCCACCATTTTACCATTTACTGCACATGCCTGAACAACTTTGCTCAATTCTTCCTTTTCTTTTCTTTTCTTTTTTTTTTTTTTTTTTTTTAATACTTTAAGTTCTGGGATACATGTGCAGAACGTACAGGTTTGTTACATAAGTATACACGGGCCATGGTGGTTTGCTACACCTATCAACCCATCTACATTAGGTATTTCTCTGAATGCTATCACTCCCCTTGACTCCCACCCCACAACAGGCCCTGGTGTGTGCTGTTCCCCTCCCTGTGCCCATGTGTTCTCATTGTTCAACTCCCACTTATGAGTGAGAACATGCAGTGTTTGGTTTTCTGTTCCTGTGTTAGTTTGCTGAGAATGATGGTTTCCAGCTTCACCCATTTCCCTACAAAGGACATGAACTTGTCTTTTTTTATGGCTGCATAGTGTTCCATAGTGTATTTTCTTTATCCAGTCTATCACTGATAGGCATTTGGGTTGGTTCCAAGTCTTTGCTATTGTGAACAGTGCCACAATAAACATACATGTGTATGTGTCTTTATAGTAGCATGATATATAATCCTTTGGGTACATAAACAGTAATGGGATTGCTGAGTCAAATGGTATTTCTGGTTCTATATCCTTGAGGAATTGCCACACTGTCTTCCACAATGGTTGCACTAATTTATACTCCCACCAGCAGTGTAAAAGCTTTCCTATCCCTCTACATCCTTTCCAGATATTTTTAATGATCACCATTCTAACTGGTGTAAGATGGTATCTCGTTGTGGTTTTGATTTGCCTTTATCTAATGACTAGTGATGGTGATTTTTTTTTGATATATTTTTGGGTGCATCAATGTCTTTTTTTGAGAAATGTCTGTTCATATCCTTTGCCCACTTTTTAATGGGGTTGTTTGTTTGTTTTAAATTTGTTTAAGTTCATTGTAGATTCTGGATATTATCCCTTTGTCAGATGGATAGATTGAGACCAATTTCTTCCATTCTATAGGTGGCCTGTTCACTGTGATGACAGTTTATTTTGCTGTGCAGAAGCTCTTTAGTTTAATTAGATACCATTAGTCAATTTTGGCTTGTATTGCCATTGCTTTTGGTGTTTTAGTCATGAAGTCTTTGCCCATACCTATCTCCTGAATGGTATTGCCTCGGTTTTCTTCTAGGGCTTTTATGGTTTTAGGTTTTATGTTAATATCTTTAATCCATCTTGAGTTAATTTTTGTATAAGGTGTAAGTAAGGGGTCCAGTTTTAGTTTTCTGCATATGACTAGCCAGTTTTCCCAACACCATTTATTAAATAGAGAATCCTTTCGCCATGGCTTGTTTTTGTCAGGTTTGTCAAAGATCAGATGGTTGTAGATGTGTGGTGTTATTTCTGAGGCCTCTGTTCTGTTATATTGGTCTATATGTCTGTTTTGGTACCAGCACCATGTTGCTTTCGTTACTGTAGCCTTGCAGGATAGTTTGATATCAGGTAGTGTGATGCCTCCCACTACGTTCTTTTTGCTTAGGATTGTCTTGGCTATATGGGCTCTTTTTTGGCTCCATATGAAATTTAATGTAGTTTGTTTTTTGTGTTTTTTTCTAATTCTGTGAAGAAAGTCAATGATAATTTGATGAGAATAGCATTGAATCTATAAATTACTTTGGGCAGTATGGCCATTTTTTTCGATATTGGTTATTCCTATCCTTGAGCACGGAATGTTTTTCCATTTGTTTGTGTCCTCTCTCATTTCCTTGAACAGTGGTTTATAGTTCTCCTTGAAGAGGTCCTTCACATCCCTTGTAAGTTGTGTTCCTAGGTATTTTATTCTCTTCATAGCAATTGTAAATGGGGGTTCATTCATGATTTGGCTCTTTATTATTGGTGTATAGGAATGCTTGTGATTTTTGCACATTGATTTTGTACCTTGACACTTTGCTGAAGTTGCTTATAAGCTTAAGGAGATTTTGGGCTGAGACTATGGGGTTTTCTAAATATACAATCATGTCATCTGCAACATATTTGCTCAATTCTTAGGATTTTATTGGGAGTTGTGGCCCACAATTAAAGGGCCACCTGACAATTGCAAGACAGTCACCTGACATTACTTTGGGGCCCTATCCTTCCCTACTATTGTCTGCCTATCTACTACTCTAACTTCATAGCAAACTTGAATCTGATTCATGGTGTTAAGTGTCATAAATTAGTTAACTAAATCTGTATATTCTCTGTGTACAATGTCATAATGGTTGTCAATTGGAAAGTGGGGTTTTCTTTCGAAAAAAAAAAACTGCATAATTAACTTTTGGAGATTGTTAGTCTTAATTTAGTTACATATTTTAAAAGAGATACTATGCTTTATAAAATATTGCTGAAATTGAATGATTTTCTATAATAAGTTTTGATCATAAATGAAAATGTAGCTGAATATTAAATTAGCAAAAATAAAAATATAACATAATTTTACATTATTTTTCTCCTGCAAATACTCTGTAATGTGACTACATATTTAGTGAATGAACTTGAAATAATTATTGAATATTCTACTGAGTTTCTAAGTATTTTGATTTAATTTTGCAACTGGTATAATTGATAATGAATTACTGTATCCTTTTCACTAAAACTTTGGCAGCGTTTTGTGTTGAAATGAGTATGTACTAAACTAGGAAGCTGGAGACATAAATTCAAGTTCTTCTTACAAGCCAGGGCTTGTTATATAATTGTTTGAACAATTTATTCAAATTCTGTCAACTGTAATTTCTTTATCAGTAAAATGAAGCAGTTGGATGAAAGGATACTTAATTCTTTCTAGAACTAACATTGTATGAATTCTGTAAATGTTGATGAAAAAGTGGTACTATAGGGCTCCCTGGCTTAGAATTCATTCAGGCAAAAAAAGTATCATTTTATTAAACTTGATGCATCAATGATCAGTATCAGCTTCAAACCACCTACAGATATTATAATTGCTTTGGAAGTCTTAGCCAATTAATACCACATTTTTACAAAATTATTTAAACTGTACTTCATGCAGAGGACTGTTAAAATCACAGCACATTTTTAAAGTTACCAAAGGAAACTTTTACAACTGGCTATTGAAATAAAATTAACTGAATTAGCACAGTATTTATTTCATTTCATTTCAGTCAGGCAAATTATATATAAGTCATACCTACTGAAGGCATTCTGTCCCTGTGAAATTTAAAATAAAATTGGCTCAAACTTTATATATTTTGGGAAATTGAGAGCCCTGACTAACTATCTCCAGAGTCTTGCTATGTGGAGGTCCAGGGAACATGGTATACCTACTTCAAGATTCCTTTATTTATTAAATTTGGAAGATTTCTGATATTTCAGGGTTTTTTTTTCACTTATTTCATTCTTTCTATGCTGTTCTTATATTAACTACAAATTTTGGATAACAGTATGGGAATACACTACAATAAGTTATAGGTGACTATTAAAATATGTTAATTGTTCCTCTTAAAATTGTTTGGCTATGACCCCATGGATGATATGTACTCTGCTATGTTTTCTTATTAAGCTGCCTCATTCGAATTTGATGTTTTCTTGTCTTTTGTTAGCTCACATCTGATTTTTGTTCCTGATATTTGCTGATAACTTTTTGCAAATATAAAATGTCAAATTGTCTCTTGAACAAACATAGCTTCTTCCAGAGGGAATATAGTAGTCAGATAGTAGACTAATTTTTTTTTTTGTATTTACTAAACATGCATGCTATATGTGTATATGGTGTATATGGTAATTTTCTATAATTATCATATACAAAAATTATTATATACACATATAGCATGTTTATATAATATACAAAAATTTGTGAGAAAGTTGGTGCAGAAATTACGATATTGTAAAATATTTACATTAAAATACTGTATTTTTATAACCATTTAACTAATTTAGAAAATTACTTTCTGATAAAAAATATTAAATGTTATATAAAATTCTGCTTATTAATGCTAACTAAGTAATATTCATAGTATGAATCAGCACTTTCAAGATTATAATAACATGTATTTTAAAAGATTTGTAATAGAAGTAGAGTAGTGGTTTTCATTGTTTTTGCATTTCTAAACCCAAAAAGTATTTTGAAAAACTATTGACAACCCTACATATTTTTAAGATGTCATCTAAAATTTATTAGTTTAAATATTTGGAAGGTGGTAATTTCTAAAACATCGTACATATTGACACTTAAAAATAAAACTGTTGCATTACCTTTTGAACATATCTAAAAGATACCATTTAATACATGCCATTACCCATTTAGAAAAGCAAAATAAGACACACAAACATGACATACCTGGAAGTTAACAATTAGGTCAATAAAAAATGTAAGAGATAATAAGGATCTGAATTCAATGGCAAATGAAATAGAAAAGGGGGACTGCACTATAAATATTTGAGAATTAGAACTAATAAAGGGAGTCTTGAGAGAGAAGTAAATGGTGACTCAGGAAGTCTCTTCAGCTAATTGGGACCATTAAAGGTTTAGGTTTGGTTAATGGAAAGATTCATTTGCCTAAGCAGATTTTGTGTTATAGACCGTAATGTTAATAGTAGAGCTTACGTAAAAATATCCAACATGAAGTTTTAAATTATGTCTGCCTATGGATGGCAATCTAAGATGTGGGTTCCAACTTGCCTATAGAAAAATAAATGCCGCTGGAGGCAAAGTTGATTGTCAGCCTTAGCAGGAGATAACATTGACGCTCTGGGTCTTTCCAATCACATTTTCATTAGTATTGTCCGCAAGATAAAGAGTAAATTCAAGAGCAAACAACTTTTAATCTGAGAATATCTGTGAATTATCAAAGGTACCAACAATCAAAATAAGAGATAATGAAAAAATAACAAAGTACTAACAGGTCTTTAAAAAAAAAATCTTCAGGCTTGAAGATTATGGCTAGACCATTGGTTGTCAAATCTCTCTGCAACTTAGAACCACCTGAAAGCTTTAAAAAATATAATGACATGGATGTACCCATAGAATAAGAAGATACTGTGTATGGGCCAGTATATATAATATGCATACTCATACTCTTTAATGTAAATGTGCTTTGTATATTCATTATATTACACATATTCATTATATATATTCATTTAATACACTTTAACTTAAAGGTTGTGTGCTTTTGGATGCTTCAGAAAGAATAAAAAATGTGAAAGACATCAGAATTGTGTCTGCCTATGAGTGGCAGAGATGCATGCCATCATTTCAGTGCACGTTGAACAGTATTTTCTATACAATGAGTAAAAGTCTTAAATACACACACATACATCACATACACACACGTACTTCTGAAGTGAAATTTACAAAATCATGGACACCAAGAACAGTCTAACACCTTTTTTGTGTCCTGCAATAGATACAAGTTTTGAATATTGTTATTACATAATTATATATAATTATATTATATATAATATGCAATATATAATAATGTATTATATGTTATATGTGATATATAAATAATGCATTATTATATGCTATATTAATAATATAGCATATATTACATGTTATATTAATAATACATATTATGTCATATATTATATATTATAATTATATATAATTATAATTATTATATTTTATAAAACAATATAAATATAAGTATAAATATTATTACCAAGTGTTATAGTGATTGATATTATCTTAGTATGAATGAATGAATATTAGCATCTTAGAATATTAGTAAATGCAGATTATAGTTTGTCAATGTTTTGAGTAATAGATATAATGTAGGATATGATCATTATAAATATTTGACAAAATATAAACTACAAAACTGAAATACATTGTTTAATATCATTTTAAAAAGTCATCAAAGTGTTTGATATATTTTAAGGAAACTAGAAAGTATTTTAACTAACACTGCAATAAAAATCTTTGAACTAAGTTTTAAAATTTAAAGGACTGTATATTCCAAATTAATGCTGTTTGAAAGGTACAAGTTAAAATATACCTCAAAAATTAGATATAAAGTAATTTTCAGTACCATAAATTCAAAAATTGGGCAACATTATTGGAAAAGTTTTATAACTATATTATTTGTGTATCAAAATATCTAGAGATATAATTAATGAAATAAACATGGTATTTAAATGATAATTATTCAGAAAATTGCTCAACTGTATACTTTATTTGGTAAACTATAGTAAAAACATAGTATTTCATCTTGTTTTATTAACAGTTAACTGAGATTGAGTTCTTCCTGTTTGGGTGTGGATATTAAGACGCAAAGATGAAAAATTATATTTACGCCCATGAAAAACCTTACGGCCTAATCTTGGGGAGTGAATATGTAGCAATCATTTCTGTACCTGCAGAAAAACAACCCAGTAGTTACATAGAAAATCTATTGGGAGTGACCAAAAAACAAACATTTTTCTTTCCTTTCTTTTCTTTTTTTCTCTTTTTGAGATAGTGCTTACTCTTGTACAGGCTGGAGTGCAGTGACGTGATCTCAACTCACTGCAACCTTGGCCTACCAGGTTTAAGCAGTTCTTGTGCCTCAGCCTCCAGAGTATCTGGGATTACAGGCATAAGCCACCATGCCAAGCTAATTTTTATGTTTTTAGTAGAAATGGGGTTTTGCCATGTTGACCAGAAAAAAACTAAAGACTGATCTCAAATTCCTGGCCTCAAGTGATCTGCCCGCATCAGCCTCTCAAAGTGTTGGGATTACAGGGATGAGCCACTGCACCCAGCCTGCTTTTATTTATTATGCTTAGGTTTTTATTTATTATAGCTTCTCTCTTTATTCTATTTCATTTATTATGGATTTTGTATAATATCAACTTTGATGTTTCTTTTTTTTTTTTTTTTTTTTTTTGAGGCGGAGTCTCGCTCTGTCGCCCAGGCTGGAGTGCAGTGGCGCGATCTCGGCTCACTGCAAGCTCCGCCTCCCGGGTTCACGCCATTCTCCTGCCTCAGCCTCCCGAGTAGCTGGGACTACAGGCGCCCACAACCGCGCCCGGCTAATTTTTTGTATTTTTAGTAGAGACGGGGTTTCACCGTGGTCTCGATCTCCTGACCTTGTGATCCGCCCGCCTCGGCCTCCCAAAGTGCTGGGATTACAGGCGTGAGCCACCGCGCCCGGCCAACTTTGATGTTTCTAAACATAATTTAAAGAACTGTGATATTATTAAAAGTGGGAAATTATTTAAAATCTTCCATTTCATCAAACTCTCTCTTATTATAATTAAGGAAACTAGGATATGGTGAGGTTGTGACTTTTCTGGAGTTATGGAGCAAAAGTGTTGGACTAACCTAGATTTGCTATTGTCAGAATTATCCTCTGTGTGTTCTCCGCACATAGGCCAGGCTGATGCATTTGCAGAATGAATGACACGGCAGTGCATCTTGGGGTCAAGTAGAAAGGTAATTTCGTTCAGTCCCATTTTTCTTTTTGCTATATCCGAAGTTGTGTTTCTTGCTATATTCTTGTTATTCGTCGTCTTGGTGGCAGTGGCGGCTCATCTGGAACAGCTACTACGCGGAAGCCAGATGCATCAGAGGAGGCTTGACTGGGGATGTGCAATCTGTGGAGCTGGTAGGGGCTGGGAACAAGCAGGAGTCCAGTATTCCCCGGTGCAGCGGCAGCCACCCAGCTGTGACTCCTGACCCAGATATCCCTGTGCTCTTGTGGGTCTGGGAAACCCCTTACCCCTGCAGGTTCGTAAGTGCCTGCTCCTGCTCTCTGGCCTCTCCCCACTCCCAGCTCCTGCTTCAGCGTAGAGCAAAGTTGTGGCCAAGCCTGGGCACCTTCGTAAGCCAGCCTGGTGTGCACACACTCAAGGCTGTGCTGACATACCACCCTCCCTGCCGCCTTGACCCCTTCCAGGCTTTGGGCGCTGGTGAGCTTGGGAGGGAGGCCAGGTGTCAGAGGTCAACTGGGTGCTGGCCTTCATTCGCCCCTTGGCACTGACAGCCTCGGTGCCCTGGATGGCATGTTGATGGCAGCAGGAGGCAGACAGGTTCCTAGACAGGAAAAAAAGGCTCCAGTGAAACCCCACCTTCAAGCAAGAGCAATGGACAGCCTGAAGTCTGGGGGCTCGGATGCAGGTTCTGGATGGAGTCTGTGACCAGAGTGAGAACTTAGGGTACTTTTCCCAGGCCCTCCCACTGCCATCCATGAACCAATCAGCATGGATTTCCTCCCTGGTGAGCTCATAAAAACCCCGGGTCTCAGCCTCAGCCAGACTCAGACACTCTTCTTGATGACCTCCCTGCAGGTAGGAGCTACCCACTTCAAGTCTCCAATACACAAAGACCTGTCTGTGGAAAGGAGTTACCCATTTTGGGTCTCCTGAGAGCTATTCTGTCACTCAATAAAACTCCTCTCTGCCTTGCTCGCCCTCCAGTTGTCAGCGTAACCTCATTCTTCTTGGATTCAGGAAAAGAACTCAGGACCCATCAAACCTCAGGAGTGAAAGGAGCTCTAACATGTTCCTGGCTGGCTTGCTGAGCTGTAGGTGATTATGCACTCCCAGACTGTAACAGTGAAGAGTGGCATTTCTTCTGAGAGCCCAGACCTCAGAGCTCCACGAGCCAGGGTTGTGGCATGTTGTAACACCCTCTTTGGGGCCCCACAACTCCTGGCATCTCCGAGCTCTCAGCTGCCACTGTGTTCTGCTCCTCTGGATACTGGTGCCTACAGCAGAGACTGTTTGTGACTTGTTGTACATCTAGTCCAGATGTAGCCTCACACAAACTCGCACCTGTGCCTGCGCCTGGAGCTGCCTGCCCCACTGCAGTAGCTGGCGTGCCTGCCTGTACGCAGTGGCTGGACCCTGCACTCGCTCACACACACATCTCTCACCACTCTGTACCTGGCTCAGCCTTGGCAAGTGTGGGATCTGGGCTGACAGCGTGAGATGAGTGATGCCTGCTGGGCTGGGTGGGCAGAACAAGCCTAGCAGGTGCCAGCAAATTTCAAGCAGAGGCTTCACCAGTCACAGAGGTGTCTGGCTGGTGAAGTGACACCCGAAGGATCTTGTGACATTGTTTTAATTCTTATTATAATTTACTTTGGAATATCAACAATTTATCATAACTATACTATCTGTACATTTTTAATGACTAAAGTCTCTTTATATTGATTTCAAAACAGTTCTTAATATACTGAAACCAGATCTATGACATATATTATTACCATATACTGTTACAATACAAATAATAGTATTTGTTTTCTGCTTTTATTATCCAAATTTTCCTAAGAATTAAATATATGTGATATTAGAGACAATTTTAAAACACATTAAGAATTATATTAATTAAGTTATATGGAATTCATATGAAAAGATAATAACAATGGACAAGATAAAAGTAGCAGCAGCCTTAAGTGAATTGTTGCAAAATTAAGTCAAGATACACCTGAAAAAACTAGACATATTACAATAAAATTTTGAGGATATTAAAATTTATAATGCCCATGGAGCTAATATTGCTAATATTTTTTTTTCTGAAAATAGCTACATTATTATTATATGATATTTTAAATATTTTATCAATTAAGATAATATTTTCTTTAGAGAAGTGCATACTGGATAAATTACTCAATCTTCCTTAAGATTCTTTCTCTGTCTGTAAAATAGGAATGATATCTCTCTTACATGGACTTTATTTAATTAAAATGAGACATCTCATGTAATATCACTAAAAGAGGATCTGACACATGTGAAACCTTCAAAATTCTCTCTTAGTCACACATACACACACACACACACACACACCCCCAGCAGTCTCCCTCCACATATCAAACAGTAAAGCTGAAAGGGAAATTTTATGAATTCAAGTATACATATTTAAAAAGAAATAAATGGGGTCTTTCTGTGTTGCCTAGGCTGTCCTCAAACTCCTAGTCTCAAGCAATCCTTCTGCCTCAGCCTCCTGAACAGCTGGGACTACAGGTGTGTGCGCTGCACCCAACTTAATAGTTTAAGTATTATAGGTTGGTACCAATAATGTGAAAATGACCCCCTAAAAAAGTATTTTTTTTCAGGTGGAAAAAGAAAATAGTTAAAGATATAAAGAAAAATGTGGCAACAATATGTAAAAGGACCATTGAGCAAAGCCAGAACAGCATAGACCAAAGGAAATATAATGTGAGCCACAAAGGCAAGCTGTTTATGCAACTTTAAAATTTCTAGTAGCCATGTTAAAAAAAGTAAAAATAAAAGTAAAATTAATTTTAATTATATATTTGATTGATTCCAATATATTTTAAAAGTTTCAGTTGCCTTATTGAGATATTTTACGATATTCACCTTTTTACTGTTTTTGAAAATCTGTATTTTTTAATACTTACAGCACACCTGAATTTGAACTCTTCAAATTTTACATGTCTAATAGTGACTATTCATTATTGTCTCAGACAGTTCATTTCTAAAATGTAAATTAGAGTCTCAAAAACTAATTACAAAAGTAATAAACAGTCATTAATTTGCCAACAAAATTTGGCTAGACAACAATGAAGTGTGAGTGTTTTAAGACTAAAAAATATTTGAACCAGCTTCTGTGAGTAATCACAAGTTAAAAGTAAAATTAAATTACAGTATAAATGCTTTCAATAAAAGTATCAAATGCAGTTTTATGCAAAGCAAAAATTAAATATATAAACATTATTTTTTCTTGAATAAATGTATAATAATAAAAATACATTGCTAAGTAATATGAACTAACATATTGTGAAAAAATAAAGTAAAGGGCTAAATAGATCATTTAAGCAGTCGTATGCATTGTAAAAGATAAGAGAAGAAATAAAACTCTAGGTGGTAAATTTATTTCTTACTACACCTTCAGGAATGTTATTTGGCAATTTATAAATCTATTAAAGTGGAATTGCTAGTAATGGTGTGAAGTAAATTCAGTTTATTTCACAAAGTAGAATGAATTAGTTTATTTCATGGTCGTTTTAGGTGTACCATAAAGATAATGAAAACATAAATTTTATTATTTGGTCAGAAATCAGTTTTATTACTTTTGATTGATAGTGACTATAACTATCAAATTCTATAGCCTGATGATCATCTTGGGTTTGTGCTCTGAAATTTGCTTTGAAACAGTGTTTGGAATATAATTACACCAGGTACAATTTGAATTGTTTCTTTTTTTTTTTTTTTTTCCTTGTGAAAAGTTACAGTACAAAATCAATATTTTTATGATCAAGAAGAAATTGAAAACAATATATGAATGCTTAATTGTGCAAATTAAGAGTTTTGTTGTGAAATATATGTTGAGGTCCTGGGATATTTCTAACTTTAATTGTGGTGCACTGTTTGCACTGACTTAAAGCCTTCTACTCCTTCTTGGCTAGACATTGCTTTCTGTAATTAGCCTTTGTGAAATTTTATGAATCAGGAAACAGAAGGCCATTATTCACTTAGTAATCTTTCTGATAGGGCATTGCTATTTTTAACTGAGAACTTTATCTATTCAACAAATAATTGAGTATCTGCAAAATGTGAAGTACTCAGTCTTGTATCTGGGGAAAATGGTGAAGAGGACAGAAAGCAAAAGTAGTATATAGTAATTACTATGGAAGGCAGATAAATAAGTAGGCAAATATGGCATAGCATGACAAAGTTATGGAAACTGTAATAGAGTGAACATACAGGAAAAGCATCTACCAAAACAAGATGGAGTAGGAAAGGATTCTTAAAAGAAAAGGGAATATTTTCTTGATTGATATCAGTATAAAAGCAAGCCAAAAAATAAAGAAGGAGGTTGAGAGAAAGTTCAGGAAAGGGATTGTTGAATTAATTTCTTGTTCAAGGATACAATAATAAAAATGTAGTCAAATAATTTCTTGGTAGGTGTTAGAAAATACCATGTAGATACTAAATCTTTGAAAAACCCTTACAGGAAAGGGAAAGTGCCTTTGTATCTTTGGGCTGCTATAACAAGTACCATAGCCTGGGTGGCTTATAAACAACAAAAATGTATCACAGTTCCAGAGGCTAGAAGACAGAGATCATCGGGTGGCAGGATGATTAGAACCTGGTGATGAAGTGCTTCAGATTGCCAATTGCCGTCTTCTCATATCCTTACATGGCAAAAAGAGAACTAGTGAACTTTCTGGTGTTTCTTCCATAAAGGCAGAGCACTCATGACCCAGTTACCTCTCAAAGGTACCATTTCCTAATATCACATGGGTGATTGGAATTTCATCTTGTGAATTTTGGAAGGACACATATTTTAAGTCCATAACAGAAAGGTATCTTTCCACTGACATATTTTTTAAAGATTTTATGTATTTTGATTAATGTATATGATCATGTAATAATAAATAACTTCCTTTATTTAAATGTAAAAGTCAGCTTGAGATTTGGACATTATCAATTGCTTAAAAAGCAGTACAGAACACCACATGTTCTAATACGTTGGCAAAAATTAACTACATATAACTCATCATTATTTTATAAAAATTATTGTGGTGTTTAAGTTTTTGTTTGTTTTGTTTTAATTTATTTTTAGAAGCAAGATTTCTAAGTGTTAATCATAATAAGGAACTGGTAAATTTTCATCAAATTAACAATAACAAAAGTCTCATAGGTAAACCTTTTGTTTCCTATTAATATAATTTGCCTCCCTAGTACAATATCACTCTAAGATATAAATCATTGAATTCTCTGTGCTTGTTTTAGACAGAAGTACTGAAAGGAGCATAATCCAGATTTTTGTTTTGGACGCTGGACATAGCCTCCTGTTTATCACTTTGCTTTCATGTTTCTACACAGTTTTACATTTTCCTTTTATTGAACAAAACATTAAGATCTATCCTATATCCCATGAAAGGAACCTCAGTGATATATTGTGATCTTCTGTTGCCTACAGTGACTTTTCTAAACTGTTTCTGATTACTGGATCCTTTTCACATTACAATATGCTGTTTCAGATGAAGCCGCTTGGCAAAAATAAAACATGTCAGGTTATCATTTTAGGAGGATATCACTATAGAGGTGAATTTATATTTTTCTAACGATTTTTGTCAGAATGACTTCAGTAGAGCTGTGGACGTAGAAACTTAAAAACAGTGAATTAATCTGCCATCACCTGCATCATATAAATTCAGGTGAGATTCTAATTCCAATACCTTGTTCCCAAAACCAAAGTGCTGATTTGAATCAATACTTCATTTAAAAGACACAAAAAATAGTGAATATATTTTTCATTAATGCAATTTCCTCAGTATTTGGCTTCATTTTTTAAAATAAGTACCTTAGAATTGAAAGGATTTTGCCTCTGATCACAAATTTGCATCTCATAATTTCTGGCAATTTTCGTTACTCCTTTTATTTTGAATCTTAGGTATAATATTAAAGATAATTATATTAGTATTATCACAGTTTGAGAGTAAATTAAATTTTAAAATGTTTTGAACCCCTTGTGAGAAAGATGCCACATTCCCATTAGTATGACACATAAACATCTTATCCATTTGTTCCTGGGCATTAAATAAATTAAATTGCCAAAGAGAATGCATCTGCACATGATTAATAAATTGAAAATTTATTCAGCTTCAGCTATGTGTATAGTGTCATTCTGGACATATGAGAAAGTCAGCAGGTCTTCAAATGTTACCTACTGAATTGGCAGCTTGTGCAGTATTTGAAAAGAAAATTACAGTTTAAAGTAAAATTATTTAAAATAATTTGAATCATCAAGTCAATTTCCTTTTCGTGTTAAGTATAACTATTACAAGATTTTTAAAAGCAAACTCCTGTTAAAATGTCTTGAACCACTTGAGAGAACAATGTTTATTTCTTAGTTAGTGGATTTTTACTTCTAATAAAGATGGATCACTTTTGCTTAGGGTCACTGAAAAAGTTCCAAATAAGTGTAAAAACAATCTTTAAAGACAGCATAAAGCTAGCAAAGTAGTCAAGACAACAAGTTTGAGATGCCATGAAAGATAAAGGATAAGAAGTAAGTCTGGACTCTGAATCCATTGTGCCTTGAGGTTTTTCCCTGATCAGAAAGATGTAGTAGAGTCAGATGTTAACTTTTAACAGGCTTAGGGGAAAAACAGGTTCAGCTACAAAAGGGCTCAGTGAAAAATGATGGATGGGAGTGGGCAAAAAGCTTCTGCCTAGTCATTTGGGGAATTCACTGTACCATTGCTGGTGCTGGGAGGACAGTTGCCACCTTGGCCTTCCCTGAGACATTTCTGGCCAACTCCAGAGCCCAATCCTCCCTGCATTCCAGACCAGGACATCTGCATGGTGGAACCTGGATCTCCCTGACTAATGTAATCTGTAGCTGTTCTGGCCAATGGGCGGCAGCCATTGAAGCACCAGATCAGGAAGGACAAGGATAGGCAGACAGGGTTGACTGGGAGCAGCTGTCAGAAAAATTCTTCCAGAGGAGAAAGGGAGGTTGGAAAAAGATATGAGCTGACACATTAAGCCCCCAGTATATCATATGTTGCCCCAGCAGACTTTATGAACACTAATTCAAAAATAAATATTTTAAGAATTTCAACAATGTAATTGAAGAAAATTAAACCTTAAATATAAGCCCTTCACTGTGTGGTACCCTGTGGGACTGCACTGGGCACATGTTCATAAAGACAGCCCTAGGAATACAACAGAGAAGGTCTTTATAGCAACTACACAGCTACAAGCACAAAGGCAGAGACACGCAGCAGTAATGAGCAGGGGTGTGATCTCATAAAATGTTATTTACCAAACAGGAAGGCAGGCATATATGGATTCAAGCTACAGTTTACCACATTCTAGTATAGAGCATAACAAAGTAGAGCCAAAGTATTTTAGAATAGTTTATAAAGGAAACATACTGCATCTCTAACTCTCCCCATAGGCATTGTGTGATGTAGCTTTAAGTCTCTGCATTAGATTTAGTTAATACATTGTCTGCTATAAAATTAGTTACAGATGGTTGTAGTAAGATCTATTAGCCCAGGAATATCTGCTACAGCAAGCATCCTCAGCCCCCAGAGCAGGGACAAGTACCTGTTTTTATCCATTTAGGAACCAGGCCTCATAGCACGAGGTGAGGGGAGGGTGAGAGAGCATTACTGCCTGAACTTTGCCTCCTGTCGGATCAGGGGTGCATTAGAGCCTCACTGGTGTGCAAACCCTATTGTGAACCGCACGTGTGAGGGATCTAATGCCTGATGATCTGAGGTGGAACACTTTCATCCTGAAACCACCCTCCTCTCCCATCTGGCGGAAAAATTGTCTTCCAGGAAACTGGTCCCAGGTGCCAAAAAGGTTGGGAACCACTGGGCTACAGAACATCAATAGCACAACTCCTTCCTCGGGCATAAAGCTGAATTAGTCTTTGAGCAAGTTTGAGTTGAATTGTCCGTGTATTTGTATCCAGAGAATGCTGAAGCAGGGCTTCACAGGGTGGGTTTAATACTCAGCAAATCTTATACCATGGAACAGTTGCAGAAAATTGAAGTGAGTTCATAAGGAGAGGCATGAATTTAGATTATTGGGTTGAAATTGAAAAGAGTACAATCATAGACAAGAGGTGGAGCTAAGAGCCAGGAATCAGACAGATACGGAATTTCTTGGAAATGGATTGGGACAAAGGAACAGATTGAATCGCTATGGAAACGTCCATTGGATAGTTCCTTTGCAGTACAACTTAAAAATAAAAATGTACATTTACTTTTCAAGAGGTACTACTGTGCTGGGTCTATAGCAGTCTGCAGTTCTTATGAAATGACTTAATTAATTCAGTTGTTAAAAGCTTTGACAAGTTGCAATTTTTTAATGTCCTATAAAAATAATAATGAGAAAAAAAAATGCCATAATTGATAACCTAACTGATTCAGTGAATACAGGTTTATGGAATTTACCTTCAATTTAGCAAACTAGAATTCAAATAATCACAAATAATGAAAATATATTTCATTTCCTAACATAAGTATCTTTCTTTATCAGTAAATTCTGCATTAAGTATGATGATGTCACATTACTTATTTGTAGAATAGTTATTTGGACATTTTCACTTTTGTAGTTTGTTAATAGCAGATAGCACCACTATTTTTATAATTTAAGAATAAAATATCTACCAAAGTCTGAGTCAAAGTTCAGGGGCCTGGGTGAAGGAGAGAAGTCTGACTAAACTTTGATTAAGTTTTATCTAAATTTGTCAGTGGGGAAAACAGTTCAACCAACCATTTATGAGATAAAGAATGGGAATTTGGAGAGTCTGTCTAGCCTTGTCAAGGTAAATAAGGAGGCCTCTGTATCTGTTTAAATCATATTGGGAAGAGTGTTTCAGAAGCTGTTGCCCAAATCACAAAATGATTAGGAAGATTTCTTGACCTTCTCTGTTTCAGGGAGTCATAGGGCTTAGGCAAATTGCAACATGGTCACTATAACCAATCACATTTGATTCCCTCAACCTGAAAAGAACAACAACAACAAAATTCCAAAAGATACAGACAATTTTCAAAGTAGAAAGTTCTAATGGCACATAAATATATAAAATATTTTCCATTTCAGTTATTGCATAAATACAACTTTTACAAGTGTTATATTTTGTCTATCATATTAGATAATACAAAATCCAATAATCCCAATACAATACAGACACTATGTACACTAATATTAAAAGTAGGCATGCAAACATACACATACATACACACATACAAGTAATCAGAAACATATTTTATCTACATAGATCTAATTCTAAAAGTAGTATAAAACATTCATTACTGTAATATTATTTATTAAAATTTATTTTGTAGTTTAATATGGTATGCATAGTGCTGGTCTCAGATCAATTTAAGATAGCAAACACTTAAATACCTTCTATGACCAACATTAGAAGAGGGCTTAGGCCGGGCTCATGCCTGTAATCCCAGCACTTTGGGAGGCCAAGACAAGCAGATCACAAGATCAGGAAATCGAGATCATCCTGGCTAACACAGTGAAACCCTGTCTCTACTAAAAATACAAAAAATTAGCCGGGCATGGTGACTGGCACCTGTAGTCCCAGCTACTGGGGAGGCTGAGGCAGGAGAATGGGGTGAACCCGGGAGGCGGATCTTGCAGTGAGTGGTGGAGATTGTGCCACTGCACTCCAGTCTGGGTGACAGAGCGAGACTCAGTCTCAAAAAAAAAAAAAAAAAAAAAAAAAAAAAAAGAAGAAGAAGAAGGCTTAAATAGTTTTTAGTAGATTCATATCATGCAGCCATTTAAATATTTCTAAGGATTTCCTGATGATATGAAAATATCTGTGGAAATAGTGAAATTTAAAATTGTCTATACTAGATGAGCTCAACTCTATAAAGAACATGTTGCATAAGAATATGCATACAGTGACAGGAAGTAGATAAGACCTATAAAGAGGAGTGGGAGTTACTGTCAGCAAAATTTGTCAGACTTGAAACAGGCAGAAGAGACGACTGGCAGTTTTTTTGTACTGGCATTCTGGAAACTGTCTAGTGAACCTTCTGATTCTATAGAAGTGTGTACCTTTAGTTGTTTTAGATTGATTAAGCTATTTATAACTCTGAAGGAGTAGTAGAGTTGTAGAAAACTTATGGCAAATGCTGCCTGCTCCTAGCCATGAAGATACTTTTTCTTCATTAAAGTGCAAATGAATGGCTGAGTGAGGTGGCTCATGCCTGTAGTCCCAGCACTTTGGGAGGCCAATATGGGTGGATCACTTGAGGTCAGTAGTTCAAGGCCAGCTTGGCCAACACGGTGAAACCCCATCTCTACTAAAAATACAAAAGTAGCTGGGCATGGTGCCAGGCACCTATAATTCCACTTACTTGGGAGGCTGAGGCATGAGAATCTCTTGAACCCAGTAGGCAGAAGTTGCAGTGAGCCAAGATCTTGCCAGTCTGGAAAACAGAGCAAGGCTCTGTCTCAAAAAAAAAAAAAAAAAAAAAAAAAAAAAAAAAAAAAAAAAAAAAAAAAAGGAAAGGGCGAGTTGCATTAAAAAAATTAAAAGAAAAAAAAATAAAAATGAATGCTGTCTAGTGGAGAATAAAAACTCTTTGTAAGTCAAATTCTCATTTGAATTGACTTATTCGTATTCCCATTAATCAGTGAATTAAATAAAATGAGTGACATATGTTTATTTAATATTTACAGAGTCACAGTTTTACCATTTTGAAAATTATACCTTTTCAATGTAATTAATGATCAGAGAAAAAACTTAGAATAAAAAAAAAAAAAGTGTAGGCTGAACTTTGGGAGAATCCCAGAATTTTGGGAGGCTGAGGTAGGTAGATAGCTTGAGTTCAGGAATTTAACAACAACCTGGGCAATATGGCAAAACCCTGTCCCTATTAAAAAAATAAAATAAAATAATAAAATAAAAACAAAACAACAACAACAACAAAACTAGACAGATGTAGTCGCGTGCTCCTGTGGTCCCAGTTACTCAAGAGACTGAAGTGGAGGATTGCCTGCGCCTGAAAGGTAGAGGCTGCAGCGAGTCATGATCATGCCACTACACTCCAGCCTGGTTGACAGATTCAGACTCTATCTCAAAAAAAAAGTTAAAACAATTTTAAATTAATTTTTTTACAAATATAAAAAGGATTTCCAAGATGCTTATAAGTTTACTAAATAATATAAATACTAAAATGGTTCAATAGCAATGCCGGTGTATACAAGTTTAACTATTTCATCAATCAGCATCAAACTTTGTATAAACTTACATAATCATCTAATCTTGTATTCAGCACTGGATCTTCCATAATAGTCATGAAATAATTAGTCTTTGTAAATTTAATTTGATGGTCTTTCTTAACTATTAAATTTGAAGATATTCCATATTTGTTCATTGCTTTTAATCCTTTAATCCCTCCATAAATACGTAGCTTATTTTGATTTAGCCATTTGTATTGAAAATTGATTAGATACTTCTTTATCAGTTTGTATTATTACATATACAACACGCATATTGAAATTTAAAACAGCAAGTTGTAATTCTGTCTCTTGTAATTATAACATAACCCAGATAATATACTCTTTGATCCCACTTTCTTCATTGACATTTATGGGTTGAAAGATTATTTACGTTGACATGATATTCTTAAAACAAAATTCAATTTTGAGATCATTGACATGTGATTTTGTTACTCATATCAAACTCCATAAAATCACTTTAAAAAGTGTATAAAAATGTTGGTTAATATCTAAGTACTAATTTAAAATCTGTAGCACTAAACCAAGCACCTATTCACAACCAGGCATATATTCTAACTAAACAATATTTTATTTTAATATTTAGAGGCAACAATGATCAGAGAAAAAAAAGTAGAATTAAAAAAAATCTAGGCTGGGCATAGCGACTTGCACCTGTAATTCCAGAACTTTGGGAAGCTGAGGCAATTTTTTAGTTTAGAGTCAACTTTTTTCTTTTTAACATCTTCTTTCTTTAAGCTGATGAATATTAGAGTACTGAGAAGTCTCTTTCCCAATGTATTTTCCAGTAAAATGTATTTTTTCGTCATTTTTAAAGCAAAATTAGATTCAATGCCTAAGTAACGTGCTTAATACTTTTGAATAAAATAACTTTTTTCCATAAAACTTTAAAAACTATTAGTAATCTTTCTTGTGATTATCAGTTCTTTAAATTGTTTTTTAAAGAAGATTTTTGTAAACATGTACTTTGGTTAGAATGAATTATGTCAAAATAATCTATTAAAATACTCACATTAGTTATTATTTTGCCTCAATGAGACACCAAGAGAGAATTTTCTCAAACTGTCATGGAATTCACATTTAAAAGCTTTACATTTAAAAGTTTTAGATCACTGGCATGGAATTTCACATTTAAAAGTTTTGATGGCTTTTATTTTTACTTTTCTATGTATAAAAAATTTTACTTAGTACATATTAGTCCATTCTCACACTGCTGTAAGGACCTACCTGAGACTGGGTAATTTATAAAGGAAAGACGTTTAATTGGCTCACACTTTTTCAGGGCTGGGAAGCTTCAGGAAACTTACAATCATGGCGGAAGGTGAAGTGAACACATTCTTGTCACATGGTGACAGCAAGGAGATGTGCAGAGCAAAAGGGGGACAAGCCCCTTATAAAACCATCAGGTCTGTAAGAACTCACCCAATATCATGAAAACAGATGAGGGAAACTGGAACTACAATTGAAGATGAGATTTAGGAGGGGACACAGCCAAATCGTATCATAGAATATACAAGATACTTTAGTCAAAAAATAATTTTAGCCAAAGTTATCTGCCAGCTATGCAACTATTGGAAAATATGCACAAAATGACATTCTGCAAGAATAGACTTAAATGAATTTTTTAAATTTGGTTTTCAGTAAGAACTTCACACGTTCTCATGAGTAATGAGCTACTGCTATAAAATACAAAGTGCAATGACAAACAATATCCATATCCAAGTTACAAACCAAAGGCCACACTGGTCATGAAATTGTTAATGGAAAACAAAAAACAAAAACAAAAACAGATCTTCCACATAGGGTCTGTAAAGAGGTCTCTCTCTCTCTCTCTGTCTTTTTCTCTCTGTCTCTCTCTCACATGCACACACATGCTTTCTCTTTTTCAATAATACGTGGGAAAGTTTGATTCTGTGTTCACACTGAAATTTCTCAGTCTCAACTCAAAAGCAAGGTCATCTCTACTATGCTCCCTCATACCCTTCACTCCATCTGTGATAGAGAGAAGTTGACCAATTGCTATTCACTGCAGCAGAGTATTTTTATGGAGCAAGGATTGTTCCACTCAAAGTCATCTGTTACTTTGGTTTAGAAACTAACAAATTGTGGTTCACAATGTTAGAGCAAAAGCAAAAAGTATCATGGTCATGACTCTACTTAAATCTGAATTTTAAGCAATTACAGACTCTGGTGCAATCAGTGCTGACTATGGTTTTAAGTCATAGGGAAAAGATTAATGAATAACAAAGATTGAAGTGATTAAAAGGCAAAACAATAAAATCTTGAAAACACCTGGTCTGAGAGGTTCCCTTTTCTATGAAGAGAGAAACATTTTATCAATTCCCATATGGCAAAACTATTTGAACTATAATGTAATTGTATCCACACACACACACACACACACACACACACACACACACACAAATTATGTAATATGTAAATAGTATACATAATATATAATATATTATGTATTTACACATAATATGCATTTATATATTATATATTTACATATATAATATATAATATATATAAATATTTAGCAAAACATAATTAGTTATGTAGAAAAATACCAATGTAAAATAATGTAAAAAATAAAACAGCAGGCTGTGCACAGTGGCTCACATCTGTAATCCTGGCACTTTGGGAGGTCGAGGCATGTTGTACATCTGAGGTCAGGAGTTCGAGACTAGCCTGGCCAACATGGTGAACTCCTGTCTCTACTAAAAATATGAAAATTAGCCTGGCATGGTGGCAGGTGCCTATAATCCCAGCTACTCTGGAGGCCGAAGCAGGAGAATCACTTGAACCTGAGGGGCGGATGTTGCAGTGAGCCGAGATCACGCTACTTCTCTCCAGCCTGAGTGAAAGACTGAAACTCTGTCTCTAAATAAATAAATAAAAGTAAATAAAATAGCGAACTGTGGTCACATTCTAATTATATAATTGACTGTCCAATTTAATTTTTCATGTGGTTTGTGCAATTCGTTCATAGAAGAGAGACGTTAGTATAAACGTTGGTGCTTTTATTCATGTTATCCAAGTAACAGTGGAGATAAACATATTGTGTAGAAATATATTTGAATGCTTAAAATATGTATGTTTTTACAAAAATTCAAGTCATTAGTAGATTTGCTCATAATGGTATTTACCATTGTCATTTTTAATGTTGCCAATATCAAGGTTTATCAAGTAGCAGGTGTTTATGTCATTGAAATAGAGTTGAGTTTATAAATCATCTTTGAGCCATCCCTTAAGTAACTTAAGATCTAATTAATCAGTTTGTAATTTTCAAACATAATAAAAAATGGAATTTAGAATATGACCAAGGTTGCTGTCAAGAACAAATATTCTGATTTTTTAATGCAGCCAACATATGATTGGTGTGACACATATGCTTAGTGTTTCCAAACATAATGAACACACACACTGACACAGACACACACACACACACTCACACACACAACATTCTATTATGCATAGCCACAGTTATTTTTTTGAAGAATCTCAATATGAAATACTATTTGGAAAAGAATATTAGATATTTTAAAATTTGATAGACTAATAGTTATGCAATGTTTACTCAAATACGAATTTAATGATATATTGTAAAATACTTTGTAAACTATCAAGTCTGAGTCAAATCTAGTTATTATCAGATGATAGATGCCTCCTATACCTAGTTGATTTTATGAAATATTTTTTGTAATGCATCTAAAACCAATTAGGATTAAAGAAGTGCCTGGAAATAATCCCATAGTTGGATATAATCTTAGAATTCATAACCTATTCAATCAAAACTGCTAAAAAGTCAAATCTATCTATATATTTAGAATAAATGAAGTTAAATATTTGCAAAGTGTGCAGTACGATTCCTTGCACATTAATGCATTTATGTCAAGGATAATTATATCAATTTAAATATTATTAATTTGATTTGTATAAGCTCTGTTTAAGCTTTCCAACCATGCTGGAAGTTTTATGCTTTACTAGCCTTCTAGCTTATTAGAAAATCAAATCTTCTATCATTCCAGGTTCCCAGGTAATTGCATTCCATCCTCCATGATGGTGAGAACTTGGCTAATATACAATCACTTGTTTCTTAAATGTTCTGTAGGCATTCATTAAAGGAATCTTATTGGAACACGTTTTCATATTGAGCAAAGAGATAGCTGATGTATCTATTTAAAGCGGTATTGTTGGGCAGCATACAAGATCTGACTATAGTTTCTAATAAATGCACTATTATCCGCATGGGACGAGGGTAGGCTAATTTGTAAGTCAGCTTGTATCAAACCTTGGGGAAAAATGTTATGCATCTAGTAATTAAGTCTTGGCAAGGCAGATAGTTTTTTGATGGGAAAGTTAACATTTAAAATTCAAATTAAATTAGCAATTAAGTTGAAAGATGTGTTAAAATATAGTCTGGATTATAACAAAATAATAGGTAACATTGTTGTGATTTTGAAACACAAGAGATTCAGAATTAACCTCCAAATTCAGTTTAAACGAGATGGCTTAATCAGCTCAATGAATCTTCTAAAAAAATACAACTTGCATAATGGCCAAATATTGATTCATGAACAAACGTTCGTAAACTTCAATAATCTCTGAAATCAAACTTGTTTACTCAGGAAAGAGTCTTACTCATCAGTGGTTATACACTATTAATGGCAATGTTTAAATTAATTCAGAGTCTCTTACAATCAGTATACAATTTGTATATTAAAGGAACATAGCTTTGAACTATTTAATGTACGTGTGTGTGATAAAGTGGCACCACCTAACTTTAAGGGCTATATTTCCAGATTTTGCTGTAAGAAAATTTGCAGAAAAGGACTATGAGGCCAACAGAAACAAAAAGTGTCAGCAAGATTGAAGATGTGAATAAATTTATGCAAACTATATAGGCAATTTGATTTACTAAAATGAAGGAATAAATATAAGTACTAAATACAAATAAAAAAATATGATACTTATGTCAGTTTTACAGTAGTGATTTTTAATTACCTTTCTTTAAGTTTTTTTTTTTTTTTGTTTTTTTGTTTTTTTTTTTGAGACAGAGTCTCACTCTGTTGCCCAGGCTGGAGTGCAATGGCGTGATCTCGGCTCACTGCAACCTCCACCTCCTGGGTTCAAGCGATTCTCCTGCCTCAGCCTGCCAAGTAGCTGGGATTACAGGCGTCCGCCACTACACTCGGCTAATTTGTTTTTGTATTTTTAGTAGAGACGGGGTTTCACCATATTAGTCAGGCTGGTCTCGAACTCCTGACCTCAGGTGATCCACTCGCCTCAGCCTCCCAAAGTGCTGAAATTACAGGCGTGAGCCACCGCGCCCGGCCACCTTTCTCGAAGTTTTGAAAGAATATTGCTCCCTACTATATAAAAATATGTGCTCACATTAGTTTTGCTTTAATATTGGTACTTAAAAGTATGCTAAGAATTTTATGTATGTTTGGCATCAGCTAAAATAATTAATTCCCTTCTAACATTACCTCATTCTGATCAATAGACTTTATAATTCTTGTCTCTAGAGGCACAAATTGGCTTTAAAATGTGACATGTTTTTATCTACTTGCATTTAACAAATACAGCATCGCTGAAGAAGTTCTAAAGCATCAACTCTGAATTTTGATATGTCTCCTTTCTCCTCACCCTCTTTATTTCATTTCCTTTGTTGCCCACAAAGTATTTATGCCACTAACACTAGATAGTGGGGCAGGTTAGAGGGTTCGTTCCATTTTCTTAGAATACAGTGTGCTTGTATCTTTCGAATAATGGCTTAATGGAGAAAGCATTGAAGTGGGGACAGAAAACTTCCATCCAAACCCAGCTCTTCTCTTATATTCTTTCTGGATTTATGATTCTGTTAGTAAGACTGATGAAAAACTAAAATAAGATTCCACTTTACTACGAATGTGTTTAGTGTGTGCAAAGACATGGGAATATATCAATCTAAAGTTTTTTATGCAAAGATAAACACCCACTGAAGCAGTAATGTTAAAACAAGGCTTCACAGATGGCTGCGTGCTGTAGTGGCAGCAAAGCGTTATGAGCTTTCCCCGTTTGCTTTTCATGGTCTTGAGCTTACACATCTGGTTGGATGAAATGCATGACAGAAGATGTTTGAAGGACTATACTTCAGAGAGAATTTGATCAATAGACAGTTCATGAATATTTTTAATACTTTCAATATTTAAATTTTCATTCATCAATTTTACTTCAAAGAACATAGTTTTCGTCTTAATTTTTTACAGCAAACTGCTATAATTATTTATTTATATTGAAAAGGAAGCTTCATCTGACCATGATATACTTTCAAACTTTTGTTTTATGTCATTCTTAGTAGCTAAAAATACAACACATATTTGATATATATAAGAATCATTTTAATGATATATGCCTACCTATAAAAATTAACATGAGGATTCAAAGTATCATTATAATGCCATGATTTGCAAATGTGATTCATTATAAACTATGTTGAGTGTTATCATTCTGTTTACTTCTAATCATTCTCAGTGAATCAGTCCAGTGTATTTATACCGTATATCATAGCTTTCTCAGAAATTTCTATCCGATTAGTCTTCTGTAAGTTTGTTTTCTTAGGAAATTTTGCTGAATGAGAACTATGTCTTTAGCTTACATAGTGTTAAAATTTAAATCAAAGTAAGGAACAAAGATGGCAGAAGAACTTTGTCTCCTACTGTATTTCCAAAAATGTTTCTGAGAAATATTATTCTATGAGATGTGTTCTGAGGTCAAATAATTTTGGAAACTATTGCATCTCTTTAGTGATGCAGTGATGCATATTTTTGTGCACCAACAAGAAGACTGGAGAAGCGGAATTAATTCAATTTCCATTTAGATATTCTCTAATCTTCAGAGTTTATATATTTTGCAGTGAAATAAAATAATAAACACTTTAAATACAATGGAGAATAATTTACCTTAAAGACATAATTATTAATAAGCTCTCTATTTCTCTTTATTAATTTCCATTTAGTTCACTTATGTTTTAACTACATTAAACTTGTTGCCAGAGTATTAACAGAAACTGTTTTCAGCCCCTAAGGTTGCCATATATCTTTGCAATATTCAAGGTAGCAACACTAGTGTGACTGGAATGCAGTGAGTGAAGGCAGGGGGATGAGGTCAGAGACTTAGCAGGATGCCAGATCACGTTAGGTTTGTAAGGCTTATTATGGTATGGAATTTTGAATACTAGGAGTAGTCATGGAAGGGTTTCACACAAAAAAAGTCTCCTTAAACTTTGAAAGAGTTGTTGCGACTGTATTTTAGTGTTTGAATGGATAATGGGTCATTATTATCCATATGAATAGTGTTCAATTATCCATTCAAACACTAAAATATAGCAGTGGTCTATTCATGACATTCTCTGCTTAACTACCTAGTTTTTTGGGAGATACTCAATATATGTTATATTTGTTAAGAAGGTGAACATGGAAGTATTTGTTTTGTAAATAGAAATTTTTAAGCGTTAAATGAGGTAATATTTGTGAAGCACTTAACAGCACGATCTGGTACAAAGGGAATGCTAAATATAAGTATGGCCTGGATACTTGTAAATCATCTTTTTCTGTGTGTAAGTATGATAATGTAATGCCAAGCAGTTTGTTAAAACATAGATTCTCAATTGCCAACCTTTATTGGGCCCTTGGAACTGTCCAACAATCAAATTATATTTCCTTATTATTATTCCTTATTATTTCCTTCAACCACTCTTCTTGCTTTCTTAATTCTCCTAAAAACATTTACCTTTTCTTTCAACTTATATCCTTACCATTTACTGTGGTAAACAAAGGTTTGTAGTAATTGTTGACCAATACTAAACACTTATTTTGCTAGGAGTCTTTAAAGTACATTTTATTAGTCTTCTTAACAACTAGCCTGATCAGGTTATAGTTTTTAATGCTATTCAATAAAATGAGGAAATTGACACACAGAAAGGTGTAAGTAACTTTCCCACGGTTACACAGCTACTAAGAGGCAAAGCAGGAAATTCAGATTCAGACTCAGCCTGACCAAAGGGTTTGACTCTTAATCATTCTCAATACCAATTTGAAAATCCTCTCAGCATCAGCACTTACTGCAGGGATCCTGCTTTCAGCAAAGTCCAATCTGTCTTCATATTTCCTGGATTTTGATTCTTCTATTATTCATCTTCTGTTTCTCCAGCTCTCCCATGCTAATGGCTCATCTTGTGAATATTCAAGCATGTTCTAGTATTTTGCATATCTGCAAGTCTTTTCTGGTAGCAATTATTATCAGAGATAATAATTTCTGTTTTCTTTTGAAATGAATTTTTGATTTTCCAATTAATAATAAATACATTCATAATTTAATGTTTATCCTCCCAGATCTCTCTGTCTTCCTCTCTCTATATATATGTGTGTGTGTGTGTGCACGCGCGTGCATGTTATATATATAAATATAATAAGTGTGTTATGTATACATAAACAAGTCTTATTTAATTATTGTTTATATATAAATGTAGGTAAATGTTAGGAAATATTTAATATTTAGGGTTTAATTTACAAATACACACACTTGAAGGGTATGATATTCCACATAGCATGGTCTTTTATAATTATACTTTAAGTTATTGGATACTTAAAGTATAATTATACTTTAAGTTATTGGATATGTGCAGAACTTGGAGGTTTGTTTCATAGGTATACATGTGCCATGGTGGTTTGCTGCACCCATCAACCTGTCATCTACATTAGATATTTCTCCTAATGCTATTCATCCCCTTGCCTCCTATTCCCTGACAGGCCCCAGTGTGTGATGTTCCCCTCCCTGTGTCCATGTGTTCTCATTGTTCAACTCCCACCTATGAGTGAGAACATGAGGTGTTTGTTTTTCTCTTCCTGAGTTAGTTTGCTGAGAATGATGGTTTCCAGCTTCATCCTTGTCCCTGCAAAGGACACAGACTCGTTCTATGTCTATGTATTCATATGTGGCTATATAAATCCATACATATCTGTTTAGTTATAAAACTTGTTTTGGTAATTCTTAGTTATTAGCCTTGCCATATGAGTTTAAGAATAAGATTCTCAGTTTTTATGAAAAAAGTCCAATTTTGATTTTTATTTTGGGTGCCTTGGATTGAAATTTGTAGGTTAATTTAGAGACATTTAACAACCTGACAATATTGAGTCTTTCTGCTCACAAGCATATTATATCTCCCCAAGGGGTTGTGTGTGCTTTATGTCTTTTATAAGGGTTTATTATCATTTTCTTTGTTGAGGCCTTATATAATTTTTTGTTTATTTCTGGCCTTCACTACTTTCTTCTATTTTACACCATCTCAGAGAAGCATGTAAAAAATATTACTATCACATTTTTATAGCACTTTTAGATATTATCCAAATAGATAGTGCACTATAGCATTAAAACCAGAAGTTTGAAGGCTCTGCAAACCACATCAGGCTGGCTTTTGCTTGAACTACTCTATAGAAACTGCCCTTGATAACTCCAATAATGACCTCCATGTTGTGAATATAGTTGTTAATATTCATTCAACTTATTAGTCTCTCCAGTACCATTTAATAAAGATATCACCTAGATTTTGTAAACACTTCCTCCATTTGTTTTTCAAGACACTTTATTTCCTGTCTACCTGAAAAAAAATATATGTATATCTCTACTACTCCTTCTCAACCACTTGCCCTATATTATCTTCCTATCTGGCCTCTAAATATTAGAATTTCTGAGAACTCAGGTCTCAGTGCTATTTTTTTTTTTTATTTAACTATAGTCTTTACCAAGTTCTCTCTCCTATCACCATGCTTTGCTTGTCTTCTACAGTCCTATGATTCTCAAATTTATCTCTTTAGTGTCATTGTCTTCTTCTTCCCCATATTTACTTGAATATATCACTCTATCTCAAATTAAATGTATCTGAAGTAAATTCATCATCACATCACCACATTTAAATTTCTTCCACAATTTCCTCTTTTTCCTTATCTCAGATAATTTGACTTCATGTTTTATATTGTCTGTTGATAGCACTGTTTCCACTCTTTTCTGTGTGGTAGGGGCTAGAAACCTATATATTACAGTGATGGTTGATTTTGCCTGTCAACTTAACCATGTTCTGGGCTGCTCAGATACTTGGACAAACATTATTCTGAGTGTTTCTGTGAGGGTGTTTTTAAGTGAAATTAACATTTAAAGTGGTAGACTGAGTAAAACAGATGGCTTTTCCTAATGTGGGTGGGCATCATTTAATCAGTTGAAGGCATGAATAGAACAAAAAGTTTGACATCCCTGAGTAAGGAACAGCCTTCAGACTGGAATATTGGCCTTTCTTCTGCCTTTAGACTTAAACTAAATTATCAGCTCTATGTTAGTCTGTTCTGTTGATGTAAATAAAAACATACCCGAGACTGGGTAATTTATAAAGGAAAAAAGATTAATGGACTCACACTTCCACATGGCTGGAGAGGCCTTATAATCATGTCTGAAGGCAAAGGAAAAGCAAAATCGCATCTTCCATGGTGGCAGGCAAGAGGGCTTATGCAGGGGAACTCCCATCTATAAAACCATCAGATCTCATGAGACTTATTCACTCTCATGAGAATAGCACAGGAAAGACCTACCCCCGTGATTCAATTACCCCCAACTGGGTCCTTCCAAAGACAAAATGGGAATTATGGGAGCTACAGTTCAATATGAAATTTGGGTAGGGACACAGCCAAACCATATCAAGCTCTTTCTGGGTCCCAAGGCCACTGACCTTTAGAATGGAACTACATCAGCATTCCTGGTTCTCAGGTCTTCAGACTCAGACTGAGACTAAACCATCAGCTATCCTGGGTCTCCAGTTTGCTAACTCACCCTACAGATCTTGAGATTTGCTGGCCTCCATAACTGGCCTCCATAACTGGAGGAGCCAATTCCTTAGAGTAACTAACAAAATATCTCCTATTGCTTTTGTTTTCCTGGAGAACTCTGACTAATACAAGCATATTTTCCAGACTGTCTTTCATCAGGATGATTTTTGATTAAATGAGATGCATGTGAAGGAATATTTGAAATGTGAAAACAGAAACATCATGTTTTCCAGCAGCAGCTAAATCAGGTAGATGAGTGTAGAAATAAACAGAAACCACCCAATGAGAAGCAAAAGTTGTTTATGGAGTCAGAAATTATCACTTGTATTTGGCAGAGACTTAAAGGCAGGCAGTGGATTGTGAAGCTTTAGGGTGGAAAAGGGGGAAGTCTTCAGTTATGCCCTGATTGGAGGCTGTTGGCATGGAGAAGATGTAGATAAGCTAACTAGAACCAGGACATCCAATGTGATTGGTTATGTGTGCGTATTTGACTTTCTTCATTTGGTCCTAAGTTGCAAGCAGAGGCAAATTTAAGGAAGCTGTCAGTCAATGAAGTCCTGTCTGTTTTTCAGCTGGTAGCTATGGGGTTGTTTTTTGGCTTTCTGGACTGGTTGCTGTAGAGGTGGGTCAGAGCTCTACTTTCTTGTATGGTCTGGCTATTGTGTTTGTATATCCTGCCTCTTAGTCACTCCTTTTGGTCATTCTCTTACTTTCAAGAGGTTAGCCAATTCAAGGAAAACTGGAAATCCAGCTCTTTACCACTCAGAGATTATTCAGTAAACTTCATATAAAACTGTATCACAAAATCTTCTTGACCTTTTTGTTGTATTATCATAGTGATTTTCTGTCTAGAGAGCAGATGTGCAGAACTTTTAAAAATCTACATAGCATGCAGCATCATGCCACTCTTACAAAGTCAGAATAATTAATAGTTCCTATAAGATGTTTTAGAACCAGGAACCCCAATTGCCAAATCAAGGCCAAAATAAAAAATTTGATAGGCCATGAAAATCAACCTTAAAGAGCCAAATAGCTTATACCTTAAAACAATATATAAATAGTTTCAACTTGCTTGTTTCTTTGATCCAAGTACAAGAAGTATGAGCAATGGCACACACACCAGGATGACTAAAAGACAAAAAAAAAAAAAAAAAAAAAAAAAAAAACTGGGCTAATATTATCGTCTATCATTACACATGCCAATAAGTTGAGATTGAGCTGTATTTCTACCTAGGACAAAGGCAATATCATCAATAACTTCTGCCAGAGTGAGTGTCTTAGTCCATTCAGGCTACTGTAGTAAAATAACATAAATTGGGTGGCTTATAAACAACAGAAATGTATTTTTTTTTTTTCAGTTCTAGAAGCTGAGAAATTCAAGATCAAGGTGCCAGCAGACTCCATATCTGGAGAAACCCTGTTTCTCATAGATGACATCTTCTATGTGTCCTCATATTGTTGAATTAGTGAGCAAGCTCCCTTGAGACTCTTTTATAAAGCCACTTATTCATTAGAACAGAAGCCTCTGACCTAATCATCTCCCCCAATTCCCATCTCTCAATACCACCACATTAGGGATTAGGTTTCAACATAGGGAATTTCTGGGGACACAAACATTCAGGCTATAGCATTAACTGTTGGTTCTTTTACAGCCTTTTCTACCTGCATGATTGCCACCAATGGGAACAATGCTCTGATTGTGTAAACAATGAAGCAGTAATTCCTCCAGATAATGTGCCTGTACAATCAGCAGTTACTGTACTTTGGAGCTCATATCTGAGTCAGTATTTCCAGCCCTAGCAATTTATAGTACTAGCTGGGTTACGTATTTGGATCTCTGTCAGTCTCTTTTAGGGTTTTGGTCAATTGCCCCATAAAGGTTGTTGAATTCAACTTTAGAATTACCTAGGGTCTAATGAATACAGCAAAATACTACCTAATGGGTGGATTGAACAACAGAAATTTATGTTCTCATAATCCTGGAGGCTAGGAGTTTAAGATTGAGACGTTGGCAAGGTTGGTTTCTTCTGAGAGCCTCTCTCCTTGGCTTGTAAGTAGTCCTCTTTTCTCTGGGTCTCCACATGATCGTTCCTCTGTGTGTCTGTGTCTTGATCCCCTCTTCTCATAACGACATTGGTTATATTGGACTAGGACTCACCCTAATGACCTCATTAAACCTTAATTACGCATTTAAAAGCGCTGTCTACAAATAGTCAAATTTTGGCATACTGGGGATTAGGACCTAAACATTTGAAGGGATGGAGAGAGCACAGTTAAGTCATTACTACCCAAGTGAGAACAAACAAAAGCTATTTATTCAGAATATGCTATACAGCAAGGGAGTTGGGAACAAGCACTTGTGTTTGGCCTAGACTCAAAAGCAGACGGAGGAGCGGGAAAGCTTTATAGTGAAAGAAAAGGGAAGACCCTGATTGGAGGTTGGAATGAAAAAGTCATAGTCTTATTTGGAACTCTGAAGTTTTATAGTTTTTTTTTTTTTTTTTTTTTTTTTTTTTTTTTTTTTAATCCTTTAAGTTCTAGGGTACATGTGCACAATGTACAGGTTTGTTACATAGGTATAATGTGCCATGTTGGTTTGCTGCACCCATTAACTCATCATTTACAATAGGTATTTCTCCTGGTACTATCCTTTCCCCATCCCCCCAACCCACGACAGGCCCCAGGGTGTGATGTTCCCCACTCTGTGTCCAAGTATTCTCATTGTTCAGTTACCACCTATGAGTAAGAACATATGATATTTGGTTTTCTGTCCTTGTGATAGTTTCCTCAGAAAGATGGTTTCCAGTTGCAGCCATGTCTCTACAAAGGACACGAACTCATCCTTTTTTATGGCTACATAGTATTCCATGGTGTATATGTGCCACATTTTCTTAATCCAGTCTATCACTGATGGACATTTGGGTTGGTTCCAAATCCTTGCTATTATGAATAGTGCCACAATAAACATACGTGTTCATGTGTCTTTATAGCAGCATGATTTATAATCCTTTGGGTATATCCCCAGTAATGGGATGGCTGGGTCAAATGGCATTTCTAATTCTAGATCCTTGGGGAATCACCACACTGTCTTCCACAATGGTTGAACTAGTTTACACTCCTACCAACAGTGTAAAAGTGTTCCTATTTCTCCACATCCTCTCCAGCACCTGTTGTTTCCTGACTTTTTAATGATCGCCATTCTAACTGGTGTGAGATGGTATCTCATGTGGTTTTGATTTGCATTTTTCTGATGACAAGTGATGATGAGCATCTTTTCATATGTCTGTTGGCTGCATGAATGTCTTCTTTTGAGAAATGTCTATTCATATCTTTTGCCCACTTTTTTATTTTTATTTTTTTCTTGTAAATTTGTTTAGGTTCTTTCTAGATTCTGAATATTAACCCTTTGTTAGATTAGTAGATTGCAAAAATTTTCTCCCATTCTGTAGGTTGCCCGTTCACTTTGATAGTAGTTTCTTTTGCTGTGCAGAAGCTCTTTAGCTTAATTAGATCCCATTTGTCTATTTTGGCTTTTGTTGCCATTGCTTTTGGCGTTTTAGTCATGAAGTTCTTGCCCATGCCTATGTCCTGAATGGTATTGCCTAGGTTTTCTTCTAGGGTTTTTATGATTTTTGGTCTAACATTTAAGTCTTTAATCCATCTTGAATTGATTTTTGTGTAAGGTGTTAGGAAGGGATCCAGTTTCAGCTTTCTACATATGGCTAGCCAGTTTTCCCAGCACCGTTTATTAAATAAGGAATCCTTTCCCCATTTCTTGTTTTTGTCAGGTTTGTCAATGATCAAATGGTTGTAGATGTGTGGTGTTATTTCTGAGGCCTCTGTTCTGTTCCATTGGTCTGTATCTCTGTTTTGGTACCAGTACCATGCTGCTTTGCTTACTGTAGCCTTGTAGTATAGTTTGAAGTCAGGTAGCGTGATGCTTCCAGCTTTGTTCTTTTTGCTTAGGATTGTCTTGGAAATGCGGGCTCATTTTTGGTTCCTTACAAACTTAAAAGTATTTTTTTTTTTTCAATTCTATGAAGAAAGTCATTGGTAGCTTGATGGGGATGGCACTGAATCTATAAATTACCTTGGGCAGTATGGCCATTTTCATGATATTGATTCTTCCTATCCATGAACATGGAATGTTCTTTCATTTGTTTGTGTCCTCTTTTATTTAGTTGAGCAGTGGTTTGTAGGTCTCCTTGAAGAGATCCTTCACATCACTTGTAAGTTGGATTCCTAGGTATTTTATTCTCTTTGTAGTAATCGTGAATGGGAGTTCACTCATTATTTGGCTCTCTGTTTGTCTGTTATTGGTGTAGAGGAAGGCTTGTGATTTTTGCACATTGACTTTATTTTTGCTGAACTTGCTTATCAGCTTTGGGAGATTTGGGGCTGAGACGATGGGGTTTTCTAAATATACAATCATGTCATCTGCAAAGAGAGACAATTTGACTTCCTTTCTTCCTATTTGAGTACCCTTTATTTCTTGCTCTTGCCTGATTGCCCTTCCAACACTGTGTTGAATAGGAGTGGTGAGAGAGGGCATCCCTGTCTTGTGCCAGTTTTCAAAGGGAATGCTTCCAGTTTTTGCCCATTCAGTATGATATTGGCTGTGGGTTTGTCATACATAGCTCTGATTATTTTGAGATATGTTCCATCAATACCGAATTTATTGAGAGTTTTTAGCATGAAGGACTGTTGAATTTTGTTGAAGGCCTTTTCTGCATCTGTTGAGATAATCATGTGGTTTTTGTCATTGGTTCTGTTTATGTGATGGATTACGTTTATTGATTTACATATGTTGAACTAGCCTTGCATCCCAAGGATGAAGCCCACTTGATTGTGGTAGATAAGCTTTTTGATGTGCTGCTGGATTCAGTTTGCCAGTATTTTATTGAGGATTTTTGCATCAATGTTCATCAGGGATATTGGTCTAAGATTCTCTTTTTTTGTTGTGTCTCTGCCAGACTTTGGTATCAGGATGATGTTGGCCTCATAAACATGAGTTTGGGAGGATTCCTTCTTTTTCTATTGATTGGAATAGTTTCAGAAGGAATGGTATCAGCTCCTCTTGGTACCTCTAGTAGAATTCGGCTGTGAGTCCATCTGGTCCTGGACTATTTTTGGTTGATTGGGTATTACTTATTGCCTCAATTTCAGAGCCTGTTATTGGTCTATTCAGAGATTCAACTTCTTCCTGGTTTAGTCTTGGGAGGGTTATGTGTCCAGGAATTTATCCATTCCTTCTATATTTTCTAGTTTATTTGCATAGAGGTGTTTATAGTATTCTCTGATGGTAGTTTGTATTTCTGTGGGATCAGTGTTGTTCATTATAATCATAAATACTTATTTTCTATTTAATACTGGCAGTAAATTACACACAAATAGAACTTAGCAATCTTTTAAAGCAGCTAATATTAGTAACTTTTATTTTTTTAATTAAAAACAAAATTCATCCATTTTTATTTTTTCATTATTAGCAAATCTATAAAATTGACAATTGCAAAGTTAAAATTAAGGAAGCAATTACAATTAATATATTGTAGAGAAATTTTTAAAGATCTCAAATCAAACTTCATTAAAAAAGAAGATATATAGAAACTTCAGAAAACAGAAGTGGAGATTATACCCTTTAGTTTATCTAAAAATATACTTGCCATATATATATATTATTTTGTTGTTGGTAATGTTTACTCTAAAGCTTTTTAGTATATATCCATCTAGGGAATGTGGGAAAGGGAAGCATTAGAATCATTTCTAATCTCTCTTATTTGTCAGACCTGTGCTCCAGGACAGCAAAAGTGAGGAAATATTCCTGATTGTCCTGCTGTGAAATCTAGGCTGCTTTGCTGGAATTTTCACCTTTTCCCCTTTAAATGTAAAGCAATATTTATACATAGCTTGATAAAACAGTGACAAACGTGATATTACATTGCTTCTTGAACTAACAATGCATCAGGGACTGTAGCTGTAATACTTAATGTTTTGATCTAATCTTGAAGAAAGGCTAAGTCAGAAGAAGAAGAATTAGACATAATTAATTCACCAGACCATGGCAGAACAAAGCAAGTATTCTAACATCATGTACCATAATATGGATATCAAACAATTTTGGATCAAAGAAAAATATTATGACTTGAGATCATTCAGATTGAACAGAAATATGAAGGCTTTAAAATATGTCCCAGAGTAAGTATAGACTCTCTTGTGTGTAGAGTTATAATACTGTTAGAGATTTTGTCACCACTAGGCCTGCCTTACAAGAGACCTTGAAGGAAGCACTAAACATGGAAAGGAACAATCGGTACCAGCCATTGCAAAAACATGCCAAAATGTAAAGACCATCGAGGCTAGGAAGAAACTGCATCAACTAACGAGCAAAATAACCAGTTAATATCATAATGGCAGGATCAAGTTCACACATAACAATCTTAACCTTAAATGTAAATGGACTAAATGCTCCAATTAAAAGACACAGACTGGCAAACTGGATAAAGAGTCAAGATCCATCAGTCTGCTGTATTCAGGAGACCCATCTCACATGCAGAGACATACATAGGCTCAAAATAAAGGGATGGAGGAATATTTACCAAGCAAATGGAGACCAAAAAAAAGCGGGGGTTGCAATACTAGTCTCTGATAAAACAGACTTTAAACCATCAAAGATCAAAAGAGACAAAGAAGGCCATTACATAATGGTAAAGGGATCAATTCAACAGGAAGAGCTAACTATCCTAAATATATATGCACCCAATACAGGAGCACCCAGATTCATCAAGCAAGTCCTTAGAGACTTACAAAGAGACTTAGACTCCCATACAATAATAATGGGAGACTTCAACACTCCACTGTCAACATTAGACAGATCAACGAGACAGAAAGTTAACAAGGATATCCAGGAATTGAACTCATCTCTGCAGCAAGCAGACCTAATAGATATCTATAGAACTCTCCACCCCAAATCAACAGAATATACATTCTTCTCAGCACCACATCGTACTTACTCCAAAATCGACCACGTAATTGGAAGTAAAGCACTTCTCAGCAAATGTACAAGAACAGAAATTATAACAAACTGTCTCTCAGACCACAGTGCAATCAAACTAGAACTCAGGACTAAGAAACTCAATCAAAACCGCTCAACTACATGGAAACTGAACAACCTGCTCCTGAATGACTACTGGGTACATAACGAAATGAAGGCTGAAATAAATATGTTCTTTGAAACCAATGAGAACAAAGATACAACATACCAGAATCTCTGGGACACATTTAAAGCAGTGTGTAGAGGGAAATTTATAGCACTAAATGCCCACAAGAGAAAGCAGGAAAGATCTAAAATTGACACTCTAACATCGCAATTAAAAGAAGTAGAGAAGCAAGAGCAAACACATTCGAAAGCTAGCAGAAGGCAAGAAATAACTAAGATCAGAGCAGAACTGAAGGAGATAGAAACACAAAAATCCCTCCAAAAAATCAATGAATCCAGGAGTTGGTTTTTTGAAAACATCAACAAAATTGACAGACCACTAGCAAGACTAATAAAGATGAAAAGAGAGTAGAATCAAATCGACGCAATTAAAAATGATAAAGGGGATATCACCACCGACCCCACAGAAATACAAACTACCATCAGAGAATACTATAAACACCTCTACGCAAATAAACTGGAAAATCTAGAAGAAATGGATAATTTCCTGGACACTTACACTCTTCCAAGACTAAACCAGGAAGAAGTTGAATCCCTGAATAGACCAATAGCAGGCTCTGAAATTGAGGCAATAATTAATAGCCTACCAACCAAAAAAAGTCCAGGACCAGATGGATTCACAGCCGAATTCTACCAGAGGTACAAGGAGGAGTTGGTACCATTCCTTCTGAAACTATTCCAATCAATAGAAAAAGAGGGAATCCTCCCTAACTCATTTTATGAGGCCAACATCATCCTGATACCAAAGCCTGGCAGAGACACAACAAAAAAAGAGAATTTTAGACCAATATCCCTGATGAACATCGATGCAAAAATCCTCAATAAAGTACTGGCAAACCGGATTCAGCAACACATCAAAAAGCTTATCCACCATGATCAAGTGGGCTTCATCCCTGGGATGCAAGGCTGGTTCAACATTCGCAAATCAATAAACATAATCCAGCATATAAACAGAACCAAAGACAAGAACCACATGATTATCTCAATAGATGCAGAAAAGGCTTTTGACAAAATTCAACAGCCCTTCATGCTAAAAACACTCAATAAATTCGGTATTGATGGAACGTACCTCAAAATCATAAGAGCTATCTATGACAAACCCACAGCCAACATCATACTGAATGGGCAAAAACTGGAAAAATTCCCTTTGAAAACTGGCACAAGACAGGGATGCCCTCTCTCACCACTCCTATTCAACATAGTGTTGGAAGTTCTGGCTAGGGCAATCAGGCAAGAGAAAGAAATCAAGGGTATTCAGTTAGGAAAAGAAGAAGTCAAATTGTCCCTGTTTGCAGATGACATGATTGTATATTTAGAAAACCCCATTGTCTCAGCCCAAAATCTCCTTAAGCTGATAAGCAACTTCAGCAAAGTCTCAGGATACAAAATTAATGTGCAAAAATCACAAGCATTCTTATGCACCAGTAACAGACAAACAGAGAGCCAAATCAGGAATGAACTTCCATTCACAATTGCTTCAAAGAGAATAAAATACCTAGGAATCCAACTTACAAGGGATGTAAAGGACCTCTTCAAGGAGAACTACAAACCACTGCTCAGTGAAATAAAAGAGGACACAAACAAATGGAAGAACATACCATGCTCATGGATAGGAAGAATCAATATTGTGAAAATGGCCATACTGCCCAAGGTAATTTATAGATTCAATGCCATCCCCATCAAGCTACCAATGAGTTTCTTCACAGAATTGGAAAAAAACTGCTTTAAAGTTCATATGGAACCAAAAAAGAGCCCGCATCTCCAAGACAATCCTAAGTCAAAAGAACAAAGCTGGAGGCATCACGCTACCTGACTTCTAACTATACTACAAGGCTACAGTAACCAAAACAGCATGGTACTGGTACCAAAACAGAGATCTAGACCAATGGAACAGAACAGAGTCCTCAGAAATAATACCACACATCTACAGCCATCTGATCTTTGACAAACCTGAGAGAAACAAGAAATGGGGAAAGGATTCCCTATTTAATAAATGGTGCTGGGAAAATTGGCTAGCCATAAGTAGAAAGCTGAAACTGGATCCTTTCCTTACTCCTTATACGAAAATTAATTCAACATGGATTAGAGACTTAAATGTTAGACCTAATACCATAAAAATCCTAGAGGAAAACCTAGGTAGTACCATTCAGGACATAGGCATGGGAAAAGACTTCATGTCTAAAACACCAAAAGCAACGGCAGCAAAAGCCAAAATTGACAAATGGGATCTCATTAAACTAAAGAGCTTCTGCACAGCAAAAGAAACTACCATGAGAGTGAACAGGCAACCTACAGAATGGGAGAAAATTTTTGCAATCTACTCATCTGACAAAGGGCTAATATCCAGAACCTACAAAGAACTCAAACAAATTTACAAGAAAAAAACAAACAACCCCATCAAAAAGTGGGCAAAGGATATGAACAGACATTTCTTAAAAGAAGACATTCATACAGCCAACAGACACATGAAAAAATGCTCATCATCACTGGCCATCAGAGAAATGCAAATCAAAACCACAATGAGATACCATCTCACACCAGTTAGAATGGCGATCATTCAAAAGTCAGGAAACAACAGGTGCTGGAGAGGATGTGGAGAAATAGGAACACTTTTACACTGTTGGTGGGATTGTAAACTAGTTCAACCATTATGGAAAACAGTATGGCGATTCCTCAAGGATCTAGAACTAGATGTACCATATGACCCAGCCATCGCATTACTGGGTATATACCCAAAGGATTATAAATTATGCTGCTATAAAGACACATGCACACGTATGTTTATTGCGGCACTATTCACAATAGCAAAGACTTGGAATCAACCCAAATGTCCATCAGTGACAGATTGGATTAAGAAAATGTGGCACATATACACCATGGAATACTATGCAGCCATCAAAAAGGATGAGTTTGTGTCCTTTGTGGGGACATGGATGCAGCTGGAAACCATCATTCTTAGCAAACTTTCACAAGAACAGAAAACCAAACACCGCACGTTCTCACTCATAGGTGGGAACTGAACAATGAGATCACTTGGACTCAGGAAGGGGAACATCACACACCGGGGCCTATCATGGGGAGGGGGAAGGGGGGAGGGATTGCATTGGGAGTTATACCTGCTGTAAATGACGAGTTGATGGGTGCTGACGAGTTGATAGGTGCAGCACACCAACATGGCACAAGTATACATATGTAACAAACCTGCACGTTATGCACATGTACCCTAGAACTTAAAGTATAATAATAATAAATAAATTAAAAAAAAAATAAAATAAAATAAAATAAAATAAAATATGTCCCAGAGTAAGTATAGACTCTCTTGTGTGAAGAGTTATAATACTGGTTATAATCTTGAGATCTTTATTTTAATTTTTAAAAATTTGTTAAGCACATGATTATATATAATTTAGCAAGTAGTTGAGTTTATTAGCTGTTTTAAATTAAAATAAAAAGACCACCTTTTAAAGTATTTAAAACATTCGTATTTCATATTTATACATTTTCTATAATAACAGCAATAGAAATAATAACAATAATTTACATATGTAGAGTATTTAATAAATTCCTAGTATAATTATAAGCATTTTAATATATATTATCTACATCACATAGTAACTTACACAGAGTTAACAAATTCCCTTCTAGGTTCAAAGAATTTACATCACCAAACAGATCTTATGAATTAGGTTAATGAAAGATGTTTTAAAATTCAAGATGTTCTATATATTACTGATGAAACGAAAGGTTAGTGCATCAGTTGCTTCTTATACTGGCTCCTAATTAGATAATTCTATCTTTCAATCAGCATTTGTGGGCACCTGTTGATTACTGCTCCCGGCTTTGGCACCCAGCCCACAAATTCATACCAACATTGTTTGCCCACATTAAGCAGTGTGCATAAAATGAAGAGGAAATAGATCCTGCCTTGACTTTAATTTTTATGCTGCTCATAGCGATCTCCCTATCCACTTAAAACTCTGAACAAAGGGTCCTATGTGCATAGTAGAACTTGAATGTTTCATTTCATGTAGTCTGACTTTGGGGATTGGGCTTTCTGTTAGTTATACCTCTCTGGTTTTATCAGATTCTAATGAGGCCACACTGTATCTTCTTTCTTGACTAGTGTTCTAATTAATCCGAGAATCCTGAATGCTGAACATAACACAGACCTTTGTATTTCACTCATTTATTCATTCAGTTATTGAAAAACGTTTATGAAGCATTTTCTATATAACTCATGTCATGATAAATGTGACAAATACAATGATGATAACATAGGCATTGCCTCTTAAAGCCATTTCCTTTAAGAAATAAATGCCTGTTCATTTCCCTCTTGCCTGGAGAACATTAATTTCTATAAAATTTCCTATCCTGGACTCTGTGGCATTCCTTGTTTATTTCCTGATCAGAGATTATCAGGTATCATGGATCAAAGAGTTTTAAAAGAACTGAATAAGTAAATTTCAGTAAGGTCATCCACACTTTCCAGTGTGTCACAAAAATTACAGATTATTCATTTTTATTTCTACTGTAAAGGAGATCTAAATAAAACAAATTATTTAATTTATTACCTTTTTTTTTAAAGGAGAGAGTGATTGTATTAACTATCATATTAAAAATTTGTAGGCAATCTAGTTTCTTTATTTTTCTAGAAAAATATGTTTATTGGAGCTATTTAAAGAGAAAAATATGGGGCTTCATATTTTTAAATGCAAGCACAAGGAGCAAAAACTATGCAGACCAAATGGCCTTAAAAACTTTTGACCATACTTAAACACTGTACATACATGATGTCCTTTAAAATTCAGTGGAAATGTATGTTGTCTTTCCACATTCCTTTTCATATATGAATTGAGGTGTAAAGCAGTTAACTAACTTGACTGAGGTTAACTAAATGATTTTGTCAAGATGGCAGGTATATTTTATTACAAGAAAAAAATGAAACATGAGAACAGAGAGTATGAATCCAGTTTAATTATTGGAATGATTAAAAAATTATGTTTTTATAAGCTTCTTTAATAATAATAACTGTTGACATTTAAGCCAGGGGTTCACCAGCATTTCTGTTAAGGTCTAGATAGATATTTTAGACTCGTTGAGCCATGCAATCTTTGACACATTCCTGATCTTGTAGCTTAGAAGTCATAGACAATATTTGAACTAATGTGCATTATTGTGTTCTGAAAAACTGTTATGTACAAAGACAGGTGATGGGCTGAATTTGGAGGCCCATGGGCCATAGTTGGCTGACTCCTACTTTGGAGTTGGGCCAAATAGTATGTGAATTTAGAGTTTGATAGACACTGAGAAATTGCTCTCTCTAGAAATTTCACCAAGTAGGCTACCAAGCAAAATAATTGGCAATATCTTCCCATTTAAAATACTGACAAATGGTAAGCTCATTGTTGATGATCTCATTATATTAACCTTAATTTCTTTATAAAAACAAAATCCTGACATGGATTTTAATGACTTTTTTTTATCTTATTTTACTTTTTATTTATCATTATTATTTTTTGAGATGGAGTCTTACTCTGTCGCCCAGGCTGGAGTGCAGTAGCACGATCTCGGCTCACAGCAACCTCTGCCTCCTGAGTTCACGCCATTCTCCTGCCTCAGCCTCCCGAGTAGCTTGGACTACAGGCACCCGCCACCATGCCCAGCTATTTTTTTGTATTTTTAGGTAGAGATGGGGTTTTTGTATTTTTTAGTGTTAGCCAGGATGGTCTCCGTCTCCTGACCTCAGGATTCGCCCACTTCGGCCTCCCAAAGTGCTGGGATTACAAGCCTAAGCCACCGCGCCCAGCTGGATTTTAATGATTTATTATAGGATACAATCCCAAGGTTGAGACAAAAATAAATAAATAAATAACAAAAATATGAGACAGGTAGGGAAATGTAAAAAGCAAACAAAAGATAATTTTTCTTCATCACTTTGAGCTGATATAACTAAGTAACGTAAACTGCATGGCTTCTAAACAACAGAAAATTATTTCTCCTTGTTCTAGAGGTTGGACATCCAAGATCAAAATGCCAGCATTGTTGGGTTCTAGTGAGGGTCTGCTTCCTCATTCATAGACAGCATTCTCACTGTGTCCTCCCATGATGGAAAGATCAAGGGAGCTCTCTGGGATTTCTTTCATAAAAGCATTAATCCCATTCATGAGGGCTGTAATGATTATTACATCATGATTTAATAATGAAAGCCCAACACTTAATACCTTCATCTTGGGGATTATGATATTGGCATGTTAATTTTAGGTGAACACAAACATTCAGCCTATAATAATATGTTATCAGGCTGGTTGATATTTCATAAAGAACATGTGTTTCATGCTTCGAAGACAACTCTGAGGGGAATGTATATAAGAAATTATTGCCTCGGGGGAGTAATAGAAAGATAATTTATTAATCAACTTCCTCTAGTGTCTTGTATTTCATCTGTCAAAATTTGTTCCAGGAGATTTTAGTCCTCCTGTACTTCTGAATTGTATCACCTAGTATCTTAAGCAGCTTCTGGGAAGCCAGATCTTTCTTCATATTCTTTGGTAATTCATCTGAACCCAGAGACTCCAGATATTTGCTTCAGGTGATACACACATATAGACCTCAACAGAGTGGGTTACTTACACAGAATTATGAGGAAGTAAGCATCCAAAAGGCAGGACATCATGAGGTTGAGATAATTTTAGGTAAAGCATAAAATGTGTCACTCCTTGCAACATTCACAATTGCTTGAAATGTCATTACACCAAGATCCATACTTTTTTTTTTATTTTTATTTTTTTAAGAATAGCAAGCCCCCAAGAGGAAATCTAAAGCCTCATCAGTCATAATATCCACTTCAAGATGGTGGCTAATTTTGATCTTCTAGAGAACGTAAAACAGTTAAAGAAGTCATCTATAATCCTTGCTTCTGCATCTCCTCTTGAGTAATTAATTGATATTTCTTATCTTTCTCCTGAATCATCCATTCTAGATTTCTGAAAACTTGCAAAAGACTTTAGCTTGTCTCAGAGTTTGCCAAGAAAAAAAAACCTAGAACTTTGTTTCTTAAGGTCTGGACCTTTAATTAACATGCTGTTATTGGTTTGTTATTATTGAAATTTCCATAAAGAATTTTCAAAGAACATGGAATAATGAGTGAATTCTCTCTACTTTATGTGTAAATAAATTTCCCCAATTGATTGGTTAATGTCTTAGTCTGTTTTGTGCTGCTATAACAGAATAGTCGAGACTAGGTAATTTATAATGAATGGAAATATATTCGCTCATAGTTCAGGAGACTGTGAAGTTCAATATCAAGACACTGGAATCTGTCAAGGGCCTTGTTGCCGGGCCATAACATGGCAGAAGGCAAGAGGGTGAGAGACGCAAGAGGGGGTCAAAGTTACTTTTTTACAATGGAACCCATTCCTCTCAGGAGGGTAGAGCCCTCATAGCCTAATCAACTCTTAAAACTCCTACCTCTTAATGCTGTTACAACAGCAATTAAATTTCAACACAATAAACATTCAAGTAGTAGATAACATCAATCATAGATCCTCATTATAAGCAGGACACCCAGCCTTCACAGTAAATACATTTTGTCTGCTTATAAATAGCATTTGAACCTAGTTGGTCAGATTATAGTTATAAATTCTATTTCAGTGAAATTTTTTTCTATGTTCCCTTGGAGAAGTGTTGCTCCTAACAATCAGAAACATAGACCGAGTTTATGAGGAGAGAATTCGACAATATGACCATTTTGAAATATAAATTATTTCTACTCTCACCCTTATTTTCTTAATTCATATTAAGTCACAATCCCATTATGTTGGCCATTGTTTCAACATATGTGCTGTTAGCAGAAGGACAGTGTCTCAACCTTGAAAGTATAGTGCTTGAGCTGATGCCTCAGTAATATTTTCAGCCATTCAGTTAATAGTTTTTAAAAACTGATCCTAGGTTATTGCACATGGCACAACCAGTGAATCCAATAGTTGTGAGCCTGTTGAACCAACTCCTTTGCCATTAAATGAGCTTCTTAATTTCAGACAATGTTGTATGGATTATCATGTTGATGGACCTCCCTTAACTAAAGCTGTTTAGGGAGGTCCCATGTATAGAAAATCAAACCCATATCTACGCAGTTTATCAAGTCTGCTATGGATGAATGACTTTCATTTTGTGTCAATGCATTTAATTGTAATAGGTGTTTGCCTGGTCTCCCTGAGTAAGAGTGTGATAGCAAAGACAGCATCCAATTATACTGGCAAGTCAGACATAGACTAGTGGAAATAACTAGATCAGTCTGGATGAGAAGTCATCTGTATTATTGGGCCTGTGCATAACCTCCTTATCTGCCACCATGACATTTATGGCTTTTCTGTGCTAACACTGGGGTGATCTGAAGAGAAACTGTATGACTTTTAAAAGGTATATCATCTGTTCTGTTGAAAGGTGTGATCAATTTAGCACTCAGAGATCTATCCCCTGAGAGGATTTCTGTTTTCCATCATGCTACTGAGCTGTCCTGTGTGGGCCTCATAGCCATGAAGAAGATGTGCCATTTTGAATAGTGCTATCATAAAGCAACTCATACGTGAGTCATACTCCAGAGTATTTCTCTACCATTAGTTAGTCATAAGGAAACTCCTTTTGTGAGTATAATGTGAATTAGGGAGGTGATACAGGTATCTGTAATTTATAATGCGTTCTGGAGTTCCTTGAAGTTGACCAGAATATACTCCTCCTAGGCCACAATAGGGTGTTGCTGAGATTGACCAACCTTTATGTACCTAAGGACAGGCACCTCATTGAAAGTCATTCTGTCCGATGGACTCACACTTAGTTTTTAGTATGGTGCAGTAACAGACATGGAAATTGTTTAAGTGTTAAGAAAGAGAAAATGGCTTAACCTTTCTCCAGAAACCAAGGGACTCATCTCTCTGGACTATCAAAAGCTCCACACACTCCTGTTCCAGCACAAATTCCTATAGCTTTATAAAATATACTGAATTATTTGGGCTGAGTGTTAAAAAAGCTTAAACCACCACCTGGACTTTATGTAGTGCCCTCTCTTTATTTGGATTCCGCTCAAGATTAGCAGCCTTTTGAATTAAAAAAAGCAAACAAACAAACAAATAAAAAAACAGGTTGGACCAGTGTTTCCGAATGTTTACTAGCTACAAATCTAAAGAGACTTATCAAGTGTTGTGCATTATATCTGGTGATGAGAGGAGAGAGGAGTGATGGCATCTTTTAACATAAAATAAATATTCTAAGATATTTAAGATCAAAGGACCTCAAAATTTTACTTACAATTGGCCTCTGAATCTTCATGTTTTACACCTGCTGTGGTTTGAAATTTTTCCATAAATATCATGTATTGAAAACTTAATTCTCCAAATCATATGTTAATGGGATTCAGATTTGGTGCCATTGGACGATAACTAGGATTAGATAAGGTCAGTAGAATGGGGCCGATAATGGAACTGGTGGCTTTATAAGAAGAGGAAGAAAACCCTGAATTGACATGCTATTGCTCTTTCGCCATGTGATATCCTTCACCATGTTATGACACGGTAAGAGAACTCTCACCAGATACACCTCTCTGAGCTTGGACTTCTCAGTCTCTAGGAACCAGGACTAAATAATTTATTTTCTTTATAAATTACCCAGTCTCATGGTAATTTATAATTATAGCAAAAGAAAATGGACTGAAACACCCCAGACTCACTGTCATGTATGTAATTACTAGAACATTTAAGACATTTCTTATTTTGTTATCAGTAGTCTAATTAAGAGAATATAGTCTATAAATGGGCAAGAGTGCTATTTTGTGAAATTCAAAAATAATCAAGACTTCTGAACTACTCTGTTAGACAAAGTAGGAGCACTCATTGCCATGAGGCAAGACTCAAAGATATACTATTGTTCATTTCATCTAAAAGTAACCTGCTTTTGATACTTCCTGTTTATGGATATGGAAAACAAAAGATTCAATAATTAATTACTTCATGTCATATACCATACTCTGTGTTTCTCATCTCCACTTACAATACCTTTGTTAGATTAAGTTCTTTGAGAAACAAACAATAAGACAGGATTAGTCAAAGATTTTATTAGAGAGATGCCTGTGAGAGTAATTAGTGGTGGGCAAGGGGAATCAGAAAGCCTGGGAAAACTGGGAGATCATGAGTTAAGTTGAATTTTCAGATTTGAATGGATGGCCAGGGACTTGGAAGTGACTTGATTGGAAAATCAATGTTAAGGAGCGTCAGGGAAGACATGTGTATAATGCCCTTTCTGAATGGGCAAATAATGTGAAGATATTTGTTTTTCATCTGGATGCTTGCTAAACAATGACTTCTACAGAAGATGATTACAATAATCCAGTTGATAGGATGACTTCTTCTGTGGATACCAGTCATGTTTCTCCAGTTTTTTCAGTGACTTCTCAATGGTTTTATTGAGCCCCATCTTCAAATGCTACGAACATATGAATTTAAAATGGATTTAGAAACCACCATGGCACATGTATACTTAAGTAACAAACCTGCACGTTCCACGTTCAGCACATGTATCCCAGAACTTACAGTAAAAAAAAAAAAAAAAAAAAAAAAAAAAAAAAAAAAATCGATTTAGAAACAGTGGACATGGTGGCAAGGATGGAGATTATGCATGGACCCAGCAATGTGAATTTCCAGTCACTGTGGTTGACCTGGCTAAAGCCATTACTCGATGCTCAACCTGCCAGCAGCAAAGATCCACACTGAGTCCCTAACATGACACTCAAAGGTGATCAACCAGCTTTCTGGCGGTAAGTTAATAACATGAGACACTTCCGTCATAAAAGAGCAGCATTTGCTATATTACATACTTTGGACATGGATTTGTATTCCCTACATACGATGCTTCTTCCAAAACTACCATCCATGGGCTTACAGAATACATTTCTATCATCATGGTATTTTGTACAACATTGATTCTGACTAAGGAATTTACTTCATGGCAAATGAAGTGTGGCAGTGAATCCACGATCATAGATTTCACTGGTGTTTCCATGTCACCCATCATCCTGAAGTAACTGATTTGATAAAACAGTGAAATTGTGTTTTGAAGAGCTGGTTACAGTACCAGCTAAGTGGCAACATCTTGAAGGGCTGGGAAACAGTTCTCTAGAAGGTTGTATATGCTATGTATATATGACATGTTTCTCCCATTGTTAGGATTCATGGTCCAACATGTAAGGAGTGGAAATGAAAGTGGCACCACTCACTGTTACTCCTAGTGACCCACTAGCAAAATGCTTACTTCCTGTTCCTGTGACCTTGTGCTCTGCTGGCCTAAATCTGTTAGTTCCAAAAGGGAGAATGCTTCCACCTGGAGACCCAACAATGATTCCATTGAAACGGAAGTTAAGACCACCATATGGCCACTTTGGATTCCTCATGCCTCTGAATAAACAGGCAAAGAAGAGAGTTACTGTGCAGGCTAGGGTGGTTAATTCTGACTGCTATGGGAAAGTTGGACTTCTGGCCGGGTGCGGTAGCTCAAACCTTTAATCCAAACACTTTGGGAGGCCAAGGCAGGCAGATCACCTGAGGTTAGGAGCTCGAGACCAGCCTGGCCAACATGGCGAAAACCCGTTTCTACTAAAAATACAAAAATTAGCAGGGCGTGGTGGTGCGTGTCTCTGTAATCCCAGCTACTCGGGAGGCTGAGGCAGAAGAATCACTTGAACCCAGGAGGCGGAGGTTGCAGTGAGCCAGAATCGCACCATTTCACTTCAGACTGGGCGGCAAGAGCGAGACTCTGGCTAAAAAAAAAAAAAAAAAAAAAAAAAAATTGGACTTGTATTCCACATTGGCTGTAAGGAAAAGTATGTCTGGAATATATCCTTGAGAAACACTAATTCAGCAAACCATCCATATGGAGCACTTGTCCTCTCATAATGTAGACTACCCCTGACGTAGCTATATAATTTCCAGTATATAATTATATACTGCCATCTAGCAGTATACAAACATTTAAACTTGGTTTTTAAAAAGTTATTTTTTAATAAAATTGGGCATATTTAACGTATACAGCACAATTTTTTATATGCATATACATAGTGAAATGATCACTTTACATTAGACATCTAGACTTACTCATCTTATGTAGCTGCAACTTTGTACTCTTTGCCCAACATTTCCCCATTTTCCCACCTCGTCATTCTTCATAACAACTGTTTGCTCTCTGCTTCTAAGAGATGTGCTGTTTTAGATTCCACATATAAGTGAGATCATGCCCTATTTTTCTCTCTCTGTCTGGCTTATTTCACTTAGCCTAATGTCCTCCAGATTTACCTATGTTGTTTCAAATGGCAAGATTTCTTTCTTTTCTCAGGCTGAATAAGACGCCATTCTGTCTCTCTCTGTGTTTGTGTGTGTGTATACCACAATTTATTTTTTTAACTGTCACATGGTTAAGTGTTTTTATAATTTACAGTATGATGTTTTGAGGCATATATATGTTGTGGAATGGTAAAATGTAGGTAATTAAAGAATACATTACCCCATAATGCATTTATAAAATGCTAGTAATAAAAATCATAGACATTTAAAAAAAATCATATGTAACAGGCCTGCTTTTGGGGTTTGCATGTCATATGAAAGAAGTGTTATTTTTTTCTTCTGTTAATCTATGCATTTGAAGATTCTGTTTACATTTAATTGTACATATAATTCCAACAACATCATCAGATATTAAATTAAAAATGGAAACTATTTGAACACAAAAATGTAATATCCTACATTTAACTTCTTTTCATGTTTTGTTGTTTTCTGGTAATTATAATTAAATGTTAAATTGTTCATAGAGGATCAAGGAAAAGGTTAAAAAGCAGAATTAGCCATAAAATATGAAAAGTTCAGTTATTATAAAAATTTTCAGATGCATTAAGATTTATATCACATCTGCATAAAAGCTATCAAAAATGTGAGAATACAGGAAAGATAAAATTAAATCAAATACATATTCAATAACTTTCAGAGATTAAACTATATATAATATGCAAAATGCATAATAAAAATTAGCATATAGGTCGGGCACGGTGGCTCATGCCTGTAATCCCAGCACTTTGGGAGGCCGAGGTGGGCGGATCACAAGGTCAGGAGATCGAGACCATCCTAGCTAACACTGTGAAACCCCGTCTCTACTAAAAATACAAAAAAGATAGTTGGGCGTGGGGGTGGGCGCCTCTAGTCCCAGCTACTTGCGAGGCTGAGGTGGGAGAATGGCATGAACCCAGGAGGCAGAGCTTGTAGTGAGTTTGCACCACTGCACTCCAGCCTGGGCGACAGACCGAGCCTGCATCTAAAAAAATAAAAATAAAAATAAATAAATAAATGAATAAATAAAAATTAGCATATAATTTGGAAGCAAATTGCATTGAAATTCTTAAAATATTTATGCTTGTATGTGTTTTGATGCAAAAATATGCATACGTATTTCAAAACTTAGGAACACTAACACCCCAGCCTTGATGACAAATCAAGATTCTCTCAAAAACAAGCTACCCACCTCCACCCCACTCCACACACAGACTTAAGAACAATCCACAAAAAATACTTTCACTATTATTTTTAATGTGCGGACAGTGTCTCACTTTGTTACCCAGGCTGATCTTGAGCCATTGTTTTCAAGCAATCCTCTGGCCTCAGCCTCCCGGAGTGCTGGGATTACAGCATGAGCCACTGTGCTGGGCCACTAATTTCTCATTTAATTTACAGCTATAAAAAATATGTTCTACTATTACAGAGGAATATATTATTCATTTCAGAGATCAGAATATATAGAATCTTATTTTCAATTTACCAGAAAATTAGTCTATATACTTTAGATAAATAATTCAAGTAGAATGAAATCTAAAGCTTACATAATAGATTACGTCAGAGTATTTTTTAGAAGTACTAAATATTTTTGCAAGTGCTAAGGAAAGTATAACATGTCACCAAGATTTGTTAGAATTGTTATAAATGTTAAAACTGACTTTTTGTAAGAAGAGACCCACAGGAAATTTGAAGGTAAAATTTCTCAGAATCTGAACAATAAAATTATTTATGACTAAAAATGAATTAAATTATCATTCACTTACATTATTGACTATTAATCAAATAAAATATTTTTAAAACATCCATTATATACCAAGAACCCCATGAGACACTGGGAATAATGAAGAGTAGGAGAGATTAGAATCTCTGCCCTTCAGAATTTGAGGCTTAATACAGTGTGGCATTAATCAAAAAATTACATTTACAATCTTCTGTAACTCTGCTAAGTGTGATAAAAGAATATTGGAAGAAGTGGATACTTTAAATATAGCCATTCAAACAAATTACTTTCTTCCAAAATAATAAGACTTAATTCCATAAGAAACCTTATTCAAATTGTCTAAATTTTCTTAATATAGATTTTTGGATATGAACTGTCAGACATGTTGAGCTATATAAATTAGACTAAGATATGCGATACAGGGATTTTTTTAACAAAACCTGATTATGGGCTTCTTCACACATATACTATTTCACTCAAAGTAACAAATTTACTAACTTTTCTATCTGAAAGGTCTGAGTTCTCAAAAATATTTTTATGATTTATATAATTTAGTCCTCACAATAATTTTGTGAGATAAGAAAGAAAAGATAATGACCTTCTTTTCACAGATGAGGAAACTGTGTTCAGTAATTTATTCAGTATAAGAAAAGTAGAAAGCAAACACACCAAGATTTCTTACCCCAGGGTTTTTGACTCTAGAGCCTCTGTACTTAACTGCTGCAGTGATTTGATACAACACATATATATGTTGAGCAGATGGTCATTCTCTATCATGATTTCTACATCTCTGAAACAAAAGTTTTATTCAGCATCTAATTATGTGAGAATAAAAATTGATAAGCTTGAACAAACTATATTTTTCTCTTAATTGCAGCAAATGCATCCATATAAACTTGTTTGGAATGATAGAAATTGTAATAATTTTTTGGTGTCAACCTTGCAAACAGCAGATTGGAACATATGAGTCTCATCCATCAGCAGTCACAATTTCATATTTGTCCTCAAATTTAGGGTTTTGAGAAGATGTTTGTTACTCTTAATTTTTAATGGCCTCTCAAATTGCAAAGAAATATACAATCAAGCACTAAAATTGGACTACCCTTTGTCCAGTGAAATTCTCACTCTGTAAAATCCATGATTTGTGTTGTTAATAAAAAAAAAAAAGATAGAGGAAACATTGCAAACAAATACATTGGTCTTGCTTAGAAACCCTGTAAATAAGGTAGACATAGCAGTAACTCACAATTATCAGTCAATCCTTATTCTAGTCTATTCTTGATATATACATATATGTGTGTATATATATATATTATATTCCTCTATGATATATGTGTGTATATATACACACATATATATGTATATATCAGGAATAGACTGTTATATACAGGATATATATGTGTATATATAATTGTACCTCTTCAATAACACATATTATGTAACATTTTTACTTCTTGTGTTTCTATATTCTGCCCTATATTATGAAAACTTAGACATTATAACTTCAGATTTTCTTAGTGTTCAGCACAAGACCTAATTCCCAAGAGGGGCTCATTGCATCTTGAGGAAAATTAGCCAGTTGAACCTATGTCTTGTTATCTTAGCAACATCTTTATTACACTTATTAAAAATAAACACATTTTTAAATGTCTAGAACTATAAATTTTGTGGAGATCAAATTGAGTTTCTTTTTATCATATATAAATTATTTGTGTATCTTATCTGATATCAAAAAGTACAGTGACCAAATTCAGAAGTATTGGCCCCGTATGTTTTCTGAGTTTTCAAATTATAATGGAATTATTTTGCAAGTACGCATTTTCCACATAACACAATTCTTTTATTTTGGGTAGCCAGAGGGGCTAATGTATATCAATTACTACTGAAATACATTAAATATGTTGTACATATTTGAAAAGTTAATTTAATATGCAAAGTAAACTTAAACGGTGAATCGATAGAGAGTAAAATTAATCTTTAAAGAGTGAAAATCCATATATAGTTTAGGAAAGTATTGATTCTTAGGCAACATGGTGAAACCTCATCTCTACAAAAAAATAAAAATAAATAAAAAAATACAAAAATTAGCCAAGTGTGATGGCATGTGCCTGTAATCCCAGCTACTCAGGAGCATTTGGTGAGAGGATCACCTAAGCCTTGGGAGGTTGAGGTTTCAGTGAGCTGTGAGCACTCCACTACACTCCAGCCTGGGTGACACAGCGAGACCTTATCTCAAAGAAAAAAAAAAAAAAAGCTTCATATAGTTATTACAGTTTCTGCAAATGTTCTCAGTTACCTGGCCAAGCATATTATAACAATGAATGCAGACTAATAGAGACCATAACAAGTAACTGTGTTATTTCATGAAAAACATCGTATTCAATCACTCATTAATTCAATTATTTAATTTAGTATTCTACATATACTTATTAATTATCTACTATTTGGTATGCCTTTGTTTAACATTTAATTTAGATGTTAAAAAGTAATATTTAAGGTAAAATCATAACTTAAATATCGATACACGATAAAAGTTTTATTTAACTCATCAATTGAAGAGGAAACTAGCATAATGTTAAAACTCATTTAAAGTTTAATTTGCTACCACCATCACCACCCCCTCAACACACACACAGAGGCAATAATATACATTGAAATGAATGTACATATAGATGCGAAACTGATAAACATCCACAATCCAATAATCAAGTGTATCTGCATTAGACACAAATTGCATGTCAATGACCAAGAATTATTAGCATTATTAATGATATGCTACAATTTACAGAATTGTAAAACAACTGAAACATAATGAAAGAGAGAGAGATCCCAGAAGGATGTACTCAATAGAACACACGAGAATCATTTTTCTTCATTTCAAAGAATTTCACAATGTATTTCTTTCTGACATGGGCATTACACATTTATATGGTTTGGCTGTGTCCCCACCTAAATCTCATCTTGAATTGTAGCTCCTATAATTTCCTTGTGTCACGGGAGAGACCTGGTGGGAGTTAATTGAATCATGGGGTCAGGTCTTTCTCATGCTGTTCTCATGATAGTGACTAAGATCTGATGGTTTTATAAAGGGGAGTGTAAGACATGATTTTGGTACACCTCTGCCTTTTGCCATGATTGTGAGGCCTCCCCAGCCCTGAATAACTATGAGTCCATTAAAGCTCTTTCCTTTATAAGTTACCCAGTCTTGGGTATGTCTTTATTAGCAGTGTGAGAACAGACTAATACACAAATATTGCTATACTTATAGCAATGAACAAGAAAACACAGTAATTTTTGCCCTCATGGGGTTTTTATTCTAAGCTTAAGATGATACTGCAATTTTTCACTACCTAAAGAAAATAAATAAAGCAAATCTTACCTTCTTGATTAGATAATGTGTTCAGTAAATACAGAATACACGTATTTCAAAATGCCTATTTCCTTCTTTAATGTTCATGGAAACCTGTGACACTTTAATACATTATTGAATATTTACCTTGTGTTTGCCAACTTGCTGTACTAGTGAAATACACATACAAAAATTGAGATGTATTCCATGCCCTTTTTGGGGAAGAGATGAAGGTGGAAAGTTGGAGGTGAAAGCCATAATTTTTATAAGATATGGGTAATGCTGCAGATTTTTCATAATATGTTTCTTAATTTTATAGAAGTTTTTTTTTTCGCTTTTTTTTTTTTCTTTCCAATTTACTCTACTCTAGGACAGTAATTAAGGACTCAGGCACTGGTAACAGAATGCTTGGATATAAGTTTGGATTCTGCCAAATACGAACTGTAAGACTTTGGGAATATGACTTCTCTGAGACTCAGTTTCTTCATTTATCAAATAGAGGTAATACTGTTACCTCTTAAAGCTGTTGTGAGAGTTAGATAATGTATATATGTTAAGCATGTTAAAGAAAGTATGCCTATTAAGAATCATGTCATTAATTATTATTATTATCCTTAGCTTTTTGTTTATTTATTTATTTATTTCTATCTAAACATCAAGATTGTTGACTGCAGGAACCACTTCTAAATCACTGGAAACTCTTACAGATAGAACATGTTTAGAATTGAATGTTCACTATCCTACTTCAAACTTACATATTTAAACTTGTATATTCTTGAAATTTTTATTCCCTTTAATGATTAATATCTATAATTCACAACAATGGTAATAATCTATCATTGGTGTTATATATGCCTGTACTTACCTTTAATTGGTTGAAAAAATTAAACTGTAATTTCATATCACTATTTTTAAACATTAATTTCCAAACGTAAAGTTTGTTTAAGTTCTTTTACTTTAAAAACATTAGTTTTATTTAGCACAAATAAGTTGATAAAAAGTCCCAAATGACCTGCCCAATCGTAGACCTCATGAGGATGTAACTACAGCATCATTTTTAAATAGTTTATTTATCCTTAACCTAACTTTATATATTGCTTCAACTATAGTTTTATTAGCATGGGTGTAAAGGCAGATGAATTCTTTGTTAGAGATTTTAACAAAGAAACTGGTTTAAGGTTTGGGCTTTTGTTTTTATTTTTATTTTTTGAAAAAACACAAATTCCGAAATACTTTTGTTACAGACAATTATTTTTATTTAAAAAAATGGGATAGAAAATAAGCCATTAAAATATGAGGTATAAAAGATCTCCAAGGTTTATAACGGAAAATAAAATAATATGATATAGTTTAGATATATAGATATATAAACATATTATATATAGATATATAAACATATTAGATATATAGCACTTCCACACTTCCACAGCTCCTTTGGTTTAAATCCAATTTCTATGTTCCAAGAGCAAGTATTTTTCATTAGTATCATGTCATAGCTAAGGAAACTGAGGCTAAGAATTATTTGCAAATGGGTAAATAAATAAATTAATGTAATAGACATTGAGAGCACCATAAATAATAGAGCTATTTTCCACATACTATCTTTTATTATCATTTTACAAGAAAAAATAACATCATACAGTGTTATAGTCAAAAAATGTGTGAGTGTTAACTTTAAACTCTTTTTTCCCAGTGAGAGATTGTGTTCTCTCACTAGTAAGTGTCAGAAACTAGAATAGGCCGGGCGCGGTGGCTCAAGCCTGTAATCCCAGCACTTTGGGAGGCCGAGACGGGCGGATCACAAGGTCAGGAGATCGAGACCATCCTGGCTAACACGGCGAAACCCCGTCTCTACTAAAAACACAAAAAATTAGCCGGGCGAGGTGGCGGCGCCTGTGGTCCCAGCTACTCGGGAGGCTGAGGCAGGAGAATGACGGGAACCCGGGAGGCGGAGCTTGCAGTGAGCTGAGATCTGGCCACTGCACTCCAGCCTGGGCGACAGAGCGAGACTCCGTCTCAAAAAAAAAAAAAAAAAAAAAAAAAAAAAAAAAAAAAAAAAAAGAAACTAGAATAGAATCTAGTTTGTTTTCTCATAAACTCTTCTTTCTTTTGCATGGTATTTTCTCTGAGAAAAATTTTTTGAGGATATTTGAGAGAATTTTTGAGAAAAGAGGAGTTAGTAATACCAGGCATCCTTGTGTCTTTGTACATCCTTATGTAAAATGGATGTAAATAATATTTGTACTAATTTCAAAGATTTTAGATTAAAAGAATAAAACACACACCAGACACGTAGCATAGGGCCTGATGCAGATTAAGCCCTTAATAAAATGCTAACTCTTGTCCTGATGTCTTTAAGAAATGTTCTCACTCTGTACTGAAAATTCTATTTGTCCATTTCCCTGTATTTTCTCCTGAAACATAAACTACCATTCATGCTTCTATGATATATTATCAGTCCTAATTCTAAATAAGACTTCTGAAAGTTGTTGACATGTCATAATTTCTCCTTTGATTATTAAACTCACATTTGTAGGGACTTTAAACCTATCATAATTAAAAGTACCTAAATAGCTATGAGGATTAGCAGTGGTCTTTGTCTAGCCATGGGCCTAAATGCTTAGAAGTAAACAGATTTGCATGATAAATATTGGCTTTCACATATAGAACATGCAAGTATATAAATAAAAGGTTTATTTATATACATGGGCAGGGAACCAATTTGTCACATTATACAAAAATTAACTGAGAACCTGCTATGTGCCAGAATTATTATACATGTTCTCTTTTAATGGTTTCATCATCCTTATGCTTTACACCTTTCTTATTTCTTTCCTTCCTTCCTTTCTTTTCCATTCATTTTCTTCCTTTATTTAGCTATTCTATAAATATTTTTCAGTCTTAATATGTGCCTAGGGGATGTGGATTACATATATAATATTTCCCAAAAGAGTTTTAGTATATTGAAGAAGCATTTTTATAATTAAAATTACTTTACAATGTAATTATTATATTAAGAGTATCTGTAAGGTAGTAATGTCTAAGTGTGTCAGAAAGTTAGGGAAAAATTTCACAGGAATGGTAACCTGAAAGTGATCAACATATAGAGTTAGACACTACGTTTTGAATCCTCAATTTCAATTTATCGTATACAAGTTATATGATTTTAGATGAGTTATTTGATTTTTTTTTTTTTTTTTTTTTTTTTTTTTTTTTTTTTGAAACAAGAGTCTTGCTGCATCACTTAAGCTGGAGTGCAATGGCATGATCTCGGCTCACTACAACCTCCGCCTCCCAGGTTCAAGTGATACTCTTGCCTCAGCCTCTCAAGTAGCTGAGATTACAGGAGTGTGTGCCGTCATACCCTGCTACTTTGTGTATTTTTAGTAGAGATGGCCTTTTGCCATGTTGACCAGGCTGGTCTTGAACTTCTGACGTCAAGTGAGCCCCTGTCTCAGCCTACCAAAATGTTGAGATTATAGGCAGGAGTCACCATGCCTGTCCTGAGTTATTAGATCTTTTTGGCACCAATTTTGCTAATCTATAAATTGGAAAAAATAGTACCTACCTGGGAAGACTAAAACAACAATTGAAAAAATACCTAATCTAGGTTAGGGCAGGTGGATTCCACAATACACATCATATTATAAGCAGTTTGCTTATAAGACTGTGTGATAAAGCATATGCAGAAGCATGTAGATGGGAGATGAAGCAAGCAAAGAGAAGGTTACATTGTTAATCTTAGGTCCTAGATAGGTGAGTATTTAAGTCTGATTTCTATACTTTAGGAGTTCTGACAGACTTTCATCTTGTAAAAATATTCTGAATACATGCCACAATTCCATCTGTCTAACTGTCTTTTCTCTCTCTGTCTCTCTCTGTCTCTCTCTCTCTCTCTTTCTCTCACACACCACACACACAATGCATTAACATTAAGAAGTTAATAGTTTTAATTAATAATTTTATCTGTTTTAAAACAGAATTATTTACATAATCTTTAAATAGTAATTTCTCCCTAGTAGATAAAAAACATATACCATTAGTGGGAAAAGAAGCAGGTGTGCTATTTTCGTACAGCTCTTTTAAGTAATGTCATGTATAATGTATTCTTATTGCAATAAGATAAAAGAAATAGTCTAGTTACTGTTTGTCAATTTTATTGCATGACTGTGAGAATGGAATTGGAATCTCTGTAGGTGAAACTTAAAAACAAATATATCCTTAAGGAATTAGTGAGAAAGTATCTCCTATTCACAAATTCTTCACAAATTAACACTCGCCTTAAAATGTTGTAAGTACAAAGAATGCTTTTGAAGTTCAGCCTCAAAAAGAGCAAGAGGCAGATAGAGAATATTATGTGCATCATCAAATGTTGCACCATATTTACCAATGGAATAAGAAACCATTGAATGAAATAAATGCCTTGAGTAATACTATTTTAGAATTAAATAACAAGTTTCTAAATTAACAGTAACAACATACACACACACCTTGTTTTGATACATCTAAATGAATGAAAACTGACACACTCCAAGTCTTAATCACTGAAAATCTTTTAACAATAGAGATAAGGATTTTTGAGACAAAAACATACCAAAAATAAGGTCATAATCAAAGGATTTGAAGTAAGAATAACAATGGACTTTTACATCAAAAAAACTGGAAGAGATGAAGAAATACCTTTCCTACAGGAAAATGATCTTCAACCCAGCACTCAACCTTCAGTCAAAAAATATTAATCAAAAGTGTGACTCAAATGGTATTTTTGAGATATTTGAAGTTTTAAAAATGTATATCACATTTCCCCTTGCTGAGAGACCTATTGGAAAATGTTCTCCAGCAAAATGAGAGATTATAACAATAATATGTGTGGTCCAGGAGACAAGTATCCAACAGAGAAGTGAGGCAATAGTAATAGGCAGAATGATGCTTATAGGAGGTTTCAGAAGTACAGCTGGGTTACCATCTAGAAAGAAATCACTTCACATTGCAGCATTTCAAGGTGAGAGTCTACAGGGGGGAAACAAATAAGTAAGCAGAAAGGAATTACTTGCTGTATTTCACCGTATTGACAGGAGGTGTACATTCAATTTTGAAAGCACTGAGAAAAATTATTAATTGGACATTATCAAATGAAAATCTTCTCTTCTTTAAGAGTTACTCATCAGAAAATGAAATTTTAATCCATAGATTGTTAGAAAATATTTGCAAATCATATGTATAGCATAGAGTTTTCATCTAGAATGTGTAAAGCACTCCAAGCACTCAATAACAAAAAAACAAAAAACCCAAATAACAGTAGGCAATATGTTTGAATAGTTATTTTACCAAAGAAGATATAAAAGTGGCAAACAAGGGTTAAAAAGATGCTTGACAAAATTGATAATTAAATTAAACCACAATAAAATTTTTTTAGTTTAGCAAAAGTTAAAAAGACCACCCATAACAAGTATTGGAGATGATATAGAGTAACTGGAACCCTCAAAAACTACTGATGGAAATGTGTAATATAAACCATTTACGATGAAAAAATCTTAGAGAAAAGCTAGAATTCAACACCAACCGTTAAATTTTCTAGAATTCCACACCAACTATCTTAAATTCTCTAAGGAGAATCTGTTATGAGCTGTCAGCCTGTAGCTCCTGCAGAGGCTCTGCTTCCTTTCTGGCATTCTTCTCTCATCCAATCAATGAAAGGAAGATGTATTTGCTTTTTGTTTATAGTATGTTACTCCTCTTATGCTATGTTTATCTTCATCACCAATTTACTCATTGGATACCTCTGGGTCCTGAGTCATCTAACAAAATACATTTTGTGTAGATTTTTTTGGTCTTCTTAACAAAAGTATTTTAATGCACATATTTAACTAAAATTCTCTTCCCAGTGAATTTGTAATACACTACTGAGACCTCAATAAATGAGAAGCTTGCTATTCATCAAGGTAACTTTTTTTTTTTTTTTTTTTTTTTTTTTTTTTTTTTTTTTTAATTTTACTTTAAGTTCTTAAATGTATTGCTGAAGACCAAATGTGGATTAGTGTGAGGGAGAATCTCCCCCCGGGGCTACACTACAGTCTTAGGTAGGTCCCCACACTTTCAGGTAGGTAGGTCCCCACACTTTCAGAGGCTTTTCCTCCAGGATTTTTCTCCAAGTTCTTACTGTAAAGATCTGAGAATGATTCTGTAGGATACAGGGAGTGGGGAGAGGAAGAATTAACCTTTTAAATGAACCCAAATATTTTTTTTTTTTTTTTTTTTTTTTTGAGACGGAGTCTCACGCTGTTGCCCAGGCGGAGTGCAGTCGATCTCGGCTCACTGCAAGCTCCGCCTCCTGGGTTCCCGCCCAGGCTGGTAGCTGGGACTACAGCCCGCAGCCCGGCTAATTTTTTGTATTTTTAGTAGAGACGGGGTCTCACTGTGGTCTCGATCTCCTGACCTTGTGATCCGCCCGCCTCGGCCTCCCAAAGTGCTGGGATTACAGGCTTGAGCCACCGCGCCCGGCCTATTTTTTTTTTTTTTTTTTTTTTTTTGAGACGGAGTCGGTCTCTGTTGCCCAGGCTGGAGTGCAGTGGTGTGATCTCGGCTCACTGCAAGCTCCGCCTCCCGGGTTCAGGCCATTCTCCTGCCTCAGCCTCCCGAGTAGCTGGGACTACAGGCGACCGCCACTACGCCTATCTTTTTTTTTTTTTTTTTTTGTATTTTTAGTAGAGACGGGTTTTCACTGTGTTAGCCAGGATGGTCTCGATCGCCTGATCTGGTTATCCAGCCGCGTGGGCCTCCCAAAGTGCTGGGATTACAGGCGTGAGGCACCATGCCCGGCCAAACCCAGACCTTCTTTGTAACAAAGGCTTATTCTCCAGTGGGGAGAGTTTGGCCAGAGTCATGCCAGGATTGTGAGCAAGGGCATTTGTCATACTCCAGCCCCCTGTATATTTCCTATCTCAATTAAAATGGGAAATTCATATAAGAAGAAACATTTCTTAAGGCTACAGGCTAGAGACACAGACCCAATAAAAGACTGAGATTTAATTGGAGGATCATAGACCATAGATCATAAATTATATCATTTCCCTCTCTTATACATTACCATCAAACCCACAGAGTGTCAGTACTATAAAAGACAATAGTTGAAAGCTGCAAATCATAGACATTCTCTGTAGAGGAGTACTTAGGAAAGTCCAAAGCAAAAGGGACAACAAAACCAGACACTAAAGGAATTTGAAATCAAGTCTTAGACACCTTTAGGTACAGCAAACTCTAAATAAAGCCAAAGCCCAGCGACATTAACAGAGATCCTCACTTTAGAGGCCTATTCATATCAGTTCCTATTACCCGATACAGTATGCTTGAATTTCAACAAAAATTTGCAAGGCATACCTAAAGGAAAAGAATAATAAGCTGAAGAGACCAAGTAATCATCAGAACCAAATTCATACATCACAAGGATGTTGTAATTACCATCTAGATAATTTAAAATAACTGAAAAATATGTTAAGATATCTAATAAAAAAGGATGACAGAATGCAAGAACAAATGAGTAAAGTAAACAGGGAGATGCAGACTCTAAGAAAGAACTGAAATAAAATGCTAGAAATTTAAAAAAAAAACATAATAGAAATAAATGTCATTGATAGGTTCATTAGAGAATGGACATAGGTGGAACACTAAGGAAAGATCAGTGGGCTTGAAAATATATTAACAGAAATTTCCCAAACTAAAACTCAAAGAAGAAAAATAAAATAAAATAAAATCACAGCAGAATAGCTAAGTACTGTGGGACAATTTCAAAAAGTGTAATATGTGTTATTATAATATTAGAAGGAGAAGAAAGAGAACAGAGTTGAAAAAATATTTGAAAAAATAATTGCTGAAAACTTTCCAAAATGAGTGACAGATGATTCTCATGTCCTGGAAGTTGAGAGAACACTAAGCAAAATAAATTATAAAGATAAAAACAAAACAAATAAACAAAAAAATTTCTCTAGGCATGTCATATGCAAACTGCAGAAAATGAAAGACAAAGGAAAAATCTTAAATAAAGCCAGAGGGATAAAAAACACTTTTTCTATACAGAAACAAGGGTCAGAATTATAGCCCACCTCTTATCAGAAACTATACAAATGAGAAGAGTACAATGATATACCTTTCAAGAGAAAAAAAAAACAAAAAACAAAAACTAACCTAGAATTCTATACCTAGTAAAATGATACTTTAAAAGTGAAGAAGTAAAGACTTTCTCAGACTAACAAAATCTGAGAGATTTTAATGTAGGCAAACAGGTCATGCAAGCGATATTGAAAAAAAAGAGAGTGAAATAATATAGGCCAGAAACTCAGATCTACATGAGGAAAGGAAGACAACAGAGAAGGAATAAATAAAGGTAAAATAAAATGCCTTATTTTCCTTATTATTAACAGTTATAGAAATAACTTGAAAGTAATAATGATAACCATATATTGGGTGATTGTAGCGTATGGATAGGTGAAATATCAGTCATGTCAGAAAGATCAGGAGGGATAAATTAGGAATACTCTGTTACAAGGTACAGGTGCTACACATGAAGCAGGATACTGTTATTTAAAAATCAAATTACATTAGTTAAAAAAGGATATTGTGGCTGGATGTGATGGCTCATGCCTGTAATCCCAGCACTTTGTGAAGGCAAGGTAAGAGAATCACTTGAAGCCAGTAGTTCAATACCTGGGCAACATAACAAGATTTTGTCTAAAAAAAGAAAAAAAAATCATACTCTAGTCTGGTGACATGTGGTGGTAGATCCTGCTACTCGGGAGGCTGAGGCAGAGAATTGCTTGAGTCCAGGAGATCAAGGTTACAGTGAGCTATGACCAAGTCACTGAACTTTAGCCTGGGCAACAGCAAGACACTGCCAAAAAAAAAAAAAAAAAAAAAAAGAAAGAAAGAAAGAAAGACAGAAGAAAGAAAGAAAAAGAAAGAAAGAAAGAAAGAAAGAAAGAAAAAGAAAGAAAGAAAGAAAAGAAAGAAAGAAAGAAAGAAAGAAAGAAAAGAAAAAAAGAAAGAAAGAAAGAAAGAGAGAAGAGAGGAAGGAAGGAAGAAGGAAGGAAGGAAGGAAGGAAGGAAGGAAGGAAGGAAGGAAGGAAGGAAGGAAGGAAGGAAGGAAGGAAGGAAGGAAGGAAGGAAGGAAAAGAAGAAAGAAAGAAAGAAAGAAAGAGAAAGAAAGAAAGAAAGAAAGAAAGAAAGAAAGAAAGAAAGAAGGAAAGAAAGAGAAAGAAAGAAAGGAAGGAAGAAAAGAGAAAGAGAGAGAAAGAAAGAAAGTTGTAAACTTCAGGACAATCAATACAATCATTAAAAGAAGTATAATTGATTCTCTAAGAGAGAAGATAAAAATAATCATGTAAAGTACCCAACTAAAACCAGAGCACATAGAAAAAGAGGAATATGGAAATCAATGAAATACAGTTAGGCAAAAAAAAAGTGCTTCTCAGATTGGAGAAAAACAAATAAGCAAACAAGACCCGCCTATAATCTATTTACAAGAAACACTTTAAATATAAAGACTCAGGTAGGTTAAAAGAGTTGCAAAAAGATATATTATGCTCCCACTAAGCAAAAGAAATCTTCAGTAGCTCAAGTAATTTCAGATAAAGCAGACTTCAGGGAATCAATTCCGCAAGCAGACATAACAATCCTAAATGTGCATGTACCTAGCAACATCATGCCAAAATATATTAGACAAGTGATAAGACAGAAAGGAATAAGAGAAAACCCACCATTATAGTTGGATACATTAAATACCCCTATTTGTAACTGATAAGCCAAGCAGGCAGAAACCTCATAAAGATATGATTGACCAATCAGCAGTATAAAACAGCTTGATATAATTGGCATTTATAGAATCCTCTACCCAACAGTAGGACAAATTCTTTTGAGACTGTGTGGAACATTTAACAAGACAGACCACATTCCAGACCATAAAACACACCTGAACACATGAAGACAAAATGAAATCATAAAACATATATCCCCATGCCACAGTGGAATAAAAGTAGAATTCAGTAAAAGAATGATACTTGAAGAAATGTCAAATTATTTGAAATTTAACAGTGTACTTTTGAATAGCACATTGGTTAGAGAAGTCTGAAGAGAAACTTAAAAAAGTATTTTGAACTAAATGAAAATGAAGCTGTAACTGGTCAAACCATTTAGATCCAGAAAAAGCAGTGCACAGAGACAAACGTATAACATTAAATGCATATATTAGAAAATAAAATCTATAATCAATCACTTAAGCTTCCACTTTAAAGAGTTAGAGAAATAACAGTAACTTCAGTCAAACTAAGCAAAAGAAGACAAATAATTAAAATTAGAACAGACCTCAGTAAGATTAAAAATAGAAAACCAATAAAGAAAATAAACAAAAACAAAAGTTATTATTTGAAAATATTAATAAAATTTATAAAGACTCTAGTCAGGCTAATCAAGGGAAAAAAGAGAGAGGGGACATAAGTTATTAATATAATAAATCAAACAGGAATTTCCATTATTGTTCCTATGGGCATTAAGAGGACATATAAAAGGATACTAAAAACAACTTTCTGTCTCAATATTTGAAAATGTTGATAAAATAGACCAATTTCTTGAATAACACAAACTATCAATACTTGCGGACAAAAAGATCATCTCAATAGGCCTACATGTATTTAGGAAATTGAATGAATAACTAATGCTCTTCCATAAAATAAATCACCTCTCTCAGATTAATTCCCTGGTAAATTCTACCAAGTATGAAAGAAAGAAATGATACCAATTCTTTATAACCCCTTCCAGTAAAATAGAAGCAGCTGGAACACTTCCTAAGTCATTTCTTGTGGCTAGCATTACCCTAATTCCAAAAGTAGACAAATATATTAAAATAAAGGAAAACTACAGACTAATAATTCTCATGAACATAGACACAACATTCTCAACAAATATTTAAACTTGAATCTAACAATAAGTAAAAGGAATAATAAATAATGAAAAACAGTATTTATACCACAGTGCAAAGTTAGCTCTCCATTTTAAAATTAATTATTGTAATCTACCATATCAATTCTCTAAAGGAAAAGTATTTTATAATTATATAAACTGATACAGAAAAAAATATTTTACAAAATTTAACAACTAATCTGGATGAAAACTCTCAGAAAGCCAAAAAATAGAGAAGAAAAGCATCAATTTAGTAAAGAATATCACTAAAATCCTACAGTTATGCTAATTAGTGTAGAAAAATGGATACGTTCCTCCAAAGGTCTAGAACAGGGCAAGAGTGTCCTCTCATCACTCCTATTCAACAGTAGGAAATTCTCGCTAGCACAATTAGAAAACAAAAGCAAGAAAATGTATGCAGACTAATAAGAAAGAGATAAAATGGTCTCTATTCCCAAATATTAAACAATGCCTTAAATAAGTCAGTATAGCATGTGTCCAGGATGAAATTTAATACTGTATACAAAAGTCAACTGCTTTCCCATGTAATAGCAATGAACAATTAATATTTAAATGAAAAATAATACCATTTGTAATAGTACCCAAAATAAATAAATAATTGGGTATATACCTATAAAATTATGTACCGACCTATACATGGAAAACTAAACTCAGATAAAAATCTAAATAAATATTATAAATAAATGGAAAGAGATTCCATGTTCATTAACTGGGAGCCTCAATATAATTAAGATTTCACTTCTTACCTGTGTGATCCATAGATTCAGTACAATCCCAATCAAAATTACATCAAGCTATTTTGCCAATATTGACACCCTGGTTATAGAGTTTTTATGCAAGGCAAAAGACTAGAATAAACCACCACGATACTGAAGAAAATAAGGTTGGAGAATACACTCTGCCTCATTTCAACATATAACCATTAAGCAACAATAATAAGGTAGCCTGATATCGACAAAAGAACAAGCATGTATATCAATGGAACAGAATAGAGAGTTCAAACATAGGACCACACAAATGTAATCAACTAATATGTGATGAACAATCAAATGCAGTTCAAAGCCAAAAGTATAGTCTTCTTATTAATTGGTTTTGGAAGAATTTGATATTCATATGAAAATAAAATGAACATAGGCATTGAATTTACAACTTATACTCTCCACAAAAATTAGATCAAAATTAATTACATACCTAAATGCAAAACACTTAACTACAAAATTTCTAGGAGAAAACATAATATAAATATAAAAATAATATATAATATATAATAAATATAAACATAAAATAAATATAAAATGTAGATGACCCTGGGCTTGGCAATACATTTTTTGATACAACACCGTAAGCATAATTCCATGACAGAAAATGGAAATTTGGACTTTATTAAAATTAAAATCTGCCTTGAAGTGACATTGTTAAGATAATAAAAATAACTACTTGGAGAAATATTGGCAAAACACTTATCTGATAAAGGATTTTTATCCAAATGTAAAAGGATTCTTACAACTCAATAATAATAATAAAACAAAGAACTAATTAAATGTGCATAAGATCTGAATAGACAATTCAACCCCCAAAATATATAGATGGTAAATAAGCATATAAAAATGTGTTCAGCATCATTTGTCATTAGAAATTTAAGCAAGCAACAATGAGATATCAGTAAATACCTATTTAAATGGCTAAAATCCAAAGAACTCACACTACTACCGCTGGCAAAGATGCAAAGTAATGATAACTCTTGATTAATTGCTGGTAAAAATTTTAAAAAATTATGGTACCACCACTTTGGAAGACAGTTTAATAGTTTCTTCCAAAACTAAGTATAGTTTATTACATTCCAAAGCATTCGTATGACAATGGAGGCAGGGTTAAAAGGGTGATAGTGAAACTTGACAAATACTACCTCAAGACAGGTGATCAAGGTTAACATTAATGGTGACTACTTATATTCCATATGATGTGATGAAAATGACACTTTACTGCTTCACTTTTTAAAGAAGATTTTACTTCTGTGGTCTTTCTCCCCAATACGCACTACTTTTATACAACAATGGAAAAGAAATCAGATGAATCATAATTGCAGGGTGTTCCTCTACAAATACTTAACCAATAGTCCTAAAAAATGTCAAGGTCATCAAAACAAGGCAAGTAACAACCAGGAAGAACCTAAGAAGATATGACTACTATATGCAATGTAGTAGCCTGAATAGGATCCTAGAAAAGAAAAGGGGACATAATGTAAAAACTGAAAAAGTCTGAAGAAAGCATTGACATTAAGTAAAATTAATTAATTAGTTAATATACTATTAACTCATTAATTATGACAAATGTATTATACTAATATGAAACATTAAAAAATCATAGAAACTGGACAATATGGTACACATGAGAACATTCAGCACTCTCTTCCTAATAACTTTGTAAATTTAAAACTCTACTTTTTTAAAATATGCATTCAAAAGTTAATATAATAAAGATCCCTATGCAGTATTTTCTGGGATGTAATTTTTCAACTTCTTTGAGTTAATACCAAAAGTATGATTTGTGTGATTTGAGTATGATTATTGGATCACATGGTAAGAGTATGTTTAGTTTTGTAAGACATCCTTATGCTCTTTATAGCAACTTTATTCATAATTGTCAAAACATGGAAGCAAAACATTTTTGTCTATAAGTCACATATAGCCTTTGACTTTGTACATGCTTAAGCTATCTGAATTTCAACGAAAGGTCAATGTTTAAACAAATAACCTTTTTTTTTTTTTTCATGAAAGCTAAAACATATAGACAATGGAAAAGAAGTTATACTTAATTTTTTTAAAAATCAATAATCTATACGACCATATGTGGAGAAAGGAAAAGGAAGTACAAAATAAGGCTTAATTTATTTAACATTTTATTTTATAAAACCAGCTCTGTTTGTTAAAAGCAAATATTGGTAAAGGTATGATGCTATTATCTCATCCATTTCTGTTTAATGATAGTATTTTCACCCTCTAGTTAATGGCAAAGTTGTCTAGATAATATTTTTTAAGGTAAGCTTAAAGTGTTTCAAAAAAAAAAAAACTAATTTCTTGCAGCATATTTTAATATGTCAAAAATAATCTATATGCTTTTTTATAATGTCACATATGGAAATATATTTTGATTAAAATTTAACCACAAACTAAAGAAAAGTTAATACAAAATTTATAATTGCAATTGAAATGATATCTTGAATGGTAAATCATTTATACTCTGTGAATCAGTGAGTTACTAAGCATCATTCATTCTTCACTCCAATTACAATATATTGATGTTTCTTTCCATTTCTTTACCACTTTTAATCCATATACTGTAGACCAACTGGATTATGGTAACTATAATTTAGATGTTTTTCTTAAATGTAGTTTTTCCTCATTAAAATGAAAATATTCTAGAAAAAAATTATCTCTGTTAAGAGATAAGAAATATGATCTTAAAAGAGTTGAATAATGAAACCTCGATGCAATCATTTAAATTCTCATTTTAATCATCTACAAAAGAGAAATAACTAACAATATCAATATGCTGTGATGACTCAGATTGAGATGAGGCTGCATACATCTCCCTTCTCCCACACACACACAAACGCACATGTATGCATGGACATTCACAGATATACTGATACTATTATCAATTATTTTCTATTCTAGATTACTTACACAAAACCAATTTCACTTCACAGAAGACAAACTCTGTTTCTAATAAGTACTCTTTAATACAGCTATTTAAAATTTCTGAGGCCTACTCATAGAGCATGTGAATTAAAAAGGAAAATATTTAAAAAAATAATGACATATTAAATTTAGTCTCTAAACATTTAAGCATGTTAAAAAGCATTATAAAATTATACATTTGTAAGTAGCTGAGTAATGAGCAAACAGAAAGTTCTGACCTTCCCCCCGCCCCAGGCGTCATCCACAATGCACTTCATTCCTTAGCTCATCTGTGACACTCACAGTCTTGTGGCTCTTTGTAACTCCTGACATCACTGACCCCTGCACATTCCCTACAATCACTTCATTCCTGACTGTTTATTCCATTTAGGATAATATAAACCTGGGAGACAGAAATAAGAGGGAACTGATGAAGGTACATTTCTGCCTATTATTTCTTCTTCAAAAAGGATACTATAATGTGAAGGCACTTGTAGAGTGGTGCTCAACCTAGAGATCTGAGTTTAAACACCGCTTTATGAAGAAGTTGATGTAGTAAATGAGATTTTAACTCTATTTTGGCAACTTGTTTACTTAATTCTCTTCTTCCACACACAATTTTTTCAAATATTTTTTCTAAATTTCATTTTTCTCTCCCTTAATCCCACCATACCACTCAAATCTACCTGCTCTTATAGCATCAACTGACCAGTTACTGAGTTTACCACCATTATGATCATCAAATATACAAAACTCACTTCATAATTTATAAAAGTACCAACTCTAAAAACTCTGAAAACCTTTCTCTTTGTCTTTCTTAACAAAATCCAAGGATAATTTGAGATACCTTCCTTCAGTTCTCTCTTGAATATTATTGTTCCTCAGGATTCTCAGTTGTCTTTTGCCTGAGCCACTTTGTTTAATGCTACGCCTTATTATGCCTTATTGGCAATCATGTTGTGAATATTCTTTCTCCTAAATTAGCTGCGTCCTTTGCCTCAGAAACCAAACTGGGTGTGCGCATTTGTGTATGAGATGGTAAATGTGACTGAGAACATGTGTTTTAGAGTCAGGTCAATCTACACACCACTGCTTATTGATTGTGTGAGCTTGGGCAAGTCCTTAGTCTTTCTGTGCTTCACTTTTCTCTATTTTTTTTATTTTTTACTCTTTTTATTTTTATTTCTTCAGACACTATGGTGACTTAAGTTTTCTCATTTTTAAAATGGGGCTGTGACTATTTACCTCACAGGATCATTGTTATAACCAAGACAGTGGACTAAAGAAGGATTGGTGTCTCCCACATAGTAGGTGCATAATCGATAAAATCAGTCACTACTCCCTTCAAAAATAATGAATAAATCAGCTGTCTCTTCTCCATTACTCTATCTCAGTTTTATTTTAAAATTTACCATTTTTTCCCTTTTCTAGTCTCCTTGCTAAAATGTTCATCATTCATACTGCTGGTAGCTATATTAGCATTTCTGAAACACACATTTTCACTCCCCTCCTATAATTTTAGTCCAATCTGTGGTAGGTAAAATTTGTTGCTTACTTTCTAGAGAACAGGCATAAATTATGACAACTTTTGTATCTGTTAATTTTATCTCTTCTAATTTTCCTCATTGTATATGTTTTGAAAGTACAATGTATAATTCATACAAATAAAAAGCTGCTTATTGTGGAGGTCATAGTCCTTAAAGAAGTGAAACATGAAAAATATCAGGTATATAGAATCAACTACAAGCTTATTAAAGGCTTCCATAGTTTATAATATTGTCTGTTGAATGCAAATAAAAATAAATTACATCTGTCATCTCCAATATTTACTCAGCTATCTTTAATTGAATGTCTGTTATATGCCAACTATTATAAGGAGCATGTTCTATTCAAATTATTTTTTGGCTTATATAAAATTTATTTGTTTAAACCTATTTCCTTAGTTTTTGAAAGATGTCATTTAAGATGACAGCTATTTGTGAAAGGAAGAAATATTGTTCATGTTTTCTTAACTACTGAATTTAAGTTGGGCTTTATTTTTTAGAATAACCTAACTACAAAGGTACTATAAAAGTGATACAGTTCATATTCATCTGAAATTACACATATTTTCCTGTGAAATATTTTTCTGGTAATGTAACCTGTCAAGTGATGTTATGGTTGTAATTATGTGCAATGCTGTCAATGTCTCCATCATAGTTCTGGGTTTCTGGACTTCTTGGCTCAAGAATTTATAAGATATTAATGGTAATATCACCTGGGATAAAATTACTTCCTCATTTTAACTCTTAAATACATTATAATCAATATGTGTGTTTAGAATTGAGGAGAATACCATTTGGCTTGCCATTTTGACAGGGTTTAAAGAATGTCTTTATAAATGAAAAGCTGAGACACATAACATCATACCTTTTGGGTCAAAATTACATCACATTTTTCAAATTTATAATGTTTATATTACTCTAGTTCCCAATAAAATCCAAAGCATTTTGTATTCAGCATGTATAGATATACAGTGACTTCACAAATGTTTTTCTGTTAGTGTTTTTTTTTTTTCCTTTGCTGCTATTTTCATTTATTTAAATTTTTACCAGGCGGAAATGCAATGCATCAAGCCACTTTCTCTTTGAAAACATAAATGCACAATAATTAGAGACCCAGCGTGCTCCAAGAAGCATGGGATTAGCCCTACAATAATGCGAGCTCACATCTGCAGTCAGTCTAAAAATGTCACACAGGCCTAATTTTGCTTCAATGCAAATGTAATTTGTTTCCTCGCATTTACATGTGGAAATAAATTTGTGACTGTGTTTAACTCATTTGCTATTTAATCTTTAGTGTATCCTTTTCAACTAAGCTACTGGGAAAATAATACACCTGTGCAGGTTGCTACTACTGTAAATTTGTGATTTACAGGTACAAAAGTATTTCAGTATTGCCTAGTGATTTGTATCTTTCTCTAAAACTTCACTTTCTCTCTTGTGATTTCTGAACATTTCTGCTAGAAAATCACTCAGATAAACCTTAAATTGAGTGTATGCTTAAGTGAATCAGACTTCTTCCCTCTTCCTTGCAGTCTTATTGCTCCAACTGGTCTTCCTGGATTTTCTTCTCTTTCTTTAGGTCAATAGCCTTGGAGATGTAGTAATTCTACCATTTTGATATTTATGGACTCCCACCAGTGTTATATTTGTATTGCCTCTGTACTAATCAGTCTTCATTATTGTTTCACTACTTTAATGTTGTTGTCTCCTCCACAAGTGTCTCAATTCTTTTAATTGCACTCACCAATATGTTCCTCACCTTGAAAGTAGACTAATACTATTAAATTATAATGAGTTCTCAATGTAGTTGACAGGTTCTTCAAAATTGTGACTTTAAGCAAAACGACACACAACACGTTGATCCTCAAATAACATCTTTTCCTCCTCTATCTTTTCATTATAACATTGAAGAGAGAACAAAATTGATTTGTCATATGTTGTTTTGCTTGAAGTCGCAGTTTCCAAGAACCTATGGACAAAGTTAAGTGAGGATTTATTTTATTTTTTTGTTAATCACCTGTATGAAATCTTCAAGAGGCTTTTCATTGCTCTCAAATAAAGTGTGAGCTCCTTTACTGAGAATGGCTGCTACTTCTTGATATAATCTCTTCCTAAATCGAGTGCTTATCTTTAATTGTAATTCCTTTTCCCTCTTTGATGAGAAAGCTCCACTTCTCTTACATCCTTAAAGGCATCCAGTGTCACATTCGCCTCAAAATCTTTAGATAGATGCTCTCTCCTGGAACATTTTTCCTTTGGCAATTTTCCCAGGTGATTCAATTTCATCATTTTAGCCTAGATTTTGTTTCCTAGCTTGGATTAAATGTCCTTGCTACATGTCTCATAGACCATTAGACTACTTTGTTGATAGCAATTTGATGATGTTGCTTGTGTAATGATCTGTCTCCTTCATTGAGTTCTTAATTCCTTCCATTGATACCTTATTCCAACTGATTATTGATGAATCCTGGTACTGAGCATATTGCCTTGCACATAGATTGAGCTCAAATATACTTGTTTGAATTATTTTTTAAAACCTTTAGCAAGATTAATAATTTAAATCTATAAAATTAACAAGGTGATTAATATATTTGAAATTAATGTGATTATGTAGAACGTTTAATCATGTAGAAGTTGTATTTTATCTTTCTATATGCATATTTGTGTTATGTCACATATGAATGTATATTTCATAGATTTCTAACATGTAGAACTGAAATTGCAAAGAGGTAATTTATAATTAAAATTTGATTTCTGCCTAATCTAGACTACCCATTAAGATATTAGACTTACCATAAAGATTTGATATGAATTAACAAATAAATTATATAATGGCATAACATAATTTAACAACATTTAATTGATCTTTATGGTACAGTAGAATGTGCCGACATTTTGAATCTGACAAACCTGAATTTTAATACAACATATACCACTTACCTGTTGGATGAAATTGTACAATAACAAAAATAAAAGTTACTATTTATTGAGTGACTCATATATGTTTACATAGTCATTCAATCTTCAATCTTACCTTGTTAATTAGCTGTACTTCTCCCCAGTGTACCTATTTGAAAGTGGAGATAATTAAATCTCAGGTTGCCTAAAGACATTAAATGAATGAATAACATAACTGACATCCAAAGAACACGTTTTTTTCACTGAACTTATTTACTTTTCTTCTCAAAATTTGAGTTTTATTGCGAGGATTGCAGTTTATTTGTTAATCAAGTAGTAGAGTGATTTGTACAGAGAAAACTTTCAATAATTGGTAGTTACCTTTAAAGAAAATAGGTCAATATATTAAACTCAGAAATCCTTTATGTTTTCTTGCCCTCTGGAACAACAGAATTGATGGACTGATTCCTCCTTTCAGTTACTACCGTTTTACTTATAATATTTTCATTACTGCTTTTTGACCTCTTTTTCCCTCTTTATCTGACACCTTCCACCATTCCTACAGAAGCTGATGAAGACTCGTTCCAGGTTTAGTCATTTGCACAACAGAATTATATATATATATATATATATATATGAGATCTCCCATCCTCTGGATAAAAGGAGCATGATTGTCACTATCAGGCATTTTAAGGCTTATTTTTATATAAAATATTACATTAAAAATATATTTAAATGATTTTTACTCTTCTATGATTTAAAGGTGTTTTTTGAAAACTAATCAGAAGAGGAATGCTTAGATCCCAGGAAAATTGAAACCATCTGTAAACAAATCTTGGCTGTGCTGTGTTTCGATTAGATTGAAGCTTGGTGTAAAGAGAAAATACAAAAGACCGCAGTAAGTTGCTGACTAAATTATGTCATGAAACCAGAACTTTTCAAAATCAGGTGACTACATAAAGCTTGACCAGATCAACATATCTTGATCATGTTTTTCTTGGCCTTCTTTCCCAAAGAAGGTCCCTAGCTGTTGGTGACATCTTTGCAGTGTAGGCTCTTATTAAATCTACAGAAAGAGCTAGCATTTTCTATACTATTAAGTAATTTAGGGAAAACGTCACTAACAATGTATGTTTTTTTCTGTTTAAAGGAATATTTACAACATTCAAATTCCTCCGTTTCTCCATCAAAGCACATTGCCATCAAAGCTACTTTGGGGACAGAAAAAAAGCCAATTCCATTTCCCAGGAATCCCTAACAACAACTTTGCTTGGAAATTTCCAGCAATACTTAAAACACCATTTTTGCAGCAATTCTTTACGATAAACTGTAAAATACAGTTGCCCGAAAATGACTGACAAATCAATCATCATTCTGAGCCTCATGGTTTTTCACAGTTCTTTTATAAATGGAAAAACATGTAGACGGGAATTGGTGGAAGAATGGCATCCACAACCCTCATCACATGTGGTAAATTGGACACTAACAGAAAACATCTGCTTGGACTACTACAGAGATTGCTGGGTTTTGGGTGTAAACACTAAAATAGATACTTCAGGCAATCAAGTTGTTCCCCAGATTTGCCCTTTGCAAATTCAATTAGGAGATATCCTTGTAATTTCTTCTGAACCATCTCTTCAATTTCCAGAAATAAATTTGATGAATGTTTCTGAAACATCTTTCATTGGCTGTGTGCAAAATACCACAACGGAAGATCAGTTACTTTTTGGTTGCAGACTAAAAGGAATGCACACTGTTAATTCTAAGTGGCTGAGTGTTGGAACACATTATTTTATCACAGTTATGGCAAGTGGTCCATCACCTTGTCCACTGGGACTTCGACTAAATGTGACAGTGAAACAGCAGTTCTGCCAGGAATCTCTGAGTTCAGAATTTTGCTCTGGTCATGGTAAATGTCTTAGTGAAGCTTGGAGCAAGACATATAACTGCCATTGCCAGCCTCCATTTTCTGGAAAATACTGCCAGGAACTTGATGCATGTTCTTTTAAACCATGTAAAAATGATGGCAGTTGCATTAATAAAAGAGGAAACTGGGATGAGCAAGGATATGAATGTGTCTGTCACCCACCATTTACAGGTAAGATTGTTTAAAATATATAATTTTATTAAAATAAACACAACAAATTTATAAATGGTTACTTAACAGAAATCAAACTGCATTTTAAAAATTTTAATAGATTCCTTAGATTTGGCTAAATATAGATTCTGGACATACACAAATCCTATCAGGGACCCTCCAAAATAAGCTTTTTGCTTAACTGAAAGAGGGCTCTTAGAAACATGTTTAATAGTGAAATATCTATATTTATATCTTTCCCAACATCCATTCTTAATGTCTCATACATTAAAACATAAGATTATCAGAATAATATAAAAGCTTTTAGTCACTGAATGAATTCCCAAGATCATGGTATTTAGATAGGTGATAACTTGATAATGAAGTATGCATCTGAGTAGAGGAAGTTAAGGAACTATGGTTGAAGGGAAGTCATTGAAATTGCTTGGCAGAATTGGAGAGGAACAGATAATTGTGAGCCAAGAGCAATGTTTTAAATGGATGTTGGTATGGCATCCAAACCTTGATTTATAGCTGATAGTGACAAGGATGAAAATAAGATGTTATAATTAATAACCGGTTGTGATAAGCACAATAAGAGGCAATAATCAGGAAAGGTTGTAAAAAGATGTTTGGTGAGTAATTAAGCCAGAGGAAAGACAATCTAAAAAAAAATGTAAATGATGCTGCCTGAGGCTAAAGTGAGGTTTGAAGGGAATAAAACTCTCTCTACTTGAGAATACACTAGAAGAATCTGGGGTCATAGAAGGAAAGTGCGGAGAAACATTGAAAATATGTAGGGAACATTTAAACCTTGGAAACTTGTGAAAGAATTTAGAGAGTTTGACAGAACTGGCGTGGAGAGTTACAAGTGAAATAAGACCACGATGATCTAACAAACAGAAGTATTTGACACGGCTAATAATAATAGTATAGGAAAAGAGCAGATTGGTATGTATTTTGGTCATAAGAGGAAGGAAGGTTAGAGCAGAGATATGTCTAGAACAGATCACCTGCAGAGATTTAACTGTAGTTGTGTTAGGCAGGCTTTAGGGGGATTCCTTTTCCCATGTGCCTGACGCTGACTCCATAGGAGCCAAAGGGGCTGTGTGGTAAGATGTAATGGGGGCCGACGGGGAGGCGGCGCACACTTGTAATCCCAGCATTTTGGGAGGCCGTGGTGGGCGGATCACTTGAGGTAAGGAGTTCAAGACCAGCCTGGCCAACATGGTGAAACTGCGTCTCTACAAAAATACAAAAATGTGCTGGGCATAATGGCGGGTGCCTGTAATCCCAGCTACTCGGGAGGCTGAGGCGGAAGAATCCCTTGAACCCGGAGGTGAAGTTTGTAGTTAGCTGAGATCGCACCATTGCGCTCCAGCGTGGGCAATGAAGCAAGACTCCGTCTAAAAATAAAATAAAATAAAACAACAACAAAAAAAGATGTAATGGAAGACCTCACTAAGCCATTGTAGGCTGTAAAAGTCACCTAATCCAATCTTTCAAATTCTCATTTTGAACTTGATAGCTCAGTACCAAGATCATTAGAGAAATTAATACCAATGATAGCCACTGAATATATTGTCTCTATAACGTGGATCAAATTATCATTTGACTGTACTGGCATTGGTGATAGAAGGTGCAAGTTATACCTCTGATTTACACTGGGGTATATCAGGTGATTAAAGTTAAGGCAGACTAGAGAAAATGTGAAAACACTCAAACTGCTGATTTGGAGTCAATGACAAAGCAATTTAATAGACAGTCTTTAAAGCATACATTTTCACCCGTCCAAAGAGTTTTAAAGAATATTTGGTCAGAAAATTTCTACCATGTGTCAGAATATTAATTTGCATGTATGCATTCATAGTTCATGGGATATTATTTTAGTGCTTTTATTATAACTGCATAGAATGGTTTGCTTCTTACTCAAATTTTCCTTCCTTCCTTTCTTCCTCCCTCCCTCCCTCCCTCCCTTCCTCCCTTCCTTCCTTCCACTCTCCCTCCCTCCTTTCCTTCCTTCCTTCCTTCCTTCCTTCCTTCCTTCCTTCCTTCCTTCCTTCCTTCCTTCCTTCCTTCCTTCCTTTCTCTTTCTTTCCCTATCTCTCTCTTTCTTTCTTACTTTCTTCTTTCTTTCTTTCAGCCATAGGTGCTTTAAATCATTAAACTTTGAGCACTATAAAATATCTAAATAATGCTTACTTATTTTTGTAACATTAAGAATACTCCACTTGCCACTTTAATTATAAATAATTACTTCAATTTTAAAATCAAAGAAGATAATGAATTATGTAGAATTGTGAAAACAATTGAGAGTGCTCGCTGCATTATTTTGTTAGAGCTGTCATAACAAAGTACCATAGACTGGATGGCTTAACTTATTTTCTCACAGTAGTAGATGCCAAAAGTCAAAGATTGGCAGGCATGTTTTCTTCTGAGATCGATTTGATTTGGCCACAGACTGCTATCTTCTTCCTGTGTCTTTACATTGTCATTGCTCAGTATGTTTCTGTGTGTAAATATTCTCCTCTTGAAAGCAGACCAGTCACGTTGGATTAGGATGCATCCTACTGACCTTATTTAACCTTAATTGTGTACTTCTCTAAATATATTGTCTTCAAATATAGATACTCTGTGATACTGAGGGTTAGGACTTCAACATATGAATGTGGTGGGGTTGGGTGGGCACAATTCAGCTCATAAAACTCACTAAGTTTTAATTAGGGCATGGCCTATTGAGCATTATACTGTTAATTTAGTTTTTATGTTTGGAAAACATTTTGAAACATGATTTTTATTTATATTTTCATTATTTATATTTTCATTACGTTTAGGGTTGCTTGGAGGCAAATGAAGAAAAAAGAGTTCTGCATTAGGCAGGGATGTCAGTATATAAGGAATATCAAAGATATCAATGATAATGGCAAAAACTGCTCATAAATTAAATTAAGAGCTTAATTAAACTGAGGAAAAAAACATATTGCCAAATTACATGCTGTTGTTTTGTAACATTTGTCCACTTGCTATGCTTGGGATTTCCAAAGCACATTCCTCTACTAAGAGTATTATAAGATGATTAAATATGCATAGAATGAGTACGTTATGGAAGGCTATGTTAACTGATGTAGTGGGACCACAATAGTATGTGTAAGTGAGATTTTGAAAATTTGCTATGGCAGCAAGTGCAAAGAAGTGTTGAATTTGCAAGTTTGTGCACATATTCTGAGAATCCAGGCAGCCATTTCTCCTTTTGAATTGTTCCCTTGGCTAGGGGGTAAGGCTGAGACACAATACACATTTGAATGTGTTACTTTGTAAATTATCATTGCAATACTAACAGTGTATGTTGAAAAACTGGTACTTTTATGTATTAATATTATCTACCATGAAAACACAATTAAAATTTAAAAATATTACATAAATAAAATAAAGCTCAAATACCACTAGCCAGAAAAAAATATTTGGATATTATAGTCTGGGGTCAGAAGATAAAAAACTTATGTAAAGTGCCAAAATTAATTTTTATTTCAATTTAAATGCATCATCGTAACATGGTTTCATAACTGAAATTGCATTTGTCAGAATTTGATATTTTCATTATTAAAGAATCAAGGGAAAACTGATGGTTATGATATTGATATGCAATGTAAAAAAACTTTTTTTCATTGTTATAGGAAAGAATTGCTCAGAAATAATTGGCCAGTGTCAACCACATGTCTGTTTCCATGGAAACTGCAGCAATATTACTTCAAATAGTTTCATTTGTGAATGTGATGAACAATTTTCAGGTAAAATATGCATATATATACATACATATACACAAATAACTTTAATTTTGTCTATGTATTTCAAATTAAATGTGAAATATTTCATTTCTTTTTGAAAAATACAATTTGAGAAGTTATATATACTGAATAATTTTATGGTAAAGTTTAATAAATCAATTTGGCTAATACAATTAAATCATACCACTGCTAAATGTTTTATAGCATAAGAAGAGTTTGACCAACAGTTCATATGCTTTTCACCATAAAATGACTTACATCTTTCTTCAAACTTGTATTTATGACCAATGAATTTGAAATTGTTCATGTCCTTATTTGGCACTTCTTGACCATGAAATTTTAGATTATGGACATTTTCACTGGACACATGTTGAGGTTTCTGTTAATTTCTTAAAAAAAAAAGTCTGCTAAAGGAAGATATTATTAAATCTCTTTTTGATATACAATATGCAGATAAAATATATATATTTTTAAATTATACTTTAAGTTGTGGGTTACATGTGAAGAATGTGCAATTTTGTTACATAGGTATGCATGTGCCATGGTGGTTTGCTCACCCATCAACCCATCACCTATATTAGGTATTTCTCCTAATGCAATCCCTCCCCTAACCCCTGACCCCCGACAGGCCCCAGTGTGTGATGTTCCCCTCCCTGTGTCCATGTGTTCTCATTGTTCACCTCTCACTTATGACTGAGAACATCCAGCATTTGGTTTTCTGATCTTGTGATAGTTTGCTGAGATTGATGGTTTCCAACTTCATCCATGTCCCTGCAAAGGACATGAAATCATCCTTTTTTATTTTTATTTTTATTTTTTTTTTTATGGCTGCATAGCATTCCATGGTGTATATGTGCCACATTTTCTTAATCCAGTCTATCATTGATGGACATTTGGGTTGGTTCCAAGTCTTTGCTATTATGAACTGTGCTGCAATAAACATTCATGTGCATGTATCTTCATCGTAGGATGATTTATAATCCTGTGGGTATATGTTCAGTAATGGGATTGCTGGGTCAAATGGTATTTCTAGTTCTACATCCTTGAGGAATCACCACACTGTCTTCCACAATGGTTGAACTAATTTACACTCCCACAAACAGTGTAAAAGCATTCCTACTTTTCCACAACCTCTCTAGCATCTGTTGTTTCCTGACTTTTTAATGATCACCATTCTAAATGGCATAAGATGGTATCGCATTGTGGTTTTGATTTGCATTTATCTAATGACCAGTGATGATGAGCATGTTTTCGTATGTCTGTTGGCTGCATAAATGTATTCTTTTGAGAAGTGTCTATTCATATCCTTTGCCCATTTCTTGATGGGGTTGCTTGCTTTTTTCTTGTAAATTTGTAAGTTATTTATAGGTTTTGGATATTAGCCCTTTGTCAGATGGATAGATTGCAAAATTTTTCTCCCTTTCCGTAGGTTGCCTGTTCACTCTGATGACAATTTCTTTTGCTGTGCAGAAGCTCTTTAGTTTAGTTAGATTCCATTTGTCAATTTTGGCTTTTGTTGCCATTGCTTTTGGTGTTTTAGACATGAGGTATTTGCCTGTGCCTATGCCTGAATGGTATTGTTCTAGGTTTTTGCTCAGGTTTTCTTCTAGGATTTTTATGATCCTAGGTCATATGTTTAAGTCTTTGATCCATCTTGAGTTGATTTTTGTGTAAGCCGCGAGGATGGGGTTCAGTTTCAGTTTTCAGCATATGGCTAGCCAATTTTCCCAACACCATTTATAAAATAGGGAATCTTTTCCCCATTGCTTTTTTGTGTCAGGTTTGTTGAAGATCAGATGGTGATAGATGTGCGGTGTTATTTCTGAGGTCTCCGTTCTGTTCCATTGGTCTATATATCTGTCTTGGTACTAGTGCCATGCTGTTCTGGTTACTGGAGCCTTGTAGTAAAATTTGAAGTTAGGTAGCTTGATGCCTCCAGCTTTGTTCTTCTTGACCAGGATTGTCCTGGCTATGTGGGCTCTTTTTTGGTTCCATATGAAGTTTATAGTAGATTTTTCTAATTCTGTGAAGAAAGTCAGTGGTAGCTTGATGGGGATAACACTGAATCTATACTTTGGGGAGTAAGGCCATTTTCACGATATTGATTCTTCCTATTCATGAGCATGGAATGTTTTTCCATTTGTCTGTGTTCTCTATTATTTCATTGAGCAGTGGTTTATAGTTCTCCTTGAAGAGTTCCTTCACAAAATGAAGGCAGAAATAAAGATGTCCTTTGAAACCAGTAAGAACAAAGACACAGCATACCAGCATCGCTGGGACACATTTAAAGCAGTGTATAGAGGGAAATTTACAGCAGTGAATGGCCACAAGAGAAAGCAGGAAAGATCTAAAATCGACACCCTAATATCACAATTAAAAGACCTAGAGAAGCAAGAGCAAACACGTTCAAAAGCTAGCAGAAGACAAGAAATAACTAAAATCAGAGCAGAACTGAAGGAGATAGAGACACAAAAAACCCTTCAAAAAATCAATGAATGCAGGAGCTGTTTTTTTGAAAAGATCAAGAAAATTGATAGACCGCTAACCAGACTACTAAAGAAGAAAAGAGAGAAGAATTAAATAGATGAAATAAAACAAGATAAAGGGGATGTCACTACCAATCTCACAGAAATGCAAACTACTATCAGAGAATACTATAAACATCTCCATGCAAATAAACTGGAAAATATAGAAGAAATGGATAAATTCCTGGACACATGCATTCTCCCAAGACTAAACCAGGAAGAAGTTGAATCTCTGAATAGACCAATAGCAGGTTCTGAAGTTGAGGCAATAATTAACAGTCTACCAACCAAAAAACGTCCAGGACCCAATGGATTCACAGCCGAATTCTACCAGAGATACAAAGAGGAGCTGGTACCACTCCTTCTGAAATTATTCCAATCAATAGAAAAAGAGGGAGTCCTCCCTAACTCATTTTATGAGGCCAGCATCATCCTGATACCAAAGTCTGACAGAGACACAACAAAAAAAGAGAATTTTAGGTCAGTATCCCTGATGAACATTAATGTGAAAATCTTCAATAAAATATTGGCAAAGCTAACATCAGAAAGCTTATCTACCACAATCAAGTCAGCTTCATACCTAAGATGCAAGGCTGGTTCAACATACGCAAATCAATAAACACAATCCATCACATAAACAGAACCAACGACAAAAAACACATGATTATTTCAATAGATGCAGAAAAGACCTTTGACAAAATTCAACAGCCTTTCATGCTAAAAACTCTCAATAATCTGGGTATCGATGGAACATATCTCAAAAAATAAGAGCTATTTATGACAAACCCACAGCCAATATCATACTGAATGGGCAAAAACTGGAAGCATTCCCTTTGAAAACTGGCACAAGACAGGGATGCCCTCTCTCACCACTCCTGTTCAACATAGTGTTGGAAGTCCTGGCCAGGGCAGTCAGGCAAGAAAAAGAAATAAAGGATATTCAAACAGGAATAAAGGAAGTCAAATTGTCTCAGTTTGCAGATGACATGATTGTATATTTAGAAAACTCCATCGACTCAGCCCAAAATCTCCTAAGCTGACAAGCAACTTCAGCAAAGTCTCAGGAAACAAAATCAGTTTGCAAAAATCATGAGCATTCCTATACACCAATAACAGACAAACAGATAGACAAATCATGAGTGAACTCTCATTCACATTTGCTACTAAGAGAATAAAATATCTATGAATCCAACTTACAAGGGATATGAAGGACCTCCTCAAGGATGAAATATTTTTATAGGAGTTCTGTATTTTACTTATTCAAAATCAGTTTGTTAGATAACATTTTCCAAGATAATCATGAAGTAAATGCTTTCTATTTATTATTCTTTAGAATGTTTGTCTAAATTTAGATGCTGCAAAGTTGTCAACCCTCTCAATTTATTTCCATTATGCTCTAGTATGTAAGTTTATCCTTGAAATTTAGGAGCCCTCCTCAAATGCTTCCCACAAATTCACCTATTCCAAAGCACTGTTACAATATTTAAAATCTTGTATACTTTTGAAATCTTATTAAATTTGCTAAGTGTCTTTCTTGAATCATGGAGAAATAAACTTCAGTGTTTTATTTAAAAAGTGCAACTTACTGTAATGTTCAAAAACTGATTTCTTTGGTACTTAAATTATTTTAACGGTTTAATTAAATTTTTGAAACTGACTTGAGCAAGATGCAGCTAAATGTAGAGCATTCTGTTACTAAAATGTCAAAGCTTCTGTGCACCCTTAGATTCATTTTCAAAGTCATTCTTTGGAGACTTAAACATTTCTAAAATTTGAATATTGATGAAAAGAAGCAAGAAAAGAGCACATTATGGCATGTTACACTTTTTTCAATAGTAGTTTTGTCACAACAAATTAGTTCTGTTACTCTGTGAGTATTTAAAATTATTTGTGAATTTTGCAATTACAGTTTTTATTTTAGTTGTGTGAATATCATGACCAATTTGTAACAAAATATGAACTATGTGTGAACTACAATACATTTCCTATATTTTCTGCTCCACATTTTTCTATATTTGATCAAAACAATGTGTTATGCCACATACTTAACAAAATGTGTATTTAAAATTTCACCACAGGAACCAATAACTTTAGTTTTGAATATGTTTTGCAGAATTCACAAATTCCCAATAGCACTACCAATGCTGTCAGATGTCTTGCCTTTGACAGAATAAACTTGCAAAACTTTATTTTAATTTAATGAATTGAAGGGAAAAAGCAAACCATTATTGGAATTAACTGATTATCAATTTGAAGTTTCTGCTTTTATTAATATAGCTCTCATTTTTTTTAAAAAAAGTATTTATTTATTTTTTTGAGACAGACTCTCACTGTTTCACCCAGGTTGGAGTGCAGTGGTGAATCTCGGCTCACTGCAACCTCTGCCTCCCAAGCTCCAGTAAGTCTCCTGCCTTATGCTCCCAAGTAGCTGGAATTATAGGCGCATGCCACCACAGCCGGCTAATTTTGTATTTTTAGTAGTGACAGGATTTCCCCATGTTGGCCAGGCTGGTCTCGAACTTTTGGCCTCAAGTTATCCACTTGCCTTGGCCTCCCAAAGTGGTGGAATTACAGGATGAGCCACCACGCCCAGCTCAAGCTGGCATTTTTTAACTGTAAATGAAATTGTCTACTAGCTGAGCTGATAGTTTGACAACTATCACTTTACTTTTTGCATGCACACAGGAACTTGCATTAAAAAATGAGAAAAACAATTTTGGGACAGTCATTTGATCTAAATGAAAAGACATGATTCACAGAGTGATCTGTAAGAAGACCTTCTGCTTATGCACCTAAATCATCATCAGAAGACAATCTTCTAAAATACTTACTAACATTTTAAAAAGTAGATGCTTATGATTGCTCAACTAATGTATGCATTCTTGTTTCTGTACAGTCAGTAATGTCACTAATATCTTACAGTGGATCATTAATAGTGGCACAATTTAGGGGCAACTACATGTTCGTCATCAATTTTCTAGGGAAACAAATTTGAAACTTAATTTTATTAATTGTAGAATAAGAAATGTTCATCAGTGCATAGTAAAATATGTAAATAGTTGTAGATTTATACCAAAGGCTGCCAAATTTTTCTGTAAAGGGTTAGATAGTAAATATTTTAGACTTCTTGAGCCGTATGGTCTCTATCACAATGATTCAACTCTGCTATTGAAGCATGAAAGCAGCCACAGACAAACATAACTGTGTGAATTTCACTATATCAATAAAACTTTGTTTACAAAAGTAGGTGGAAGGTCTTATTCATCTTACAGCTATAGTTACCACTGTTTTGTACCATACAATAATTGACCAAACTTCTATAGCAAGAAAATACAGGCAATTATCTATAAACCCTATGAAAAAACTAGCAGCCTCAATTTTCCTCTCATATATAACATAGACATAACTCATAATTTCCTGTGGTTCCTACTGACCAAGCTCACTGGCAGCCTGGAAGCATTATGCTGGAAGAGTAGCATTATTAGTAACCTTCTCAGCATACCAACTGAAATAAGGAGGAATTACCTACTTTTGTCTGCTTGGTTCTTCAGAGTCCTACAAGCTGTCCTTGATTGATTGATACAATAAAATTTGCATCTGGAAAGCATTGCAAAAGAGAGGTGGGATATCACTGGTTATATTACCATATTATCCTCATGTGAAAAATAATTTTCTGCTTTTGTATAACTCTATATCTCACACTCCTGGAAAAGAAGATGGCAGAATATAAAATACCAAGTGCTGATTTATGAAACCCATCCCTATTTGTTTTAGTGCAACCATAAATAATAGTATTTGTTTAAAACATCCAGGACAAATGGCATTTTAATATTTGGAGAGAACTGAAATACTTCAGCAATATACTGTCTTCTACCCCATGAGCATAAACTGGTGCTATCCTGAGCAAACTAGAATGATTACCCTGTGAAGGTTTGGTAACTATAGTAGGGTTCTTTTTGTTTGTTTGTTTTTGTTTTTTTGCAATATTTTGAGATCTACAGCCTGTGCCAAAAGTGTATAGGAAGCATCACATTTAAAAGATGTATAAAATATGTCTATATCTATCCATCAGTTATGGCTTAACTGTGCCCCCATCTTGAATTCCCACGTGTTGTGGGAAGGACCTGGTAGGAAGTAATTGAGTCATGGGGGCACGTCTTTCCCATGCTATTCTCATGATAGTGAATAAGTCTCATGAGATCTGATGGTTTTAAAAAAAATGAGTTCCCCTGCGCAAGCTCTCCGTCTTTGCTTGCTGTCATCCATGTAAGATGTGACTTGCTCCTCCTTGCCTTCCTCCAGGATTGTGAGGCTTCCACAGCCACAGGGAACTGTAGGTCCATTAAACCTCTTTCTTTTGCACATTGCCCATTCTCAGTTATGTCTTCATCAGCAGCATGAAAACGAACTAATACACCATCTATCTCTATATTTCATACATATTTTCTTATATTTTATTATTGGTTTCTTAAAAACTCTTCAGAAACCAATATATGTATATTTTTCCACCATGATCAACTGTGCATATTAATATATATTACTGGATATATGAATCTGGATTCATAATCAACATTATGTTCCAATGAGCCATCATAAAACTACAGAAAATATTTTTAATGCCTTATCAACCAGTGATTATTATAAAATTAGCCTTTATGTCAAGTTCTCATTTCTCTTGAATTTCATTCCAAACAGAATTTTGGAATTCATATCATTTGGAATATTATAGTTGTCATACCTAAAGCAGTTTAATAACCCACATCTAATGCATCCAGACTGCAAATAAGTATGGTGTAGAGTATGCCAATCCTATTTCAAAACTAAAGAGCCATTAGAAAACCAAATTCTTGATTTTTCAGATATCTCAAATATTGTGAAATAGAGTATAAATAAGAATCATTAGCCATAAGGTCAAACTTCAATTTCAAACATTATAAAAGTAAAATTAAGAATTAAAATCTAATAGAAAACCACATGAAAATGTATTCTTAATTGTAATCCCAAATTTGAAACATTACACGAGATTTATGCATCCATTAGAAAGTGATTTATTCAAATTTTATAACTATAAGATTTATTGCTAAATTTTTAAATGTGTATTTTTGATCAATGCAAGGACATGTCAAAATTATTATGCTATACATTATTAGATAATGACACATTTTCAGATGTGAATTTGATGTAGAAACAGGTGATTGTCAAAAAATAAATTGTTTTTAGTTTGACTAAATTAAAGCTACCATAAACAAATTTAGTTTCAAGATAGGAACGTTTATTTGTAAGGATGTTGGGATGTTTGAACCCAAGATGAGTGATGTTAAAAAGGTTTTGCAATGGCATTCAGTGATGGTAACTTCAGCTACCATTTTGGGCATATAACAAGAGATCCAATCTGACTAGTAGATAATAGTGTAAGACATTCAGTTAGCAGTTTAAATCAGAGGGTAGACAGAATATTTTCCAATGTAAAGTACATATTTCTCCATTTGCATAATCCTCACCAGTGGGTAGAATTTATGAAGAATAGAATTTTGTTCATTGAAAGAAAAGCAGGCAGGAGCTAAATCAGATATAACTTTCTTCATTATTAATAATTGAACTTTAATCCTATTTTGAAATTCAATTCTGATAGAGGTTGGAAAATTAATCTCTGTCAATTTAACCCTATCTCTAACATAACCCCCTGCCATGTAGAGAATTGAACTAGTCCTTGCTCTCGTAAGTGGAATTTTAAAAAATGATGGAGTTACATGAGCTGATAAGCACACATGTATAGTCAGTATTAAGGCTTAGTATGTATAAAATTTGGAATGATAATTTATGGCAAATGTTTAACACATTTAATAATGTGAATAATTTTTTAGGCATTGAATTGGTAGGAGTTTATATAAGTTTGTTCTGGGTTGCTATTAGTTTTACATTGTCAAACTGTATTTTGTAGCATTTTTCTTCTTGATTCTCTAGTCACTATGATAATTACTAGCATTGATGGTGACTGTTCTTTCCAAACACAGCATAATCCACAATAACACAACATTTAAAAGCAGAGGCTCTGTATCGATTACTAACATGAACAATTTCCTTTGCTACCATATTCCATCCAGATAAAGAACTAAATCTTCCTCTGAACCTTCCAATTAATTTCTTCCATTGTGATGAATCCTCCATAGATTTATTGGCAAAACATTATTTCCAAGTGTTCTCCACCCTACTATAAATTGTCTCAAAATAGTTTATGTGTCTACCAACAAGGTAGTGTATACTATGAACTTAATAAATAGTAATTACTGATAATTATGAGATCTCAAGATGCTAATGAAACTTTATTGCTTGTATTGAGAAATGAGAGTGTAAATTGATTATAAAATGAAAAGACTTGAATGCTCAATAAAGCATATAATTTAGCTAAAGTTATTAAACAGATATACATATCTGCCAATTTGAATTACTTTTTATTGTTCAATGTATAGAACACTTATTTTTTCCTTTTGACTTTTTTTGGTTGACACTTAATAATTACATTTATAGGATACAGAGTGATATTTTGATATATCTATACAATATGTAAGGATCAAATCAGAGTAATTAACATATCCATCACTTCAAACGTTTATCATTTCTTTGTGTTGTGAACATTCAGAATACTCCCTTCTAGCTTTTTGAAAATATATAGTAAATTACAGTTAACCACATTCACCTTACAGTGTTCTAGAACACCATGAATCATTCCTTCTATCTAGCTATAATTTTGTATCTATTAACCAAACTGTCCCCATCCTCCTTTTCCCTACCCTTCCCAGCATCTAATACTCACAATTTTACACACTACTTCCATGAGCTCAAATTTTATTTAGTTCTCCCATATGAGTGAGAACACACAGTATTTCTCTTTCTGAGCCTGACTTATTTTGCTTAATATAATATCCTACAGGTTTATCCATGTTGCCAGGAATGACAGGATTCCATTCTTTTTATGACTGAATAGTATACCATTGTGTATATAGACCACATTTTCTTTATCCAAGCATCTCTCGACGGACATCTAGGTTGATTTGAAGAATCCATAAAGTAGTAAATAAAATAGTTAATCTCTTCTCTATTTTACCATTTGAGGAAATGGCAATTTGGAATTATTTGAAGAATATATATTGAGAAATATAATTTGGAATTATTTGAGTCCAATGATTTGATCTTAAATGAATATAATATTTTGCTTCTCTGGTTTATTCATGAAAATGTCAATGAAATATTTAATAATGTGGTATTATCTGTGTATATTTATATAAGGCCCATAATATCCTGTAGTCATTGAAAGCCAATATGGCTCACTCACTCTGCTATTTTTAAGTTATCTTTTTATTAGTGATATGTAGAAAAGCTGTATATGTCCTGGAGAGAAGTCACTTGTCATGTATGCATACCATACAAATAATTTTTTTCTGACTCTGACTTACCTTTTAATTAATTTAAATTAAACATATATGTGTGTATGTCTAGTTCTGTAATCTCTATTCTATTCTATTGGTCTATTTTTCTTTCCTTAGCCAATACTACTGTTTCTTGATTAGTGTGTATTTATATCAAAACTTGAGGTTCTATAAAACAAATCCTCCAGTTTCTTATTTATTGAGATTGTTCTGACTATTCTAGATCCTTTGCATATACATGTAAGTCTTAGAAACCACTTGTCAATTTATTTTAAAACTTCTACCAGAATTTTAATTCAACCTCTTTGATATTTGCCAAATATATGCCAAGGAGTTATTTGCCAAAATGTCTCTTTCCTTTCCTTCTACAGTTACATGTATGGTAGACTCAGAATTCTCCTACTGGTCATTGAGGCTCTGTTCATTTTAGTTCAGCCATTTGTGGTCCTCTCACTGTTCTTCTGATTAGGTGATTTCTTTGGATAAATGTTTGAGTTTACTCATGCATTCTATTTTTGCCTGGTTTTGTTCATTCTTAAAGGACTTTGTGCAGATTTCTGTGTGTTTTTATGCAGATTTTTTGTAGTTTTCAGTGACAGAGTTCATCTGAAAAAAAGCTACACCACCAACAGAATAGCAAATATCAATGTGGCTTTCTCTCTCTCTTTTTCTTTTTAATTTTCAGAACTTTTCTGTGTTTTCAATGAAACAAGCAACTCTTCAGTGATTCTAAACAGGGCCCTTTCAAGTAGAAACAGTAATTTGGGACATTTAACTAAAATCGATTATATATAATTAGTCATAAAGATCAATTTCTTGTAAAGTGGTCCTGACTTCACTATAATTTGGTAATTGTTTAAAAATGAAATTCACTAATATAAATGAGGAAACCAGTAAATGGAGCACTGTCAAGAGGGTGAATTTAAGGGGAAAGGGAATTGAGTAGCATTTTTCATGTGTTTTTCTTAAGACTAAATGAACCAATTCATGTAAAATACTTGGTGAGCATTTAATTAACTTTAGTTTTTGCTACTTTTGTTATTGTTTGGCATAACAACTTCTCATTCAATTTTTTTTCCACCATTTTGTGAATACAGTCAAATCCGGTATCCTTTTTATGGCATTCAGGTGTTTATGTAAGTTATGTCTATCTACTTTTATAAACATTTTTTCTATATTTTCTTAACCAATCTTTTGCTCTAATCAACTAGTCTTAGTGATTGTATCATGAACAAGCCATATATACTCATATTTTCTCTGCTGTCACTCATATCTTATATCTTCTCTAGAATAAAGTCTCTCTTCTCCTTCACTTCTGCAAATATCCACTTCCTTTACTCCTCCTACTGATTTGCAAAGTTCTTGACAGCAAAGCCTGTGATCGATTCAAATTTACAGCCCTGTTTTATAGCACATATAAGGTATTGAATAAATGTTTGATAATGAGGGAGTACAAGATTTGGGGATGTTCTTAATCTTAAAAGAAGTTCAAAGTATTATCATTCTCTTCTGACAGACATATTTGAGAATAGGTATGACATAATTTTTTAGTCTGAAATCACAGAGTTATATTTGAGTATTGTACATTCTTATTGCCATGTGTAGAACAAAAAGAATCACAGCTTTCTCTCCATGTTTTATTAACACAGAGAAAAAAAGATTGAAAAATACATCATTTCTCAAAAGTGAAATGTATGATTTGCTACAAATGGCCATATGGAAAATGTGATACCTGCTTATTTTTGACTCAGAGTGTATTTAATTTTTATACTAACTGAAAATTACATGATTGCTTTCTTTGTTTTAAAAGTGAAAAAAATGTAATAACTGCTTTTAGTCTTGTAGTATTGAATGCATCAATTGGCTCCCCTTGTAGAATGTTGAATTGGCTATCACTGGTGACAGATGTTCTATACATCGCAGTAATACTGCTTATATAATTGTGATAATTTTCCACTTCTAATTTGTCATTTTTAGTGATTTAAAAATCACTTCATGACTGCCTGAAAAATGACTGACGTTTTTCCTATATTAAGTAATTTCTGCTGGTAAAGTGCAAGTCTTTTAATGAGTTCTTGAATTCTGTTGAAGTCTGCATATTTTCATTCTTTGTTCAACTAAACAGGTGTGACAATTTATAGAACTCCATGTAGAAACATCTCTCTAATTACTCCATCTTGGGACTTAGAAATGTGTTTTATGGGGAAATGCCATAAGCTTATTTTTTAGATACAGGAACATTTCTGAACATATGGCTTCAACTTTTATTTAGTACAAAAACTTGAAAATGAGAATTTAGAAAGTTAAATTTATAAGGCATTTTACCTTTTCTCTGTGGGTAACCTTATTATTGTATCTTGTCTGTGATACTCAGTGATATTACAGTTTCAGAAGCTGGCTATAAAAGCACAATACCATAATTATTAAAGTGTCATCATCTTTTCAATAGATATCATACTGGATTTCTTAGAATGTTGATTTGATTCGCGTGAATAAAAATTCTAAATTTTTACAACCTACTTCATCATGTCCAGGCTTACCTTAATAACCCAATCAAATTCTTATTGTATAGGTTTAAAAGCAATTTTAGGTTGGGCACTGTGGCTCATGCCTGTAATCCCAGCACTTTGGGAGACCAAGGCAGGTGGATCACAAGGTCAAGAGATCGAGACCATCCTGGCCAACATGGTGAAACCCCGTCTCTACTAAAAATATAAAAATTAGCTGGCCTGGTGGCACGTGCCTGTGGTCCCAACTGCTCGGGAGACTGAGGCAGGAGAATCACTTGATCCTGGGAGGTGGAGGTTGCAGTGAGTCGAGATCGCAACACTGCACTTTAGCCTGGCGACAGAGTGAGACTTTGTCTCAAAAAAAAAAATTAATTAATTAATTAAATTAAAAAAAAGCAATTTTAGAAATGACTTGTAAGAAATGAACATTTCCTGATTCAAGATAAAGATTTGGAAACGATTAAAACATTTTGAACTCAAATGTATGCCACAGTTCAGGGGAATTTTCCATCAAGCTTAAAAGCAAATTTAAAAATAATCTGAGATAGTTAATTAAATTAAGATGTACATATAAATATCTTAATGAGCAATCAATTTTGTAAATTTGGGGAAAAATGTAATTTATTTTTCTGTCTTTGATGCATTAGATTTTGTTTGATTGGTATTTGTTGGTCTATCTCTGGTAGACCAACTCTGATGGCAGGGTATACTTGAAATAACTTTTATGGAACATCTTTAACAGAGTTTATTCTGTTTGATAAAACAAATATCATGCATCATGGCAGATGAAGCCACCATTTGTTGTTTAGGACCCAAGGTTTCACTTCAGGAGCAGGGTCGCTAAAAACTGGTTTCTCTAATTCAATCATGCCTTTTTTTGGCAAGTTTTTTTTTTTTTTTTTTTTTTTTAATAAGAGAGTAATCCTCATATCTTCTCCCTGACAAAATTTTGTTTAAATAATTGCTCTTAAGAGGTGTTATACTTGTATAATGAAGAATATCATTGAGATAGTGAGAAATACAGAGCGAACATCACTCTTGGCTTACTGGAATCATGTAATCAGTTCTGTAATATTCCTTATTTATTATTTTCTGAGTCTAAGATTTTAAAAATGGAATAAATTTAATTACTCCATGAAGAGAAAGCTGGGAAAAGTGCTATGTCTCTCTCTCTCTCTCTCTCTCTCTGTCTTTCTCTCTCTCTCTCTCTCTCTCTCTCTCTCTCTCTCTCTCTCTCTCTCTCTCTCTCTCTCTCTCTGTGTGTGCGTGTGTGTGTGTGTCTGTCAGGGGATATAAAAATTAATAAAATGAGTATATACTTTAGGTAAGGTAAACAACATATATTAGATGATTTTTATTTCAGTTAATTTAAAATAGTTATTGACTAATGACTTTCTGATTCAATCTCAGATGTTAATTTTAAAATGGTGCCTTCTTATACTTTTCAGAATATTTTCATAGAAAAGTAATTATCTGGCTACTTATCATTAACTAAATATAAAATTATTTTCAAATAGATATCCTTGACCGCACAGAATTTCATTAGTATAGCATTATGTGTAAATTTATCCTATAATTTTGAATTTTCAGTTTGTTTTAAAATTTTGAAATATTGTTAATAAACTCATTGTTCCACTAGGTATATATAAAGACCAATGCTAGAAAGATTCAATAAAACCATTATTGAATAAATAAAAAGCAGTGGTTCTTTTATCTCACCTAATATAGTTTGTTTTTATGAACCCAAACCAAGAACTACTTGTATATTTTTAGTGTTTTGAACTCTGTACAATGTTTTCATACAAAGATGGCGTTCAATGATTTTAACTATGAGAAAATAAATACAATAACCATTAAGTACTCTCTCTCTCTGTGTGTGTGTGTGTGTGTGTGTGTGTGTGTGTGTGTATGTGTAGACAGTTGGACCAGGAGGTGGTTACTTTTCCCAAAAGAGACACTATAATTTTCTTAGTAAATTTATTTTGAATGCTGATAAAACACTTTTGTCTGAAAAAATCTGACTTTTATCAAGAGCTGAAATTCTGGGATTTTAGTCTATATTGCAAGCATATTTTTTCTCTATGCCTTTGATCTATGTTCTTCTTATCCTCAGCCAAAATGCAAGTCTCTCTGGTTTTGACATTCTCAGCAGCTCTCATTTCTTTCTTAACTTTTCCTCCTCTGTTGTTCACGTCCAGTTCCTTCAGCACTTTTAGTTCTTAGTGCTCTTTCATCTTCACTACTCAAAGTTTTTACTGGTCATCTATTTCTGTGTAATACTCTAACCCTAAATTAAGTGGTTTAAATCAATGACAACCTTTATTTTCATAAATCAGCAATTTTATTTTATTTTGATTTTGCTCTGATCATTGTCATCAGGGTGGGTATTGCAAAGACTGGGTACTAGAATTATCTAAAGATTGTTTCCTCACAAATCTGGAAATTGATGCCAGCCATTGGCTTAGATGTTAGCTGATGCCATCTGTTAGAAGACTTACGTACCGACTTTCTACATGGCATTGGCTTCCTTAGACATGGTACTAAATTCCACAATAAGCTTCAATAGAAACACTGAGATGTATTAACTCTTATGACTTATCTTCAGAAATCATGCACTGTCATTCTCTGTATATTATATTTTCTGAGGATTTTATAGAAGCCCGTTTAGGATAAAGGGGTGGAGAAAGGTCTGGAAGATCAATTTTGGTTGGAAATTTTGCTGAAGCAATTTTTGATAGTCTACTACACGGCACATTCTTTTTTCCTCTTTCTGCAGCTTGCTATAGAATGATAGAAAGTTATGAATTCTACCATGTACCATTCCCCATGGGGGTCATTATTACTTTCTCTAAGTTAACAATTGCATTTATTAAACTATTGCTTTAGACATGTTATTCAAAATCTGCTCCTTCTTTGAGCTCCATGTCACCTTGTATCAGCTTTGCTACTGCTTTTGGCTTTGTCTTTTACTGTCTTCTTGGTTTCTCCTCATTAATTGATGGATACACCTACTTGATAGCCTATCTTTTCAAATACAAAGCTTGTCGTCAGCATTTTAAAATCTTACTTCAAAATTTTTGATCTCCTAAACTGCAAGGAAAATCACAACCACTATAATGTAACAGCTCATCCACAAAAATGCCAAGAACCCCATCATTACTCTAAAAAACACTGGGCCTTGGGCCTTGTTATCCTTCCTTCTCTCACTTTCGGAATCATTCTACATTTCCTTTTTTTTTTTTTTTTTTTCTTGAGACACAAATCCCATAACCAACAGTATTGTTTTTCCTGTGGAGGAAATTGTGTTTTCTGGGAAAATATTTCATTTTAAGTTCAAGGACTTCAATGTCACCCCATACCTGCTGTTTATTAATCTTGTCCAAAACATTTAACTTTTCTGAAGCTAATTTTTTTCATGTGCAGTAGTTGGGTAAAAAACAAGAGCATTATTCTGAAGTTTAGTTAGATCTTGTATCTAAAATATAAATATTGTGCTTAGCCTCTAGATAGTACCAAATTATTAATTATTGTTTTTCTCTTGCATGTTCGTACTTTCATAACTAACCAAAATCCAGGTGTCACAGTTACTGACCACAGTTGGTGGAAATCCCAACATTTTTTAAAGTTTTAAAAATACAATGACCTATAATCTCAGAACTACTGCCAATACAGTATTTCCATCTTTTCTTAGGTATTGGTACAGTAACCTCTTTAATTGTCTATTACTTCTTTTTCAAATTCTGCAAGATTTTTGGGTTTGTTTGCTTTTTGTTTAATTTATCTTTCCTAGTTTTCCTTACTCCATCCTCATCAAGGAGATTGTTTTTATCTCCTACACGGAAATGACATATCAACTTTATTATTTATCAATTTATTCTTAACCATACAGTTGCTTACCTTTTTTCTCTAGTTTCATTTGCTTGAATCTGTCTACATACAGTAATAACATTCTGACCTGAATTTCTCTCCTTACCGATAGCCTTATGTAATATATTCACATGAATTTAGCACCATTGGATTCATTATTTGCTATATATTTTTTAATGTCTAAGAACCAAGGACTTAATTCCATTAGATTACTTGATAGAAGTAGACTACCTATGAGGGTAAATTGTTTCATTTCATTAAACCGGTGCCATTGCTTATGAAAGCATAACCTAGGGACCTTAGGAATTTGGACCCAGGGAAAATTATTTAGATTTTTAGCACACAAGAGAGGATATACCAAATAAGAGCACATTATTAAAAAAAAAAAAAAAAAAAACCCTGTAAATCTTAGGAGAAAAAACAACCTTTAGGAGAGAAACAATTTTATAAAATCAATATTTACAAGAACGAACCTAGGAATTAGGTAAGAAAAATAGTGAGTTTTAAATAAAATATACCTAAATATATAAACCAGTTAATGAGATGGAGTGATGGCTCTCAAATACAGAAATATAAATTGTTTAGTGTTTGACTTCCCCTCATTTGAACTTTATCTCATCGGTAAATTTTTCCTGTCAGTAAAATCACATTTTTGTACAAATAAGACACTTTATATTTCTGTTTATGTGCTATCTGACCGAATCCTATATTCTAGTGAATTCCAAATAATTTGTAAGTCATAATGAAGAGTTGTTCAATAAATTCAAGGCATGTTATTCAAAAGCTCATCAAATTTGTAACTGCTTACATTAAAAAAATTTTAAGTTAAATTTGTTCCACAAACTGACATTTTTATGATAGTGTAAATATGGAAAATATAATTCGTAAAATAATTATAAAACATCTCCCATTTTGTTATCATCCTAACATACTACCTTCCAAGAGAAAACATAAATCTCCCAAACATATCCATATTCTTCCATGATGGTTATGTTTACTAGACATAAATGGCATTCAGACTTACAAAATATTTTGTTTTAATTACATTTCATCTTCAACATTGGTACACACTTCTTTATATTCATCTCTCAACTCTATGATTTTGTTTTTGAGAAATAATTAAACAAGTACATATTCCAGTGTATCACATGATCCCCTTCAAAGTGCATGGAAACTGACAATATGATGTTAGTTTATGTCCAAAATATATGTACTGTTTATTCAGGCACTGAGTAATGTGAATTAAAGCAAGATGAACAAATGCAATCATGTTCATATAGACTATATATAGAAGAGTTTAACAGCATAAGACATAGCATAATCTAACCAAATTTCTTCTCCCATTTAGGTTCTATATTTAGTTTTTAAATATGTCTCATTTAAAGCTATAATGCCATGAACATGTTATTTAATATAGTTTAACATGACAATACCATCTTATCTTAAGGTTAAAATATCTTAAATATTTTATTAGAAATAGAATAGTAGTGGTAATTTACATAATCACATGATTTGTATTGTGACCAAGAATACAAATCATTATGATTCATAGAAGAGAAAAAATTAGTCAACTAGTATTTTCCATAGCATTTATTTTACAGTAAGGAATATTTGTCTTTCTAATGGCTCTGGATACAGAGGTAATGAGATCATATTCTGAATTTTCAATTATGTCAACATAAATTACAATGATATCAGAGTAGGAGTTAGTGAAAAGCTGGTTGTGATATGCTAAGTAATTTGTCCACGATCTGAAAATCACTGGTTTTACTCTCTTGTACTAGTACAATGTACAATCCCAGCATTCATTGTCATTTATCTTTATGTTATTAGTTGATTTTATAAACTTGTTTTTGTTTTTGTTTATTTGTTTGTTTCTTTGTTTTCGTTTTTGAAACAGGGTCTCACTTTGTTGCCCAGGCTAGAGTGCAGTGGCATGATCTCAACTCACGGCAGCCTCAACCTCCTGGGCTCAAGTAATCCTCCCACTTCAACCACTGAGTAGCTGGGACCACAGGCACAATTTTTTTTTTGTAAAGATGAGGTCTCACTATGTTGCCCAGGCTGGTGTTTTTGTAAACATTCTATGCCATCCTTTATTTTGTTTTTGTTTTTATTTATTTGTTTGTTTGTTTTTTGAGATGGAGTCATGCTCTGTCACCTAGGCTGAAGTGCAGTGGCACAATCTCAGCTCACTGCAACCTCTGCCTCCTGGGTTCAAGTGATTCTCCTGCTTCGGCCTCCAAAGTAGTTGGAATTACAGGTGTGTGCCACCACGCCTAGCTAATTTTTGTATTGTTAGTAGAGACAGGGTTTCACTATACTGAACAGGCTGGCCTGAAACTCCTGACCTGATGATCTGCCCTCCTCACCTCCCAAGGCATCCTTTTTTTTATAGCTTCACCTTTGATTTTAGAATTAAACAGTATATCCACATCCATCTTCTTAAGTGGATTTGGCATGTAGGTAACAACTTCTTTTCCTGGTATCACACTTAACAACTTACAAGTTAATGTAGATGACATGTCAAATTCCAGAGATTTACAGTTAGCTCTCTTTGATTATAGTACCAACATATAAACATCAGTTTTATATCAGCTTGGTTACTGAAAAATTACAAATTATTTTCATGTCTTTGGACTGGCTAACACAGTACTAGCCGTATGTAATAATTTAAAGTTTAAATGTGATATCTGTTATATAGCATGGTTAGTGACAATATATTGTATTCTTGATTAATGAATATTGCTTTTAATGCAAAAATATTAGAATGCATACTTAGATTGGTCAGGCTATATCAAGGACATCTAGCTTCATAAATTTTAAAACCAATCTAATATATTAAATTAAAATTGAAATTAATTAAAAATAATAACAAGTTCTATTTATTGAGTACTTGCTACATGTTAGGCAATGTGTTCATTGTATTTTATGCACTATTTACATTTACTCTTCAGAATGATACCAAATAGTATTTGCCACCTTACTTACCATTGCACACATTAATTAGAGAAAAGAAAGCTCAGAAGGCTCTCAAGAGTTTTAAAATTTCTAAAGTCTATACCTTATTAGTGGTAAAAAAAAAAAAAAAAAAAAAAAAAAAAAAAAAGGGTTTTTAAACATTAATGACATCAGCAGATTTTTCTCCTTCATTCTCAGTCAGAGACAGTATTTTAATTGCTGGCATATACTCTTCTCTTGCTTGCTATCGGTTCTTTAAAGTAAGCACATTTTAAGGAAGATGGTATTACCATAAAGTCTTCTAGAAACATCCTTTTCCTGAGAAAGTATTATTTTGTATCTAATCTCTAATATACACAATTTTAAAAAGCCACACATAAAATTTAAAATGCCATGTGGAGGAAGCTTGTGCATTTTTCTTTGATGTGATTTTAAGTCACAGTGCAATCTGGCAATTGCTATACTTAGGCTAAAGCTAGGGACTTAAAATCTTTGGAAATTTACTTACATCATTTCCTCAACAGATGCTTGGCAGAATAGATGCCTATGTATAGCTGAGGAAGAAAGTTTTTTGAGGATAGTGAGAGATTTGTTGAAGTTTGAATTCCTCTGGCTTTTTGTGACTAAAAAAAAAAAAAAAAAAAAAAAAAAAAAAAAAAAGAGCTGAATGGTATTCACCAGTATTAATGGCAAAATGTCCCCTTTTCTTGAAAAATATAAATTTTAAAGAAAATTAAAGAAATAAAAAATACAGAGAAGAATAATTTTAAAAGAAAAACAACATTTGATTTTCATGAAGTTCATGTGACTCATAGATGTGAAGGTGTATATATTTTCTTTCATACTTTGAGTTTTGATTCTATTTTTAGTTTCACTGACTTAAAATATTTGATGAGAATATATGAAAATATTATGTCCTTGAAATTTTTAATGGAAAAGAAATACATATCTATGTATATTTACTAGATTGAAAATTCAATCTAGTAATTTTTATGAAGATTTTTAATGAAGATTCAAAAGTATAACTGAAAGAATTTCACTGAAATATTTTTTTTGAAAACTCTCTCTGTTTGAAGTACTCATGACATTATATGTCAAAAAAATTGGTTGTTAATTCTTCCAATTTAATGCTTAACAAAGTTTATGAACTCATAAAATTTGATGTATTACATAAAGTCACTAGAATTGGCAAATAAAAATGGGAAAAATCCAGTTAAATATGAATTTCAGAAAAGGAATGGATATATTATTATATCTCATATCTTGAATGGGAAATATTTATACTAGAAAATATTATTCTATCAGAAATTCAAATTTAATAGTGTATGATATATATTATCTGCCAACCCTAGAAGCGAAATTGAACTTTGATTTTATTTCTTCTTTGCTTCAGAGAAAATTTAATTAGATCAAAGAAGTATTTAAGTAGAGAGCGCATAAAATGTTAAAAAGAGTGAGATATTCCTGATACCATATCTCATAGAATCTTAAAGTTTTAACATCTGCAAAGGACATTAAAGATATCCTTCACAGAAATGAATGAGACATTTCTTTGGAAGAGAATAGAGTTTCAGTTTTGGTTTGTTTTTATTGAAATGTAATAATCACCAGAACTTAAATTGCTCTCTCAGAATTCTTCTATTGGGCTTCCATAGAACTTATACTACTTTGCAATCATAGGTATATCAAGGTATATGTTTTTTATTTGTGATTTCCTTAATAGGTAACCTTTGTCCGAATTAACCAAAGGCACCCAAATACTTAAAAGGACTCTGGAATACAGAAGGGTCATAATGAAAAAGGAGGTTATATTCAGCTCCTGACATGCAAAATAGGGCCATGCATCAAAAATAAATAAATAAATAGATAGATAAATAAATAAGTTTAAAAGACTGGCTATTACGTTGTAAGTCCATCCTGAAGCACTCAGGTCATAGACTTCTCCCTCACTGTCCATAATATTCTTTAACTAAATCTAATGTAGCTAATCTAGCTTAGTGGGAATAATAGCAAAGTCCTGGAGGAATTAAGAATCAAATTTCCCCTATTCTTGCCCCAAAAAGCGTGAGAAGAAGGCTTTGAAAACAGAAAATAGCAAAAAGAAGTTAGATAAGTGTCACTGTCTCTTCTTCTAGCTTTGGCTCTGAGTAGGAAGAAGCATCAGAACATTTCTTGCCATGATTCCCCATTTAAGGTTCTGGAAACAGAGCATTTTGTTACTTTCCCTTTAAAGACAACGTGTCATAGGAATGCTTAGGAGGTTAATTTTCCTGAGCTGCCCTTAGTTCTTCTCTGGTATAAACCCAAGAGAGAAACCACTGAGAGTCTGACTGGAGACTCTGGGGAAAGGAGCAAACGGGGCATTGGAGTTTCCATAGTCAGCGATGTGACTTCTTTATTTTCAAGAGTAATGTTTACATGATAGTAATTAATCCTTTCTAGCTTGGAGACATTTTAGGTATATCTCTCAATATATTATCTTTATCTGTGGCTTTTATTTATTTTTTTTTCAAAAGAAGAGCTATAATCAAAATCTATACATTCTTCTTAATATAATTCTGTCATGGATTTTGATTCTGTCTGAACAATTACCCCACACTATTATTTTCTAGTGTTAATCTATATTTGCGGCTCTTTTTCACTTATGTATTTTTAAGTAATGTTGTTAAGCATTATTAAATATGTAGTTTAATTTGGTTTAAATTAATAGGATAATTTGGAGAGGACAGTATACTGTTAATTCATGAAATCTCATGAAGTGACATGTCTCTTCACTTATTCAGATTTTTAAATCTTCATTATGATAGTTTCTGTCATATGGGTCTTGTATAAATGAGTGTGTGTGTGTGTGTGTGTGTGTGTGTGTGTTTAAATAGTCATGTGTATCAGATAGTTTTGTCATTCTAGGGAATAACATATTATTTCTGATTTTTTTTTTTTTTTATAACTGTTAGTCTTTTGGTAAGGAAATGGCATTGAATGTTGGGCATCAATCTTGTATTCTGCAACCTTGTGGAACTCTTGTAGTCATTCAGTATTTTACCTATCCGTTCTATGCATTTACTTGCTAGATAATCCAGTTTCTCTGCATATGGTTAGAATAACTAATCTTCCAATTTTTAAATTTTGTTATATAAGTGAGGCAAAAAGGCCTCTGTGTTTTGGCTCCTACATTGATATTTCTTCATTACAGGATGATATCTGTTAGCTCAAATGCCAACTGGTACCACTATATATATATATATATATATATATATAATTATTTTAAAAATAGTCCAGACAAGAAGATTTTTAGCTATTAGATTGGTGCAAAAGTAATTGTGCTTTTGGCATTTACTTTCAATGGCAAAAACCTCAATTACTTTTGTACCAACCTAATATTTAGAGCCTGCCTACTTTATATAACCTGTAAAACTACATATAGCATCTGCTGGGCATTGATGAGCTAGAGCTTTGTAGTGATAAAGCCTAAGCTGCTACTGCCCTTAAGAGTTCTCTGACCCAGAAACTTTTGATGGTGCTGCTTAGTTATCATTTGGACAAGTAAGTCTCTCTCTGATTCCCTTTAACCTCAGGAGTTTCCTTGTGTTCCTTCTCTTCTGGATGGTGGCCTCCTCACAATTAGTGTCTGAAGGTCTTAAGTTAGAGAGACGTCACCTCTCATGCAACCTTGTCCAAGTGCCACTCAATGAATTTCCGTGTGTTCTTGTCTTTTTTGATCACATCGTTTTTACTTGATCAATCCTCGAATCTTTCCAATCTCCACATATCTCTTATTTCCATTTTGTTTTTCTTTTTGATTTGACCAAGACCTCTAGGACAGTAGTAAATAGTTGTACCAGTGAGAATTTTAACAATGTTCCTCATATTAAAGGGAATTAATTTATTTTTTTCCATTTCATATGAAATATACATTGTCCAACATACTCTCCTATGGTTTTATTTGTAACTATCCTAAATGAATTTGTTTCTACTAAATGGTACATATTATATTTTATTTTGAGGATTTATTTCTTTCAACTCATTTGCTTAATGTCGTATTTTATATTCTAGGTCTAAGTGTCAACAATGAAATTTTTTTTTTTTTTTTACTGAATCCCTTAATAAAAACGTTATATACAAAATTATTCAATAAAATATTATCTTATCTTTACTGCTTCCATTACCTCAATACCTTTCCTAGTTCCAATCCTTAGTTTTGGTAGTATTTTTTGAAATCATATATACATTATAATATAATGATCCAGAACAATTATTAAAATTTGTTACACTATTATACATTTTATATTGCTGAGGGCAATGCAATTTCTAAATTGTTTTGCTAATTCTCTGTCCCATTAACATTTCTTTCTCAAAATTGTAGAATTTTTTTCTCTTATTGATTAATTGATTGATACAGGGTCTTACTCTGTCATCCAGACTGTAGGGCAGTGGCACAATCACTGCTCACTGCAGCCTCAATTTCTCAGCTTCAAGGGCTCCTCCCACCTCAGCCTCATGAGTAGTTGGGACCAGCCAACACGCCCAGCTAATTTAAAAAAATTTGTAGAGATGGGGTCTCGTGATGTTGCCCAGGCTGGTTGTGAACTCCTGGGCTCAAGTGATCCTCCTGCCTCAGCCACCCAAAGTGCTGCGATTACAAGAGTGGGAGTAAGTGATCATGCCTGGCCCGATTTTGTTCTGATATTAGAAAGTTCCTCCAATTTGTATTTTGAAAATATATTTATTTATTTCAATGTTAATTGTGCTTTTCTCTGATTCTGATATAAATTTAATTCCAATTTTTTTTTGTTTATAAATTCTAACTTATGTTACCCTTCTCCTTTTCCATTTCATTCTATTATCTATCTTTTTTTGTTTGGTTCGTTGGTGTTTGTTTGTTTGTGGCAGAGCCCCACTCTGTCACCGAGGCTGGAATACAGTGGCACAGTAATGGCTCACTGCCACCTAGAACCCCTGGACTCAAGTGATTTTCCCACCTCAGGTTCTGAAGTAGCTAGCACGGCAGGTGTACATCACCACACCTGGTTAATTTAAAAAAAAAAAAATTTGAGGGGAGATGAGCCCCCATTATGTTGCTCAGGCTGTTCTCAAACTCCCGGCCTCATGTGATCCTCCCTCTTCAGCCTCCCAAAGTGCTAGAATTTCAGACGTGAATCACCACAACTGGTTTCTGCTGTCTTTTTATGTCATTTTTTTTTTCCTCTTGGTGTTCTTCTCTTTTCATTTTATAGGAATTGTGTGTTCTTGAATATGGCAAAAGTTTTTTCTTACTAATGTAGTATACTATAATCTAAATTATATTTTATTTTGGTATTCAGGACAATGATTCTATTCTCTGTTTTTGTAGAATTTATCTATAAATATTGCTATTTGTTTTATCAAAATTACTTAAAGAAGTGAAAGCTACCCCAATTCAGAAATTGTTAGTAATTAGGTCATGTGGATCCCTTTAATCCTCATCTCTATTCATGGAGTATGGCAAAATAAATGTCTCAGTCCCACATGGGGAACACAAGGTAAGTTTCCAATCTAGTCAATGGTTCTTGTTGAACATCTACAGATTCTCTAGTCTACTACAGTGGATTCTGCTTCTATGCTCTGAATCAATGGAAGCATGAAAAACTAAAGTTTCCAGACTCTCTCCTGTGTGTTCACTTGGAGTATTGTATGGAGTTGCTGTTTCAGAATAGATGCAAAATGAATGGGGAGAGATGGTTTAGAGGAGATAGGGCTCCAATTTATTAAAAGGCGGCATGCAACTTGGGTTTTTATTTAAGGGGGCAGATATTGGGAGACGGATGATGAAACTTTGTACTTTCTTTTAGACGATGAGAAGACAAAATATTTGTATGTTGATTACATTAACTTTGATGTTGGTAGAGATTCAACTTTGGCATTTAGTTGTGTTACAAACTTTAATCTTACTTTCAGTTTTCACAGATATATTTGACATACTTTGGGAGATATTTATCATGCACTACAACTCAGACATGCTTCAAGCCAGACAGTATAATTTGCTATTCTGTAGTTAGCAAAATTTAACTACCTTCATGGTACAGCCAAGATAAATATTAGACATATCTACCCCCTGTAGTTGTATATCTAATCTTACAAACTATATCCAAAAAGTCTTCTTTGCTTCTTATCTCCTGTGTCTCCTGTGATCTTGGTAGTATGTATGAAATAGCAATTAAAATATATGAATGTATATACTTTTGAATGATCTCTGCATTAACTGGGGACTGAGTAATTGTGTAAGATTAGATTACATGACAATTTACATCCATTTATCAGAATCCAATAGATAGAAGAAAATTGAAAACATAACTGAAATTTGAAAAAAGAAAATAGGTAGATTTTTGTTTAGGATAAAGATAAAAGAATCAAATCATGCATTTTTATGAAATTAAATATATTAAAATTAGATAGTATCACAATATATTAAAATTATATACCATCACAATTAACCCATTTATGCCTGAGGTTGCAATTTTTTGAATTTTTGCAATCAGACCTTGGTGATGACCTTGAGCAGTAGGATATAAATAACTCCCACATGCTTAACGCTCCAATAATGGAACACTAGGCATAAATGGGTCAAGAGGGAACTTGAAGTATATCTCAGTATTTACGACTGAGTGGTCATTTACATTATTATATTTTATTTTAAACTCAGGGTTTATTTTTCTGACAAATATTTTAAGGAGACAAACTATACTTTTTTAAATAAACATATCAAACAATATTTGATCATGAATTATTTTTATATGCATACAGAAAATAATTCTTGCACAAATTAATTTATAAATTATTCTTCATCACTGAACAAATATGTATTGATCACCTTCTGTATGTCAGGCACTGTATTAGGTACTTGGAAAACATAAATAATTTTATGTTAATATATGATAGGTTAATAAAAATAGAAAACAGTAAAACTGTGAGAAAGTCAGCAAATGCTAAGTGAATAGGTTTACCAATTTTATACCAATTGTTTACAAGGTGATTAAAAGAAATCTCATCGAGAAAGTGATATTTCATCTAATATTTGAGGGTGTAAGGCAATTAGCAATGACAATTGTTTGGGGAAGAAAGTTCTAGACAAAAGAACCAGCTAGTGCACAACCAGGAGTGTGTCTGGGATGCAATTAAAAGAGTAGTAATAACAGGGAATTATGTCAGATAAGCAAGTAAGAGTCAGAATCTCAGATACCATCTGAAAGACTTTAATTTTGACAGGGAAATGGGGAACTAGTGCAGAGTTTTGAGCAAAGGGGTAACACAGTCTGACACATTTGGAAACAGTCATACTGACTGCTGTGGTGAGAGGGAAATACAGCAGAGATGAGGGCAGGAGTAGAAGCAGGAAAACCAGTTAAATATCTTCTCCAGTCATCCATGTAAGAAAAGAAATTTTGCATGAAGTAATATTATTTTGAATACCTTGGAAATCGAGAGAAAAAGCTTGATTATTGAAGTATTGAAAAAAAATTCAGCCAAATAAAATGTAAATTAGATTGAAATGCGTACATGTTAAAAATTTGACACATTCACAACACATATTAAGAACCATAAAAAGTATATATATTTAAAATGCAAGCCATATAACTAACAATTTTACATATATATTGTGAGAGAATGAATAGTTTTAAATTTAATGACTCTATGAAATTATACACGTTAAAGTTCCTGTAAAATTTAAGAGTAATGGTGTGGGCCAGGCGCGGTGGCTCAAGCCTGTAATCCCAGAACTTTGGGAGGCTGAGACGGGCGAATCACGAGGTCAGGAGATTGAGACCATCCTGGCTAACACGGTGAAACCCCGTCTGTACTAAAAAAATACAAAAAACTAGCCGGGCGAGGTGGCAGGCGCCTGTAGTCCCAGCTACTCGGGAAGCTGAGGCAGGAGAATGGCGTAAACCCGGGAGGCGGAGCTTGCAGTGAGCCGAGATCTCATCACTGCACTCCAGCCTGGGAGACAGAGCAAGACTCCGTCTCAAAAAAAAAAAAAAAAAAAAAAAAAAAAAAAAGAGTAATGGTGTGATATCAAAATACAGTGAAAATAATAATGGAATATTTCAACAGTTGCTTGTATGTTGTAGTAAAGACATACACAATTCTAAGAGAAAATATACTCTAAATAATACACTAAATAATACATAAAATATACTATAAATAATAAATATAATTCTAATATTTCTACTTCCAGTTATTGTTCAATGCAAAGACTTAAATGTAACTTGTTAAAGGAGCATACCCAAAATTGATTTTGTGTGTGTGCAGAGTTCTATGAATCTTTACACATATAGATTTGTGTAATCACCATTATAATTAGGATACAAAACATTTCCATTCACACCAAAACTTCCTTCACACTATCCCTGTGCAGCCACACCCTCCCTCACTTCAAACCCTGCCAATCACTCATCTGTTCTTTGTCATTATAGTTTGACTTTTCAAGAACATTATATAAAAGTGTCATACATAACATGAGTTCTTTAGGTTGACTTCTTTCACTCAGCATATATTTGAGATTGATCCAAGTATTGTTTGCATTTATAGTTCACTTATTTTTATTTCTCAGTAGTATCCTATTATACAAATGTCCCAAAATTTGTTATGCAATGGCCAATATAAGATATTCACTCATTTAAAGACATTTGAGTTATTTCTATTTTTAATGATTATGAATAAAACTGCTATAAACATTCATGAATAGGATTAATGTTTCATTCTCTAGAGTAATAGGTTTTCATTCTCTATGGTAAATACCCAAGAGTGGCATTGCTAAGTCATATGAAAGTATATGTTTAATTTTATAAGAGACTGATAAATCATTTTTCAGAATGGCAATACTGTAATGCTACTTCCTATCAGTAAAGTATGAGAGTCCCTGTTACTTGGCATTTTCATTAATAATGGTTGTTTTTACTGTTCTATTGTTTTAGTTATTCTAATAATTATGTAGCAGCACCTTGTGATATAAAATATTTTAACAATTATATTTAAAATTTATTCAGTACCCTTAAAACTTGAAAAGGTACCCTTAAAACTTGAGGGTTTCAGGCTGATCAAGGAAGAAGGCATGATTATGAAGTGGCAATAGCATTTAATTGTGTAGGTTTAGGATTACGTGGGAGGGGCATACACAGCAGATGTTTCAGGAATAGAAGCAGAAGTCCAGAACTCAAATAGCAGAGAGGGCAAAGGAGCTCCAGGAAGAAGGGAATGTGAGAGTGAGCTTATACATCTGGGTGATGTATCTCAGCACTATAACTGGAAGTTGATGAGTTGGAGAACTCCAAAGATCAACAGTTGCTTGGTGTCATCTGTAGCCTCAGAATGTGTCTTATCTATGACTAACAAATGTTGAGTGAAGTTTTCCTAGATATGTAGTGGAACTAGGCTCTAAACTGCTGAAAATAATGCTTATCAGGAGTATGTTTAAATCAATTGCATCTGTGAAAATTAGTGTTTGGCACCATTGGGCTTTTGAGATAATGGTCTTAGCCTTCTAAGAAGAAGTAAACAATGGTAGAGTTAATTTACCAAGGCCATTGTTGCCTCATTTATATGACAGAAAAAAGTACAACTATATATGGTGTTTGATCCAATCAATCACATCAATTGAGTAATATAATTTCTCAATAGAGAATCATAATATTTTATCAATATCTGGATAAACCAAACTTGGAAAATACATCTTTGGCAATTTATATTTTAATGCTTGATATAAAAAACAGTATTTGACCTTCATGTATGAAGAATATTATGGATCATTTAGTAAACTTCTTTATTTAGAAGTAGAGTTGGGAGCATGTTAAGAAATTCATATGTGCCAAATCTTTTATAGTAATGAATCATGTTAATGGAATAGTTTTTCAATTTAATAATGTAGTGTAAAGTAGTCAGTCTGTGTTTGTATGTGAGCTAACCGATCTATATTTTAAGTTTATTTGGCAACTGTTGTGTTGTTTGTAGTAATCTATTGATTTGTTCAGGCCAAAACATCACTAGATATTACCGGAATAAATGTTCATATGCTTGACTGAAAAATTGCCAAAGGAAGACTGAATAAACTAAAGCTGGCTTTTGGCTCTAGGTCAGCATGAATCTGAGCTAAATAGAACTAATTTTGCTTTAATCTCATTTCTTCCATCATTAACACTATCATTATTTTCAACTGGCCTGGTCATAATATGCAAATTATCAGGTCTGATGAGATGAGCTAAACAGTTTCACAACTATGGAGAGTTCTTCCTTTCTGTACCATGTGTTCTCAAAAGAGAAAATAATTAATCAAGATGGAAGAACAAGGGAACTTTATCTTCTTAGATATTTGACAGAAGTTATATTTTTATCTGCATATTAACAATGCAAACATTTATAGTATGGCTAGTGTAAATTTCTATTTTATATATAATACAGATTATTGCCTATTTCTTACATTGTGGATTTATTAATTTATATGTAAGTTTAGAAAGATGTGATTATCTCTAGGGAGGAAACAGTAGATACCATAACTCATGATGTCTCTCTGGATAATTCCTTCTTTCCTTTTATTTTTTCTTTCTCCATTCTTTCCTTTCTCTTAGAGGAGATTTTATGTGTATGTGTGTATGTGTGTGTGTGTGTGTGTGTGTGTGTGTGTGTGTGTGTATACACATATATATACATATATACACACATTAGATATACATATATACACACGTATCAGTGATATATATTATATTAATATATACAATAAAATTATATATAATACACACACACACACACGCGCACCAGAAAAAGTATAGATAAAGAAGAAAAGAAGATACAGTAGTAATCCTTTTAGATAATTTCTATTTAGGAAAAACAACCAAAATACAGTGACTACTTTGTGGGAATGAACAATTAATTTATCTTTCTATGACTGTAAACATATTTTCAAATATTTTAGTTTGTTTTAAATATTTATGGGTTTAAAAATAGTTGTTTCTCCATATAAACAGATATTTGAGATCTCTTGAACAGTCTTTTGTTCAAGACTCTCTGTGAAACTCTTTTTTATCCATTCATTCACTTAACAAATATTTATGAAACATTTACCAGGTGTCAGGCACTTCTCGCCTTAGCATCTTTGGTATAAAGTTGTATAATAATATTTTATTTTATCTTTTTCATTTATTAAATTGTCAGATTTAAAATATCATGTACTCTTCATTATAGGTACATTCATATTATTTGCATATTCTGAATACTGATTTTGAAAGTTATAGTAGGTTCTTTAGTCATTTTGTTTCACACTTAAACTGTAATGTTCTCTAAATTTACTCTGCTTACCTGTGCTAAATAATGTACAGATAATGACAGCAATTATTCAGAATTAATATCACTGGCATTTAAAATATCACTAGGAACATCAATTGCTTCATCTTTTCTAATAAGTGAAAATATTAATTGAATATCCCCAGTCTCTGTGACATATTCACTCAGCATATCCTCTTTCTCATTTTTTCATATACTGTTACAGCTGGCCTTTCAAATCAGCAGGTGCATCTTGCTCAATTAATTTTAGCAAAGTTCACTTAGCAGGAGCCATCTTATCAGATTTTAATGACTGTGTGTATAATTCTATCATAGCAAAAGTGTTTCTGATTTTCATAAAGAAAATATAAAAGCGATGTTTAGAACAAATCTTATTAAGCATCAACAATTTTAAAATTATATAAATTTTAATTAAATTTTTTGTAAGATCATTTTGCAAGTACATTACAAAGTTGTGAAAATAAGTCTCTGTATTACCTCTCTCTTTCTCTCTAAATATATATATGCTATTAAGATTGCAATAGTACTGGCAATGATGTTTTATTTGAAACATTGCAATTTCTCCTCATTGGCAAAATTCAATATTTTTAGTAGGCAACCAAAAAAAAAATGTCTTTGTCTACCCAAACTGTTTTCATAATTATATAAGATAAATGTGTATGTGCCTTGCAGGCAAATATAAACAGGTAGCTTAGATTGGGTATACCCTAAATTCCAAACTTTTAATGCATTATATGCACTTTATTAAATTATGTAAATCCTGAACTTAACAACAGAAACTTTATTTCTGAGCAATTCTGTTAACAGAAATAAGTGATATTACTTCAGCTTTGAAGTGATAAATAGGAATCGGAAAATTAGTCATGAAGTTCTGGAAACATTTCTGAGAACACCTTATTTGAGTCAGCATAAATTATGCTGTTTTTAGGTATTAACATTTTGTTTTCATTTGACAAATAGGATTCCCATGGTATATTCCCTGAGGTTAGGCTGGGAACAAGTATAAGATGGGTGAGGGAGGATTGAGAACTGAGACTACAAAGATGAATCCATAGTTTCTGTCCTCAAGGAAGTCACAGGTCGGTGGAGAATGAAGACAGAAATGTATACAAATAAATTATGATGGAAGATGTGAAGTGCCATGGTAGAGAATATATGGTTGCTATAACAAACATTCAGTAAAGTACTTTATGCATGATCAGATTTGAATTTTACAGTGATATCTTGAATGACAAGTGTAGGGGATAATTCAGAGTTTGGGGGAGGTTGCAGTGAGCCAAGAACAGAGCGAGACATGATCAGATTTATATTCCAAAGATGCTGGTCCTAAATATTCCAGAGATGCTGGTCCAAACTTATAGTGCCAACAAGGAAACAGACAATGATAGATACATGTTCAAAATCCACATGGTTTCTCCATATAGGATTTTATGAGTGGTGAGGGATGAAGAGTTAAGAAAGAAGATTGCTTCCTGGTTCTCCCTGGATAAAATTAGGAAGACAATATAGCTTTGAGGGTAGGCAAAATTTTGTATTTGCTGAGCTTGAGCTACTACTGTGGGCCATTTAAAAAGATGAGATGACTAATATTTGAGAATTTTTACCAAGCTTGTATACATCTAATTGTGTCTAGGAACATATGTAAGAATGTTTAAGCTTGATTTGTAAGTGAATATTAATTATCTTTAGCTTTGTAACTTTCAGCTTGATTCCGTGACAATGTAGCATATTGGGGTAAGCTTGATTTTTTTTTTTTTTTAATTCACCAGAATGTGTAGATTATTTTAGGATAACAAAACAAATAATAGCATTTATTTAGAACAACAAAGATTTATTTCTTACTCATACAAGGAAACTGCAATTTCAGATGATATTCCAAGGAAACCATCAAGCAAAGAATAGTTCAACTTTGCAATTCCAACATCAATTCCAATCAAGGATTGCTGCTGCACTGAAAGAGAACCTTAGGCCAGGCACAGTGCCTCACACCTATAATTATGGCACTTAGGAAGGCTGAGGTGGGAGGATTGCTTGAGGCCAGAAATGTGATACCAGCTTGGGCAACAAAGTGGGGCCCCATCTCTACAGGAAAAAAAAAAAAAAATTAGCTGAGCGTGGTGGTGCATGCCTGTGGTCCCAGAAACATAGGAGCCTGAGACAGGAGAATCACTTAAGTCCAAGAGGCTTCAAGAGCCGTGTTTGTGCCACTTCACTCCAGCCTGTGTGACAGAGGGAGACTTCGTCTAAAAAATAAAAATAAAAACAAAACACAAAAAAACAAAAAAAAGAGAGAGAGAAAGAACCTTGGAGAGGCTTCCATCAGCAATTAATTGCTTCCATCTTTAAGTGACATATGACATATGTTCCATCTGCATAGATTTATTTAGCTAAAACCACTCATAAAACCATGCCTAAACTCAAGGGGGTAAAGAAGTTATATACTGACCCTCATGTGCTCAGGATTTAATGGTAAGCAGCACTAATGTCTTCAACAGTTTTGAAATCAGAAACACTTGAATTTCTCTACATAAGATCATATTGTCTACAAACAGGGACAGTTTTACTTCCTCCTTTCTAATATGGATACGTTTTATTACTTTCTCATGCCTAATAACTGGTTAGAACTTTCACTACTATGCTGAATAGAAATGGTGAAATTAGGCATAAAGGTACATACTTTGAATTTGCTGTTTTTTTTTTTTTTTTAAATCATGAAGGAATGTTGTATATTGTCAAATGCTTTTTATGCATTTATTAAAATTATATGCTTTTGTCTTTCTGTTAATGTGGTATGTATCACATGTATTTATTTTATGCATGATTTATTTTGTACATGTATTTATTTGCATAAATTAAAGCCTCATTGCATGCCTGGGATGATTTCCACTTGATCATAGTGAATGTTCTTTTTTTATAATTATAAATTAATTATACAAGAACAATGGTAATGAATCTTAAAATTAAATCTGAATTGTATTAAGTTATTAAGTGTAATTTTTTTTTTTTTTTTTTTGAGACACAGTCTCATTCTGTCACCAGGCTAGAGTGCAATGGCTTGATCTCGGCTCACTGCAACCTCCACTTCCCAGGTTCAAGCGGACCTCCCGCCTCAGCCTCCTGAGTAGCTGGGACTACAGGTGCACGCCACCATGCCCAGCTAATTTTTGTATTTTTTAGTAGAGACGGGGTTTCACCATGTTGACCAGGATGGTCTCGATCTCCTGACTTGGTGATTAGGCTGCCTTGGCTTCACAAAGTGCTAGGATTACAGGCATGAGCTACCTCTCCTGGCCTGTTCTTTTTAATGTACTGTAGGATTGAATTTTTTAGTATATTGCTGAAATTTTTTGTATCTGTGTCCCTCAGAAATATGGCTTGTAGCTTGCCTCTCTCTCTCTTTTTTCTTTCTTTCTTTCTTTCTTTCTTTCTTTCTTTCTTTCTTTCTTTCTTTCTTTCTTTCTTTCTTTCTTTCTTTCCCTTCCTTCCTTCCTTCCTTCCTTCCTTCCTTTCTTCCTTCCTTCCTTTCTTTCTTTTTTTCTTTCTTTCCTTCTTTCTTTTTCTTTTTCTTTCTTTTCCTTCCTTCCTTCCTTCCTTCCTTCCTTCCTTCCTTCCTTCCTTCCTTCCTTCCTTCCTTCCTTCCTTCTTTCCTTCCTTCCTTCCTTCCTTCCTTCTTTCTTTCCTGCATCCTTGTCTGGTATTAAAATCAAAGTAATGCTACCCTTGTAAAATTAATCTGGAATTATTTCATTCTGTTCAATTATTTGGACTAGGTCGAGGACAATTGCTATTAATTATTCTTTAAATTTTTGGTGGAATTCAGCAGAGAACCCATTAGGCCATGAGCTTCTCTTTGATGGAAGACTTTTTGTTACTGATTCAGTTTTCTTACTAATTTTTGGTGTGTTAAATTTTGTATTTTGACAAAATTTAATCTTAGTAGAGTGTATGTATCCAGAAACATTTAAATTTCTCCTATGTTATCTAATTTGTTGGCATATAGTTGTTATTAATAGTCTCTCATCTTCTTTTGTATTTCTGCGGTGTCAGTTGTAATGATACATTTTTCACCTGATTTTATTTATTTGAGTCTTCTCTCATTTTTTTCTTAAAGATTTGTGAATTTTATCTTTTCAATAATCCAACTCTTTATTTTGTTGATCTTTTAAATTGGCTTTAGTTTCTTTCTTAAATTTCTTTATAGAAAACCTTAAAGATTGTATCAAGAAAAACTGTTGGAACTAATAAATTCAGTAAAGTTTCAGGATGTAAAATCAACATACAAAAATCAGTAGTATGTGTATACACTAATGGTGAACTATCTAAAAAAGAATTCAAGAAAGCAATTTCATTTACAATATCTATAAAAAAAATAAGATACATGAGAATCAACTTAACCAAGAAGGTGAAAGATCTCTAAACTGAAATGTATACAACCTTGATAAAAGAAATTGAAGAGGACAGAAATAAACGGATATATATCCCATGTTTACAAATCGGAAGAATTGGTACGTGGCTGTACTACCCAAAGCAACCTATCCATTTAATACAATCCCTATCAAAATACCAGTGACATTCTTCACAAAAGAAAAAAAAAATTCTAAAATGTATATGGAACCACAAAAAGACACTGAATAGCCAAAGCAACCCTAAGCAAATATAACAAAGCTAGAGGCATCACATTTCCTTACTTCAACATACACTACAAAACTAAAGTAACCAAAAGAGCATGGTACTGGCATAAAAACAGAGACATGAATCAATGCAACATAATAGAGATCCCAGAAATAAATTCACACATCTACAGTGAACTGATTTTCAACAAAGGTAAGAAGAATACACATTGAGAAAAAGACAATCCCTTCAACAAATGGTGCTGGGAAAATTGGATATTTACATGAAGAAGAATGATATTAGACCCCAGCCTCTCACCATATACAAAATCAACTCAACATGAATCAAATATTTATATGTAAAACCTGAAAATATGAAACTATTAGAAAACACAGGAGAAATGCTTTACAACATTGGGTTGTACAAGGATTTTTTTTTTTTTTTTTTAATAAAACTTCTAAAGCACAGGCAACAAAAGCAAGAATAGGCTCATTTGATTACATGAAACTAATTAGCCAAGTTGAAGAAACAACCTACAAATGACAGAAAATATGTGCAAATTCTACATCTAACAAAGGATTTATATTCAGAATATATAAGAAACTTAACAGCAAAAGAACAAATAATCTGATTTAGCAATGGGCAAAAAAAAAATAATATACATTTCTCAAAAGAAGACAAGTGATCAACAGGTATATAAGATATACCCAACATCACTAGTCATCAGGGAAATGCAAATCAAAACCACAATGAGATACCACTTTACTCTAGTTAGAATGGCTATTATCAAAAAGACTAAAGAAAACAAGTTGTTGGCAAGGATATGGGGAAAAGGGAACACTTACACACATTGTAATCTAGTGGAGGCATTATGGAAAGAAGTATAGTAGTTCCTCATAAAATGAAAAATAGAACTACCATGTGATCCAGCAATCCCCCCTGGTTATATATCCAAAGAAAATGACATCAGTAGGTCAAAGAGATATCTGCACTTTCATACTTATTACAGAACTATTTATAATATCCAAGAGACAGAATCAACCTAAAAGTACAAAAAGGGATGAATGGATAAAGAAAATATGGTATTTATACTCAATGGAATACTATCTGGCCATCAAAAAGAATGAAATGCTGTTATTTGTGGGAACATGAATGAAACTGCAAGATATCATGTTAAGTGAAAGAAGCCAGACACAGACAGACAACTATTGCATGATCTCACTCATACATGGTATATAAATAAAATAAGTTGATATCTTAGAAGCTGAGAGTAGAACAATGGTTACCAGAGACTGTAGAGGGGAGGGGAGAGGAGAGGTTGGGGAGAGGTTGGTCAATAGATACAATTAGATAGAAAGAATAAATTTTGGTCTTCTATTTCACAGTAGGGTGACTATGGTTCACAGTTTAGTATTGTATGTTACAAAATAGCTACCAGATAGACTTTTGAATGTTCTCATCACAAAGAAAGGATAAAGGCACAGAAGTGACAGATAAACACTAACTACCCTGATTGGATCATTATGCAGCATAGATATGTCTTGAAACATCAAATTGTACTTCATAAATATGTACAATTACAATGTATCAATTAAGAAAACAAATAAAATATTTTTAAAATAAATTTGAGTTTTAAAATCAGTTCTAATTTTTAAATACAAAAGCTGAGAATATTGGTGTTCCTCCTAGAATTTGGAATAAAATTCCAAAACTATCTAAATGTTCTAGCCTATTCCTCTATACATGGTGCAATTAGAAAGTACAGTTTGCTTGAAAACAGTATAGAAGTTAAATACATAAACAGTATAGAAGTTAAATAGTTAAATACATGCTATGTGTACATATGGACTTTGAACAATAAACCTGCCCATACATACCAACCACACGTATGTCCATGAAAATTTGTTCTTTTAGGGTATATTAGAACATCTATCTTGAAAAATATGAACAAACAAGTAATCAACTTCAGGCTGTGAACTTATAAAGGCTTCCCTGTGCTTTGTAGATAAACTTGTTTTTTGAGAACCTTATGGAACTTGTCTGTGATCTAATGCCCTTCATGTCTTTCTTTAAAACGAAGTCCCCTTTTAGATTTCTCATTATCAGATCGATTGTCTGTTACAGTTTATCGGTCAATGGATGTTTGTTCATATTTGTAGTCAACAAATTTACATCTTCTCTGATTGTTGATATGGGCCAACTACATGACATGTGCAAGTACAATGATTTATTACTTGCCCATATATAAGAAGACCAATATCTTAGACTGTATTATACTTGCTAACATAGTTCCCTCAGGCTGGAATAATGCACAAAAAGCTCTTCACTACAACACTTCCTTGAGGACTTCCTTAGGGACAATGTCCATTGACTTTAACAGTAGTCTGCAAATCTTCTAAATGACATTTTGATTTTAGGCAGATGTTGGTTTCAATTACATAATATTTTTATTAGGAATATAAATTGAAAATTCCCAGTGAAGTCAACTAATTACGTATTATTATCTTGAATGAGGTAATACATTGCAAACTATAATTTAATTAATCCTACCTTAGTGGCTTCTATACATATGTCTGATACACACTAAAAAACTTAATTATTTTAAGCAGGTAAATATGGTTCAATATTAGAACATTGTATTTAATTTAGAAAATATAGGCCGGGCGCGGTGGCTCAAGCCTGTAATCCCGGCACTTTGGGAGGCTGAGACGGACGGATCACGAGTTCAGGAGATCGAGACCATCCTGGCTAACACGGTAACCCCGTCTCTACTAAAATACAAAAAAAATTAGCCTTGAGGTGGCGGGCGCCTGTACTCCCAGCTACTCGGGAGGCTGAGGCAGGAGAATGGCGTGAACCCGGGAGGCGGGGCTTGCAGTGAGCTGAGTCCGGCCATTGCACTCCAGCCTGGGCAAAGAGCGAGACTCCGTCTAAGCAGATAAAAAAAAAAAAAAAAAAAAAAAAAAAAAAGAAAATATTTAGTTTTGTAAAAAAAAAAAAACAAAGTTTCCATGTTCTTACTTCTGTCTTTAAAATGTTTTTCATGTTTTATTAAAATCAAAATACATTGTTTTCTATAAAAATGATATAAATATTCCTTAAATTTTAGACTGAAAATCTTACTATTAGAAAGTTTTATTACACCCTAGTTATTTGTTTGGTTACTTGCTGTTAATAAGAGCTGACCTCCATTTCACACTAAGTGTGAGGTCATAAGGTACTATTAAAGGTACTATTACAAGTGTATGACATATATTAACTCATTTAATTAAATTAGTATTAAATTCTACTAATAGTTGCACGTAAATATATTAAAAATTAAGATTAGTAAAACTTAAAGTTTCTGTGAATAATTTTCAAATTAAAAATTAATTTTCCATTAAAACATTTAACAAGGCAAAAGATGTAAAATTATTTATTTTAAATGAATTGTTCCAGTAACAGTTGTTCATTGATAACATATCATTGAACACTTTTTTAAAAAATTATACACTTTAATTTGGAATCAATGTATATAAAGATAAAATGTTAGAATATGCATTTAATAAAAAGAAATAAAAAGTATAGATCAGTGCCTATATTTAAGAAGAAGTTCTCATTATGATTAGAATTTTTCACTGTGGAAGTAGCAATTGAAAAAAACAGTGTGTTTCATACTCAAAAGACTATATGTTTGCTAACTTTATTTTTTATTGTATTTGAGCAAACTCTTTAAGCTAATGACAAATCCAAGTTATGTGAGTTTAAAATGTGACAATACTAGATATCTCTAAAGTACTATATATCCCTAAAGTATTTGACAATACTGTATATTCCTAAAGAACTCTTAAAGATCTGTGATTATGTATCTTTCAGATATTTATTTATTGAGAATTTACAGTGAAAGAAGAATTATTAGATGCTAAAGAGGCATCTGAGTCATTACTAGAGTGTCAAATAATACATTTTGATTGAGTTAGTAAGGACATTAATTCTTTGAATTAAACAAATGAAAGCATGGTCAAAATTGTGTGTGTGTGGGAGGTGTAAATAAACAAATTAATGGTATTTTCTCATTTATCCTCAAATGTGCTACTAGTAAACACTACAAACATGAGTCTTTATTATCTGTGTCTACTTTGTGTCACAATTAAAGGCTCTATTATTCCTCCAACTTAGAATTGACTATACCACTTATCTGCATGCATTTTTTTCTATCAATCTAGAAAATAACAAAGACAAGTGAAGAATAAATGATAACAACATTAATACCAATAGTTTATAATTGTAAGTGCACCAAAGGAAAAATAAAGCAAAAAGTAAAAGAACTATGTGAGTACAAAGCAGGTATATACAGCAGTATTTCTGACCCATGAATAAAAATTAAAAGGAAGATGAATTATATTTGGATAAAATGAGTAATACCAAACAAGTGTGAGTTTTGAGTTTGTCAGAAATTTTCGTATTAATGATGAGCTAAGAAGGTATCATATTTTAAAATAAAATTCTTCAGCAAAAGTCTAGGTTGTTAAATGTTTCTTAGGTGTTGGATGTGGAGATGGGTCACCCACATTTCTCGGGGAGTATCCTATTGCCACTGGTTTTAGGAGTGTAGATGGCAGGAAAGCTTCAGGAGCTTAAGGGATTGCCTGAGTTGAGGAGCTGCCTTGCCCAAGGTCACACCCATTTCCAGGGCAAGGCACATCTGCATATCTGTGACTGACAGAGGGAGGGATATAAAGGCCTAGACACTTCCACTTCAAGCAAAAGAACTCTGATTGGTCATTTTTAGCTTCATAAATCACGGGTCACCTAAGTTTCTGGTCACTGTGTGGAACTCCACTTCTACCTCTGTCTGGACTACTTTTTTTCCCCATTGGTTCCACACACTAAACTCTGTCTCAACATCTGATTCCCAGAGAATCCAATCTGTAACATCTGATTCCCAGAGAATCCAATTTGTAACATCTGATAAATACAATGTAACTTGAAAAAAATAATGATATATAAAATTGCACTTCATTAGAATGACTGCTTTTCCCCCATACCTAGGATTAAGTTACATGTATTCATTGCTGATTTTCTGTAGAAAGCATGGAACAGACATGACATAATCCAGAAGAAAATGCTCTAAAATCCGTGATAACTGTGTTGTATTTGAAGAAATGAATAGGCCAGGATTCTGATGACAGTAATCACACAAGCCAGAACCCAACAAAAACCTGGTTTGTTTTCAAACTGTGTAAGAATGTCAGAATTAGACATGCACTGTTAAAATAAGTGTAAAATTTAGACACATATCTTGTTTTTCACACTTTCTTTAAAAGGCAGCGGAGTCTCTAGTATCTTCTGTTTTACACACTAAACTATTTTGAAATCTGCCTATGATCACAGAATTTTTGATGTGCTGAAGTGTTTAAAATACTCAGCTTTTAAAATTTCAATTAGTAAGTGCTAATTAGCATCTAAAATGAGGAAGACGTCCCAGAGAGGCTGTAATAAAAACCAGGAAGATAAAAAGTTGAGGAGACCAGTTAAGGAAGAAATTACTTTAAAACAGAGAAGGGTAGAATTGAAGGACAGAAGGTGGGAAATTAGAGAAAATAAAGGAAATAAAATATTCTGAAGAAAGGAAGGAAATGAACAAGGTCTTTTCTTCACAAGGCTTACTTTTCTTGCTTTTGCTTTAAAATTAGATTCCAAAACTCATCTTTGTATACTTGAATGAATTGTTTGATTTTATTTGATTTTATCTCACAATTGAATCTGACCAAAATGAAATTCCATTCAGCTACTAGTAGTTTTCTATTTCCAATAGTTAATAATTAGGGCAACAATGTATACTAACCTTACTCTCAGTGTTGTTCTTTTGTTTTAAATTGTACATATTTCAATAGAAACTTATAAGGTTTGGGAAAGATAACAACCCAATGCATTTTTTAATAATAGAAATTTCAGAAAAATCCCCTAAGAAATTATTTTATTCTATGAATTGACAACTCAAATATTTTAATTAGAAAGTTATTCGTGTGTCTTATATGCCTTCTAATAAGGCAAAATGTCAAATGATTGGCCATCTATGCTACAGGCAGCTGGAGACAATTCTTGAAATTCTTACAGGAGGGAGCCAAGATAAACATCAGTAAAACAATAGGTCACTGAGAACATCAACAAAACCATTCTTTAGTAAAGGAAAACAACAGAAGCCTCAGAAGGCAAAAATAGAGCAGATGGCCCCAAGAATCTTTTGGACTAGGTTATTTTTGTGCTCAGGCCATAGCTTATGAAAGACAGTGAATAAAGTGGGAACAAATTAAACATTGCATATGGATGTGGGTGTTATTTTCTTAAGGTGAGAACCAAATTCACAAACCTAACATTAAATCAGAACTGTTGTTTCTAACTAGAATGGTATGCTGTACTGTTTACAGATAAGATTATGTAATCATGTTGAAATAATCATATGTTGTGGACACAGCCTTCTTGAATGAAATAATTTGGCTGAAACATAAACTGTGTTTATTTGCTTTGACCACTATTTTCATCAAGTCTTAAGTTGATTTTTGTTTTCATAGTTTAATTGCTAAAAACATTGCATTTGATATTGCCAAATTGTTAAAAAAAAAAAAAAAAATTCAAAGAAATTCAAAGAAATCAAAAATTTATTCTTCAAAAATACGTTTGTAAGAGCTTTATAAAGCAGTGTATACAAGTGTATGTGACTGTGTATGCATATGAATGTGTGTGCCAATGAACAAAATATCCTATTGTGTTTATCTTTGAAGGCCATAAAAAGTGTTAATAGAATAAGGACATGTTCTAATGCAGTTTTGTGTCAATAAAGCAGTAATGGACAAGTGGTAAGTTATCATAATGTGAAAACTAGCACATTTTATAACTGCAATCCTTTTTTTTTTTTTTTTTTTTTTTTTTTTTTTTTTTTTTGAAACGGAGACTCGCTCTGTTGCCCGGGCTGTGCAGTGGCCGGATCTCAGCTCACTGCAAGCTCCGCCTCCCGGGATTGCGCTGCCTCAGCCTCCGGAGTAGCTGGGACCACAGGTGCCCGCCTAGTTTTTTGTATTTTTTGTATTTTTTTTAGTAGAGACGGGGTTTCACCGTGTTAGCCAGGATGGTCTCGATCTCCTGACCTCGTGATCCGCCCGTCTCGGCCTCCCAAAATGCTGGGATTACAGGCTTGAGCCACCGCACCCGGCTATAACTGCAATCTTAATGAATTTTCATAAAACTTTTCACAGTTTTAAGAATAATTTCAGCTTTCCTCTTACAGTTTGGACTAATCATATTAAGGAATTAAATTTGAAAATTATAAAGCATAGTACAATCATGTTAGTTATCTAGCATCTTCTTTATCTTCATTTGTCATTGAATATTGTCCAAATTCCTCAGTACTCCACATTGGCCCTTATTGCCACGCAGTATGTATATGTGTGGGATTACAATTCCTGATGGAGGCACTTGGAAAACAGATGGGAGAAATGGGTGAGTTGGGTTTATATCAGCTTGTTACAAAGACTAGGGAGTACTTGGAATTTAGTGGACGGGACAAGTGATGTTTAACATCCCTCAAGTAATATGTCTGAACAAAGAAAAAATTGTCCAAATTGCCAGTAATACTTCTGCTGAACAGCACTTCATCATAATCTGACTTGACCATATTTCTGCTAGCTTAGATTCATTTCATTCTAATTCACACACTACATCACAGGCAACCTGAGCATCCTATCTTCTATAACCTGGGTCTTTGTGCATTGTTTCCTTTTCCTGAAATGCTTTTCCTTTCTTCCACTCCTTGCCAACATGAAGCTAGACAAGAAACTACTTTTCCCTGTTTCAGCCCACAGGTGGCTTCCTTAGCAAAGTGTTCCCTAGCTCCCTCATGATTCATTAGTTATTTCTCTCTCTGCATCCGCAAAACACAAACCATTCCACTAATACTATGTGTGCACCTGTTTGTCTGATTTAATGTTGTTTGCATGCCGCTGCCTTCAGACAATGAATCACTTCTTATTCATCTTTGCATATGGAGACTCTAGCACATTGAAATCTATGTGTTCATTAAGTGCCCAATTAATGTCAAATGAAAAAAAATATATACAAAGAGCATATGAAAAAGTGAATATATCTATGTAAAAAGTAAATACATGCAAAGACATGTTACAATATTTGATCTAGGAAAGTGCTCTTGTTTTGAAAGAAATATCGCACATATACACTCAAAAATTATGAAAGATTTATGATACAGTACACTAAATTTATAATTCTAATTATATATAATTATATACATATATTTATATACATATATATACCCAGAGAGAGAGAAAGAGACAGAGAGAGTCAGGTTCTGTGAAAATTGCTGGAAATTAGAAGTAGAAAGGCCAATATTAGTATGTACCCTCACAAATATTGCAACATTGGGGAAGATAGATGATTAAGCAAATGAATAAAACAAAGTTTAGTTACTGATTTGAACCGTATTTAAATTCTTACTTCTGTGTAACCTTTAAAAACGTACTGAATATTTTTGAATTTTAGCTTACAAAATATATAAAATTTAAAAGGAGACACGTTCTCACTTACTGGTGATTATGTTATGAGGATTAAGATAGATTATATAATGATCTAAGACAATGTCTGGAATGTGAGAAGTCTTTGATAATTGATAACTAATCTATGAAAACTATAAAATTATTAGAATGGCTTTTTCTGTGCCTTCTCTTTTTCTCATAAAATTTTAAGAATTAATATTTCATACTACATTTTACACTCAAAAACATAAAATTTGCTTACAGTATTTTATATGTTTTCTCAATTTTTATGTAATAATATATTAGTTATTTATTTCATAGGCCAGTTTAGATTTAGATCCCACGAACACTCTTTAATATGGCTTTTGACAATTTAGCATGAATTCAGGAATGTATCATAGTACAATCAAGAACAATGTTTTACTTTTTCTTTGCTTTTTGTTAGTGTGACTTATTTCCCTCTGGCTTTTTCAGCTTTCTCTCAAGTTAATACTTTCTCAACTCTTAGATGCCTGATATCTTGTCTTGCCATTAATCACTGTGAAGTTAACAGCCAGCACAACTCTCAGTATTATCTTGAGTTTAATTCTGTCTACACAGCAATGAATCAAAGTCATGAAAACAGAGGATTGTACCTCTTCAAATCAAAGCATTTAAAAACATTTATATCATTTAAACTTTCAGGCTTAAAAATACTTTTAGTTCTGACGATTTTCTCTTTGAACTTAATATACTTTAAACACACTATCTGGTAAAATTTTACTTGAGGAAAAATTATTAATTAGGTATAACTATTGAAAGTGATTTTGCAAAAAAAAATCATGGTTTCATTAAAAGTATTAACATATAGTCATTTTTTTTTTCTAAAACTAATGTTTCTGTGTTTATTTCTCAATATTGATGTATTATATCTTGTGTCTTAACACCCTCTGAACAAATGATTAACTGTAAATTTGCTACATATATGATAAAACAAGTGATCAGTTGGGTCCACTAATTGACATTAAACAAAGTGATTGTCTAATGTTTTTGAAAATGTTTTTCTATGATTGATTAAAAAAACCTCTGGGTATAAATAATAACCATATTATTTATACTATGAGAATTTTCAAACTCTACTACTTTTAGTTCAAATTTTATTTCTCCTAAATTATGAGTAGTAAACATGAATCTTATTGCTATTATAAGCTAATTGGGAAATTTTTATGTGGAAAATTATATATCATAAAATTATGGAAACAGTTTAGACATTTAAACATTCAGTACATATTAACTTGTTTCTAAAATATTATCTCTTAAAAAAGGAAGTTCAGAGAACATCAATAAAGTAGAATTGAATTCAAGATTTTCCATTCTGGTGAAATATGAAAACACTATATATTATTTCCATATAAAGGCAAATATTTTAAAAGAATACCTTTTTGGTTTATTTCTGCACTGTTGAGACTATGTCTTAGCACACATCTCATCAATCAGTCATACCCATGATTTTGCTATCTGTTTGAATACATGCTTTGGCTGTGAGGTAATTTTTTTTCCTAATCAAAAGTAACTTTGAATAAACCTAAAATCACATGAAGGAGGAAATCATTAGATCCAAAAAGGGCTACAAGTTTAGCAAGTTAAAATATAAATTAGCAGGCAAATTTAATTTTATGCTTTTATGTTTGAAAAAAATGATAAAATTTTATTCAAAATAATTATCACTCTGACTTAGGAGAATTTTAGAGTTCAGTTGTTAAAGATGAATATTATTATACTTCCCTAATAAACTATAGGCCTGAACAAAGCAAGTCTTAGGTATTTTTATGTGATCAGTACACAGGATTAATAAAAGCAATCATTTTCCATCTAGTACAAAAAGTTATAAGAAATATTCAATCATGGTGGATTGCTGAACCCAGACCTTTGGCTTGTCATATTAGGAACAGTTAAATAAGCATAAAAGTAATTATCAAAACGTTAACAACCCGAACTATCCAAGGAGTTTAAACGACATTTTTTTTTTCCAGGTACTAACTTGGTAGGCATTAAGTTCACTTTCGTTTGTTAATGCAGCATTTATTCTAGAGATCTTTTATCAGATTAATCAAGAAATAAATGCTATGCATAACATATTTGTATGTTAAAACTAAAACAAGATAAGGTCTTAGGTGTAGACAGGTAACAAGCTAGTGAAGACTTAAAAAGTGTGAATTAATTGAATACATCAATGAGAAATGGAAGAGCAATATATTGATCTTGCTTCCAGCATCTAAGTATAGATATAATCAAAGAGTTGATATAGTTCATTACTTTTCTAGGAAATAAAGGAATTTGTAAAGATGGCCTATTAGGATCTGTAGCAGAAAATGTCATAATTGCAACTAATAATATTTATACTAAGTGTTAATCTTGGCTAGAATAGAAGTTCCTAACATAGAAGACTTAAGGTAGACTGCCTAGCAGAATGTTTACCTGGTATCAAAAACACCCAATATTTAAAAAGAGGATCAGAAATACTTTATAGTTGGCCTAAAGTCACATAGCTTGTAGGTGCCTTACAGGATTACAACCCAACCCTCTCCAAAGACTGACCTTTCCACTAAGCTACCCAGCATCCTGGTCTCCTCATATTAGTAGGCCTTGTGGCAAAATAAACACCACTTGTTTATGTTCTTTTTATATATCCTTCCTTGTGAAGGAGGGGAGAATAAATCAATTAAATCATCTTTAAACGAGATGACTTTGAGTCCCATTCCGTACTTGTTTAAAGTCAAAAGTTAACGCTGTGTTGTTGTATTTTAAATCCACAAAAGTCAAAATTTAGTCTGGGAAGATTTATTGAATATAAGATTTTGAAAAATAGTGACTGAAGTTAGTAAAAATATGTATTTTGAGACTATATTGAAGAATAGTGACTCCAGTGTACAATGGGAATATGTGGGTTAAGGAAATTGATTACTCTGGTTCCTTGACAGCAATTCTCAGTAATATGCATATAAGTAATGTCCTAATAAAACTGCAGTCTTTAAATTTCAGACACAGAACAGGGACCTTATTTTTAACCATTGGAACCATGCTTTGATAATTATTATTAAAGTCTATTATTACTATTATTATTACTTGTTCCATCCAGCTTAGGTTAACTAAAGTGTTCTTCTGATCTTATGTATATAAGGAAAAAGGTATAGGAACTAACATGAGGATTAGCTTAGACTTTTTCATTTAATTTAGACTTATGTTTGATTAATATTCTTAACAGTAAGGGAATATTACTACATCTATATGTGTATATACATATATGTACATATGTATATGTGTATATGTATGTATATATGTGTATATATATATGTGTGTGTGTATATACACACACATACATATATATACACACATATTTTTTAAAAAATATTCTTTATTTTTTTAATGAGACGGAGTCTCACTGTGTCGCCCAGGTTGGAGTGCGGTGGCACCATCTCGACTCACTGCAACCTCCACCTCCTGGGTTCAGGCATTTCTCCTGCCTCAGGCCCCCAGGTACCTGGGACTACATGCACGCACCACCATGCCCTGCTAATTTTTTGTATTTTTAGTAGAGACAGGGTTTCACTATATTGACCAGGATGGTCTCATCTCAATCTCCTGACCTCATGAGCCGCCCCGCTGGGACTCCCAAAGTGCTGGGATTACAAGCATGAACCAATGTGCCTGGCCTATTCATTTTTTAAATTTATGAAAAACAGTAGTTTATAGCAGTATGAAGTAATAAAATTGCCCTACCATAAAGTGAATAATAAAATTTCTAAGTTCTTAAACTTTAGAATGTGTAAGAATATTCAAAATTTAGAATTCTAAGCTCATGTAATTCAAACCCAATAATCTAAATCAATAGTCCTGAGGTGAGACCAGGTACTTAATATCAACTATAAGGTATAGATATTTAGATAGGAAGTAAAGTATCAGGTATTTCAGGAGTCATTGAGCTAGAAATTTTCATGTATAAGGAACTCTAATTATTAGAAAAATTATAGTCACATATTTTTTAAAGAAGAAAACACAAATAACTACACGGTCTAAATAAAATTACTATAAATTCTAACGGGGTGTATGAAGTAAATAAACCAGGCTTTCAGTTACAGAACAGTCATATTTGGGAATAAATCATGTCACAAAAAAAAGAAAAAGATCTCAAGGAGGCCTCTATGAGGAAATGACATTTAATTATTCAAGAAAGCAAATTTAATGGCTTCACGTATGACTTTGGTCTTGAACTTGCTATGCCATTCCTTGATATATCTGAGCAGGATTTAGAAAACAGTACTTCTGAATGTCCTTGCAAAGGTCAGTTCACTTCTCTGATTCTCAGTGTCCTCCTCTGAAAGCAATAGAATTTGAAGTAGATATATGTTTAGTCCCTTCGACTTCTACAGCTCTATGTTTTTAGGTTGACTTTCCTTACTTTACCTATTTCATAGACCCCACATTTAAATGGTGCTAAGGAAAAGTTCCTGTGTTCCTCAGAATATTTTCCACTGTAATTTTATTCACATAATCTTTTTGATCACACAGTTTTGATCTGCAACTGTCTGTCAACACATAGAACAGTTGGAAGACCTAACTGTCGAGTGAATTTTTAACAAGTCCTGGAAAGGTTTTGTCATTCCATCTCAGAGGATTCATGATTTCTAAAGTACAATTCTCTCATAATGTATTTTCAAATAAGAATTTTAGAAAATGGAAAAAACCGTTCATGGACATTTTTAAATAGAACAGTCTAAAACTAACACATATAGTGTGAAAATATTAAAATGTAAAAGTTCCTTAATAATATAAATATTGAGGTGATACAAAATATAAAAAATATAAATCCTGTAGAGAAATAATGAACAATTAATGAATTTCATAAAACTCAGTATTAGGCTATGTGGATATTAAACAATGGAACTAAATAAATACTAATAAAAATGGTTTGTAGTGAAAAATATTATCAGCAAAGTACACACATTTCTTATTGCTCCATGGTTCACAAAACATGAGAAATGAAGGCATTAATGAGTTTAATTAATTAATTTTATTTTTTCAGAAGCATATTGTTCCTATGATATGCCAAACACACACACACACACATACACACACACACACACACACAGAGTTTAATATGTATACACATGTATACACTGGTTAAATATATATATTTTTATATATACAGACACTGTTTTATATATATATACTGTTTATATATATACACTATATATACTGTATATACTATATATACTGTATATACTCTATATACTGTATATATATGCACACACACATATATATACCATATATAGTGTATATATATAAACAGTATATATACACACACAGTGTGTGTATATATATACACACAGTATATATATATATATTTTTTTTTATTTTTTTCTACACAAAGGAATTAAGTCAGGTTCCTAAAACAGTACTCCTCATGAAACAGACATTAATATAAATTAATGTCATTAGTTCTATCAAAAAAATTTCTCAAAGATACTTTATGCTACATCCCAAACACCTTCCAGTGTAGAAGTATATGATATGAGTACAAAAAAAAAATTTGCTTTACATGGTCAGCTTTATGAGGATGTTTATGGAGGAAATGTGGGGAAGACTCATTGAAGACAAGCAAAAATTACTTGTGAGCCGTAAAGTAAAAGATATCACAAACTTGCACATCTTATTAATATGTTTCTCAAACTCTGTTCTCTGGGATTTTTTATTGATATTGTAATGCGTCTTCCAAATGAGGGAAATTTTCATTTTCATAAAATTTAGAAAATGTATTAAATTAAAGTCAAGGGGGTTTTTGGTTTTGTTTTTGGGGTTTTAATTTTTTTGTTGAAAGTTGTTTATACATGATTGTGCATTGTAAATTTTCAAGACAAGTTCAAGTAGACATATGGTATGGAATCTATCAAATGTTTCTCACTCCTATTTCATCTTGGAACTATTTATGCATACAAGGCCCTGTCCAGTGAGCATTGCTTAGGTATCATTGTTTATCTATCACTATAGAGTAAAGTGCATGCTTGAACAATTGCTTAAAAAGCCACTGCAACTTTAACTTCACCTTTATTTTAAGCTCATCTGTATTTATCCATTTGTTCCATTGACTTTCACAATTATGTGATTTATCCTTATTGAATAACTTAGTTTTTTTTCTGAAAACTGTATGCCCTAAAGCAGCTCTTTAACCTTCCCAATGCTCTTTTATTTGCCTGAAATACCTGCTTCTTGTCTGCTTGACAAGCACTTATTTGCCCTCCACTGTCACCTTTTATCTTTGGATTCAACTGGCCATTATGAACTGTTCACTCATTTGTCTTTTATCAGATGTTTAAAGATAGATTCACTATAGTACTTTTCATATTATAGTTCTATGTCTATGAATGTTTGTTGAGTTTAATTAAATTGAAATATAGGAATGAGAACTGGGCACTATTGGGGTAGAAATTGTGAGGACACACATAAGAGCCAAGAAAAACTGAAATATAACCAAAAAGATGAATGTTTAAATTTGGAGGTGCATTTGAAATGGACAAAAAGCATAATGCCAGAGACTGTTTTATCAAATGTCTGCACAAAGGAGATATCAAAAACACTAAGTTATTACAGTAAGAATAAAAATGAATCTTCCCCATTTGAAAATATTTTTGTAACAGTTTTTTATGCCAAGTTTCTTAAAGAAAATTCTTCTATACAGTTCTTAAAGAAGCATACATGCAGTGCTCTTTAAAATGTTAAGTTACGTTAGCATGTCCATATGTTATTCTGTGGGTAAATTCTATACTTAAATATCATATGGTAACCAATCTAAATTACTATCTTTATTTTCTCAATTTCCCATTATGATTGTGGTGATAATGATGAAAGAAAGTGATTTCCATGAAAAAACTGCATACTGAAGAAATCCTAAAATTCCAAAATCCCCTTTTTCTTCCTGTATTTTCAGCTATCATCTAAGAGTTAATGTTCATGCATGAATTTGCAAATATCCTAATAGCAAACAGGTTTAAACTCATATTACCATTAAAAAACACTAATGTATGTTTTTCTCTCTTTAACCTTGTAATTAATTTTTGACACTGAGCACACTCATAATTGTAGTTATTAGGATATTGCTTTATTATTTTGAAATGAATTTTATATTGTGAGCCATTTTAGTAAAACAACAGGGTTGCATAAATTCAGTGGAATCATCTGCAAAATTTTCTGTAGTATAAAGAAAAAGAGAAACATAATGAATTAAGTTTTCCCTTTATATACAGACTTTCTATTCTGCTACCAATCAGCCAGCTTACACAAAAATACTATACTTTTTTACTTACTGTAGATTTCTAGTTTTTACTTTACATACCTGTTAAAACCTGCTTTTCCTTTGTGCTTGCTACAGAATTGTCTTGGACATTCTTGACTGTTTTTGAGTATTAAGTTGTAGGTTTTGATTAGAAATTTCCTGAATTTGTAAATTAATTTTGGGAGAATGGTTTCTTTAAATAAAATGTTAAAATTTCAACCATTCTTCAACTCTATATCTATTTAGATTTTTAAAATTTTCAATAAATATTTATAATTATCTTCATATATATCTTGAACATCTTGTCTAAGTATTTATTGAAGGTATATAGGACAGTTATCTATTTTGTGTATTGACATTTGCTCTAGCAATCTAGATGAATACTTTTTCTGAAAGATTGTCTTTCACTTTGCTGATTTACAATATAGAACAGGGTTCTTAACCATTTGCAGCAGAATACTACTGTGTCACAAATGGTTTACAATTGAGGAAAGATATTGATCTGGTTCCTTTAGCAATTTCTGTGTTTCCCCTGAAATGAAAAATGCTGGGAAGCACTGAATAGACAATCAAAACATCATTTTTTTCTTCTTCTTTTTTCTTCTTGTCACATTGCTCTGGCTGAGTCCTTTCGTGTGGCTTTGAATAGATGTGGTGATTGCAGTCTACTTTCTCTTGCTCTGATTTTCAAATAAAACATTTGTAATGTTTCACCATTAAAAATGATGAAAAAAATAATGTCTGTTGTTGGTTGTTAGTAAGTAGCAATTGTCAGACTTAGAAATTTCCCTTTCATTCCAAATGCCCTGGCACTTAATCTTCAAAAGTATGTGGAATTTTATTAAATATTTATTCCAGCATCCAAAAAGATGATCCATGATTTTGTTTCATTCCATCTGCTAATATGGCCAATTACATTGATAGTTTTCTTTGCTGTTAGACTTTTCTTCTACTCTTGGTTATATGTATTTTAAAATTAAATGCTCTGTTTAGTGTTATATTGATTTGTTAGGGCTATCATTAAAGAAAAAAAAATACCATGTACTGGGTGGCTTAAAAACTAAAATTTAATATTTTCACATTTCTGGAGACTAGAAGTTAGAGATTAAAGTGTCAGCAGGGGCCGGGCGCGGTGGCTCACGCCTGTAATCCCAGCACTTTGGGAGGCCGAGGCGGGCGGATCACAAGGTCAGGAGATCGAGACCACGGTGAAACCCCATCTCTACTAAAAATACAAAAAAATTAGCCGGGCGCGGTGGCGGGCGCCTGTAGTCCCAGATACTCAGGAGGCTGAGGCAGGAGAATGGCGTGAACCCGGGAGGCGGAGCTTGCAGTGAGCCGAGATGGCGCCACTGCACTCCAGCCTGGGCGATAGAGCGAGACTCCGTCTCAAAAAAAAAAAAATAAATAAATAAATAAAGTGTCAGCAGGATTATTTCTTCTTAGGCCTCTCTCTTTTTGGCTTTTAAATGGCCGTCTTGTGTCCTCACATGGTCTTCCCTCTGTGCCTCTATGTCCTAATCTCCTTTACTTATAAGGACACTAATCATACTGGATTAGGACCCACCCACATGTCCTCATTTACCTTAATTATATCTTTAAAAGCCCTATGTACAAATATAGCTACTTTCTGATTTATTGAGGTGGGGGCTAGGACTTCACCAAATGAATTTTGATGAGGACACAATTCAGTCCATAGTAAGTGTGAAAATATTTCTATTAAGGTTTTTTTCATTTAGAGATAATTGTAGATCCACATGCACTTGTAGGAAATAATAAAGATTCCATGGGCCCTTCACCCAGTTTCACTGTAAAGTTAACAATTTAATCTCTCCATTGTTACTTAGTAATTCCATAAGAGACCATAAACATGCTTACGTAATTATTTCCTTTTAAGTTTTCCTGATAATAAGCCTATAAAAAGACATCTATTGTTAAATAATATGTATTTGTATTCATATATATAAAACACAATTCTATTAGAAAATTAATGAAAATAGAGCTACTAAATAGAATATCATAACTGGAACTGTTATAATCTTTGACTTACAGAAATCCCCTGAAGTCTCATAAAGGCTTTATCATCGTAAACAATTAATATTACATGTATACTTTCATTTACTGTCCCACAAGGGCAACATTTAATTATATAGGTAAATTTTTAAACATGCTGTTTTTTGAGGTTATTTTATAACGCTGTAACCAATTAATGAAATGCAATAGGTATAATAATTTGTCTTTCATTTTTTTTTCTTAAATCAGATAGAAAATATCTTATTTAACATAAAATCTGGCGACTTTAGATGTGATGTTAATTTATTCATCTATTAATTATTTAAGATACTAACCCAGTTGGCCAGGCGCATTGGCTCACGCCTGTAATCCCAGCATTTCGGGGAGGCCTAGGAGGGTGGATCACGAGGTCAGGAGATCGAGACCATCCTGGCTAACACAGTGAAACCCCATCTCTACTAAAAATACAAAAAATCAGCAGGGCGTGGTGGCGGGCGCCTGTAGTCCCAGCTACTCAGGAGGCTGCGGCAGGAGAATGGCGTGAACCTGGGAGGCGGAGTGTGCAGTGAGCCGAGATCGCGCCACTGTACTCCAGCCTGGGTGACACAGCAAGACGCTGTCTCAAAAAAAAAAAAAAAAAAAAAGATACTAACCCAGCAATAAGGCAAAATACAAGTCATGCAGAATACTAGTCCCTCTGTCCCCAAGAGCCTATGTGTAATAAATATTAAGTATACTAGGAACAGTAGAGATAATTAGATAATAAAGGTACAGAAAATAAAGAGATATTTAATTGAAATGAGGCGAACAGGTCTTCACAGGGAAGTATCGATATAAATTAAGCCTTAAAATATTAATACATTTTCATATTAAAGGAACATTTTAGATGTAAAGAGTAGAATATGTCAATGTTTCTAGCATTAAATGCATCTTTCAGGAGAAGAAGTATGATGAGAAGAGATTTTGGGCTCCCTGCAGCCTCTCATAGATGAAACGTTTAAGTGACAATTTAAATATGTTCCTTATTTAAAAATTTATGCAAACCTAGGAAAATGTCACTGATATAACCTTTTGTTGTTGTTGTTCTTGTTGTTTTAATATTGCCCCTTCCTTCTGCAAAATTTTATGTGACAGTATTTAGTGCTTCTCTTCATCTCTGGATAATGACTCATGTCTTCAACAAGGTCCACATTCTTAGCAAAGTTTAGTTCTTGAGGACTCTCAGCACTATGCTGCACTATTTACTCATCCACATTGTTCTCCAGCCACTCTGCCTTTTTAAAATTTTCACTGAAGAATCAGGGAAAATAAAAAATGGTTTTGTGTGGGATGATTATGAGGTCAGCTGTATTTCTGTTGAAAGTGTGATGCTTAGGAAGAACTGTGACTGATGTGGTAGGAAATGATAGAGGTCCTTGACTGTCATTCTCTAAACCACAGAAGTGATTTGAAGAAGAGATATATTTCATATTTCAAATCTCATTCTCAAATTAAACCCAAACATGGCATTTCAACTCATTAATTTTTCCTCTGGGCCAAAACAAAGATTAAAAGTAATTAAAGAGCCAAATCCTGATCAAGTAAAATAAAAGGAAGTGCATATTCAAATGTTAAAGTCATTTCTTGGTTCATTCTAGTACCATTTTTATTAACAAACATAAAGCTATCAAATTATTAACAACTCCCGAAATATTTCTATTTTGCCTTCTGAAAAATGTAATAAGTCTGTCCCTAAGAGTCTGTAGGCTGACCCCAAATTTTAGATGTTTCACAGCCACTAAACTTGGGTGGGTGTTATTACTTTTATCTCTCATTTAATGAGTTTAGACATGATTTAATTATTTCCATCATTTCTCCAAACTCAAACATTCTCTTAATCAAAAATTTGTAGCACTGAAAAGAGATGACCATGAAAATATAATCTTGTTGAAGCATTCTGGTTTATTTGAATCATGTACCCTGGTGAGTCCCACAAAATATTAAGACTGGGAATGACTAGAGTCCATTAGGTCATGTTTCAATGCCTCCAACTGCAGATGAAGTGACTAACACTCTAGAAGAGCTAGTGATTGTCATAAAATTGATCCTTCCTTGCCCTTTAAAATACCATCTTCACATGGACTCCTGGACACTACATATTGGCTTTCATGTCTTTGCTATCTTCATTTCCTTTGTATTTTTGTCTAGTTTTATATATTTAAAAACAATCCATAACCTGAAAAGGCTCAATAGACTTTCCCCATGGACTCCACAGTTTCGTATCTAACTGCCCACTTGACGCGTTTCCTTAATGGTACCTATTATATGCTGATGTATCTTAAATTCAACAATGTAACTCAATTTCACAAAACAAATACGTGATATCTACCCCCTCCCATTCCTCCCTTAATTATCAATGTATCTTCCAAGTTGGCCAAGGTTAAAAAACAAACAAAAACCTTGCAGTTTTTCCTCTTGACTTCTCCCTTCTCTTACATTCATATTTAATCTCTCAGAAAAGTTTGTTGCTCCTACCTACAAAATACATTTAAAATCTGACCACTTCTCACCCATTTAATTGCTGCCATGTCAGTTGCAGCTTGTGCTTTTACCTCCAACATCAGTGAGAACAATTCTGCTCAAATATGGGTCAGAGCACATCAATTTGCTAAATTCCCTTCTGTGCAGAATCTCCTATATCACTAAGAAGAGGAGTTGTCAAAATGCCGTATAAGGACCTAAACTGTCTGACCTCCTTTCCTTTTGCACCTGGTCTCCCACCTCTGTACTCCTCTCATTCTTTCGCAGTCATCTTGGTCTTCTTCTGCATGGTTAGGCATTTCCTTACCACATTATTTAAAAATGAACCCTATACCCATAGCTGAGCAACCCCACCCTCTTTTTTTTCCATAATACTTGTCTGTATCTAAGTTATTATAAATTACAATGGTTATTACATAATCATAGATTTTGTGTGTATGTATATGCCTATATATGTACTTATTTTTCTGTGTTCTCCCACCAGAATATAAGTTCAAGGAGGTGACATATGGTTATCTGTTTTGTTCATTATTTTATCTCCAGTCCCTAGGAAAGCATCTGACACAATAATTTTATGTTTCATATAAATAATTAACTTCAAAAAAAACCTTATTTATAAAACTGCTATTGCATTCCTGTCTTATGAAAAGCTTAATCTTTACCCTTACTCTGAAAATACAGCAACAATCCTCTAATGTTCTATCTACAAATATGAGTAATATTTATCTTATGTTTATGGATCAGAAGATTTTAATTAACTAGGTTTAGAGAATGTCGTTATTATTGGATATTTTCTTGGTTTCCAGAAGGAATCTAGTGAGGAATTGTTTTGGGTATTCTAAATTATTTTTAAAATATACAATAACAACCTCCCACCAGAGATAGTTGCCCAACATTACTAAATACAAGCATTGTGAAATATTTATATTTGATCTTTGAAAATTCAGACATGTTCAAAGAATGATGAATTGCATTTAATTTTGTTATTTATGCATGAGTTTAATGTTAAACATTATAACTAAAATTACTATCACATTTTAAAACTTAGTTTGACTTTATTCTTCATTTTCATTATGACAATTACAGGCATTTAGAGATAATGTGACACAGATATTACCTAATAAAATTGATTTTAGAACAGCCAGTGATCATGAATATAATCTGAGCAATTTTTTTCAACACATAATATTTCCACCTAATAACGTTACTGTCATGTATAATGAACAAATATTGATGATCAATAATGTAGTGTTTTCAACATATTTAAAGAATGAAAGCTCCCCAGAAGAGAGAATAGTAAATTACAAATAATATATTATTTATATTATTGTCATAAATATCATATACATATTAGTTGACTTCCTGGGATCTGGTAGTATCCATCAAAGGAAAAAGGTTGAATAGCAGACAACTGTCTTCAGAACAGAGTAAGGAGGAACACCAGCAATGAAAGTGAAAGCGGAGTATGAAGTATGGGACAAAGAGACACTGACACAAAGGGCATTGAGAAGTAACAACCCAAGATACAAGATGGAGCAAAGGAAAAGGTGTTTCTGAAAAGGAGGTCATGATCCACACTTTAAATGCTGCTTTCCTGACAGGTCAATTAACAAAAATGGTGAAAGAGTTCACAATGGATTCTGAAGTAAGATGGTTGTTAGTGATCTTGTCCACAATCTGGAGTGACGGTAGAAAAGGCAAATTGAAAGTAGTAGTGTAGAAGATTCTTAAGTGCCCACTTGGTGCTCTACTCCACTGTGGCAGTATTTGTATCTAAAGTGTTAGACATAGCTCCCTCTTCTTTTTCCTCTGCTTTTCTCAAGAAGGACTTTTTCACCACGGCCGTGTGCTGCATCTCACCTGAAGACAGCAAGTCTCAGAGGCTCACCCAAGGCCCTCCACCTAGTATCTGGGTAATACTGCTGGTTATTCAGGACACAAGGACTCTTCAGGTAGCAGTTAATGAGTGCTGCCAGGACTGGATCCTTTCCTTCAGGTCAGCAGGTTCCTGTCTGGCCCAGGATGTGCCTAGAAATGACACCTCGCAGCTTGGGCCTGGAACAGGGGCTTCATGACTCTGACTGGTGTCCTATCCTGTGGCTGATCAAGATCAAAGATGCAAGATAAAGTCCTCCCCACTCTTTTCTCTCCTTTGCTCAAGCAGAAGGAAAGGGTTAGGGTTAGCCTAGGTCTAGGGAGCGTTAATGCCAGCATTCCCTTAGCTGCCCCAGCTGGTGTCCTTGTGTGTCACATGCCCCACAAATCAACCGTATCAGCTTACTTCAGTGCTAGGACTTGCCTATGAGTGGCAGTCCTTATGGCCCAGATTGCCTTTCAAGTTTACTTAGAGATCAAGAACATTTTGGACCTCAGTGGCAAGGTTTGTGGGCACTCAAGTCAGGGCTGCTGGTATTAGTTGTTCACCTCTGGCTAAGGTTGTTTAAATGTTCCATTTGTGGGTGGGTGTCAGATGACTTTGGTCTGGTTTTTCTTTCTCTTGTAACAGAACGCTGTTTTGACTGATATGAAGTTAAAACGGGATACCACGAGTGCTCACCTCATTTTGGTTATTGTGACATGTTTTTCCCTTGTAGATAGTTGTTAACTTTGTGTCCTTGAAGAGGGGGGATGATTGATGGAGCCTTCTATTCTGCCATCTTGCTCTACCTGTCAACCCCTGGTTCAGACACAAGAGTTTATTGTTTATGAAAATATGCAAATTGCTCATATTTCCTATGCTTCACTTATCTATAATGGTAATAATGATACTACTATCTGATAGGTTATTATGAGGATTAAAACAGCTATCCATGTAAAGATATTAGAACACTGCTTGGCATAGTAAACTAAAAATATTACTAAAAGTATTATTATAAAACATAAACTATTATTGTCATTACAATAATTAAAAGCATCTGTCCATCAAGTGTTATTTTCTTCATTTATTTTCCAAGCCATTTTCATTAGCCTGAAATTATTTGTATATCTATTTTTGGAAACTCATCATAAATAAGAAAAAATTCATTCTCAATGTTTCTCCATAGACAATACATTTTATTCTCTTTTGCTCGTTTTATTGTATAGTGAAGTGCCCATATCATTTGTTTATAGTGTGTAATCTGGGGGGTTGGTGTTACCAACGTAAATTAGCAAATTGAGTTTGGAACCAATGAAGTAAGGGTATTAGAATGTGCTTGATACTGCTGTATATGGACAATGAAACCACTATGACAGGGCTCAGATATTAGTATTTAGCTTTCCCTTTGGCTATAAGGCTATAAGAAATGAAGTTGTTGGTATTTAGCTTCATTTCTTTGCCTGCTGGAAAATGAATAACTCTGCCTCACTGTTTTGTTTTGTTCTGCTTTCAATTTTTTATATCCAAGTGGAAGAATCCCAGAGGCTGGAAGAGTAAGCTGCTTTATAATACTTTTGAGGATTAGTGGTTATTAAAGGGAGATTCCACATAGTTTATTTCTAGTTGCACACCATGCACTGGCCCCTAGTAATTTCTCTTCCAGTTAATTGTTGCTACAAGTGTTGTGCCAGAGCATCTTTTCTTTTTTATTTTTTTCTGTGACAAGAGTTTTACTCTCATTGCCCAGGCAGGAGTGCAATGGCACAATCTCCGCTCACCACAACCCCTGCCTCCCGGGTTCAAGTGATTCTTCTGCCTCAGCCTCCCGAGTAGCTGGGATTTCAGGCATGTGCCATCATGCTGAGCTAATTTGGGTATTTTTAGTAGAGACGGTGTTCCCTCCATGTTGGTCTCCAGGCTGGTCTTGAACTCCTGACCTCAGGTGATCCGCCAGCCTCGGCCTCCCAAAGTGCTAGGATTACAGGCATGAGCCACCGCACCTGGCTCAGAACATCTTTTATTTATACGCCACAATTTATATTGGTGCCTCACATGGGGGGTTTATTAGCAATGAAGCACGGTGTTTCTTTGATGCATTTGACAGTTTTTGATATCTTTAGTGTAATTTGATCCAACTTACATTATATTTAACAAAAATTCTTCAGTGATTTTTGGTTCCCAATATGATGTAAGATTATCTATATTTTATATTATTTTGTTTATTTTATTGAAGACCTGAAGGCATGGATGGAGTTTAAGGAAAAGGAGAATTTTATGCCTCTGATGTGGTCAGTCCATTATCTTGTCTGTTAATGGCTTGAGAAGAAGGAGAATGAAAAAACAGCATAGATTTGGCATACAGTTCCAGCTTGGATAGTTACTTAACCTCAATATTACTAAAAAAAAAAAAAGTTTAATGGCAGTGACTACTTCATAGAAAAATATGTGATATTTAAATGAGTTAATATATGTAAGCCTGAATAGCAATGATTGACATATAATTAGCACAGTACAAGTGTTTGATGTAATTATTTTGAAATTTAATGACTACTTAGCATTTTATCATTTCAATGTATTTATTTAACCATTCTATTTATACATTCACTTTTTAACATTGCTTTTATAAAAAAAAAAGCTGTCATATACATCTAGATCTTTGAGTATATATTTGTATTTTAGAATAAAATTTTAGACAAAGGATAACTGGGTCAATGTTCAAAATAATGAACATAAGCATACTGAGAAATTCCCTTTGAGAATTGATGAGCAAGTTTGTAATCTCATTACTGCTGTATAAAAGAGGCCATTGTACGTCACTCTCACCAGCAGTAATTGATATCATTACAAAAATTTAAAAAACATTTGCTAACTTGAACATCAAATTTCACTTATTATGTATAACATGTTAATATTTTAAATTTACATTTTATTACTAATAAAATGAAATTTTCTTTATGTGTACTTTCATATCATAGAATGTATCATGTATACTTTTGTAATTATATAGCATGTTCTTGATATCATCTGTATATGGAAACATCCTAAATATATAATTTTGAATCTCGTGCTTTCTCTCATTAGTATGTCATGGATTATATCCTGAATATAATAAGTCATATATTGCATTTTATACTATTTTAATTATTTCAAATCTATATGAATTTTTTTTGAAATTTTTATTACAGATGGTGAGTTAATACTGAATGATATAATTTGGCATTTGACAGGGTACTGCTACACCATAATATTGCCCCTTTTACTGTTGCATGTCTTCAAATGATGAGAACATATTTTATGTTGACTCAAATATGCTGCCTATCTATGAAGTAATTCTTATTCTACCCTGGAATGAAACAAAATAATTATATTTTTGTGTATATTTATTTTTAAAATATATATTTATAATTACTTTAATAGGCTATTGAAAACACAATTTAAAGAGAAATGTTTATAGTATTACCCAAAAATACATGTTAACTATGAAACAAATCTAACATGAGATAGTCAATGCATATTTGTATTTTGAAAAATTTAAACGTATAAATGTATTGAGGGAAATAGCATGTTCATGCACAAGGAGACTCTTCATCATCTCAATTAATTTTCAACTTGATCTCTAATTTTAATTAATATTCCAAAAGAATTTTCCAAGAAATGTGCTAAAATGTTTACAAAATTTGGATGGAAGGCCAAAGAATAGCTATGATGCTGCTGAAGAAAAAGTGAAGTGAAATGCCTTGGCAGATATCAAGACTACTTGGGAAGGTGTAACTAGAGTAAGAATTACCCTACACCATTTAAAGAAAAAGCTTCAGGGAGCCAAACTTTACTAATTTTATTTAAGGTATAATAAAGAAGATTATGACTTCATTACGGGAAATATTTTCTTAAAAACACACAAACATACAACACACGCATTCAAAAATTAAACCTAAAAGAAAATATTTATGTATTTAACTACATTAATATTAAGAACTTCTAATAATTAAAAAGCCATAAAGTTTAAATAAAGCCACAAAGTAGAACAACAACAACTTTAAAAAGTGGAGGTGATTCAGCAGGCAACTTTATTTAGGAAAACATGCTCCAAAGAATATAGTCCCAGATACTTGAGAGGATGAGGCTGTGGGATCACTTAGCCCAGGAGTTTGAGGCTGCAGTGAGCTATGATTGTGCTACTACACTCTAGCTTAGGGGACAGAGTGAGACCCTGTTTCTAAAACTAAACATGAAATTCTTCTGTTTGACTTGTTAAGAAGTCTTTGTTCTCTAGTCTTCAGTTTGGTTACATGCACTTGAGTTTGGTGGATAAATAGAGCTGCAAAACATCTAACATTTCTGCTCTCACTTCTAGAGAGAAAATTTGTCATCATAAAGCCATAAAGTGCTCTAATACCTGCTGAGATGACCAGTAAAATCCAGGAAAAGACTATGGCAGAGATGAAATTGCTTTAAAAGACTGGTCCCTCACCATGAACTATAAACACTTGCCCATCAAAGCCAAAATTTTATGAGTAATAAAAGGATTCTTAGCCTCTGCTCACTGTTTAAATTTCTTATGGAAGCACAACCTCATAAGAATAAATCACACCCAACCAAGTTTAGCATAAATGCTTTAGACATTGTTTTCACCTCTAAAATACATAGACTATTATTGAAGCTAATCTTGTTTTATAAAGCAAGATATTCTCCCCAACAATGATGCAAAGCAAAAACAATTGAATTACCTACTCAGCCTCTTTGTACTCTGGGTCTATGTATTTTTTAGCTTTCCTCAATATATGAGTAAATTAATGGTACCATTTTAATGTGCTCTAAAAAACATAAAGAAAACAAGCGTATATGGAGGTCACAGGCTTGAACCAGAAAACACATTTCAAAATTTTACTTGTTTTGCACGTTTACTAAATCTATTTAAAATTGACTATATTAATTCTCCTCATGATCATAGAGAACACATCTAGAGACAGATTAATGTGTAATTCAAGTATTTTAATGTACCCTTTACAGTCATTATTCATATATAAAAATAATATTTTCCTTTCCTGTTGAAAGCATGACTAACCACAATATTCAACATTACCTTTGTAATCAAATATACATTTATACAGCTGAAGGCTTTTCAGCTGACCAAGACAGTTGGTCAAAGGAGTGCTTTGGTACTGAATTGCACATATAATTACATTAGCCATTCAATTTGTATTCATTATAAATATCTGCAATAACACCCTTAGACACAGAGACACCAAACAAGAAAAAACAATCTCTAGTTTCATTTAGTATTCGCCTTCCTGGAGTAAATTTCATTTGGGCAGAAAATGTAGAGTAATATATGCACTTGAGGTTGGGATGCAGATAAAATCTCCCTGCTCCTTATTAATAATAGCTTCTAGGTTTGAGGGTTATTGAAGGCATACTATTTCTTCCATCTTCAGACAGAGGTGAGAGATCTATTAACCTGTACATGCCTCAGTTAATACAAGACACATCATCTAGATACTAGAATATTTAAATATTTCTGAGATATCAGCAAAATACCAAAGCATTTATAAACTTAGGATACCTACTCTCAAAACCTCACTTCTTAAAAATATAATTGTGTACTGATTGGTAAAATTAGATAGATTTGATGTAATATAAAACAGATGCCTTTCATTAAACATGGACAATTTGTAATATATTTTCAAGCACAGGAGGATGAATGCATTGATGTAATACTGTGTATTAAAAATAGGTTTTGATGGCCCTGAAAGGAAGAGAGAAAGGAAGTAACAAAGGAAGATTATTTCCGAAGGCACGAAATGAAGAATATAGGATAAATATTCATTTTCCATAAAAGTATTTTTGTGGAGAGTAAGACGAAAGAAAATAATAAGATAATTCACAGACCATCAGAAAAAATCGTAAAAGCAAGGTTATATGAGGAAAAGAAAGAAAAAAAAATAGAAATAAAATTGCTAGGGAACATAAAGAAAGGGAGATAATGGATTGTTAATCTTCTGGCAACTTAGTAAGAAGGATAGTGCACCCTACCAAGAAAGAAGCAAGTAAAACTTCGAATGTGTAGAAAAATGTTGGCAGTCTTTGGCTGAGTTAATGAAGAAGGAAGCTGCCAGGACACAGATTTCACGGTGAATTCATTACACCTTAGAAACCTGGAAGGAAGGTGGTCCCAAGAAAGCTGGAGTTAAATTTAGACTTTGAAACAGGGGGCTAAAGGTAAGACGCATAGGGACCTAAAAGAGAAATTTACAACTGCAGGGAATTGAAAAGTCAATGGATGGGATTTATTTGTTCAAAAGATATAATTAAATAAACACTCTCGGGGATAAAGTAAACCCTGGAGAATGTCACTTATAGTGGGGAAGTTAGAAGACTAGACAGAGAGATAAAATATCTTAAGTAAGTTTACCAGGAAAATATTATGAAAGAATAGAAGCGGACTCCCTGAAGATAATAGTAGGTTTGGGAGGAGAGGGTAACCTAATTATGTGGCCTTGTTGGAGTTGGGCCTAGGGTGAGTGTAAAAGTGAGTTAGCTAGGTGACAGTGAGGACGGAGGGAAGTATATTTCAAAGGGGATAGCAGAAGCCAGAGATTTATAATGGGTGGTCCTATATCAGCAGCATTAGAATCATCTGGGAACTTGGCAATAAAAATTCTCAATTTATGGTACCTAGTGTAGAACCACTGAATCAGAAGCTTTGGAAGCTAGGTCCCGGCATCTGTTCTAACAAGCTGTCCCTGTGATTCTGACGCTGGCTAGCATTTGACTCCCAGTGACACAAGCAAACACCTAAAAACACTGAAGAACATCTGCCTGTCACACACATTACATTTTAACAAATTACTTGCCTTTTAATTTTGTGCATAGTTTAATTACATGTATTTTTAAATTGAATTTAACTTTTTGAATACAAAATTCTCACAAAGCAAAATCCCACATACATGTGACATAAGAAATAAAATGTTGCCAGCATTCTTAGATCTTTGCTCCTCCCCATTCTCAGTAAATATGCCCCAATGATGACAACCAATCTGAATTTTTAAATTTTAGTTTTGTTTTCCCTCATTTAATTTTTATGTGGATGGGGGTTATGCAGTATATTCTCTATTCTCTTTATACTTTTTTTCTAAGTATAGGATGTTTGTGTAATTCATGTCGTGTTTAGTTTTAGCAGTTATTTCTATGGTCATGTGCTTTTTGACTGAATGATCATATCAAAATTATATATCTGTTATAATGATGATGGACAGAATTTAGGTAATTTTAAGTTTGGAGTTATTATGAATGATGCTACCATAAGCTTTCTTGCACTTCTCTTGTTCCTTTGTTAGGATGTACACATAAACATACATATATACGTGTGTGTGTGTGTGTGTATGTATGTTTTACTATATAGAGAGAGGCTTTTTGGTCATGATTTATGTATTTGTTAAATGTTATTAAATGATAACACATTGTTTCCAAAGTGATTGTTCCAACTCATCCTCCCGTTAGAAGTGTACAATATTTCCTATTGCACCACATGGACACATTACTCTGTGGGTCACAGATGTTTATTTCAGCCACTCTGGCAATTAGGTAGCAGCATTTTTTGTTTGATTTTATGTTTATTAATGATATAAAAGCTTTGCATGTTTATTGGGCATTTGCATTTTTTCTATGTGAAAGGTCTATTTTTCTTATTAAATTTCTTTCCTATTGAATATAAATCAGACTTATTATATTCACAGATATTCTAAAATTTTCAGTCTTAAAATGGATCCAATTTGGTTGTGTTTATTGCTACGTGTCAATACTATTAAAATGTAATTGCTCATATTTCATTGAAGATTCTTCCCACTTTAGTCAGTCTCAAGACTAGAATTAAATATGGTGCATTATAAGGTATTTGTATCAAGTTACAATAACTTCTTGAGATTAGATTGGAAGTTTTATTTATTTTCCATGCTCTAAAAATGTGCTACTCAGTATAGAACCACAAGCCATGTGGCTATTGAGCACTTGGAATTTAGCTCTTTCAAAGTTGAATATGCTATAAGCATGAAATGCAGACATACATTGTTTTCTTGTGCTGTAATGTGCTTCACAGATACTTCAGTTTCTACAAATTGAAAGTGTGGCAATCCTGAGTCAAGCCAATCCATCAGCACCAGTTTTTCTAACACCATGTGCTCACTTTGTGTCTCTGTCACCTTTTGGTAATTCTCACAATATTTCAAACTTTTTTATTATATCTACATGGGGCTCTGTGATCACTGATCTTTGATGTTACTATTGTAAACATTTTGGAACGTCATTGCATCGGTATAATATGGCAATCTTAATAGAGAAATGTCGTGTGTGTTCTGAATGCTTACAACTGACCGTTCTGCTTTCTCCCCCGCGTCTTCTCACGTCTCCACATTCCCTAAAACACAACAATATTGAAATTAGACCAATTAATAGCCCTGCAATGGCCTCTAAGTGTTTCAGTGAAAGGAAAAGTCACACATCTCTCGATTTAAATTAGACGATGTATATTTGTAGAAAGAAGCTTAGTGAGGAAATCATATGGAAAGCTCAGATAGCCCAGAAGCTAGACCTCGTGCTCCTAACAGTTAGCCAAGTTGTGAAAGGAAAGGAAAAATGCTTGAAGGAAATTAAGAGTGCTGCTATAGTAAATACATGAAAGTTAAGAAACCTAAAGAAACTTATTATTGATATGAAGAAAATTTTAGTGGTCTGAATAGAAGACCAAACCAGCCACAACATTTCCTCAAGCCAAAACCTAATCCAGAGCAAGACTCTAGCTGTCTTCAATCTATAAAGGCTGGGAGAGGTGAGGAAGGTGTAGAAGAAAAATTTGAAGCTAACAGAGATAGATTCATGAAGTTTGTGGAAAAAAAGCTGCTTCCATAACATAATAGTGCAATGTGAAGCAGTAATTCCTGGTGTAGAAGCTGCGGTGAGTTATCCAGAAGATCTAGCTAAGATCATTGATGAAGGTGGTTATACCAAACAACATATTTTCAATGTGAAGAAAACAGCCTAGTATCAGAAGATGGTGCCACCTAGGACTTTCACAGCTAGAGAGGAAAAGTCAATGCTGGCTTCAAACTTTCAAAGAACAGACTGCTTCTCTTGCTAGGGGTTAATGCAGGTGGTGAGTTTTAGTTTAAGCCAGTGTTCATCTTCCATTCCAAAAATCCTAGGTTCCTTAAGAAAGATGCTAAATTTACTCTGCCTGTCCTCCAGAAATGAATGAACAAAGTCTAAATGACCACACACCTGTTTACAGCATAGTTTAGTGAATATTTTAAGCCCGCTATTGTGACCTACTGCTCAGGAAAAAAAATATTTATTTCAAGATATTACTGCTCGGTGACAATGCAACTGATCACCCAAGAGATCTGATAGAGTTGTACAAGGAGATAAATATTGTCTTCATGACTGCTAACATGGCATCCATTTTGTAGCCCACTGATAAAGGAGTATTTTTACTTTCAAGTCTTTTTATTTAAGATATACTTTTTGTAAGACTATAACTACCATAGACAGTGATTCCTCTGATGGATCTAAGCAAAGTCAATTGAAAATTTTCTGAAAAGAATTCACCATTCTAGATGCCATTAAGAATATTTATGATTCGTAAGAGATCAAAATGTCAACAACAACAGGAATTTGGAGGTGGTTCATTCCAACCTTCATGTGTGACTTTGAGTGGTTTAAAACATCATAGAAGTAACTGCAAATGTAGTGGAAATAGCAAAAACACTAGAATGAAAAGTGGAGTCTACAGAGGTGAATGAATTGCTGCCATTTCTTGATAAAATTTTAATGGATGAAGATTGCTTCTTATGGATGAGCAAAGAAAGTGGTTTCTTAAAATATAATCTACTCCTGGTGAGGATGCTGTGAACTTTGTTGAAGTGACAACAAAAGATATAGAACATTACATGAATTTAGTTGCTAAATCCAAGTGCACAGTTTGAGAGGATCAACTGTAATTTTGAAACAAGTTCTATTGTGGGCAAAATGCTCTCAAATGGCATTGCATGCTGCAAAGAAATATTTCATGAAATGAAAGCTTGTCTTATTTTAAGAAATTATTACAGCTTCTCCAATCTTTAGCAACCACCACCCTGATCCATCAGTGACCATAAACATTGAGGAAAGAACTTCCATCAGCAAAATTATTAGGATTTGCTGAAAGCGTGGATGATTGTTAGCATTTTCTGTCAATAGAGTATTTGCAAATTAAGGCATGTACATTGTTTTCCTTAGATATGAAGTTATTGCACACTTAATAGATTATAGTATAGTGTAAACATAACTTTCATATGCATTGGGAAGCCAAAACATTTGTGTGACTTGCTTCAGAGTAATATTGACTTTACTGCAGTGATCTAGAAACCTACCTGCAATAGCTCCAGGATATGCCTGTACGCACTTTACCACTTTGGTTTTCTAAGACTTGGTATAAACAAAATTTAAAATATAATGTTAATAATGTTTTATATTGATAATGTGTTACGATAATTTTATTTTGGATATATTGAGGTACATTAAATATTATTAAAATGAATTTTACATGCTTTATTTTTTAAAATATGACTAGAAAATTTAAAATCTCATGTGAAATATTATATTTCTCTTGAATGGAGCTGTTCTAGAACATAATGAACAAAACTGTACAGATTTCACAGGTTTTTTTTTTTTTTTTTTTTTTTTTTTTGAGACGGAGTCTTGCTCTGCCGCCCAGGCTGGAGTGCAGTGGCCGGATCGCAGCTCACTGCAAGCTCCGCCTCCCGGGTTCACGCCATTCTCCTGCCTCAGCCTCCCGAGTAGCTGGGACTGCAGGCGCCCGCCACCTCGCCCGGCTAGTTTTTTGTATATTTTAGTAGAGACGGGGTTTCACCATGTTAGCCAGGATGGTCTCGATCTCCTGACCTCGTGATCCGCCCGTCTCGGCCTCCCAAAGTGCTGGGATTACAGGCTTGAGCCACCGCGCCCGGCTCACAGGTTTTAAAGAATCAGAATCTAGGCTCAATGTGTTTTTGGAGGTTAATTACCTGATTTTTTTTTTGACAAATTATATTTTATGTTGTTGGTATTTTCAATCATTAGAAATTTATTTGTGTGAATTTTTGTACATGTTTAGATTGCAATTTTACTAGCACAGAATTGTTAATCATTCTCTTATATTTTCAGTCTTTTAAACACATATAATCAAATTATAAAAAATTTCTATTTTAATATTCTTAATGATGTGTAGATATGTTCTCTCACTTTTTAAATAAGAACTACTAAAGGACTAATTATTTTATTTGTTTTTTAAAGCCTCATGTTTGGGTTTATACATCCATAAGTTATATATTTATATTTTATTCACCTTCCAATGACTCTGCTCCAGAAAATAAATGACTGCCTTATTTTATTTTTTAACTTTTCTTTTGAATATTAACTCTTCATATATCTGGTTTATTTTCTCTTTTTTCTCATTCTCCCAGAGAAATTACTAAATTTGCATGGTATTAGAGGTTGAGGTGCTTTCAGCCAGAGATTAGGCAAGCCCCTGATCAAAGCTTTAAGGTTTTGATGAAACAGGAAAATAAAATTAGATGTAGAGAGTCTTCACCGTCCAACTACAATTGAAGGTTCGCTAATTGTGGCTTGAGGCCATGCTTTTAGTATTAATGACAGATTTTTTTCTTTATTTCTTCTAAAAATAAAATGAGGTACATGTGCAGAACATGCAGGTTTGTTACATAGGCATACGTGTGCCATGGTGGTTTGCTGCACCTATTGACCCATCCTCTACGTTCCCTCCCCTCACCTCCCAACCCCCAACAGGTCCTGTTGTGTGTTGTTCCCCTGTTTGTTTACATGCATTCTCAATGTTCAACCCCCACTTAGGAGTGAACATGTGGTGTTTGGTTTCCTGTTCCTGTATTAGTTTGCTGAGGATGATGGCTTTCAGCTTTATCCATGTCCCTGCAAAGGACATGATCTCATTCCTTTTGATGGCTGTATAGTATTTCATGGTGTTTATGTACCACATTTTCTTTATCCAGCCTATCATTGATGGGCATTTGGTTTGGTTCCATGTCTTTGCTATTGTAAATAGTGCTGAAATAAACATACATGTGCATGTATCTTTATAGCCGAATAATAGGAATGCTTTTACAGTGTTATTGGGAATGTAAATTAGTTCAGCCATTGTGAAAGACAGTATGACAATTCCTCAAGGATCTAGAACCAAAAGTACCATTTGACAGGTCTTCTCTGTATTACTTTTTGTTTACATCATTTTGTTTATGTTGCTCAAAATTACTTTTCTAACTGGAAATGTAGTTTCCCTGCTAGGAATACTTGAATTTATTAAATAGGAACTTAGGCTGGTATGTACAACATAGTCCCATGTAACCTAACCTAAAATTGCACTCTGGGATATGTAGCGTATGCGCATTTTTCCAAAAATTATACCTCACAGTCTGTTTTGAATTCTACCACACCATTCTCATATCATAACTCAGTGGTCTGGGAGCCTTCATTATTTCAGTGTCCTGCTTTTTGTTGTTTTTTGTTGTTGGTATTCTATGCACGATTTACATGTTTTTAGGAACTTTCTTAAATCCAGTATTGCATTTTGGGCTTCTGGCAGCCGTTCCTCAAAATTTCTGATGAATAATGTAGAGATGGGATATTTCTAGACTATCCTCCATGTGCCTCAGTCACCTCACCTATAATAGGCACAATGACAGTATCTGATTTATAAAAATTGCTGCATTGTTACATATAAAGGGCTTAAAGCACTGTGTGGTTTATTAAAGACATAGATGAAAAGCAATATAACAATCATTCTTATGTATTTACGTGTAATCTTTGCTTTCATGCTACAATAGCAGAGTTGAATAATCCAAGAGACCTGAAGGCCCACAAAGTCCAAAATAATTACTATCTGCTTCTTTAGAGAGAGAAAAAAAAATGCAGATCCATACAATGGAGGAATATATTGGGTTTTAATTTCCTTGTAATAGGTTGTGTGTTCAATCCTGATAGTTTAAGTGGAAGAGCTGAGTGGTGAGAGTCACACGTTAGAAACTTAGTAAAGTCAGTACTTTTAACTGCTAAACTTTCATATCCTGCATGGCCAAAACTGAATTAATAACAAGATAATAACTTTACTTAAATAGTATTTGTTAAGGTATGTTTACAATAAATAATTTAAAGTAATTTTTTTTAATCTGAAATGCTAAAATAGCAACTTTTTACATAACTACTTTTACTATGGATGGATAGTAACTGAGTATTTCCATTAAATGTTCTTTCTTATTTTGGAGCAATTCTTTATCTTGGCAAACTCTTAAAAATGTAATCAAACATGGGTAAACAAGTTAGCTGTCTTTCTTCAATTTTCCTGTATTTACTTCTTCTGTCACTTTTCAAATTCTTGAACAGAGCTCCTAGCAACCATTTCTTTCTCTCCCCATAGAAATGAAAGGCAAATTATCATCCTACTTGGTGATGTCTTTGTGTTGCCTATCCTTTGAGTATAATAGCTTCATTCTCACAGGAATGCAGACTAAAACGAACTTGAGTGAATAAAATACTCAACTAACTGCAGTGCATTATTTTACACAGAATTGCTTCGGAAATTTTTGACACTTCATCAGAGGATTGACCAAAAGAATTTACTGAAATTGTAATAAAACATAATGGTCTAAAATAATCTTTTATTCATCGTGATTTTTTATGGATATATGCACACCATTAGGATAGCAGAGCTAGTTTGTTTTATAGAGCCCCCATTGTGATTTCTGCTAAAATAAAAACTACTTAGGTAATTTTAATAGGATTGCTGCTTAAATATCTTACTTCAAATTATTTGGGTAATGTGTATATGTTTGTACATGTATGTATATGAGAGAGAGAGATAGACTTTTTGAGATAAAAATGATATTAACTTATACCTGGAATTATTTCTTTATCATGAACATCTTTTAATAAATGGCTACTTATTTATTTATGCCACACTTACTATTACTATGAAAAAGGCACTGTACTCTTGTAGCAAACCCACACTATGTATTTTTTTGTATTTAGATAAATTTTTAAGCATTCTACTCCAAGACTATAACTGCCTCATTTTTCAAATTTGTTCCTTCTAGGATTCCAAATTATGTTGGCTTTTCATTCCCTCAAACAACAAAGTCTATTGAGCCTTTACCATACTTTCATTATTTCCTAACTCCTTGTGATGTCTTTCTCTTCTTGTGCAATTAAATTATATGGTCTGTCATTACTACCACTTTTTCACATTCTCAATTTGTTTTTCCTCTCTCCTCGCACTGTAACCCCCTGCAAAATTACAAACCTGTTAAATTTATCTCTACTTAATTTGTTTGCAGTAAAATATATATGGAACCATGCTACCTGGTCTCATATATTCACTAATTTCAAGGAGTTCATAGACACTGCCCAAAAATTTTGATAGGGTTTTCTAATGTGTATGTTTTTTCTCTCACTATGCTAGGCAACCATTTCTTACGTCTCTTCCTTACTCAAACTTCCACTTGCTTCATTACACTTCATTTTTGTCCTTGCTTCATATTTTAGTAAACAGCAGAAACAATCAGAAAAAGAGATCTCCAGGCTCTGCCTGGATGCCACCAGTTGACTTGATTCTTTGCCCATCTATTTTTGTCTTTTCTCCTGTTATATTGATGTCTCTTACCTGATGTTAATCCCTCTACTGGTGGGCAGATTTCTATGTGTCTCTCTACCCTACTTATAGACATTAATCTAGAATCTGTCCCCTTTATTGCCTTCATTATCAATTTTCTTTCTCTAGTTAATCATCCCATCTGTTCACATATATGACCTGACAATCTCTAAGACCTCCTTAATTGCTACTTCATACCGCTGTACTTCATACAACTCAAAAGAGATATTTGGATCAATACTTCACAAATTTTTATTTACATATGAATCATGTTGGAATCTTGGTTAAATCGGATTCTCCTTCAGTGGGTCTGGAGTGCATTTCTAATGAGATACCAGGTGAAATCTTGATTCTTCTGGTTCAGGGACCATCCTTTGAACACCCAGGAATTATATACTACTTCTTTCCATTTTTATTCTTCTAATTTCTTCTTGAACCTATGCAACTAATGTTTATCTCCACTATACCATAGAAACAGTTCTACTAATGTTTATTAAATCCTAATTGCTAAATTTAATCTTTAATTAATTCAGTCTAATTCTTCATCTTTTTAAGCCATTTGCAGTATTTGACACATTTTGTATTTTTAAAACATCACACTCTTGTTTCTCCTACATTCCCCCTTCCTTGGTTGTTTTTTCTTAGTAACTTTTCAGGTACCTTCCCATCTTTATATTTTCTATATATTGAAGTGAACTTTCTATACATTGATAGCACAACTCCGCTATTGTAACATTAAATATCAATGTTGTCGTCTCTCTCTCCATTTTTTCCCTAGAGGATCATACCTGCTCTCTTGGCTTTAAATACTTTTTTCATACAGGCAGATCTCAAATATTTATCTTCACTTCTGACCTCACCCTGAAAACTGCAGATCACTCTATTTACTGCGTATAAACCAACCTCACTAGGATGTGTAATAAATATCTTGAAATTAACATATCTAAAAGTGATTCTGATTTATTCCCTTAAATTATTTTTCCCTATCTTAGAAAAGATTAATCCTTTCTTTCTGGTTACTTACATTAAAAGAAAAGAAAAAAAAATTAAAAAAGATTAAATCTTCCTTTTCCTTCACTTTAAATCCATCAGCAAATCTAGCTGACTGTAATTTCAAAACATATTTAGAGCACAATTTTTTTCTCACTGTCTTCTTCACTAGCATCCTAATCCAGTCTCTATAATTCCATTACTGAAATACTGCAATTGTCTAAAATCTTGTGTCTCTGCTTTCCTTCTTGGACATCTACAGGCTACTTGTAAAGAAATCTTTTGAAAATGTGAAATCATCCCACTATTTAGAACAAAATGCTCCATAATCTTTCCATAGAATCTAAAAGCAGTAAATGCCAGAATTCCTGAAATAGTTTATTACATACTCCTCTGAGCTCATCTCCATACCCATACACTTGTTGACTCAGTCTCTTAGCTTTCATTCTGTTTCTTGAATACCTAAGCATGCTCTCAACTCAAAGTCTTTGCATTTGCTGTTTTCTATGTTGATATGCTCTTTGTTTATTCATTTTCTTGTTTTTTCACCAAATATTTATTGAGAATCTATTGTGGAGTAGCAGCATTCTATTTGCTTGTAATAAATCAGCCGACAAAACAAACAGAATTACCTGCCCAAGTAGAGCTTATATTTAAATGAAGGCAACATATTATAGACACAAATCTTTATATAATATATTATTTTAGAACATTATCTAAACTGAAAAATGTAAATACAGCAAGATGAGGGAAGTTGGTGTTCACATTCTTCTTTTTTTTTTTTTTTTTTTTTTTTTTTTTGACGAAGTCTCCTTCTGTCGCCCAGGCTGGAGTACAGTGGCGCAATCTCGGCTCACTGCAACGTCTGCCTCTCAGGTTCAAGCAGAATTGAATCCTGCCTCAGCCTTCCGAGTTGCTGGGGTTACAGGTGCCTGCCAACATGCCTGGCTAATTTTTGTATTTTTAGTAGAGACTGGGTTTCACCATCTTGGCCAGGCTTGTCTCGAACTCCTGACCTCATGATCGGTCCGCCTCGGCCTCCCGAAGTGCTGGGATTACAGATGTGAGCCACAGCACCTGGCCCACTTTACACTTAAACAACCTATCCACAGGACTCATTCCTTTATTTCTATAAATCTTAGATATTCCTTGCATCTTTGAGGCTACACAATGTGCCCCCTCTCTTAAGAACTCTTCTTAGAAATCCTTTTACTGATTTATTTTTCTTAATGTCATTTATTACTAGTAAACATACTATATAATTAATTGATTATATGTATTTTAAATGTGTTCTATTTCCTTGTAAATTCATAATTTCATGAGGTCAAAATCTATTTTGTACATTGCTATAATCCAAGTATATAGAATATTTCTTGACATATAATTAGTGTCAATAGACACATTATTCTAAATTAATTAAAGTATTATTTTAATTGCTTCATAGCTGTGATGAATAATATTTTACATAAGAAAAAGTCTGATATCTTAATTTGGGGGTCTAAGCATATATGATCGTTTTCTTTTCATCAAACGTTCCATTAAAGTAAACAAATGGGGTGTTTCTGAAGCATAACATGGAGACCATTATCACACTTTTTATTCAGGAATTCTACGGAAATTGAGATGCGATCGGGTCAGGTAAATTAAAAAGTCAAGGCACAGAAAATCACATTTTAAAATGTGCACAACAAAATGCTTTCACCTCAGAGAAAGCAGTTCTTCCCATTTTGAAATCTTGGGATCAAGCTTATGAGAACGGATCACTGCTTTTAGATATGGCACTAAAAGCACAATTCATAAAATAAAAACTAAATAGATAAATCAGAATTCATAAAAATAAAATATTTTTTTCTAGAAATACCGTGTTAAGAAGATTAAAAGACAAACTATAGGCTTGCAAACCACATATATGACAAAGGACTCATATGTAGATGACAGAAAGGTGTCTCAAAACTCAATAGCACAACAATCCAAAAATCCTGATAAATAATAGACAAAAAAATACAAGGAGAAAATTCATTGAAGAACCTATAAGGATAGTAAATAAATGTATGAAAAGATGTTCAATGTCACTGACCATGAGATAAATGCAAATTAAGGTCACAATAATATGTTGCTACATACCTATTAAAATAGCTAAAATAAAAAAAATAATAATAATGATAACACAAAATGCTGGTGCCTATGAGGAGTAACTAAATCTCTTACGCATTTCTGTGGAAAATGTAAACTAGTACAACCACTTTGGAAAACAATTTGACAGTTTCTTTAAAAACTATACATGCCTTAACCATATGACGCAGCAAATCCCACTAGAATAAAAATTTACTTTCACACTAAAGCCTATATATGTATATTCATGATAGCTTTATTTGTGTCTTAGTCAGTTTAGGCCACTATGACAAATTAACACAGATTAAGTGACTTAAGCATGTATTTATCACAGTCCTGAAGGCTGGGCAACAGAGATCAAGGTCCCAGAGATCTTTTGCCTGGTAAGGCACACTTCATAGTTTGTCGATGGCTGACATTTTGTTGTATCCTCACATGGTAAAGAGCTGAGAGAGGGAGAGCAAGTTATCTGATTCTTATAAGGGTACTAATGCTATACATGAGAACTCCACCGTCATAATCTAATTACGTCCCAAAATTCCCACTCCAAATCTATTACATTGAAGATTAGGTTTCACCATAATATGTGGGGGACACAAACTTTCAGTCCCTAGCAATTTGTAATAGTGAAAAACTGGAAACAATAAAAGTGTCTTTCAATAAGTGAATGATTAAACAAACTGTGGTACATTCATACCAGATACTACTATTAACCCATTAACAATAACAACAACAACAAAAAATGACCTATTGGTACACACAAGAGCTTTAATGTATCTCAAGGGCATTATAATAAGAGGGAAAAAAAAAGACAATTTCAAAAAGTTACATATTATATGATTTCATTTAAAGAACATTATAAAATAGTTAAACTATAGAAATGGAGAAAATTGATGGTTGTCAGTGATCAGGAAATGGTAGAATGCAGAGAAATGGGTAAGACTATAAAGGGGTAGCATGAGAGAGATCTTTGTAAGCATGGAATGGTTCACATTTTTATAGTGGTGATTACCTCAGTCTACGAATGTGATGAAATTACATAGAACTGTACCCAAATATTATGCTAATGCCAATTTTCTAGTTTGATATAGTGTTATAGTTATGTAAGATGTAAACATACCCAGGACTTCCTGGTATTAGCTTTGTAATTTTCTATGAATCTATTACTATTTCAAAATGAAATGTGAAAAATCACACATTTCACTCTTTACTGTGTTACCGAATGGATTGCTTTGAAAACTGCCATGACAAATATACACACAGGATATATTTATACATTGGGGAAATTTTGTTTGTTTGTAGAAGAAGTCAAATAATTAATATTTTTTTGTATATTTTTATATTCAACACATGATGTTGAACAACATAATGTTTTATCTGAGAAATATTGGTCTAGTACTAACAATCAAATGGTATTTGAGTCTTCTATTTTTTTTGTACAGAATTAATCTGGGCATGTGTTGCTGTGAAAAGAGCATAGAATTGTTATGGTATTTGGTGGTACACACTTTTTTAAATTATCAATCTTCCATTAATTAACCATATGTCTGACATGTGGCAAATTGCTTAACATCTAGAAAAATTAGTTTCTTTTAAATAAAATAAAATGAAAATATAAAACTCATTTATTTTACTTAACATAATATCTACCATGGCTATCCTTCTCACAAATAGCACAATTTAATCATTTTATATGGCTGAATAGTATACTATTGTGTATATAGCTCACATTTTCTTTATCCATTCTTCCATTGTTGAACACCTAGGTTGATTCCATTTTTTGGCTATTAGAAATCATGCTGCAATAAACAGGGGTTACAAATATCTGTTTGCTATACTGACTTCAATTCCTTTTGGAGATATGCCTCATGTTAATTGAAATAGGCCAGACACAGAAACACAAAAACTGCATGATCTTACTCATAAGTGAAATCTGGAAGAAAAAAAAAAAAAGCTAGTATCATAGAAGTAGATAGTAGAAGAGTGTTTACTAGAGACTGGGGAGGGGATAAAAGAGGAAAAATGGGTAGAGGCTGGTCAACAGGTACAAAGTTACAATGAGATAAGAAGAAGAACTTTTGCTGTTTTATTGCACAGAGTGACTATGCTTAACAAGTAAGGTGCTATGTATTGCAAAAGGGCTAGAAGATATGGTTTTGAATGTTCTTGCCACAAAGAAATGATAAAGGCATGAGGTGATAGATATACTAACTATCCCGACTGGATCATTATACCACATGGATATGTTTCAAAATGTCAAATTATACTCAATAAATATATACCATCACAATGTGTCAACTAAAATAAAACTGAGTAAGAACAGAACTCTATAAATTTCAGGTTTTGTTTTAAGAATTTTCTCAAGTCTTTATGGATGTAAGTACTATGAAAAGGCCAAGAATTACATACCTATAAGGTAGTATCATTCAAACAATGTTTTACTATAATTTCTTTTTTTTTTTTCTTTTTTTTTTTTTTTTTTTTTTTATACTTTAAGTCCTAGGGTACATGTGCTCAATGTGCAGGTTTGTTACATATATATAAATGTGCCATGTTCATGTGCTGCACCCATTAACTCGTCATTTACATTAGGTATATCTCCTAATGCTATCCCTCTTCACTACCCCCACCTCACAATAGGAGCCAGTGTGTGATGTTACCCTTTATGTGTCCAAGTGATCCCATTGTTCAATTCCCACCTATGAGTGAGAACATGTGGTATTTGCTTTTCTGTTCTTGCGATAGTTTGCTGAGAATGATGGTTTCCATCTTCATCCTTGTCCCTACAAAGGACACAGACCCATCCTTTTTTATGGCTGCATAGTATTCCGTGGTGTCTATGTGCCACATTTTCTTAATCCAGTCTGTCACTGATGGACATTTGGGTTGATTCCAAGTCTTTGCTATTGTGAATAGTGCCACAATAAACATACATGTGCATGTGTCTTTATAGCAGCATGACTTATAATCCTTTGGGTATATACCCAGTAATGGGATGGCTGGGTCAAATGATATTTCTAGTTCTAGATCCTTGAGGAATCGCCACACTGTTTTCCATAATGGTTGAACTCGTTTACAATCCCACCAACAGTGTAAAAGTGTTCCTATTTCTCCACATCCTCTCCAGCACCTGTTGTTTCCTGATTTCTTAATGATCGCCATTCTAACTGGTGTGAGATGGTATCTCATTGTGGTTTTGATTTGCATTTCTTTGATGGTGAGTGATGATGAGCATTTTTTCATGTGTCTGTTGGCTATATGAATGTCTTCTTTTGAGAAGTGTCTATTCATATCCTTTGCCCACTCTTTGATGGAGTTGTTTGTTTTCTTCTTGTAAATTTGATTGAGTTCTTTATAGCTTCTGGATATTAGCCCTTTGTCAGATGAGTAGATTGCAATAATTTTCTTCCATTCTGTAGGTTGCCTGTTCACTCTGATGGTAGTTTCTTTTGCTGTGCAGAAGCTCTTTAGTTTAATTAGTTCCCATTTCTCCATTTTGGCCTTTGTTGCCATTGCTTTTGGTGTTTTAGACATGAAGTCCTTGCCCATGCCTCTGTCCTGAATGGTATTACCTAGGTTTTCCTCTAGGGTTTTTATGGTTTTAGATCTAACATTTAAGTCTCTAATCCATCTTGAATTAATTTTCGTATAAGGAGTAAGGAAAGGATCCAGTTTCAGCTTTCTACTTATGGCTAGCCAATTTTCCCAGCACCATTTATTAAATAGGGAATCCTTTCCCCATTTCTTGTTTTTGTCAGGTTTGTCAAAGATCAGATGGTTGTAGATGTGTGATATTATTTCTGAGGGTTCTGTTCTGTTCCATTGGTCTATATCTCTGTTTTGGTACCAGTACCATGCTGTTTTGGTTACTGTAGCCTTGTAGTATAGTTTGAAGTCAGGTAGTGTGATGCCTCCAGCTTTGTTCTTTGGGTTAGGATTGTCTTGGCAATGTGGGATCTTCTTTGGTTCCATACGAACTTTAAAGTAGTTTTTTTTTTCCAATTCTGTGAAGCAGGTCATTGGTAGCTTAATGGGGATGGCATTGAATCTATAAATTACCTTGGGCAGTATGGCCGTTTTCAAAATATTGATTCTTCCTATCCATGAGCATGGTATGTTTTTCCATTTGTTTGTGTCCTCTTTTATTTTGCTGAGGAGTAGTTTGTAGTTCTCCTTGAAGAGGTCCTTTACATCCCTTGTAAGTTGGATTCCTAGGTATTTTATTCTCTTTGAAGCTATTGTGAATGGGAGTTCATTCATCATTTGGCTCTCTGTTTGTCTGTTACTGGTGTATTAGAATGCTTGTGATTTTATTTTGTATCCTGAGACTTTGCTGAAGTTGCTTATCAGCTTAAGAAGATTTTGGGCTCAGATTGTGGGGTTTTCTAAATATACAATCATGTCATCTGTAAACAGGGACAATTTGACTTCTTCTTTTCCTAACTGAATACCCTTGATTTCTTTCTCTTGCCTGATTACCCTAGCCAGAACTTCCAACACGATGTTGAATAGGAGTGGTGAGAGAGGTCATCCCTGTCTTGTGCCAGTTTTCAAGGGGAATGCTTCCGGTTTTTGTCCATTCAGTATGATATTGGCTGTGGGTTTGTCATAAATAGCTCTTATTATTTTGTGATACATTCCATCAATACCGAATTTTTTGAGAGTTTTTAGCATGAACGGCTGTTGAATTTTGTCAAAGGCCTTTTCTACATCTATTGAAATAATCACGTGGTTTTTGTCTTTGGTTCCATTTATATGCTGGATTACGTTTATTGATTTCCGTATGTTGAACCAGCCTTGCATCCCAGGGATGAAGCCCATTTGATCATTGTGGATAAGCTTTTTGATGTGCTGCTGGATTTGGTTTGCCAGTATTTTATTGAGGATTTTTGCCTCAATGTTCATCAGGAATATTAGTCTAAAATTCTCTTTTTGTGTTGTATCTCTGTCAGGCTTTGGTATCAGGATGATGTTGGCCTCATAAAATGAGTTAGGGAGGATTCCCTCTTTTTCTATTGATTGAAATAGTTTCAGAAGGAACAGTACCCACTCCTCTTTGTACCTCTGCAAGAATTTGGCTGTGAATCTGTCTGGTCCTGGAATTTTTTTCTTTGGTAGACTATTAATTATTGCCTCAATTTCAGAGCCTGCTATTGGTCTATTCAGGGATTCAACTTCTTCCTGATTTAGTCTTCGGAGAGTGTAAGTGTCCAGGAAATTATCCATTTCTTCTAGGTTTTATAGTTTATTTGCATAGAGGTGTTTATAGTATGACAGTTTGCATTTCTGTGGGGTCAGTGGTGATATCCCCTTTATCATTTTTTATTATTTCTATTTGATTATTTCTCTCTTTTCTTCTTTATTAGTCTTGCTAGCGGTCTGTCAATTTTATTGATCTTTGCAGAAAACCAGCTCCTGGATTCATTGATTTTTTGAAGGGTTTTTTTGTGTCTCTATCTCCTTCAATTCTGCTCTGATCTTAGTTATTTCTTGCCTTCTGCTAGCTTTGGAATGTGTTTGCTCTTGCTTCTTTAGTTCTTTTAATTGTGATGTAAGGGTGTCAATTTTAGATCTTTCCTGCTTTCTCCTGTGGTCATTTAGTGCTGTAAATTTTCCTCTACACACTTCTTTAAGTGTGTCCCAGAGATTCTGGTATGTTGTATCTTTGTTCTCATTGGTTTCAAAGAACATCATTATTTCTGCCTTCATTTCGTTATGTACTCAGTAGTCATTCAGGAGCAGCTTGTTCAGTTTCCATGGAGTTGAGTGGTTTTGATTGAGTTTCTTTTTCCGGAGTTCTACTTTGATTGCACTGTGGTCTGAGAGACAATTTATTATAATTTCTGTTATTTTTCATTTGCTGAGGAGTGCTTTACTTCCAACTATGTGGTCAATTTTGGAATAAGTGTGATGTGGTGCTGAGAAGAATGTATATTCTGTGGATTTGGTGTGGAGAGTTCTATAGATATATATTAGGTCCGCTTTATGAAGAGTTGAGTTCAATTCCTGGATATCCTTGTTAACTTTCTGTCTCATTGATCTGTCTAATGTTGACAGTGGGGTGTTAAAGTCTCCCATTTTTATTGTATGCGAGTCTAAGTCTCTTTGTAAATCTCTAAGGACTTGCTTTATCAATCTGGGTGCTCCTGTTTGGGGTGCATATATATTTAGGATAGTTAACTCTTCCTGATGAATTTATCCCTTTACCATTATATAATGGCCTTCTTTGTCTCTTTTGATCTTTGTTGGTTTAAAGTCTGTTTTATCAGAGACTAGGATTGCAACCCCTGCTCTTTTTTATTTTCTATTTGCTTGGTAGATCTTCCTCCATCCCTTTATTTTGAGCCTATGTGTGTCTCTGCATGTGAGATGGGTCTCCTGAATATAGCAAACTGATAGGTCTTGACTCTTTATCCAATTTGCCAGTCTGTGTCTTTTAATTAGACAATTTAGTCCATTTACATTTAAGGTTAATATTGTTATGTGTGAACTTGATCCTGTCATTATGATATTAGCTGGATATTTTGCTCGCTAGTTGATGCAGTTTCTTCCTAGCCTTGATGGATTTTGCATTTTGACATGTTTTTGCAATGGCTGGTAACTGTTCGTCCTTTCCATGTTTATTGCTTCCTTCAGTATCTCTTGCAGGGCAGTCCTGGTGGTAAAAAAAATCTCTAAGCATTTGCTTGTCTGTAAAGGATTTTATTTCTCCTTCACTTATGAAACTTAGTTTGGCTGGATATGAAATTCTGGGTTGAAAATTCTTTAAGAATGTTGAATATTGGCCCCCACTCTCTTCTGACGTGGAGAGTTTCTGCCGAGAGATCTGCTGTTAGTCTGATGGGCTTCCCTTTGTGGGTAATCCGACCTTTCTCTCTGGCTGCCCTTAGCATTTTTTTTCTTCATTTCAACTTTGGTGCATCTGACAATTATGTGTCTTGGAGTTGCTCTTCTCGAGGAGTATCTTTGTGGTGTTCTCTGTATTTCCTGAATTTGAATGTGACCTGCCTTACTAGATTGGGGAAGTTCTCCTGGATGATATCCTGCAGAGTGTTTTCCAACTTGGTTCCATTTTCCCCATCACTTTCAGGCACACCAATCAGATGTAGATTTGTTTTTTTCACATAATCCCATATTTCTTGGAGGCTCTGTTCATTTCTTTTTACTCTTTTTTTTCCACACTTCTCTTCTCACTTCATTTCATTCATTTGATCTTCAATCGCTGATACTCTTTCTCCCAGTTAATTGAGTTGGCTAGAGAAGCTTGTGCACTTCTCATGTAGTTCTCGTGTTTTGGTTTTCATCTCTATCAGTTCTTTTAAAGGTTTCTCTGTAGTTATTCATTCATCCATTCTTTTTTCAAGGTTCTTAGTTTATTTGCACTGGTTACGTAGTTCCTCCTTTAGCTCTGAGAAGTTTGATTGACTGAAGCCTTCTTCTCTCAATTCATCAAAGTCATTCTCTGTCCAGCTTTCATTGCTGGTGATGAGCTGTGTTCCCTTTGAGGGGCAGATGGGCTCTGATTTTTGAATTTCCAATTTTTCTGCACTGCTTTTTCCCCATTTTTGTGGTTTTATCTACCTTTGGTCTTTGATGATGGTGATGTACTAATGGGGTTTTGGTGTGGGTGTCCTTTCTGTTTGTTAGATTTCCTTCTAATAGTCAGGACCCTCAGCTGTAGGTCTGTTGGAGTTTGCTTGAGGTCCACTCCAGACCCTTTTTGCCTGTGTATCAGCAGCATAGGCTGCAGAAGAAATATTGCTGAGCAGCCAATGTTGCTGTCTGATTCTGGCTCTGGAAGCTTCGTTTTAGGGGTGTACCCTGCTGTGTGAGGTGTGACGTGTCAATCTCCACCTAGTGGGGAATGTCTCCCAGTCAGGCTACTCAGGGATCAGGGACCCAATTGAGCATGCAGTCTGTCCGTTCTCAGATCTCAACCTCCATGCTGGGAGATCCACTGCTCTCTTCAAAGCTGTCAGACAGGGGCATTTACCTCTGCCAAGGTTTCTGCTGCTTTTTGGTTAGCTATGCCCTATCCCCAAAGGTGGAGTCTACAGAGGCAGGCCGGTCTCCTTGAGCTGTGGTGGGCTCCACCCAGTTTGAGCTTCCTGGAGGCTTTGTTTACCTACTTAAGCCCAGCAATGGTGGGCACCCCTCCCCCAGCCTCACTGCCACCTCACAGTCAGATCTCAGACTGCTGTGCTAGCAATGAGGGAGGCTCTGTGGGCATGGGACCCTCTGGGCCAGGTGTGGGATATAATCTCCTGGTGTGCCGTTTGCTAAGACTCTTGGTAAAGTGCAGTATTAGGGTGGGAGTTACCTGATTTTCCAGGTGTTGTGTGTCTCAATTTCCTTTGGCTAGGAAAAGGAATTCCCTTCTCCCTTGTGCTTCCCAGGTGAGGTGATATCTCACCCTACTTCAGCTCTTGCTGGACGGGCTGCACCCGCAGATCAGCGCCAACTGTCTGACACGCCCCAGTGAGATGGACCTGGTACCTCAGTTGAAAATGCAGAAATCGCCCGTCTTCTGTGTTGCTCACGCTGGGAGCTGCAGGCCTGAGCTGTTCCTATTCGGTCATCTTGGGTGCACCCCCCAGTATAATTTCAAGTATTATTTATGTCTAATTAAGTACCACTAAATATCTAATCAAATATCATCAATATTTGATTATTTAAAAGGAATACATTATGGCAGTGTATCATAACATGGAGAAATACATATTTACTCTTTGTATGATCAAAATAAATACTTAGATATTAATAAATATCCCCAAATTAAAGGTTGAGTTGTTTTCAAATAATAATGTCTATGTTGTGGTGGCTGAACATTTTATACTGCCTTTATGCCTGTCTGTTTTAGAAACCGACACACAATCCAAAATCCAAATGAATTAATATTATATAATCTAAGCAGTATTTTCTGGCTAGTAATTTGTTGTAAATAACTTAATATTTTGTAGATAAGTATTTCTTTATGCTCCTGTTCACATAGTAATAATGAGTTGGGTATAAGAAATTTTTCCAATAAATATGTTGTTTACTAAAAAGTCTTGCATTATATAGTAATTTGGATGAAAATGATTATAAACTTGAATTACAAATACCTTAAATTTCGAAGTCCACGTATATCTTTTTTAGCTGGGAGTCAGATATCTCCCTTTTCAGTTTTTTCTAACATGTATCAATTGTCGAAAGCCTTACTCAAGCTAGGAGGAGCAAAAGAATAAATTTTGTCTTCAAAATCTAGGAGTTCACAGAGATGGCAAGGCCTGTCAGCCTACTACTGCAGTTACATTTTAATGCCACTATGGTGTACCTAATGACAGCAGATTGAACAGATTGACAAGTGTATTTTAACTGTGAAGTGAAACACATGCTGATCTAAGTTCTATAAAATTTGCAGTGGGTACTCCAGGCTTGGGCCTTAATAGTACTAGTTTGCTAACTCTATTCACATGATCTTAGTAGAGCAGGAACTAGGGAGAGGCAAGTGACTTGCCTAGGAAATAAAGTTTAAAGAGTTACTTGCTTTCACATCCCTTCAAGTGCCAAACCTCACTGTACAACTGTGATGTTGATAGATAGTGTATCAACACATAGGTATGGCAAGAAAATTAGTCTTAATAAATCTAAAGGAATACAAAAAATATCATATATGTTCCTCAACCCTCACAAAACTAAATAGAAATCAACAACATAATTGTTTCTAGAAATCTTAACGTATCTGGAAATTATTATAAACAATAAATTTCTGAAATAACTTGAGAGTAAAGAAGAAAAAGAAGGCCGAGCGCGGTGGCTCAAGCCTGTAATCCCAGCACTTTGGGAGGCCAAGACGGGTGGATCATCAGGTCAGGAGATAGAGACCATCCTGGCTAACACGGTGAAACCCCGTCTCTACTAAAAAATACAAAAAACTAGCTGGACGAGGTGGCCGGTGCCTGTAGTCCCAGCTACTCGGGAGGCTGAGGCAGGAGAATGGCGTGAACCTGGGAGGCGGAGCTTGCAGTGAGCTGAGATCCGGCCACTGCACTCCAGCCTGGGCAACAGAGCCAGACTCCATCTCAAAAAACAAAGAAGAAAAAGAATAATATGGAAGCTTATGAAAAGTTATGAAATGTAACTAAAACAGTGCTTAGCTAAAACAGTGCTTATACTGTGCCTAAGCACTTATAACATTGCTTATAGTCCCAAGTTTCTACACCAGAAAAATAACTCTCAAATCAATATTTTAAGCTTCAGCCTTAAATAAATGGAAAAAAGAACACATTAAATGAAAAGCATACAAACGAAAGAGAACAGTCAGATTTGTACAGAAATCATTAAAACTTCTTAGAGAAAATCAATGAAACAAAAAATTGATTTTTGAGGAAAACAAAATGGACAAATCTTTAGTCGGAATGAACAAGGAAAAAATACAAGGAAAGACACAAGTAAATAAAGCAAGCATTGAAAGTGAGGACTCATTAATGACCACTCAAAATTTAAAAGATTATAAGGAGATAACGTGAACAACATTAGGCCAACAAATGTGACGACTTAGATGAAATAAATAAATTCTTAAATATATGTAAATTACTAAAAATGCCTCAAGGAAAAATGGAAAATTCATATAGGCCTGCCAGATATTTAAGAGATTAGTACCAATTCTCACCAACTGGCACTAATCTCTTAAAAGAAGAGAAAAGAAAAAAGAGAAGAGAAAGGAACACTTCTGAAGTCATGCTATCAGGCCAGTATTACCCTCATACCAAAACCAAAGACAAAGCTGCCACAAGAAAACTAAAGACCAATATCGCTTATGAATAAAGATAGAAAATCTCAGCCAAAATATGAGAAAATTGAATCCAATCACATTTAAAAATATTTTTCTATCCTGATAAAGTACAATTTTTTCCCAGGATTGAAGATAATTTTGATATCTGAAAGTCAATTAATGTAATATACCATATTAATATAATAAAGGACAAAGCCTACATAATCATCACAATAGTTGCAGGAAAATCATATCACAAAATCTAACACCTGTTCATTATAAAAACTCTCAACAAATTAGAAATAGAAAAACAATCTTTCAGCCTGATGAAAAGCATCTATGACAAATGTCTAGGGAACATCATCCTAAAGGTGTCAGGATGACATCTTTTCTCTTTCTCCGAAGAATTAGGAAACAAGACAATGATATCTACTTTCACCATTTCTATTTAACACTGGAACATAGGAGGTTCCAGGCTATTTGTTAGACACACACACACACACACACACACACACACACACACACACACACGGACATATTGGTTGAAAGGAAAGCAGTAAAACTGTCTTTATTCACAAATTACATAATCTAATATGTAGAAAATCCTAAGGAATCCCCCTAGTAACCGGGTTTATAAAGTTTTCAGATTACAAGCTAATATACACAAGTCATTTGCCTTTCTCTATATATTAAAAACAATATTTCAAGGCTGGGTGTGGTGGCTCACACCTGTAATCCCAGCACTTTGGGAGGCCGAGGTGGGCAGATCACAAGGTCAGGAGTTCGAGACCAGCCTGGCCAACATAGTGAAACCCCATCTCTACTAAAAATACAAAAATTACCCAGGCATGGTGGTGCATGCCTGTGGTCCCAGCTACTTGGGAGGCTGAGGCAGGAGAATCACTTGAACGCAGGAGGCTGAGGTTGTGGTGAGCTGAGATCGCGCCACTGCACTTCAGCCTGGGTAACACAGTGAGACTCTGACTGAAAAAAATAAATAAATAAAAATAAAATTCAAAAATAAAATTAAGAAAGCAATTCTAGTTACAAGACCATCAAAATGCTTAGATATGAATTTAACAAATAAATGCAAGACTTTAACTTAAAGCTATGCAACAATGTTGAGAAAATTGCAAGAATAGTAAAAAAGATGGAGATACGTTGCATATTCATTGATTGAATTCAATCTTGTCAGGATGGAAATTTTTCCCAATTGTATCTATTGATTTAATAAAATTCCTAATAATATTCCAGCAGGCTTTTTGTAGAAATTGACAAGCTCATAGAAAAATTTATAGGAAGCTACAAAAACAATCCATAGCATAGCTAAAATGATTTTTGGAAAAAAAGAAGGAAAGGTTGAATGACTACCCAATTTCAAAACCTACCATATAGCTATATGCATTATGTATTTTTCTGGTCAGTGGATTATTGCACATAAAAAGGCATATAAATCAGGAAAAAATAATTGATATGCCAGAAATCAACTTTCATATTTATCATAGGTCAGTTTTAACAGTCGCTAAACAAACAAACAAATGAGGAAAGGACAGTCTTAAAAGAAAAAAGTGTCATAACAATTCTATGTGTATATGTGAACCACATAATCTAAATAATTATCCCACATCATATAAAAAATAAATCAAATGGATTAGGAATCTAAACAGAGGAGCTGAAATTATAAAATATATTAAAATTATAAAATATATTAAAATGTCTTCATGACCTTGGGTTAGGCAAAATATTATTAGACACCAATTATATGACACCAAAAGATATGATATAAAAATGACAAAATGGACTTAATTAAATAAAGGAAAAGTTAATAAATTGGGTTTCATTCAATAAAAACTTTTGCTATCCAAATGTCAACAAGTGAGAAAATGGAAAGGCAAGGCAAGGAGAAAATACTTTCAAGTATTTTCATAAAGGACTTTTATTCAATATATACAAAGAACCCACTCAAAGAATGTTCTGAATCATAAGAAAGCTGATAGCTCAATTTAAAAATAGTTAATAGATTTAAATAGACATGTCATTTTTGAAGATACACACATGAGTAATACACATACCAGAAGATGCTCAAAATAATTAGTCATTAGTGAATGCAAATTGAAGCCACAGTGAGATACAATTGTACATTCACTAGAATGACTACAATAAAGAAAACGGACAATATCAAATCTTGGCAAGAATGTGGAGAAACATAAATCTGACACATTGCTGATGAGAATGTTAATATGGCACAGCTAGTTTGGAAAACAGGTTAGCAGTTTCCTAAAATGTTAAACATGAATATTCCATAAAATCCAGCAATTCCACTCCTGGGAATCTTTTCAAGAAATATGAAAATATCTATTCCCTCAAATAATTGTATATGAATTCATGATTCATAGGAACCAAAAATTGAAAACAGATGTCCACTGAAGGATGAATGGATTGACAAAATGTTGTGTATATTGTGAATTATTCTTTAGCAATATAAAGTACCAACTACTCATACATGATACAATATGAAAATTCTTTTTAAAAAATGCTATGCAAAAGAAGTCAATCACAAAAGACCACATACTCCATCATACCTTTCTAATGAAATGCCTGGAAGTGGGTTTGGGTACAAAGATTGACAACAACAGAGCTCTTCTCTGGGTAATGGAATTTTGCTAAAACTGCATTCTGATGATGCTTGAGTAGCTCTATACATTTGCAAAATTTATTGAATTGTAGAATTGCAGTGAATGAATTTTATAATATATAACTTACACTGCAATAAATTTGTTAAAGAAAAATATTTCATGAACTCTAGAGAAATTTTCTAGAATGTTTTGCTACATACCTATGTTCATTTCTTCTTTCCTTCCTTCCTTTTATGTCTTTCTTGTGTGTGATTTTTTAAGGTCCATTCTGTGAGGTGTCAACAAAACCTTGTGTTTCTCTGCTCTGTTGGAAAAGAGGAATTTGCCCAAATAGCAGCTCTGCTTACACTTATGAATGCCCAAAAGGATCTTCCAGCCAAAATGGTGAAACTGATGTCAGTGAGTGTTCATTAATACTGTGTGAGAATGGTACCGACGGCATCAAAGTATCAAATGTAAGTCTCAATCTAACATACAAGTGAGTGGTTTCAAATTTTTTTTACTATTACCAAGCAATTTGAAAAGAATAAATAATTAGAATTCTCAATAAGGTAGTTTAATTGTTAAACTCAGAAAAGCAAGACTAATCTACTTATTTTAGTTTTTCCTATTTATATAGGAAAAAATTTGCTCTTCCATTGGTATTCTGCCTTTTAAAAGAATATAAATTTGTATACTCTTCATTTTTACTTACTGCATTTTGTTCATCTTTTAGTTATTCAATATTGTTATACTTTAACTTTTCATTTTAACATTTGAATAAATAAGAGTAGGAAATATTTTGTTAGCAGTTCTCACAAATTACTGTCTTTCAATTTAGACTCATATTTATCATTAATTCTTTAAAGAAATTTAAGAGTTTATTTTTCCAACCTCCTGAACGTTTTGTTACTAACACTCTGAAAAGAATTTTTTTTCCCTGGAGAACTGTCTATTTTATCAAAAAAAAATTGCTGAACTTTTGCTGAGAAGAATTAGTTAAATTATATAGAACATAATATACAGATAAAAGCTTATAGAAGAACATTTTTTACTCCACCTGAAATTACTTCTACCATGCGCAAAGATTTGTTACCAATGTACAATATACTAGACCCAAATATTTGGAGATACAGGGGCAAAGAGCAATAATACATGCTTCTTCTGAAAATCAAGGAAACTATTATTGTAGTAGGCAGACTATGCCCCTCATCCTGCACCAAAAGATAAAATAAAAATAAAATGAATAAACATGTCTATGCACTAATCCTGGGAATATGTGCCTGTGCTATGTTACCCAGCAAGAGGAAATTAAGATTGCAGATGGAATAAAGGCTGCTAATCAGCTGATGTTATCCTGGATTATTTGGGTGGATCCAGTGTAATCACAGGGGTCCTTTAAAATAGAGGAGAGAGATGGAAGAATCAGAGTCAAAGGGAGATTCGATGATGTAATGAGGCTGGTTTTAAACATGGGGGAAGGGACCATAAAAAAAAAAAAATGAATGCAGCTTCTAGAATAAGCTGGAAAAGTGAGGGGAACATTTTCCTGCAGAGCCTACAGAAGGGACACAGCAGACATCTTGGTTTTAGCCTTCTGAAACTTTTCAGACTTATGACCTCTGGAACTCTAAGAAAATGATTTGTTGTTGTTGTTGTTGCTTTAAGCTACTAAGTTTGTAATAATTTGCTATATAAATAAAAAGTTGTTATATAAATAAAAAACTAGTACAATAATCTATGAAGAACTATTAATAGTATCATTTAAAATGTTTTGCTTTTAAACTTGAAAATAATGAACAATTGAACACATTCTTTAACTTTACTAGTTAAAGGAATCTTAAGATGTGACTTTTAACGGATGTGTGCTTAACTATTAATTCATAGAAGTACTTTAATTCTATTTTCCTTCTTAGCCACAACCCTAAACATGATTTCTCCATGTGGCCTGAACTTCCTGAGAGCATGGTGGCTGGGTTCAAAGAGCAAGAACCCTAAGATAATTAGATAGAATCTATATGGCGTTTAAAGCATCTTTTTATCCATGGTCACAATCCTGCTTACATTCAAGAGGAAGGGAATGTAGACCCTGACTCATAATAGAGGAGTTTTGATTTCACATAGCAGGAAGACTGTGTGAGATTGGAGAAGGTGTTGTGACATTTTGGAAAATAGAATCTGCCACAATGTTGACAGATAATTTCTACTCCAAGTTCATGAAAATAGTTTTAGCCCTTCTCCAGGTAAGAACCTATTCATTACCTTTAAAATATCCAAACTACTTTGTAAAAATGTTTTTTAATCTTTCGTAGGATGTTATGTGCATCTGTTCACCAATATTTACAGATTTGCTTTGTAAGAGCATTCAAACATCATGTGAGTCATTTCCTTTGATGAATAATGCTACATTTAAGAAATGTGAAAAAGATTATCATTGCAGGTATGATTAATTTTCTGTTTATTTTTAATATAAAATATATGGATTTTTAAATCATGTGAATAAAAATATAATGATGTTCTGGTTTTAACCCTAACTTTTACTTAATTATATATAATATTCTATTTTAATTTAAAGTAAAATTTTGTTCCATGTTTTGGGTTAATTGTTATGGTATTAATTTAAAATAAATATTTGAGAAATTATCAAGCATAGTTTAGGTGTACGGTTATAAAACAAATACTTTGTTTCATAATGGAGGTTTTAATATAACCAAATAATAATTGAAGGTCTAGAAAGAAAAGAGAGATGTATGTCTCCATAGCATTATTTCTATTATACACATAGTGTTGAAATATTTTAAAATAATAGAATAACTATTTCTTCCTGTATTTCACAGACCTCAGCAGATAAATATTAGTTAGGGTCTTTAGGCAGACTTTTAGGAATTCATTATTTCTTTAAGTAATAATTTTCCACAGATTACTCATTTATAAATGGCAGAAGTGACCTAAATATCTGGGCATATAATTTAGTCAATTTTAAATAGCTTTATAGACATTTTCTCACATCATTAAGAAATACAATTTGTACCCTTCACACTTGCTTGACTTTTATCTGGCTGCTTAAAGTAAATTCTGTTGGGCATTATTGAAAAGCAGTAAGTAGCCTCAAAATTTTAGAATAATTCATAAAAGCAGAAAATTAACATGTGCGGTACAGAATAGCCTTGGAACACACTGAAAAGAAACTTAGAATATGCATCCACTTCACACTGTACAATACTTTAATCTATTTCAAAGGAATCCAAATTTAAAGGTTTTTTTTTTTTTTTTTTTAACCTTTTGAAATGTGACTTTTTTCAAAAGAAATGACAATAAACCTCATCATTATATCAAGATACTGAAAACTCTAACCCATTCGGTCAAATTTTTGCATACCTTCAATCGTGTATTAATTCATCAGTAAACCTAAATGCTATCCCTTTAAAAACATTTACTTTTAATTTACAATTCTATTTCTATGCCTTAATATGCTAGTATATTAGTGAATGTACTTAGAAAAGTGATCAACTTAAAAAACAAACAAACAAACAAAAAAAAACAGACACATCTCCTCTACAAACATAAAACTGACTGATTAGAAAGAAAATTGCTAACTCTGGCTCAGGTGAAATAATTGAGATATAATAAATATTAATTAAGTGTGAAGTTGAAAAATAATGACAGGAAATTAATCCTGAAATCTATTTTTCTGTTCTCATATGAGTCAAAGAATATTAGTGAATATAATAATAAATAAAAACGACTTGACTTCAATGCTTTTATGTTAAGGATTTATCTGTGTGTTACTAACTTATGAGGTATGTTTTCTGAGGTCAGTGACTCTAACACTTTGAAATTAGAACTTCTTGAAGAACTAAAGTACCAATGGTTGTTCCTTGTCTCTAGTGTTTATAATTTAATAGGTCTGGAATGAGGATTGCAAATGTACCTTTCCAACAAAGTCGTAAGTGATGCTGATGCTCCTGATCTAGAGACGCCATACTTTGAGAACTGTTAGTCAAGATGAGCTTGGCCTTAAACAGCATCAATGTGGGAAATTGTCTTATACCTTCCACCTAGTTTAACTATTCTTTTCTACTGAAGTTTTGCTCTTCTGAATTTGGGAGAAAAAATATGTGTTAAGGTGAAAAGGAGTCAAATGTGGAAAGGAGAAGAATAGAGTGATTATGATGATATTAGTTTCCTACCTGAATATATGCTATTGATCTAAATTTATATGGGTAGATGAGAGAGAAACTGAAGCAGAATTACCTCCTTGAGAAAGACAGTGAAACATTGGTTATGGAAATTTTTATTTGGTACCTAGTAACTTAAAGCAATACAATTAGAAAGAAATTAATTTTCTCCTGTAGTTAAAAATCAGAAAATTCCTTACCACCTAGAAGACTGAAAGCTTTAGGTGTCTATGGGAAGTTAGCATAAAAATGTTATTATTATGAGCAGAAAGAGTTGTAAAGTATCAAAAGTGGCAAAGCTGGGAGCAGGTAGCACACAAGTAGAGCCTGATAGGAAAGGAAAAGGAATAATTGATGTCTTGGAGGTATCAGACAGATTGAATACAATTTTGGCGACTCTCTTAAATTACAGAAGAATGATTTGATTGTTTATGTAATACTTTGGATAATAATTTGAAAATAATATGGAGTTTGTGAAATACAACAATTGCAAAAAATGCAACAAATATTTAAAAAAGGATAGTTGACCAGTATTTGGGTGGTGGTTTAGCCATCGAAATACTAGGAATTCCTAGATAATTCCTCTAACTCTTCTCTAGCATTACTGCTCTCCATCTACAAAAGTGAGATAACTTTTTCACCCCCTACTTGCTTGTTTGGCCCTAGAAGGTAAATTTTTTCAAGGTATATTTGGCACTTTTGCAAGTTGATACTTTAACCATTTGGAAGAAAGTCTGCACTTAAGATTAACAATGAAACTCCTACTAGGGGTTTTAAAGGGAAATGAAAGCCACACTCTACAGTGACACTAAGAAACTGTGTTGCAGCATGTAATTGTGCAACTGGAGGTCATTTTGCAACCATGAAGTTCAGCAAGGAGACAAAGCCAAAACAGATATACATCTGAAAGGATTAAAAACAGAGCCAGAACAATGATCAATTTCTTTATGAAGAAAGAACTGCCTATAGACAGTTTAACAATATGAGCCAATAATTCCCTGCATTGGTTTAGTCTGTTTGAGTTAGGATTATGTTATTTATAACTGAAAACTTTCCACGTAAATATGCTGAAATTCTTTACAAACCACTAAGTTAGATTACTCACGTATTGTAAATGGTTAATCTTTAGCCATACAAGTAGTTTTGTTGCGCACTAAATTATTAGTTATCTATTAAAAGAAAATCAAATATTTTTGTAATATTGCTGACTACTTTATGAAAATGATTTTGAATTACTAGAAAAACCTACTCTACTGTAAGATATTCAAGAAGAATGTGTTTTGTTCATTTTTGTATTTCTTTTTACTCTTTTTTCTCCACGCTTCTCTACTCACTTCATTTCATTCATTTGATCTTCAATCGCTGATACTCTTTCTTCCAGTTAATTGAGTTGGCTACAGAAGCTTGTGCACTTGTCACGTAGTTCTCGTGTTAATGTTATGGTTTTCATCTCTATCAGTTCTTTTAAGGTCTTCTCTGCATTGATTACTCTAGTTATCCATTCATCCATTCTTTTTTCAAGATTTTTAGTTTATTTGCACTGGTTACGTAGTTCCTCCTTTAGCTCTGAGAAGTTTGATCGACTGAAGCCTTCTTCTCTCAATTCGTCAAAGTCATTCTCCGTCCTGCTTTGTTCTGTTGCTGGCGATGAGCTGCGTTCCTTTGGAGGGGGAAATGCGCTCTGATTTTTTGAATTTCCAGTTTTTCTGCACTGCTTTTTCCCCATCTTTGTGGTTTTTATCTACCTTTGGTCTTTGATGATGGTGAGGCACTGATGGGGTTTTGGTGTGGGTGTCCTTTCTGTTTGTTAGATTTCCTTCTAATAGTCAGGACCCTCAGCTGTAGGTCTGTTGGAGTTTGCTTGAGGTCCACTCCAGACCCTTTTTGCCTGGGTATCAGCAGCGGAGGCTGCAGAAGATAGAATATTGCTGAGCAGCCAATGTTGCTGTCTGATTCTGGCTCTGGAAGCTTCGTGTCAGGGGTGTACCCCACTGTGTGAGGTGTGAGGTGTCAGTCTCCACCTAGTAGGGGAGGTCTCCCAGTCAGGCTACTCAGGGGTCAGGAACCCGCTTGAGCATGCAGTCTGTCCGTTCTCAGATCTCAACCTCCATGCTGGGAGATCCACTGCTCTCTTCAAAGCTGTCAGACAGGGGCATTTACCTCTGCCAAGGTTTCTGTTGCTTTTTGTTTAGCTATGCCCTGTCCCCAGAGGTGGAGTCTACAGAGGCAAGCCGGCCTCCTTGAGCTGTGGTGGGCTCCACCCAGTTTGAGCTTCCTGGAGGCTTTGTTTACCTACTTAAGCCCAGCAATGGTGGGCACCCCTCCCCCAGCTTCACTGCCACCTCACAGTCAGATCTCAGACTGCTGTGCTAGCAATGAGGGAGGCTCCATGGGCATGGGACCCTCTGGGCCAGGTGTGGGATATAATCTCCTGGTATGCCGTTTGCTAAGACTCTTGGTAAAGTGCAGTATTAGGGTGGGAGTTACCCCGATTTTTCAGGTGTTGTGTGTCTCAATTTCCTTTGGCTAGGAAAAGGAATTCCCTTCTCCCTTGCGCTTCCCAGGTGAGGTGATGCCTCGCCCTGCTTCAGCTCTTGCTGGACGGGCCGCACCCGCGGACCAGCGCCAACTGTCCGACACGCCCCAGTGAGATGGACCCTGTACCTCAGTTGAAAATGCAGAAATCTCCCGTCTTCTGGTTGCTCACGCTGGGAGCTGCAGGCCTGAGCTGTTCCTATTCGGTCATCTTGGGTGCACCCCCCAGTATAATTTCAAGTAATATTTATGTCTAAATAAGTACCACTAAATATCTAATCAAATATCATCAATATTTGATTATTTAAAAGGAATACATTATGGCAGTGTATCATAACATGGAGAAATACATATTTACTCTTTGTATGATCAAAATAAATACTTAGATATTAATAAATATCCCCAAATTAAAGGCTGAGTTGTTTTCAAATAATAATGTCTATATTGTGGTGGCTGAACATTTTATACTGCCTTTATGCCTGTCTGTTTTAGAAACTGACGCACAATCCAAAATCCAAATGAATTAATATTATATAATCTAAGCAGTGTTTTCTGGCTAGTAATTTGTGATAAATAGCTTACTATTTTGTAGATAAGTATTTTTTTATGCTCCTATTCACATAGTAAGAAATGAGTTGGGAATAAGAAATTTTTCCAATAAATATGTTGTTTACTAAAAAGTCTTGCATTATATAGTAATTTGGATGAAAATGATTATAAACTTGAATTACAAATACCTTAAATTTCGAAGTCCACGTATACCTTTTTAGCTGGGAGTCAGATATCTCCCTTTTCAGTTTTTTGTAACATTTATCAATTGTCCACAGCCTTACTCAAGCTAAGAGGAGTAAAAGAATAAATTTTGTCTTCAAAATCTAGGAGTTCACAGAGATGGCAAGGCCTGTCAGCTGCGTTCCTTTGGATGGCAGCTTTGTTTACCTACTTAAGCCTCAGCAATGGCGGGCGCCCCTCTCCCAGCCTCGCTGCTGCCTCTCTCCCAGCCTCGCTGCTGCCTTGCAGTTAGATCTCAGACTGCTGTGCTAGCAATGAGGGAGGCTCCATGGGCGTGGGACCCTCTGGGGCAGGTGTGGGATATAATCTCCTGGTGTGCCCTTTGCTAAGACCCTTTGTAAAGCGCAGTATTAGGGTTGGAGTTACCCATTTTTCCAGGTGTTGTGTGTCTCAGTTTCCCTTGGCTAGGAAAAGGGATTCCCTTCCCCCTTGCACTTCCCAGGTGAGGTGATGCCTCGCCCTGCTTCAGCTCCCTGGTCGGGCGGCACCAGCTGACCAGCGCCGATTGTCCGGCACTCCCCAGTGAGATGAACCTGGTACCTCAGTTGAAAATGCAGAAATCACCTGTCTTCTGTGTCGCTCACGCTGGGAGCTGGAGACTGGAGCTGTTCCTATTCGGCCATCTTGGACATGCCACCTCATTTTTGTATTTCTAAATTATTTTACTATGCTATGTATAGAATATTTTCTAACTAATTTATTTGATGCATTATGTAATTTATATGTAATAATTATTTTGTATCTTTATGATTGAAATAGAAGGTCTTGACTTGGGCTGTGACATTAAATGACTAATTTATTTAATTTAAAGAATATTTATATATTTTTCAGAAACTTTCCTACTCTAAGTAAAACTCTTCTGCAACCATTAAAAAGACCAAAAAAATTTAAAGAGACAAGAAACTATTTTCATAAGAAACTTACATTCTAGTAGGCAGATACTGCTTTAAATGATCACTCTGACTCAATTTTATTGAATAGAGTGTTGGTGTATGTTCTCAATGGAAAGGAGACCACTTAGAAAACTACTGTGACTATGTAGCCCAGAGTTGGTGGTGACTGACACTGCCATCGAGATGACTTGTGATTATGGTAATTAAGGATCAGATATGGAATATATTTCTAAGAATAATTCAATCTTTTGCTGAAAGATTAGATGTGAAGTAACATAAATAAGTCAAGGGTAACTCTAAGGTTGTTTGCTCAATTGAAAGGTTGGGAAATAAACCTAAACAGTTTTCTAATACCATTTCCAAAATAGAAAAGTCTGTAGAAAAAAGGGCCTGGTTGTCAGAAGAGGAAAACAAGATGTCAGTTTTGAAAGCATTAGACAAGACACCTATAAGAGCCAAGTAGAGATACTGAAGTAGATATCAAGTATGTTTCCATTTTAGAGAAATTATCAGGGCTAAATATATAAATTTGGAAACCAGTGCCAGAGACATGACATTTAAAACCAGGAAACTTGCTGTGCAGAAACCTTCATTTTAATTATATTCAATTTTGGTCTATTTTTGTTTTTGTTGCATTTCCTTTTGATAACTTAGTCATTAATTATTTGCCTAGGCCAGTGTCTGGAAGAATTTCTCTTAGTGTTTTTTTTTTTTTGTTTTTTTTCCTAGGATTTTTGTAATGACAGGTCTTATGTTTAAGTTTGTAATCTAACTTGAGTTAATTTTTGAATATGGTAAGAGATAGGGGTCTAGTTTTATTCTTCTGCATGTAATTCTTTATTTTTCCCAGCACTATTTATTGAATAGGATGTTCTTTCCCCAGTGTATATTTTTGTTGACTTTGTCAAAGATCAATTTGTTGTAGGTATGTGGTTCTCTATTCTGTTTCATGATTTTATGTGTCTATTTTTTATATCAATACCATGCTGTTTTGGTTATTGTAACCTTGTAGTATAATTTTAAGTCAACAGAATAAACAGACAACCTATAGAACAGGAGAAACATTTTCAAGGAAACCATCCATCGAAAGGCTAATATCCAGAATCTACAAGAAACTCAAGCACCTCAGTAAAGAAAAAATCAAATAACCCCACTAAAAGTCAGCAAAAGGCATGAAGAAATATTTTTTTATTTGAAGAAGACATACAAGCAGCCAACAAATATATAAAAAAAATGCTCAACATCTTTAATCATCAGATAAATACATAAAACCACAGTGATATGCCATTTTACACCAATCAGAATGGTTATTACTAAAAAGTCAAGAAACAACAGATGTTGACAAGGATACAGAGAGAAGGGTATGCTTACACACTGTTGATAGAAAAATAAATTAGTACATCTCTATGGAAAACAGTAGGAAGATTTCTCAAAGAGCTAAAAATAGAACTACCATTTGATCCAGCAATCCTACTACTGGATATCTACCCAAAAGAAAATAAATCATTATATCAAAATAGCATCTGCACTCATATGTTTATCACAGTACCATCCACAATAGCAAAGTCATGGAATCAGCCTAAGTGTCCATCAATGGATGACTGGATTAAAAACGACACACACACACACACACACACACACACACACACACACACCATGAAATACAACTTAGGCACCCAAAATAAAATCATATCTTTGTGTAGCATGGATGGAACTGGAGACCATTATCATAAATGAAATGACTCAGAACCAGAAAGTAAAAAGCCTAACTTTTCACTTAAAAGTGGGAACTAGACAATGGGTACACATTGACATACAGGGTAGAATAATAGATATTGGAGATTCTAAAAGGTGGGATGGTAGGAGAGGGTGTAAGAATGAAATATGTACTATTGGGTAAAATGTTCACTATTTGGGTTATGGGTACACTAAAAGCCCAGACGTCACCACTATGTAATATATCCATGTTAAAATAACAAAAAACAAGCAAACAAACAAACAAACACTACACTTGTAGTCCCTAAATGTAAAATAAATAAATAAATAAATAATAAATAAATAAATAAAGAAGTTAGCTTAGAAAAAATAGAAATCAAAACAGGTAACTCAATGAAATTACGTCACACTGAGCCCAGATAGGAACATGAGAAGGTTTTAGACTGAGACTTGGGACACTCATATTTGAGGGAGTTAATGGATTAGAATATGAGATTTAAAAGGACTCCATGAGTTAAGATGAGAAAAATACAGACAATTATTAGAGAAGCTAATAAACTGGCAACTAAGGAAAGTTCAAAATAGTTTATTTTTAGGTAGTAGTAGAAGTGGGTTGGGATATAGGGCACAAGCAGAGGAGTTAGCTTAGATAGGATGGCAGATGTTAAATGAATTGTAATGGAAGGAACAGTAGAATACGTTGCTTAAATGTGTGGTTGTTGAATCATTTGGAAAGTGTCTTCTGATGGACTCAGGTGAAATAAGCAGCAATGTCTGGTGAAATAGCAATCAAAGTGAGTATGAGGAAAATAGAGTGTTACTGACATGCTACAGCATCTCCTTGAAGTAAGTGAACATGAATTTAAAGTAAGTTCAGTCTGCAATCATGTGTGTCAATCTCAAACCCAGTGTAGTTTACTTATATGCCCATCAGAAATAGTTAGGGTATTGAATTAAAGTAGGATTGAGCCTTGACCAGGGTATGACAATGGAGGGGAAAGAGAGTGATTTAAGGGTGTATGCAATAAGTGATTATAGAAGTAAAAGGTGTAATCTAATTCACACAAGGAGGCAGTAGAGAATATGTTGGGGATGACAGACACTGAAATGTTGGTAGGGTCAATGGATTGTGGGATGGAATAAGCACTAGGGGAGAAAAGAACTACAAGGAGTAAATTAGAAAGAGAAATGAGGCTGTGCATAGAATATAAAATACTTAACATCAAGATTATGTAAGTTAACATTGTGAAGATCATATAGTTATATATTATGGTAGTATATAGCATACTAGAGTGGGAGTAGGTTGTAGAGTTAGAGGGAAAATTCAGATCTTTGAGTTGAGACAATATACTCCTAGGAGATGCTAATGTTGCAAATAAATAAACTTTGCAGATATTGAAATAATGAAGACACTTAGGTGTTCTCCATGCCTTGGCTATTGTGATAAAGAGAATGTGATGTGTTTGCATGTGTATGTATGTAATATTGCACAGCCACATAAAGAAGGAAATTCTGTCATCTGCGACAGCATGGATGAATGTTGAGTGCATTATGCTAAGTGAAATAAATCAGACAGAGAAAGACAAACATTGTATCATCTAACTAATATGTAAAATTTTTTAAAGTCAAAGTCATAGAAACAGAATACTGGTTTTCAGGCAGTTGGGGCTGAGAGAAATGGGGGAGGGTGTTCCAAGGGTTATAATATTGTATATTTCAGTACAGTTAGAAGAAAGAACTTGAAATGTTTCCAAGACATAGAAATGGTAAATACCGGAAGTGATGGATGCCCTAAATCTGACTTGATCATCACATATTCTAAGCATGAAACGAAATATCACATGTATCTCATAAATACGTACAAACGGTATGTATCAAGTAAAAAAAAGACAAAAAAGATGAATAACCTCTGGGGAATTAATGTTCAAAGTAATGACTATAGCTAAAAATGTTGCATTGCATACTTGAAATTTGTTAAGAGAATAGATCTTACCTGCTATTCCCCCACACATACAAATGATAACTGTGCAAGGTGACAGATATGTTAACTAAGGGTAATCATTTCACAATATATAGTATACCAAATCATTATCACGTTTTACACTTTAAATTTATATAACTTTGTCAATTATGCTTCAATAAAGTTGGAAAAAATAACAAAGTAAGGTTGGGATTGCTGGGCGTGGTGGCTCATGCCTGTAATCCCAGCACTTTGGGAGGCTGAGGCGGGAGGATCACCTGAGGTCAGGAGTTCAAGACCAGCTTGACCAACATGGAGAAACACTGTCTCTACTAAAAATACAAAATTAGTCAGGCATGGCGGCACATGCCTGTAATCTCAGCTACTCGGGAGGCTGAGGCAGGAGAATCCATAGAACCCAGGAGGTGGAGGTTGTGGTGAGCCTAGAGCACACCATTGCACTCCAGCCTGGGCAACAAGAGTGAAACCCTGTCTCAAAACAGACAAACAAACAAAGAAAGTAAGGTTGGGATTACATTAGAGAAAGATATAACAAGTCAGATGTTAAATGTTAAAGAATTAGAGGGGATGCTCAGGAAGGTTAGCTATGACTATGACAAGGAGAAGATATGGGTAGCATGGTTTGATGGCATCATCTTCAAATAAGTAAGGCTTTTAAGGAGGATAGGGCATGAGGAAAAGATAAAGACAACTATACAACATGTAGACATTGAGCTGTGAGAGAAGAGGGAGAGAGAATAGCCACCACTTGAGAGTTTACAGTCAAAGGAAAGAGATTCCTAAGAAGAATATGAAAGAAGTGTACAGAGCTGCTTGGGGAAAAAGAATCACACATTGAGGGATGACTTGGAAACTGCTGACTTCCTGGGGTATCTGAGGTAATGGTAATCAGGGATTAATTTTAACGGCCTCAAAGGTAGATCAGAGTGGGTTGACTGTGAGTGTTGGTATGAAGTTAGTAGTGCTGGGTTTTGTTAGGAGCTCACAGAGCTCAATAGACATTTGGAAATTCCTCCAAAGGCAGTGCTAAATCTACAGGACTCTGTATTCCACTTCACTTACACAGGTGGCATTGTCCACGGCGCTGCAGGACACAGCTCCAGTGATGCTTCCTAGAGTCCTTGATCACCTCTTGGATGGAAGTTCAGAAGGGAAAGTCATTGTGACCTGACATGTAGGTTTCTGAATTCTCCACCATACTTCCCACTTGTGTAGAGTGGAAAGTGTTTATTCACCAAAGTCACGTACTGGCTTTGAAGATTATCATGAACTACATTATTAATATTGCCATTTTACACACACAAACATTCTCTCTCTCTCTCTCTCTCTCAATTTTTACTGAATGCAATGACTCCAATATTCTCAACATATCAGGAGGATCAAACTTTTACTGCTTAGAGTAAAATGAGGAAATGAACCAGGAAATGAAGTTTCATTAAGCCACCTGGTGTCTTTCTAATATAACAATTTTTCAAGTCTGAAAATCAACTATTTAACCAAATTAATTGGGAGAAAACTTTGTAAAATATGCCACTGAATAGATATTAGAAAAATATGAATACTATGTTTTTAAAAATCAGAAATGTTGTGGTACCGAGAATTTTGCTTTCTAAGCCTTTTATTTTCTCCTCCCAGATTCTGAGATATTTCAAGGGATAATGATGTTCTCTTTTATATTCTCAGCTTATTGTATTTTTTTTTCTGTTTTCTACTCACTGAATTTATATTATAACTTACACTACTTAAATTTCAATTTGATGTATTAACATACCTTCCCCCACCCCCACCCGCAAGTCAGTTTCAGCATTTTTAAAATTTGGCTTGTGATAAATCTCACCATGTCAGTCATGGGTAAACTTAAGGTTTTCAGTTTATGTCACAAATACAACTAATTAAGTATGTATGCACTGTGACTTTGAAATAGAACACTGAATTTGCAGAAATGCATAGGTATACATATTTCAACATATAATAAAATTATATTTTCTTGTTAATTTTGAAAAATGATTTTTAAAATAGCAATCACATATTTGCATGAGGAATTTATTAATTAATGGAATGCTTCCAGTTGGTCACTCAATAATATTCAACAGGAAAGCTTAATCTTTTGGAGTTAATTTTCTCAAAAGCTGAGCTGCTACATTTTTCTTTGCTTGAAATCAATAGTCACATTTATAAGGCTAACTTTTGAATCCATCATTCTGAAATTTAACATAGGAAAAAGTTTTTTAAAGTTTAAATATAGTTTTTAACTTCAGATTCTGGTCATAAACTATATAACTATTAAAAATATCTAGGACATTGTTGCCATTTTCTCATGAAGAGTAACTTTTGATACTATTAATACGACTTTACATTCTGGGGTACTGTTGTAGGTGACAGGAGGTATACTGTAATCTGGCCCCTTAAGTGCCTCATTTAAGAACATATGTTCTCATAAGTATAAACTTTTTTCCTTCCTTGGATTATTAATTTCCATATAAAATATAATAAGTTAATACAGACATATGCACATAAAATTTGAATTAACATCATGAAATCTTTAAGTCTTCCTGGCATACCTGATTAAAGGAAACTTAGCCCCATAATGCTCTGCACAACCTCCAATATTTCTTAATATCCAATATTCTTCCACTGTGTCTTCTGTATCTCATTTTGTCCACAGAATATTTTCCAAGTATCCACAATATATTTTCTTTTTCTTTAATTTTTTATGTTAATTTTTTTAGTTTTTAGAGATGGGATCTCACATTTTCACCCAGGCTGGCATGTAGTGTTGCGAACCAAGCTCATGTCAGTCTCGACCTCCTGGGCTCAAGCAATCTTCTCACCTCAGCCTCCTGAGTAACTGAGTAGCTGGGATTATTCACCTGGCTAATTTTTCCAAAAAAAAAAAAAAAAAAAAAAATTGTGGACATAGGGTCTTACTATGTTGCCCAGGCTGGTCTGGAACTCTTGGAGTCAAGAAATCCTCCTGCCTCAGCCTCCCAAAGTGCTGGGATTGCAGATATAAGCCACACGCCCAACCCACAATATTTTTTCTATACCTTCCTTTCTTTTTCTCACTGAAATCTGAGGACAGTTTTTCTTGTAGCCTTCTTAGTTGGTCAGTATTCGTTCTTCTACAGTTGTGTACCATAGACAATGAAGTATATAGACAGCATTGCCTTTGTTGCCATATTCAGGCCGTTTTTTTTTTCCCTTCTCCTTCTGAAAACCCTAGCCAGCAGCTGTATCTTGTCTCTCTCTCTGACTCTCTCCCCCTTACCCTCTCCCTGGCTCGTTTTCTAGTAGCTTTACTCTCAGTTTCTGCTTATCCTTTACTAAATGTTTTAGCATCTAGCTTGCTGACCTTTTCTTTATCACCACTGTGGTGATATTTTTTGATAACTTTGGCATCCCTCTTGGTAATCCACTCGCTTTGGTTGTTTAAATTTTTTGATAATTATTTTGCTAATTTTCCCCTCTCCTTCACCTCAGTCCATCTCCCATGGTCTTATCGTATAAGTTATCATGCCTGTAATTGCACACCCTGCAATACCTTTAATTTAAATTCTTTCACTGTCTGATCACCACTTCCTGTATTTCAAGTTCATTCACTCATGCACTGTAATGACAAAATTTCATAAATTTTTTAAAAAGCAACAGGCACCTCAAATTATATGACTGCATTGACACTCCTGTGTCTAGTGCCCACTGCAGGTCCCCATTTTCTTTTTAAAAACATACTTACACATCCACTTTCAAATTCCTTGACTCTTTTTCTATGATCCATTGACCTGAAAACACTAAACCTGTTTAATTCTCATCCTACCATTAAACTCTTGTCCATTTTATATATATCTAATATAGCAGCTCAAACTTAATGTATTCCAAATTCATAATTGATTATTGAGTCCTGGACAAACCTTCTTTTCTGCCAGTATTTGTTTATATTACTCTTTGATTTCTTCATTTCTCTCTTTTGACACATCTTGTCCATCAACAAATCCTTTAAACTCTCCCATAACTACATATCATGGATATGAACACTTTTATCATTATGAATGTTAACACCCTTGTTCAAGTCAAATTCTCAGCTGGAACATTTCAATAACCTCCCTCTTGACCTCATTGTTTCGAACCTTCATTCTGGTGCATGTCAAATAGTGAATGGATGTCTTATCAAAAAAGCTAATATTTTGGTGGAGATTTGAATGATGTGAGGGAATGTACAGCTGTCTAAGGGAAGAGTGTTCATGGCAGAGGAAGTACCTATTGCAAAATCCTTAGCCTATTCAGCCTACCCATGCATGAGTCCAGACTAACTGCTCTGGAGAAAGCAAGGGAAGTAGCAGAAATGAAGATAGAAGAGAAATCAGAATCTGGGGCAGTTTTAGATCATGAATGCCTTTTTAAAGTCTTTCATTTTCAGTCTAAGTACAATGGCAAGTGTTGCAGTGTTGCTGGCAAATGAGTTATATTATTTGGCTTATATTTTTAAATTGTCGTGTGACTGTTGTTTTGAAAGGAAACTATACAGAGACGTGGGCAGATGCAAAGAGACCTGTTAGTAAGCTATTAGAGTAATTATAGTATAGTAATCTGGGTAGGACAGTGACTTAGATTAGAATTGGAGGGAGGGCATAGTAAGAAGGGGTTGGATTGTGGATGTATATTTATATGTTTCTTTTTTTTTTTTTTTTTTTTTTTTTAACGGATGTGAGTCCGGAATCACAAGCTCCGCCTCCCGGGTTTGCCATTTCTGCCTTAGAGCTGGGACTACAGGCGCCCGACTAAATGAGAAACCGTGAAAAAGAACAAAGTGCTGGGAAATGAGCCACCGCGCCCGGCCAATACAATGTTTCTTTAGAGTGGACTGAATCAAATATAGTGGCTTTATAGTTTTTGACCTGAGCAACTAGAAAACAGATTGTCATTATTTTAGATGCTGAAAGTTACAGGTAAAGCAAGTGTAAAATAGTTTGCTTATTTATCATTTTTTTATCCACAAAAAATCCACATAAAATATATGTTTTAAAATCATGTTATTCCTCTGCCGATGTGATTCAGGGGGTTCCCGTGCATTAATAAAACATAAAGTATTTAAAATGCTTACAAGGTGAGCCATATTTTCCTCCTGCCTCTCTCTCTGCCACTATCTCCTACTAAGTCACCACTTTGGTCTTTGAGATGTTTCCTGAATATCTCAAGGACCTCCTGCTTCAAACCTCAGTATTTGCCATTCCCTTTTCTGAAGTGCACGCTTCCCAGAAAGCATAGTAGCAATTTGTACACTCCTTCAGCTATTCACTCAACCATTATCTCCTCAAAGATGCCTTTCCTGTTGATCCTGACACAGCGTTGAAATACCTCTTCTCAATTTCTCCCTCCACTTTTATCTGAATTAAATTAATTAATTATATAGCACCTCTCCCTATCTGTCATTATACTCATGTATTGTTAATTTCCCCTCCCTTCCCCATAAACTAATGTATAATAAAGCAGAGGAGTTGCTGTTTTAATAGGTTTAATACTAGCTTTCTATATTCTAGGATAGAGGCATAGCATGTTAATTTTAATTATCAAATACAGATAGTTTTGTCTAAGATTCTTATTTTCATCTTTAAATAACTTTTACATCTGAATTATTTGCTTCCTGAGATCCAGGAAGTGACCTTGTTGCTCAGTTTATGGTTAAAAGATAAATTCATCATATGAAGTAGTCCATAAGTCTAGACATTTGTCTGTGCTCATACAAGTCACAGTGTGTAAGCATGCAATAGTGTTGCAAAGATTCTATTATAAAAATAAATCTTAATTTCCTTCAAAGGCTTTTTTGCCCAAGTAGTGGAATAGGTACATGACAGCATTGAAACTGATACAAGTAACTTTCCATCAGAATCTCCATGTATGCATGATGAAACCAGAGAGACAAATGTGAACTACAATGCTTTGAGGCAAAAATTACAACTTAAACATTATAAAAATTATAAATATAATTTTGTTCATGTCCTGGAAAAAAAATGTATCAAAAATTGATTCTAAGTTTTCAAACAAGTGATGAGAGTATTTCAAGATAGCACAGGAAGAGAAAACTATTTGAAATTAGTTTATAGCTATCTCCTTTCCATTTACTAGACTAGTATAGAGTTTGAAAAAGCTGTTTCGGCCACTGGAAAACTTTAAGCAAAAGTATACTTCTAATTTGAAGTTAACGCTTTAAAAAATATTTTTTTCTATTTTTTTGTTTTATGAATTACTTTATTATTTTAATGCAGTAATAATTTTTACTAATAGTTTGTTAGTAAAATATTGAACATTTTATTTTTAATTTTATTAAATTTATGGGCTTTTCTTAATATTTAAAAAATACATTTTGAAACCTATTTAAGATGTAGTAAATATTGTTTCACTGATTTTTATTTTAATTTATAAATTATTCTAACTTTAAAACTAAATAGCAGTTATAAATACTAATACTTCTGTATTACATAAAACATTTATCAAAATGCTGGTGATGGAATTTTGTTCTGATATTGCCGTCCCTACTCTATTAATGCTGCGTTACCAACAGTGCCCGACACTTCTCATTAAAATCAGTAGTGTGCATTCCACAGGTCACTGGACAAAGTTTGGAATACTATGTCCAAAAAATAGAGTAAAGCTAATTAACTAATGAATATTGGCTTTATTGGGAAAAGGAAACCTAATAATAGAAAGATATTGAAGTCGGTGGTTAAGAAATCATTTTAGGAAGAGAACAAGTAAAAGAAGATTAGAGTATGTCTTTTTTTTTTTTTTTTTTTTTTTTTTGTCTCCTCTTTTCCACTATTGTATTTTATTTTCCTTGTTTTTTTTTTTTCCTTCCCTTTCATGTATCTTCAAAGATCCTCACTGCTTTCCTATCTATCATCTCCCATTTTACCACTAAAATGACACCTTAAATATTTCCATCACAATCATGAGGTTACCCTTACCCTAAAGTCTCAAAATAGTTTTATATAAAACACAACTATAAATTGGATGTTTTAGAAATATGGTGATCTGAAAAGTCTTTCTTTTCTCTCCCCCCATATTTACCTCAATTGGCCTCTGACTAAAATGGCTGCTAGACACCTAGCGTAGCTCAAATTAGTTAGCTGTAAGTCTCTCTGACCATTTCAACAGGAGTTAATGCACTTTTGTAAACACATTTCTTAAAAAGGTCTATGTTGTTCCAGAGTTTGCTTTTGTTTTCTTTGCTTTTGTTTTCTCTGTTTTGCATTCTTCAATGTCAAGGCTACTATTGAAACTTTCTTTTTCCTTGAGAGCAGGCTGAGTTGATAGGATGTAATTTTTCTTACGAGTAAGACTTGGAAGCTCCTTTTAGATTTCAAGCTATCACTGTGAGTGGCGGATTGGAGATGATTGCCTGAAACTCAGTAGGAAAATTTTCTGAAGGAAGAGGAGGGGAGGGGAGGGGAGGGGAGGGGAGAGGAGGGCTTCTAAGTTTAGGATACAAGTGCAGGTTTCTTACACAGGTAAACTTGGGTTATGGGGATTTGTTGTACAGATTATTGTATCATCCAGGTATTAAGCCTAGTACACATTAGTCCTCCACCTTTGGATTAAACCTCTCTGGGGCACACATTGCAGATAGTATTTGGGGGCCTCTTACCTAGTATATATGAGAGTAGAAAATCTTTGGCCCTTTTTTTTTTTTTTTAATTGGATCAATAAAACCTGCTGTGTTTAGAAACACTTTCTCAGAGTTGCTGCTGCCCAGTGCTCGTCCAACACCCTTTGGATCTGATTCTTCTTAATGGCTGAATATTCATTCTTCAAGTCATAGACCTGATCCTGTTCTTTGGAAACTGCAACACAAAATAAGTCCAAATATCACATGCATCTTTAACTGCTGTTGGCCAATTCAGTCCATTCTAACTCAAAAGGAAAATTGAAACTCATCAACTTTTAGGATATGCTAAAGCTCTTCTCTTCTTCTCTATGCTACTACATGCTCATCCTCAATAGGAAGGGATGCTACCTTCCATTAAGTTGGTATTTGGAGTGATTTCTGTATATCTAGCTAGGCCCTCCGAATGAGAGATGTAAAGTAAATATATCTTACTGTCTGTGGAGTAGTAGAGTAAAATACATAAAGATTTTCATCTATGAAATAGCAGAGTATAATACACTTAAAGTTAGGACAAATTTAATTTTATTAACCACTCTAAAATTTTTAAGTAATATGGCCAAAGCAACTAATGTAATTTCTATGAGTATGTTTCCTCATTTATAAAAGTGATAAATAATAATAATATATTTCACAACTTACAAGAATTGAATGAGAACATAAGAAAATTATGTAAAAGTAATTAGCCTAGTGGCTGGCATGTGGTGGGTGCTGAAAAAAAAAAAACTGGATGATTATTTCTGATATAAATGGAGAAATAATTTAATTCTGCAAGATGAAAATGCATAGCTGTGTGCCTCAAACTACAGGAAAGATAAATTACTAAGGCATTTTATTGATGCTATTTCAGTGAAATTGTGCCAACAAGGCTTTTGATCCCTTTTATGAAATTATTTTTTGTTCTTTTAACAGATTTAAAACAATAAATACATAGTTAAATTCCATTCATTAATAAATAGCTTCTACCAACTTAAAGTCATGAGAAGTGATATTTTTGGCCTTAAAATATTTGGTGTTTACATTAGAAAAAAACAGTATTTCATTTGGGGCTCCATTTATTTTATACTAGAAAGTTTACTAAATATGATTTAAGGCACAGTAGTATTTCCTGCAAATTAAGGAGAAGTGAGGGCAGTGGAAGCCAGAACACCAGTGCGTGTTCTTTAGCAACTTGTAGATTTCAGTTAATGAAGTACAGTAGACTGGAATATAGATTGTTTGAAAAACAATTGTAAGAATGACAACTAACAAACAGAAGTCCTCTAAGTAGCTCATCTATAACTAGACCATTATCATCCACCGGCACTCTATCCTGTCTCAAATTCATGTAGTCATGATTAAATCCTGCTAGCACATCATCGCTATATAATGGCTCTACTAAACATTAAAAAATCACATTTGTCATCTTTTTTCTTCACATTTCAGTACTTTTCCAAAACATATATTGTATTGTTAATTATCAGTTTAGGCCAAAGTTGATTTTATTCTTAAATTCCCAAAAGAGATTATTAAGAGCATACATTGAAAATGTAGTTTACTATAATTCTTTCCAAATACAAAAATATGAGGTTTTTGGCTAAGATCACAGGTATGTAGGAAAAAAATGATTAATAATACCATATAATTTAAACAAAGCCTTGTTCCTTTGGAATAATGTTAATAGGCTTTTCTGAAAATATTTAAATTATATTTTTTTCTAATTTATACTGATGTATTTACAGCTGTATGTCAGGATTTACTGGAAAAAACTGTGAGAAAGTAATTGACCACTGTAAACTGCTCAGCATCAACTGTCTGAATGAAGAATGGTGTTTCAATATAATTGGAAGATTCAAAGTAAGTAATTTAATACATGGCAACATAATTTAGCACTTCAAAATACAATAGATTAGTCAGTCTATATTTCAAATATTCCTATTAATCTTAGCCAGAGAAATATATCCTTATATGTATATTTAAATATGACTTCTGTAAAGCTTAGCAATAGGGGTTTTAATTTATAAGAATTATGTTGGGAGGGAATTAATAAATGTTCTAGGAGGTGTTTTTATTATAAAGTAAGTGTAAAGCTAATTGAGTCCTGGTGATACAACTCTTAGTATATAAAACCCCAGTTACTAATACTTTAAGCTCTTTAACTAGATGAGAAATAAAATCAGTCTAGTGATTGTTAGGGTCCACAAAATATGCTTTTTTTAGTGAATAGTTTTTGAAATTAATTTACAAATACAAAATATCTGTGCTACACATGGTAAGGGATATTTTACAACCTAGCAATGTTATTTATAGGTGTGTCTATTGGAGAAATTATCAGGTATTTACTAAGACAGACATACACAGGAATTTTCACTTCAAATCTGAAACAAAACCTTGTACATAAGAGAATGGACAAATTCATCATGGTGTAGTCTTACAATGGAATTTTTAAAAACTATTTAAAATGAATAGACAATAGCTATATGTATTAATTCTTACAAATATAAAAATATTGAATTTGAAAATGTTATTCATGTACAGTGTGACAATATTACTCAAAGTTGTAAAACAAATGTATACATGCTTCTGTAATTACATAAATGTATATCAAAAGTATAAACACAAACTTGAGGATTACACACACCAGCTTTATTTGAAAGGCAACCTATAGGGAGGTAGATGGGAGAATGAAATCAGGGAGAGTACAAAGGGGACTTCCAATGTTTCTGCAAAGTTTTGTTTTTCAAAAAATACTTTTTTTTTGAGAAATACGGCAAGAAAAATAACTACAACGTGAAGATAGAATAAATAAAAGTAGTACGGTTGTGATAAGCATACCTCATTACTATTCATTAGAAAGCTATAAAAATTAAAAAGTAGAACTAACAAGTTAAATATGGCAAAATTCCAGGATTCAATATAATTTTTTAGAAACCAGTAGTGCTTTTGTAATATAACAACAATGAATTAAGACATGAAACTAAAAATTAATACTATAAAAGTGAAAAAAGTATGATTATAAGTGTATCAAAGCACTTCAGAAAATGTTTAACAAAATGTGGCCAAGACCTCTATGTTAAAAACTAAAAAAAAAAGATAACAGAGGGAAATTAAATATGCCCTATAAATAAAGTTATAATATATTTATGAATTAGAAAAATTAATATTTTATGATATCCTCTCTTCTTACTGATATTAACAAGTGTTTTGTAGAAATGGGCACGCTGATTATAAAACTGATATGAAACATCAAAGGACCTCAAATAGCTAAGTAATCAAAAATAACAGCAAATTTGAAGGATTTTACGAACATGATTTCAAGAGTTATTTTCAAGCTAGAGTATCAAGGCAGTGTGGTCCTGGCATGTGATGCTTAATACTGAGTTTCAACTTGATTGGATTCAAGGATGCCAAGTATTGACCCTGGGTATGTCTGTGAGGATGTCGGCAAAGGAGATTGACATTTGAGTCTGTGGGCTGGGGAAGGTAGACCCACCCTCAATCTCGGTGGGCACCATCTAATCATCTGCCAGCATGACCAAAATATAAAGCAGGCAGAAAAACATAAATAGGTTAGACTGGCTTAGCCTCCCAGCCTACATCTTTCTTCTGTGCTGGATGCTTCCTGCTGTCGAACATTGGATTCCAAGTTCTTCAGCTTTGGGACTCAGACTGGCTTACTTGCTCCTCAGCTTGCTGACAACCTGTTGTGGGACCCCGTGATCATGTGAGTTAATACTCCTTAATAAACTCCCCTTTGATATAAATCTATCTTCTTAGTTCTGTCCCTCTAGGGAACCCTGAATAATACATAGCATAAGGATGAACTAGAAGATGTCTCACACACACACACACACACACACACACACGCACACGAAAGGCGAGTTCAAAGATAGATCCACAGGGAAATTTCTTTCTATCTCAAAAACACCAAGATAATTTAATGAACAAAGGAACATCTTCTTATTAAAACACACTTGGAAAAAAAGTGACTCCATACCCCCTACCTCAAACCACACAATAATTAATTTTACATGAAGCATAAACCTGAGAGTAAAAGAGAAATTTATAAAACTTCTAGAGAATAAAATGGAGCAAAAAAACAAAAAAGGATGATGTTCTTTATGACCATGCATTAGACTAAACTTTGTTAGATAGGGCACAAAATTAAATGGTTTATTGAACTTAATTAAGTTTAAAAACTTCTGTGCATCAAAATAATTTTTACAAAGATAATAACCAGGGATTACCCATCTAAATTTACATTGGAAGTAAACTTAATCATAATAGAGGTATGTGTTGTTCACATGAGATAATATGAAATAAAATGTCTTTATTGAAACAAAATGATGTCTTTATTGAAACAAAATGATGGAAAAAATCTAGAGAAGTACTAATCAAAAACTGGTTGATGCCTACCTTACTTTTATGTAAAATAGACTTTAAAACTTAAAAATGAGAAATTGTAAAATTCTGATTTTTAAAATTCTTAAAATTAAAAAATTAATAAATTCTCTTTCATGGTGGGGTGTATTTGTTTCTTCGTGCAAAACTATATCTGAGTTATATTGTCCATTTTTAAAGGGAAAGAAATAAAATTAGAAAATATATATTGTATAGACAATCTTTAGATATCAATGAAAATAAAAGGTAAATACACATTTTAAGTGTTCAAACTGTCTCAAATTTTTAAATTTTATTTTATTTTATTTTACTTTAAGTTCTGGGATACATGTGCTGAATGTAAAAGTTTGTTACATAGGTATACATGTACTATGGTGGTTTGTTGCACCTATCAACTCCTCGTCTAGGTTTTAAGCCCCACATGCATTAGGTATTTGTCCTAATACACTCCCTCCGCTTTGCGCCACCCCACCTGATGTGCCTCAGTGTGTAATGTTTCCCTCCCTGTCTCCATGTGTTCCCATTGTTCAACTCCCACTTATGAATGTTTGTTTTTCTGTTCCTATGTTGCTTTGCTAAGGATGATGGTTTCCAGCTTCATCCACGTCTCTGCAAAATACATGAACTCATTCTTTTGTTATGACTGCATAGTATTCCATGGTGTATATGTGCCACATTTTCTTTATCCAGTCTATCATTGATGGGCATTTGGGTTGGTTCCAAGTCTTTGCTATTGTAAATAGTGCTGTAATAAACATACGTATGCATGTGTCTTTATAGTAGAATGATTTATAATCCTTTGGGTATATACTCAGTAATAGAATTGCTGGGTCAAATGGTATTTCTAATTCTAGATCCTTGAAGAATCACCACACTATCTTCCACAATGGTTGAACTAATTTACACTCCCATCAACAGTGTAAAAGTGTTCCTATTTCTCCATATCATCGCCAGCATCTGTTATTTCCACGTTTTAATGATCATCATTCTAATTGGTGTGAGATGGTATCTCATTGTGGTTTTGATTTGCATTTCTCTAACGACCAGTGATGACGAGCTTTTTTTCATATGTTTGTTGGCTGCATAAATGACTTCTTTTGACGGGTGTCTGTTGATAAACTTTGCCCATTTTTTTATGAGGGTTTTTTTTTCTTGTAAATTTGTTTAACTTCCTTGTAGATTCTGGATATTAGCCTTTTGTCAGATGGCTAGATTTCTCACTTTTCTCCTTATTTAATCTGGCTAGTGGTCTATTTATTTTGTTAATCTTTTCAAAAGAACAGTTCTTTGATTCGACGATTTTTTGAAGGGTTTTTCGTGTCTCTGTCTCCTTAAATTCTGCTCTGATCTTACTTATTTCCTCCCCTTCCTTGTGGCATCAATCAGCATTCTGTGTCTAACTAATCAAGTGGGGACTTGGAGAACTTTTCTGTCTGGCACTCTGTGTCTAGCTAAAGGATTGTAAATGCACCAATGAGCACCCTGTCAAAACGGACCAAGCAGTTCTCTGAAAAATGGACCAATCAGCAGGATGGGGATGGGGTCAGATAAGGGAATAAAAGCAGGCTGCCCAAGCCAGCAGTTGCAACCCACTCCAGGTTCCCTTCCACACTGTGAAATCTTCATTCTGTCGCTGTTTCCAATAAATCTTGCTGCTGCTCACTGTTTGGGTCCCCACCACCTTTATGAGCTGTAACACTCACCACAAAGGTCTGCAGCTTTCCTCCTGAATCCGGCAAGACCACGAATCCACAGGAAGGAAGAAACTCCAGACACATCTGAACATCAGAAGGAACAAACTCCAGACACACCATCGTTAAGAACTGTAACACTCACCGCGAGGGTCCGCAGCTTCGTTCTTGAAGTCAGTGAGACCAAGAACCCACCAATTCCAGACACAATGGCACAGTCCGTCATGGCTTCCCTTGGCTAGCGTAGGGATGTCCCTGACCCCTTGCACTTCCCATGCAAGGAATGCCCTACCCTGCTTCTGCTCGCCTTCCATGGGCTGCACCCACTGCCTAACCAGTCCCAATGAGATGAACAGGGTACCTCAGTTGGAAATGCAGAAATCAGAAATCACTCGCCTTCTGCATTAGTTTTGCTGGGAGCTGCAGACCGGAGCTTTTCCTATTCAGCCATCTTACCACATCTGGTAATCCAAACTGTCAAAAAGTTAATGAAATATTGTTTAAGGCAATATGAAGCTATCATTTTATATATTCATATCACAGAACATTAAAGTATACACAGTTTATATTTCTGTATCACAAAGGAAAATTGAGACAGCATGTTCACACGTATCCAGGAAAAATATGACTTGTAATAAGCTCACTGAATGGCGGTAGAGCAGTATGTGCCGGAAATTTTTCAACCTGTAATAATTCAGAAATATCCAAAGTAAATTTAAAAGATTATATAAAACATGCATACAAAATATTCATTATAATATTTATTGTAAAGGAAAATCAAATTAAACAACAAAAATAGTAAAAATTATAGTGTATCCATATAATAGAAGATGAATCTGTGTGGCCTTGTTTTTCAAGCTTGTTAATCACATTGAAAATGCTCAAGTTGGCCGGGCGCGGTGGCTCAAGCCTGTAATCCCAGCACTTTGGGAGGCCGAGACGGGCGGATCACGAGGTCAGGAGATCGAGACCATCCTGGCTAACACAGTGAAACCCCGTCTCTACTAAAAATACAAAAACTTAGCCGGCGAGGTGGCGGGCGCCTGTAGTCCCAGCTACTCGGGAGGCTGAGGCAGGAGAATGGCGTAAACCCGGGAGGCGGAGCTTGCAGTGAGCTGAGATCCGGCCACTGCACTCCAGCCTGGGCGACAGAGCGAGACTCCGTCTCAAAAAAAAAAAAAAAAAAAAAAAAAAAAAAAGAAAATGCTCAAGTTAAAATATTTTGTGAAAAGCCGTTGTATCATTTTGTTTTAGATATTTGTATGTATTTATCTGCTTGTAAAAAAAAAATAATAATTTTTATGTGTTTTCTGAGGTGCTGAAAAGGGTAAAAGTCATTCCAGGACTGCTCCCTCAGAAATTGATTTTACCTTCTAGAGTGGTACAGACACTAGAAAATACATATCAGTAGCGGAGACTTTCCCAAGTAGCAGAAAGCATAAGGGAAGGGAGCCATTTAGATGGCAAAAGGTGATGTGGGATTTGATGTCATCCATCTCCATTCTCATTTAGCATTTAACATGAAAATTTCTTAGCATATTTGATTTGGTTTGATGGAAACATTAAAATATCCAAAGCCTGTGACCTGCCTGGCCCAGGGACAAATTGAAACAGACAAGGACACCGAAGCAAGGATCCAAAGAGAAACATGGAGGAAAATGGATTTGGAATTCACAGAGTGGTTCCGTTAGTATGAGGATTTAACATAAGACCAAGTTTAATCAGAGTTTTGATGGCCAGTGGGGCCAGGATGAAATTTGTATTTATTCAGATGTGTATTAAATAAGCTAGAAGAAAATAAACCAACAAATTTGACGGTGGTTTACTCTGGTTAATGGGATTAGACTAAAATTAAAATGAGAACAAAAATATGTTTCTTTTTTAGTATGCATTTAATGAAAGTTCTATGAAGAATAAAGCATTCCTCATAGTAACATTAAGATTAGGAAATTGATATTAATAAAATAGGCTGGAAAATATGAGGAGAGGAAAAAACCCTGTAGGTCAGAACCTTATTAATTCTAAGCCATGCTCTTCATTATGAGTTAAATTTCTCTATTTTCAATTCATTTTCTTTATAATTGAAGTGGCATAAGGATGGCAAACTTTCTCATTGAAACTGTGATGAGGAATATCTAATTAAGCACATTCACAATGTCAATTGCATTCTCAATATTAAAAATATAAATGGCCTCAGTGATAAAACAATTGTTGCTTTACAATTGAGAGTGTTAGGTTTCTAATCACCATCACATAAGTATGAACTATTGAACAGATTAAGAGCTCGTGGAAGAAAAAGAAAACAAAAAAGTGTAGTTATTTTCATGTTTATATAAATAAATGACATCCAATACATTTTAAAATGTTTGATATTATGCGCATTGTAATTGTAAAATACAGGTACTATGCAATTAAATATTATTTATTATGCCTTACAGCAATGATTCAGACATTCTTTTCCTTATAGTTTCAGTAATTTACTGACACATTTATTTTCATTTTGATGGATAATACATATAGTTAGAAATGCAATTTCTGGTTTGTGTCTATTCAAATATTGTATAGCTTCCTAATGTTATGACTTTAAATTATTGATTGTTTTTTGTTATACCATCAAAGAAAATAGCACTGGAGCTTTATACAAAGCTCTTTTGGTTCTCTTCTTTTGCAATTGGCTCAGGAGTGCATATATAAGGATTCAGTTTATGTTTTATCTTGTTTTCTTAAATCTCTTATAAGGCTTCATTAGAGAACCGACAAAAAACATAAAATTTAAAACTAATCTACTTTAACTTCACCATCTGCTTTATTTCTGTGTTCTATTTCTATCCACCAGTTAAATCTTTTTTTTTTTTTTTTTTTTTTTTTACAATTATCTTCAACAAGAGTGACTTATGTAAACTCACGCTGAAAGAAGTAAAGCTCGAATTAGAATTCCATATGAGTACAATTTGCATTTGGGTAGGATTAAAAGTTTTAAATTTCAGTTGCAACAATTGAAAAATCTAAAGAAAATCTCTCTCTCTCTCTCTCTCTCTCTCTCTCTCTCTCTCACTCTCTCATTATGTCTGTCCCTCTCTCCTTGCCTCCCTTCCCCCATTACACACACACACACACACACACACACACACAGAGGGAGAGAAAGAGAGAGAGAGAGAGGAATTTGAAGGCTCACATAATTAAACTTTGCAGAGAGGAAACCAGGTAAGCTTTTAACCAGAGGCTCAATATTATCATACTTCTCCTTGTTTGCTCTACAATAACAACGATATCATCCTGGAAGTTCCCATAAGAACTCAGACATATTACTGCTTGAGGCCTTTGTTGTAAGCATTTACACCCAAATTTTCACCCACATTTATTATTCATCAGTTTCTTCATTCTGCATAGGTATTTTCTCAAATGTTACATTCTCAGTTTGTCCTTCTGTAGAAACCCAATCTAAAATGTTAAATACAGTCCTCCCTAGGTATCCGTGGAGTGTTGGTACTAGGGACCCCCACCTATTTGGAAACTTCATGGATGCTCCAGTCTCTTATATAAAAGGATACAGTGTTTGCATATAACCTGTCTACATCCTCCCATATACTTTACAATATCTATAGATTACTTGTAATACCTAACACAAAGTAAATGCTATGTTGTTATACTCTATTTTTAAAGGAATAATGACAAGAAAAAGGAGTCTATATGTGTTTCATACAGAGGCCACCATCAATTGTCTTAAAAAATATTTTCAGCCACAGTTGGTTGAATCCATGGATGCAGAACTCATGGAGACGGAGGGCTAACCACACTCCCATACTCTCATCCAGCCGATAGGCACCATCTCCTCTTTCTTTTTTTTTTTTTTTTTCTTAACAACTAATTGCCATCTGGCTTCCCAGTTTACAACATAGTTCTTCATACATTCTTTTTATTGACTAGATTAGGCTGAAATGTAATCTCTACGAAGAAAGATATATTTGTTTCTTTGTATGATACTAAACTGTCTTCTAGGGAAGGAAGAAATATTGCCCTAAAGGCAAATTATGCCAAATGTAGTTGGTGGAACCCTATTTGTAGGGACTCCCTTATAGAAAGTGCACAGACTACATAAACAGACCAGGAGAACTCTTTCTTAGTAAGGAGATAGTCAGAGCTAATTTGACCAAGACTGGAAAGCCAGATTCCATTTTATAGCAATACATAGAATATGGGAAAAGATGCATGTGTTGAAAGGTGTGAACAATTAAGTGATGCATAAAAAAATTGCATTATGGTTTTATGTAAAAATATATATATATATAAAAGTCAATCAAAGAAAGAAGCATTACAGCCAGGCCTGTAATCCAAACTACCAAGGAGGCTGAAATGGAAGGATGGCTTGAGGTCAGGAGTTCAAGACCAGCCTGGAATAGATAGTGAGCTGCAATTTCTATTTTTTTTTTTTTTTTTTTCAATCTGTGTGGTCTGGTGGCACATATCCATAGTCCCAGCTACTTGGGAAGCTGGAGTGTGATAATCACTTTGATCCCGGGAGTTAAGGCTGCAGTGAGCTATGGTTGTGCCACTACACTTCATCCTGGGGTAACAGAGTGAGATTCTGTCTCAAAAAAAAAAAAAAAAAAAAAAAAAAGAAAGGAAAACAAGGAAAAGAGAAACAGAGGGAGAAAAAAGAAAGAAAGAAAGAAAGAAAGAAAAAAGAAAGAAAGAAAGAAAGAAAGAAAGAAAGAAAGAAAGAAAGAAAGAAAGAAAGAAACAGAGAGAGAGAGAAAGGAAGGAAAGATGGAAGGAAGGAAGGAAGGAAGGAAGGAAGGAAGGAAGGAAGGAAGGAAGGAAGGAAGGAAGGAAGGAGGGAGGGAGGGAGGGAGGGAGGGGAGGGAGGGAGGGAGGGAGGGAGGGAGGGAGGAAGAAGAAAAGAAAAGAAAGAAGCAGCATTGGGTAAGCTAAGTATGTTATGACACTCGAAATATTAGTATACAAAGGTACACAAAATTGCAAAATCTGAAATTCATGCTATGCTGATCTACTAAAGCCTGAATTAAACAGAAATACTGAGACCATCACCTCACCAATTACATTTTAATCTGCCAAAGATAGCTTCTGATTACACCCCAAACCAAATAAACACACTAATATATTCATTCTTTATCAGTCTTCAGAGACAGTTTATTCAGGCTTAGGGACTGGGTTGTCAGTGCCGTAATATGTGCCGAGAGTCACAGACATCTTTGAAAAGAAATAGTTAGAGTCAAAACCAGGAAGATCCCTGGAGGAATCAAGTGTGATTTTTGCCCTCTAGGTAATATGTGGCAATGTCTAGAGACATTTTTGGTTGTCACAAGTAGAGATCAGGGCTGTTACTAGCGTTTGGCTATAGAGGGCAAGTTTGCTGCTAAGGATCCTACAATGCACAGGAGAGCTTCTTACAGTAAAGCAATATTGAATCCAAAATGTCAGTATTGTTGTGGTTGAAAAATTCTTCCTTAGAGGAAGTTTAGGTTGTAGAAAGTGGAAAATAGTAAGACAAAAGGAAAGATCAAATGCATACAACTTTATGAAAGTTAGGGAACCTAGACTTACAGAAGAAAAACTTCTGTTTCAGACTAGCAGACCATAATAACATGAGATAGATTCCAGATTAAGAAATCTTTTTCTGGTTCATGTGGGCATTGCGTCTGAGAGTTAGGTGCACATATTTGGTTAAGACAAATTGTTTTCTTGTTATTTTTCTTGCTTTGTTGGAACAGACTAAGCACTTTTGGTTCAGAATGGTATATATATAAATTGCTTGGTCACAAACTTTCTTTTCAGTTCTTCCCTCTAAAATGCTAACTTACATTAAATTTGCTTGACTTTTTTCCTCTATGTATATTATTAGACATGTAGGTGAAAAGTTTGAAGGATTTTTGTTAAGTAGAATGAACTTGTGTGATAACAGAGAGCTTGTTCTCCTTCATTTTTAAGAAGAGGGGCAGGGGGAAAGGTAGGATTCCAGATGTATTAAGCATAAAATAACAAAATCAAATAGCCACTGAATTGTTCTGATATAGCTTCAACAATACCACATGATCATGATCCATTTCATTCATGTCCTGGTCTATGCCTTACATCTCCTCTCTTCTCTCTTTTTCATGGACATATTTTCAATGTCTCTCTGAAACAACTTCATTAATTGAGTAGTTTACCTTGCTCTTGTACAGACTCTTGGGAGGGAAGTTGGCTTATGCTTAAAGTACTACTTGAAAGAGAGCAGCATCCTCACACTAGCTGTTCACTTCTAAATATTTTTCATGTGCACATGTTACTGTTTTTCTAGTTCTATGATATATTTTAATAATTTAAATTACTATCATATTTTAAATAAGCAAACAAAAATGTGTTTTTACTTGGAAGAATTATTTCAAATAACATAAGAAGCATCTGTCACAGGATTCGTGTTTAAGTCATTCTCAAGTGGTGTTATTGCCATAAAATTGTTAGTCATTCAAAGTGGTAGAAACTTTATTTTTGGTCAACCTTAAATAGTATTATCTGGGCCTTTTTGGTTTGTCCTTTCCTAGGCAGCAAGCAATAATAACGCTTCAGATGTGTTCAACTGAGAAAGATTAATAGAAATCAAAGTTACCACGTAACTTCCATTATGTGTGAAGGATTTGATATACAGGAAATTTACCAGTATCTTAATAGATCTAGGATAAAAATAGAAATTAACATAGTTATTCTGTGTCCCTACCCAAATATCATCTTGAATTGTAGTTTCCATAATCCCCATGTGTTATAGGAGGGACCCAGTAGGAGGCAATTGAATCATGGAGGTGGTTACACCCATGTTGCTGTTCTTGTGATAGTGAGTGAGTTCTCACAAGATCTGATGGCTTTTTTAAGGGGCTTTTATTCCCTTTTGCTCAACACTTCTCCTTCCTGCTGCCATGTGAAAAAGGACGTATCTGCTTCCCCTTTTGCCATGACTGTAAGTTTCCTGAGGCTTTCCTACCCATGCTGAACTGTGAGGTAATTAAACCTCTATCCTTTACAAATTACCCAGTCTCAGGTATGTTTTTATTAGCAGCATGAGAATGGACTGGTACAGAAATGCTCAGGAATTAGTGCTATGCCAAATTTAGCTCTACATACATGATATGTAAATTAACAGATTTCCAATGAGAAGTACTTTAATAATTTCACAAGTTTTCTGTTGATTGGCTACAATGATTGATATTGGCTATAGAGTAGGAAATATTTAAAGGAGACCTCTAATAATGAATTCATAAACTTCTTCTCTCACACTTTTAAACTTGATTTTTATGCTAGTATCCACTTATAAGAGTAAGCACCAAAGGAGTTGCAAGTTTATCTTTTATCTTGCTTGTTTTCAGCAGAACTTTTGTAGGTGATAAAGTAAATTAAAATAGCTAAAATATAAGAAGTGACAGATCGAGATTGATTCATTCAAATTAGTGCAATGGTTGTGAATAGTTAAAACATTCATATTTAAAGGGAGCATATAAATATTTTAAATGTCTTAGAGAAACTGAGGATGTCACTATGTCTTTACCAGTGCTGGAACAGGAAAAATAATTGGAAAAAAACTTTTTAAACAAGTTGTATTATTTAAAAATTTGCCTGCTATGGTTAAGAATAAACCATTTGTGAAAGAAAAACAAAATAAGATAGGGTTATTTATGTGAACCTATTTCACATTTTGTTTTGGATCCTTATGAAACAGCTATTCTACCAATATGTTTATTAACAGGATTTAGAGCCATACTATCTGTACATCTGCTAAGACTCAGTACTTTAGAAGGAGTTTCACAACTATTTGGGAAAGAAACCAGAACATAAACTTTCTTCAACAGTTTCTGGGCATCCAGAGTATGCTGGGCTGAATAATGGTACCCAAATTTTCCTCTTTGTCCCAATTCCCATAACCTGTGGACGTTATCTAACACGCAAAAGGGACTTTGCAGATACGTTGAAGATAAGTATCTTGAGATGAAGAGATTATTCTGATTATCAGATGGGGCCTGATATAATCACGAAGGTCCATATTAAAAAGTTGCATACAGAATCAGAGACAGAGAACTTGATATGATAGCAAAGCAGAGATTTGGAGTGTTATCTTTTAAAGTTGAAGGAAGGAAGGAAGGTGCAAGCCAAATAAGATAGGCTACCAATAGAAGCTGAAAAAAACATAAAGAAACAGATTTTCTACTCAGAACCTGCAGAAGCAGCCAGTTTGCTGACATCTTGACTTTACATCAGTAAGACTGATTCCAGATTTCTGACCTCCAGAAATGTTAGAGAATAAATGTTGTTTTATGCCACTACATTTGCAGTGTTTCATTACAGTAGCAATAGAAAGCAAATTCACAAAGGCTTCAAGAAAATTTATTTGTAACACCAAAGTAAACTTGTTAGCTGAAAATCATTAAAGAAGCTCTCTAACTGAACACATAATTTTGAAACTAAATATGGTGATAGGTCCTCTCTAAAAAACGTATATAAAATACACAAAATAAGTCAATCTAGATTTATTCTTAGCAGTCATTTTTAGTCTTAGCTGAGTTTTAGATCCAACGGAAATAACTGATACAAGTGGATTGGGTGTCGATCGGGAAAAACCAAAAGCAGCAAGATGATTGGTTAGTTGAGTATCTCAGAACAAATGGATTTAAATTTCATTAGTTAAAATTCTGCATTTACCTTGACATGGTTGGCACATTTAGAAGATCCATTTGTCAACTGCTTACGGAAACAGCAGACTTTCACAAATGAGATATTGGCTTGTAACATTTTGCTGTCCCATTTCTAACTCAGGAATAGCCCGTGCTAATGGCATATCCTGTATGTGTACATACTTCACTAATTTATTATCCTCATTAAGACACACTTGAGAATGAAAAAGGATCCTAACAGTTGTTTGGTTGGAGTAACAGGCATTAAACTAGGTTTGGTTTACACAAAAGGCACTAACTGGTGTTCTTCACAATATGAACATCTAATGTTTAGAAATTGGTGTCTACATGATTCTTATGTTATCTTTAACAATTGCAAAGTCATGTTTTCACCTTGTACTCAAAAGTCAACAGAAACACTGATTTAAAAAATAAGGCAATCCATGTTACAAAGTGAGAATCATGCATAATTTACTAGACAGCCAACATTCTGATTGCAGATGTAATCACAGGTATTACAAGAGGCCTATGGACTAAGTAATTTTATTTAGCCTCAGTAAGTTTTGGCAAAATCTTTAGTCACTTGTCTTTAGGCAAAACATCTCTCTAATTCTTTTATAATCTCTTAGTGCTATGTAACTAGTACATCTCATTGAAAGAATATTGAAAATATTACATTATGGAACCTCTCAACTCCAGGCACACAATGTTGAACAAGACAGACCATGATCTTACCTTCTGCTTTGTAATAGTCACTCACTGAGAGATATATATATATATATCTTAACTTTAATTGCAAACAAAATAAAAGATAAAAGAGAAACCTAACATCAATTGCTGAAAGTTTAGATTTGAAAATAGTGTCCACCTATTACTGAGGAGGGACTGACCACATATACACACTCCCACAGGGGGAGATATAGGACACAGAGACAGAGATCCACAGGTTAATATTGTCTATCTTTTGCTCAGTTCTTCATAATCATTTCCTATCTAAATCTGGGATCAGGCAGAAAATTATTTCAGGCGTAAGAAGTGCAGGCAGATGGAGGGCCAAAACAGGAATCTTCCCAGATCCTGGAAAAAATATGAGTGAGATTTTTGTTGGTTGTTGCTATCGTATATACTTTGGATAAGCTTACTATTAGCAAATATAGGTCAGTCCTTGAGTATTCTTACTTTTGTTATGAGAACAGAGGAAGGAATTTATTCATTCTTTGTTGGCTACCAAGTTTCCCTAGATTGATAGTTGCCTGAAGTCCTGACTGTTTATTTTTCCAGCTGCTCTTCAGAGTTAGGAAGACTTTTTTTAAGCAATGTATCTCAACTCACAAAAAATCCTTTGACAGTATGCAGATGACCAGAACTCCTTAAAATGAGGTGGAGAGTTTAATTATGCAATTGTACCAAAAATGCTTGATACACACTATCACTCAGATTTTCATCAAAAGAAAAAGTTACTTTTCGCATTTGAATAGTGAATTTAGAAATCAGAAGAAACATATTTCATTTTTTTCTAAATTTAGCCACCTCTCCTCTAACTCCATAATATTCTACTTGGCCAAGTACTTGTTTTAATACATGTATCCTATCTCTTTAAGTAAAGATGTTGAGAGCTCCATGGTGTCATCCTGGGTGAAGGAGCTGAACTTTAAAAGTACCCAAATTAACCAAGAAGAGAACATTGTCTGTGAACTATCCGTTAAAATGCCTGATATAAAAGGTAGATGTAAGAAATATCTGAAATAATTATAAAATTACCTAGAATCAAACCCAAAGAGAAGGATATCATAATGAGTCTTAATATTTTTAGTATAGTTCAACTTGATCTCTTTTATGAGGGCCATGGGTTAAAATACATCTGAAGCACATGTCTGTAATGAGTGGACTATCTGAAAAAAAATTTTTCAACTCACGCAAGATTATCATATTTTGAAGTTTTATTCATTTTGTATTTCTGTGTTATTACTCTAGTATATCTGTAAATGTTTCCTATGTAATGACTAATATCATTCTGAGGTTGATTGTTTACTACTCCTTATGGAAGGAAATGTTCTAATCAATGTTCTACCATGAATTGAAAAAAAAAGACATTTAGTTGATTATATTTTTAGTCAAAGCCTGAGAAAAATCATATTACCCTACAGTTTCAAAAATTTGCACAGACAAAATCAAACGATGTAATGTATCAGACATTATTTAATAATTTACGTATGAGAGATATTTAAGAAAAAATATCCAAGAGTTTATTTGGAAAAACAAATTAAAAAATATATAAGGAAACTTTGAAAAACTACCAAAGAAGTACTTGGAATACCAGGTGAAAAAATTAATTATAAAGCCCCAATAATTAAGATATTATGATAGCACAATAAAAAAGAGAATTACATTAAAATAGAGAAAATCAATGCAAGAATATATTTAAAGTCGTTTTCTGAGTTTATAAACTGAAATCAGTGGAGTAAAGTTTGATTATACAAAAATGATATTGAAAAAATTATAATAAGGTATTTTGAGGGAAAATTTAGTTCACATACACATCTACAATTGGAAAAAATATGTGACATATATATTTAATTGAAGTTTTTAGTTAAATAACAAAATGTAAAATACTGATAGATTGAAGTAATCTAAATAAATGCTACTAAATAAACTTGACTTGTATTAAAAGAATTAAATCATCAATTTTCAATCTAATTTTTAACTAATTATGAAAATTAAAAAGAACATTAAAGTCATTTTTAGTCTGTTAAAGATGTACTCTTCCTGAGATGGCAACGTTATCAAATATATCTGTCTATGCCATGAAAAACAACATCAATCAGAACATTTACAATATTGTGGAAACAAAATGATGTACATTTAAAGGAGTTGAGATTTTTTTTCTATCTTCTGAAATGATTAAATATAACTGTAACAAAAAATGGGTAGAGTCAATGTAGGTTATCTTGAACCTAAAGTTTAATTGCTTCATTAATTGTTTATTTAATATTATGCCACTTTTATAAGAAGTTTGCATTAGCAATTAGCTGGGAAGGGAAAATAGGGATTTTGGTTTTCTACAGTCATTTGTTTGTTAGAAGAATGAAACAAATAGATGTTATGTAGCCTATAAGAACAAAAGGAAGATGTAACTGCAAAAAGGAAAAAATAAGAGTTTTAATATTATTTTAAATCATTATGGTAATCATTTATCTTCTTTTGCAGCCCATGTTGATCACATTCATTCCTGAAGTTGAATGACATTTGGCATGCAAGTCTATGTAATATGTGAGAGACAACTACAAAGGTTTAATGTCATGGCAAAGGCATTTTTAGCCCAGCAGCTAAAAGTTGATTTAGGACTAAACACAATCAGATCATTTTCATGGTTCTTTGAGACTGCTTGCTTTCCTGTTGAAAAGGGTGACTTCACTCTAAAGATTTCCCATAGCTTTTCTTTTTTTGAATTTAAAGTAATGATAAGAGTTTAGTAAGAGACACTGTATTTATAAAGTTTAAAAATGAAAGCCCTTGAGAAAAAATAAATACATCAGAACCAGAGAACCATATAGCACTGGAGAATATTACACTTTGTCTACAGTGATATAAAATACTAATATAGAAATTTTTAAATAAAATGTATATATTTAGGAAGGGGAAGAAACTGTCTCCTAAGAAGAAAATACTTTAAGCACCTGTAAAAAAAAATTACATATAAACACATGCACATACATTACATATATAGGCATACATATAACTGTACACATACATATATGTGTATATATAATAACGTATCATGTGTATACATACATATATGTATATATGTAATGTATATGCCTGTGTATATACATTTATACAAACACACATACGCACATATACACATGCACATAAATACATATATGTCAATTTTACTTTACTCCCAAATAGTAAAATATATCTAGGCGTGTTTAAATGACACACTCAACTTTCAGCGTCTTGGATTAATGATGTCCTAGAATGTATTGCCTTTAGGAATTGTGAGATTTTCATTGTTTATTTGTGTTCATTTTAAAGTTATATCTAAGAGAACTGGGACAATTTTGTTCTTTTGCTTTCTTTGTGCCATATGTGATTAATAACTCCCCAGAGCATACTCACAATAAATACATTTTGAATAAAGAAGTGATCTTGAATAATAGTGATTATCATGTCTTAAAACAAGAAAATTAAATACTTGGTGATGAATTAGCCACATTTTTGTTCTTGTAGTAATACTTTTGAAAATCAAAGAAATCTTTAAAAGGAAATAAATGAAAATAGGGGAAGAGCAGGTTCTCTGGCCATTAGCTGTTGTGAACTTTGACGGGATACTACAGATTGTGAATAATAGTTACTCATATATGTTTTCGAATAGTGTACATTTCCTCACAGTCATGAAACATTCCAATATTTGCTCAATTTCTTGAGTCATTTTCTCATAATTAGAAAATAAGAGGCTTGAGCCCAGGAGACAGAGGTTGTTTCAGTGGGCAGATATAGCACTACTGCATTCCAGCCTGGGCGATGGGAAGAGAGACAGACCTTGTCTTAAAAAAAAAAAAAAAAATTAGAACGAACGAACAAAGGAAGGAACAAAGGAAAGAAAAAAGAAAGAAAGAAATTCCTGTCAGTCACCTCACAAGTCATTAAATTACATTGATCACTCACGTATCCATATATTAATATTTCTAAAGGAAATTTAGAAATTAGTTAATTATAGTGTTTTTGGTAAAAGGACACATATTCAATAATTTATGGTCACCTACCATTCCTTGAACTCCAGTCACAATTCTATATGTAGAAATATAGATGGAAATATGGAAAAGAATGCCTTTCCTATTTCATGTATAGCCCAATACATGCCTTCATCCAGAATGAAACTACCTCATAACATTTGTGATTATGTCAACTGCTTCTTCCTTTCTATTCCCATTGTTTGGAATACTGTCTTCTACACAGCACTGACTACACTAAATGGGACTTCTTGGAATGACTGTAAACACACATTAGACTGTGAGCTCAGTGAGATCAAGGATGCTGTCATTAAATTTTGTGTTTCTTTTTAGCATAACAGCTGGAGAAGAGTTGTATTTCAGAGAATATTTGTTGGATTTTCACATTTCTCTAGAATATGGTATGGTCATGGAATTGTCAGCAACTACTGTGATTTATGGAAAAATGTTAAAATAATAACAGGAGACCAAAAAATGATCTCATATAATTTCCCAAACTGCTTGAGAATTATCTGTTAAAATCATATTTCCCTTGATCCCCAGAGAACCAAAATAGGCCAGCTTTGTTTTTTATTTTGTATTATTTTACATTTTTTGGTACAGTTCCTAAATTTAGGTGCTACTCAGAAGAGCTAGAGGAAAAATAATGCTATTTTTAGCATTATTTTTATTAATATATAGTTATATTAATAAAACATTATAGTTATTAATTTAAATAATATATTTGCTATTGATTTTACTTTATTAATTTTCCATAGAAGTGTTTGACTATGAGTGAAAATTGAACATTAATTTATGTAAATTTATCATTGCTTTTTAAAAGATCATTACATTTCTTTCGACTGGGTTGAATACAATATTTTAGAAATAAGCTGTTAATAATGTATTAGTACTTCAGACGGATAAGTGAATAAGTGATGCCAAAGCAAGAAGGTGGTGTCATTAAAACAATAAAACCTCAGAATTATAAGGTTATATGCTTCAAATTTTTAATGATAATAGTTTCTGTGTGTCAATTAAAACTTCCATTGAAAATATTTTTATTGGGGAATAGGGAATAAATTTAAAAATAAAGTAATAATTGATGAGATTTGAAACCTGAGTATAAAGGTTTTATGTCTTAGACCTGTGAGAATTGAGGTGTGTGTGAGCTGAAAAGAAATCTATACTTTTTATTTCCTTATCTGAAGTATAGAAGTGCTAAATATAGTAGAGACGGGGTTTCACAAATATTCTTTCCCGGCTATTAAAAAAACAATGAATATACAAATATTCTTTCCCGGCTATTAAAAAAACAATGAAATGAATAGAATGAGATAATGCTTTTGAACCCATTTGAACAACAGTGAATTCACATACATGGTAAAATGGCCACACATACAAATACTAAGAAAAAAAAGAAAGAGAGAGAGGTGAGGTTTTCCCACTACTAATATCTGAGTATATACAGGAATTTATTTTCATTTTTCTGGATAGTTTTTAAAAACTAACAAATGCTTTAAATAAATATAAATAGAATCACCAGGAAATCCAGATGCTGTAATAATAGGTATATGCCATAATTTCATGATACAGTTTCTTTAAGAAAGAGAAGTTTACAATGCTTAATACATAATGAAAAGTAGGATTTCTAATGGAAATCATTATCTTTCCTAAGAAAGGTTGCTGCTGAAATAAGAAATCAGCATCTAGAGTTGTTTTAAAATCCTCTTCATACTAGCAATCAAAATCAGTTTTCCTTTATGAAATAGAAAAGCCTTAAGGAAAGCAACATTGAATATATTTGGCATAAAAAATGATAAATCAGTTAGTTAAGGTTATAAAATTGTTATGAATATGTATTTTGTGTCAATCAAATAAAAAGCACAAAACTTTGATACTGCAAAATTTGCTTATTTCTGATGTGACATGAGATATAAGAAATAGATTACTTTTTACAATTTTCTTGATTCTCTTGTTTCTTTTTACTGTCATTGTGAAACTATTTTATCTTTGTCTTAATTTCACTGTTTGCTTACCAAAATTACTCCTCTCACAAGCTCATTGAGGTTCAAAGTCAGTTCAAGTTTAGTTGTCTAATATGTACCAGTTAATTAGTTCACTGTCAACAGTAAGATAGATGTTTGCTTCCAAAGGCATGCTTGTGTATTCCCAACACTTGTCACCCTACTCAGTAGCAGAAGAAATAGAGGAAATGCTGAATTGATTCCTCTTTTCAATTTTTATACATCGAGTGGGCTGTCAAGTACAGGATAGATTAACACATTGCTATTTTCTTTTTTTTACAATACAATCTTATGTTTTTATTAGAATTAAAAATGCCTAGATGACATAAATGAAAGAAAGATTACACAAGTGTGTGCATGTTAGTATGATTATATCTGTGTGGAAAAATCACTCATAAGAAAGAAAACTAGAAGAAAGTACCTCAAAATATTGACTATAGCTGTTTGGAAAATGAAATCATAAGTGACCTTTTTCCCTTTTAATGAGCCAAATTACAGAAAAGAGAATCTAGTACTTTTATAATAAAAAAATGCATTTTATTGTATTCAATTCCTAATTTTTTTCTCAGAAATATACACACAACTGTTTTCTAAGACACATTGCTATTTTTCATGTATATTTTTATTAGCAACTTATAAACACCTATTGTTTACTGCAATTAATGTAATTTTTTATTTTCTTATAGAAATAAATATGAGCTATACATTTTGTAGTATAAGGTCTAATTTAATACATTTGATAATGAGTTTAGTCTCACCTATAGGTGGAGGAAACTTCTGATAAGCGTGTTAGGTTGGGTTATGCTATGGTAACTAAATCCCCCCTCCCCCAACACACACACACACACACACACACACACACACACACACACAGAGAGAGAGAGTTTAGAAACCTACAGCAACAGAGGATCATTTCCCTCTCTCGTGGCATGTCAAATACAGCTCTGCTCCTCATCCTCCTTAATTTCAGAAATAAAGCTTTGAGTGTATAATCTACACTTAGGAAATGTAACCATTCTAATTTCCCTAGGACTGAGTAATTTAGTAGACACAAGACTTTTAGCTTTTAAAAAAGGAAAGTCCCTGGCAAACAGTTAAGTTGATCACCTTAAATTCACCATACCATAATAAGTGAAATTATTTAAATGAAGATAATCCTACTTCTATTTGAGAGGTAAAGTTTGAAATGTATAAATTTCGAGATATATTCCCAGACTACAGAAATTTTTCTGTTAAATGTTTTTCACCTAATCCACAAATTAAATTGAAGATAGTATTTAAAATAAGGATTATTTTAAAGCATCAATTTCAAGTATTAATAGAAATAAATTGAAAAATCAAACTAAGTGAACACTTCCATGTAAACTAACTTCTTTTTAATCTCTTTGGTTCTAAATAAGATTGATGAGAAAAGTTAATATTACCATATTACCTGAGGTCACTGTGAAACTTAAGATATCTTAACAACAGAGAAGGCCGTCATTCTACTGAAAATTAACTTCATTCTGAAAGAGAGGTCACATTAAAATAACTGAATTCCACAAAGACACCTATCTGGTCACACAAATAACGTTTGCCTCACTTAATTGTCTTTTTATTTAGGTTTACAAAAACTAAAAAAAAAAAATAGTGTTTTAGCAGGCAATGAGCATTTCACTGTGGAGTTGAAATAATTTCTTTTATTAGCAGCATTTTTGAAATTCATAATCAAAAAAAGGAAGTTGATTTACTTAAAAATCATCTTACTTGTATAACATAGAACTTAAGAAAATACTTTGTAGACCCCTGGTCAATATAATAAATATTTTTTCATAACAATATTACCAAAGTATTGTCATTTGTTTAATATTCTCCACCATACAACAGTTGTCCCTTAGGAATATCAACTGGAAATCTGGTTCATCCAGTAAACCAAAATGGATCTACCAGTATAAAATTAATCAATAAAAACAGCTGTGGTATATTTTAATGTTTCCCCTTTTCCCTTGGCTTCTAGAAAGGTCAGAGCAGTTTAAAGACAAACATTTAGTTTATTCACTCAATAGATGGCATCACTTGAAGCTTAAGAAGCTGCACATGCGTATTATAGACAATGGACAAGAACAAATTAAGAGGGCAAAGGCCAGGAATGTATTTCACATAGCAAGCCAAAAAACACTTGAAGACTAAAAACAAAGCAACACTAGTTACCACTAACCTTAAGAAGATAAATATTATGCATGATTTAGAAGGTAAGAAAGTGAATAAAGCTTTTGTAAATATACAAAAAGAACTTGTGGCCGGGCGCGGTGGCTCAAGCCTGTAATCCCAGCACTTTGGGAGGCCGAGGCGGGCGGATCACAAGGTCAGGAGATCGAGACCACAGTGAAACCCCGTCTCTACTAAAAATACAAAAAATTAGCCGGGCGCGGTGGCGGGCGCCTGTAGTCCCAGCTACTCAGGAGGCTGAGGCAGGAGAATGGCGTGAACCCAGGAGGCGGAGCTTGCAGTGAGCCGAGCCGAGATCGCGCCACTGCACTCCAGCCTGGGCGACAGAGCGAGACTCCGTCTCAAAAAAAAAAAAAAAAAAAAAAAAAAGAACTTGTACACTGCTCAAAAGGCCTTTCTCTCGAACCTCTGCAGAAATGATGAGCGTCTCAGCAACATGATGAAAGTGAACAAAGTTAATACTGATGAAGCTTCAAGATTAACGGCTCAGTTGTAATACAGTAGTGATGCATCTAATTCCTCCAAAAGACTGTTAAGTTAAATGTTTTACACAAAAAGTGCCTCCACTCTTCCTTCTCACCATCATACTTTACTTATATTAACTTGCTTTAAAAGTTATATTCTATTATCTATTTTCATGTTGGTGCTGTGAAATGTGTGTGTGTGTGTGTGTGTGTGTGTGTGTGTGTGTATCTGCATCCTCACATGAACACACAAGGTATAAATGAGAGGTTGGAATCAGAGATAGACCTATATGACAATATTCCTCACCTCTACATATGGCTTAAATAAATTGCTCTTTTAAATTAACTGCTCTTAACATTAAGGTTGTTATGTTAGAGGATAATGTCCTGGTGTTGCAATAAGTTTTAAAAGGTATTAAGAGCTGCAATCACAAATAACTCCCTCTAAATCCAAACTTTATCTAAAGTTATAATATCTTCACAGTGTCCTTATTCAGTATAGAAGGGTATAAGGACAGATACGTTGTTCAGACACGCCTTGAAATATATCCTCGGTGACTTTGTTTTTTCATTAAGCAAAGTCAGAAGTCAAATGTGGTCTTCAGGTTAAAGTAGTAGGAAGAGTACCACGGCACCCCTGTGAGCAGGGATTCATATTATTTTTGTCGTTTTTCCTGGCATCTGTCATTGCTCCTTAACGGCCCTTCTCTCTCAAGGTTATTACAGAATATTTAATGTCTCATTTTTTAATGATTCCTTAACTCCTGAGTGGCAGAAACAGGTATTCATATCTTTGATCCTGCTTCTTCTGGTATTCTTAGTTTAAAAAACAAACAAACAAGAACAAAAGCAATTTCTGACAAAACATAACAACTTAGACAGGGCTTAATTCAAATTTAGTTTTTGTTGTTGCAGTTTGTTAATTTTTTTGCCATAGAAGACATGATTTTATTCCTTGTTATTGCTAAATAGTATTCCATTGTGTGTATGTATATGTATGTGTATGTGTGTATAAATAATTTTCTTTATCCAGTCATCAATTGGTGGACACTTAGGTTGATTCCACATTTTTGTTATCATGAATAATGAATCAATAAACATACTTGTGCTGGTATCTTTTTTATATAATGATTTCTTTTCCTTTGGGTAGATATCCAGCAGTGCAATTGCTGGTTCAAATCACAGTTCTGTTTTTAGTTCTCTGAAAAATTTCCATACTATTTTCCATAGCAGTTGTACTAATTTACATTCCCATCAATGGAGTGCATGAGCATTCCATTTCTCTGCATCTTCACCAACATCTATTTTTTTTTTTTTGACTTTTTAATAATGACCACTCTGATTGGTATAAGATGATGCCCCATTGTGGTTTTAATTTGCATGTCTCTGATGATTTGTGATGTTGAGCATTTTTTCATACGTCGGCTGGCTATTTGTATGTCTTTTTTGAAAAATGCCTATTCATGTTGTTTGTCCACTTTTTAATTGGGTTATTTGGTTGTATTTTGAAGTTGTTGAGTTGCTTGAATTCCTTGTAAATTCTGGATTTTAGTGTGCTGTTGGATGCATAATTTGCAAATATTTTCTCCCAATCTGAAGGTTGTCTGTTCACTTTATTGATTATTTATTTTGCTGTGCAGAAGCATTTTAGGTTAATCAAGTCCTATTTGTTTATTTTTGTTTTAGTTTCTTGTACTCTGAGATCTCAATCATGAGTTGTCTTCCTAGGCCAATGTCCAGAAGAGGATATTCTTAAATTATTTCTTAATTTTTATTTCAATACTCTTTGGGGTACAGGTGGCTTTTAGTTACATTAATAAGTTCTTTAGTGGTGATTTCTTAGTTTTGGTAGACCAGTCACCCAAGCAGTGTACACTGTACTCAATATGCAGGGGACTCAGAGGGAAGGGTGAGAGGGGGATGAGAGATAAAACTGTCTACTGTTTTGTTAAGTTTTAAGTGAAGAAACGACTCTATAGGATCCTATCAATATGAATAATGTACTATTCTGCTAAGTTTATTTTGTACAGTCATATATTCAGAATTCATTAGGCCTTCATATTTTCTATCACAATGAGGACCCAAATCCAATAAAGGCAATCTCCACTGACAGTGAAGATTGGTTAATGCCATTTGTAGAGTTCAACATTTGATGTCTCAGTATAAAAGTCATGGGTTAAAGCTTTTGATCATCTCACAGCTTGGAAATATATCATACAATTGTATTATTTTGGTAGTCATTTAATATTACTAAATGATAATTATTTTTTTTAATTATTACTTTTTTTTTTTTTTTTTTTTTTTTGAAACAAAGTCTTATTCTGTAGCCCAGGCTGGAGTGAAGTGGTGTGATCTCAGCTCAATGCAATGTCTGCCTCCCAGGTTCAAGCGATTATCCTGCCTCAGACGTCAGAGCAGGTGGGATTACAGGCACGTGCCACTGCACCTGGCTAATTTTTTGTATTTTTAGTAGAGACAGGGTTTCAGCATGTTGGCCAGGCTGGTCTTGAATTCCTGACCTCAGGTAATCCACCTGCCTCGGCCTCCCAAAGTGTGCTAGGATTACAGGCATGAGGCACCACGCCTGGCTTTTTTTTTTTTTTTTTTTTTTTTTTTTTTTTTTTTTTACCTCGCCTTTAGTGTTGACTCATACTTTAGGGTTGTTGTGCAATTAGGAAATTGTGATTGCAAATCCAGGTAGACCACCATGACTTGAAGCAGAACAATGCTTACTTAGTGTAGTAATTTCATTAATGGAACTGTTAGATTCCTTGTACTGCATGTCTCAGCTGTGCTTTTCTCTGCCTAATTCAAGGGAGATTTGTTAATCAAAAACGTGGAGAAGTAGAAATAATTGAGGGGTATGCTCTAAAGAGAATGCATAGCCCTAGTTTGTCTCTAGGGCTTAGATTTCATGCTGGTTGATGTCTTCCTAATACCTAAGTAGTGTAACATGTACTAAAACTTAGTGATGACCTCAATGTGACCTAAAATGGTTTACATTTAGTTAGTTCAGTTGTGGATATAACTATATATGATTTTTGTATTTGAAGATGCTGGAGATTACATAAACAAATCATATTATTATCTTAAACTATTTTCAAATGATAGCAAAAGTCTAATTTGAACACTACCATGACATTTTATTGTGCTAATTCTACTGTTATAAGTGTTTTAAATGGTGTATCTCTTAATTTATATCATAGGTATTTTTAATTTGTGAGGGGAAAGATGTATTATAGCCCATCAAACAGAAGATTAGGGACTGTTGTATATTGAGAGTGAGTCAAAGCTAAAAGATTATCATATAGGCTTTTGAAAATGAATGACAAAAGATGGTACAGAAAGAAAAGATAAAGAAATAGAATAAATAAAGAGAAGTATAAAAAGTGTGTCCCAGAAAGCTTTCTATAATCACTGGTTTTGAAAATTAGCTGTTTATGTTATATATATATATATATATTTCAAAAAGGTATTTACCATTTTTCCTTGTTTCCTTTTTGTAGTATGTATGCATTCCAGGGTGCACAAAAAATCCATTTTGGTTTTTGAAGAATGTTCACCTGATTCATCTACACCCCTGCTACTATGGAATCACCTTCCATGGTATTTGCCAAGATAAAGGTCCTGCTCATTTTGAATATGTGTGGCAATTGGGATTTACAGGTAACAAATTTATGTAATTTTTTTAAAAATCTGCTTGAATTATTTCAAAATTTACTAGTCAAGTATTCACTTTCTAAACACACAAGGTATTTTCTATCTCAAAACACAATATAAAGTAAAAATAAAATAAATACTCTTATTTTCCGATGTATTCCTTTAACTGACGTGTTTAACACCAACTACATCCTAGGAAATCTACTTGGTGCAACATCCATAATAGTGAAGTAAACTAGAGCTATTTCCCACTTTCATAAATCCATTTGTTGGAAGGGAGTGGTTAGTGGACAAATACAGTGATAACTATGTTATTTTATTTAAAATCAAAATGCTCTTAAGAAAACAAGTAGCATTCCATGAATGCTTATAAGCAATAAGCCTGTTTAGGAAAACAAAACAAAACAAAACAAAAAACAAACAAAAAAAAAAACTGGGCAATTGAGAGATTGAGTTGCGTTGTCAGAAAAGGTTTCCCTAAGAAAATGACCCCTGAAGAGAGATATAGAGAATAATGTCATGGCAGAGAAGCTGGAAAGGAGAGGATTCTAGGTTGAGGGAATTGTATTTGTAAAGACATTATATTAGAAGAAGTGGCGTCTTTGAAGCCCTGTCTGGGGCTGTGAGAAAAGACTAATAACAATTCCATGGAGGGAATAAAGCCAGAACTAAAATGCTGGGTTAAATATTTTGATTTCTATTCTAAAAGGAATAGAAAATTACTATAGCTTTTGACGCATTCAATAATTTTATAGCAAGTAGAGAAATACATGGAAGAGAAGAAAAAAAGCTAGGGAGTTGGTTGGAGTAATAATGTGAGTCATAATGCTGGAAGCTTGAAATAAATGGAAGATCTTGTTTATGAATTGGAAATAGCAAGTGTGAAGGTGTCAACAGGACACCTTCAAGTCTTACATACTTTGAAATCATTTCAATACTTATATTCACATGTATGTTTTTGTTTTATAGAATTTCAATTTCTATCTCAATTTTTTTGATGAACATAATTTTCATTCTTTGATTACATGTTTAATAGTATTTAACTTAGGTGATGCAAATTAGATTTACATTCTTAAGACTATATGATATTTTCATTCTTTTAAAGAATATTTCCTCTGGCAATGATATTTTGGCACTTCAATTTACAAACAACCAGCAAATTAATAGTTTGATGTTTCGAGTAACAGCTAACCGACAGCAGCTAAATTTCTAACATTGCATTACAACACAACAGTGTTGAAGTAAACTAACAATTAGCCTTTTAAACAGAAAACACGATTATTTGTTTCACCATGCTCATAAAGTAGTACACTGTAGTGTTAACAACCTTTAGTGACAGAAATAGTTATCAGTTCATTAATCAGATCACACTGAAGACCAAAAGTGGTAGAAGAGAGCAAAGCATTGTTGATAATACTATGTTGATAGTAAAAGGAACTTTCAGAGACTCTGTTATGTATAGTTACTATTTTATAAATGACACAATGAGACAAAACAAAGAAATAAGAATAGTTGAGGTTAGAGGAATTAACTTCAGGACTATTTAGGGATTGTGTCAGTTCAGTTGTTTTTAAACCCTGACCACATATTAGAATCATCTGAGGAGCTTTTGAAACACACTAATGGTGAACTCCCACTATAGAACAATCAAACTGGAATTGTAGTGAGATGGACACAGAGTATTTTTTGAGGATCCCTAAATGCTTTTCATGTGCACATTGAGATATACTGTTACAACCAAATTTGTTCACATACTGCAGTGCCTGCACCATTTTTGAACTTGATTTTCCTTTGTCTCATAGTAGGAATAATGCTTTCATCTGTTTGGTTATTTTTAAATATTAAACTTCTTTTGAGAACAAAAAATTGCGACAGAGAACATATTCACAATGATGAAATAGCAAAAGTATTTTTGAGGGAGAATGGAATGAATAATAGCAAGTCAAATTGCTCATGGATAAATCAGCTTTGAGCAAATATAGTCAACTTTATTAATGGCAGTACAATAACAAATGTATGTTTTAGAAAATGGGTGTTGTAATACAAAGTTAAAATTACTCATGGATAACTTAGCAAAAAGCAATTATCTTCAAAACAATGTATGCATATTTCATCATTATTTCTTCCTGAATTACGGGACAGAGCTTACTGAATATAGCTAATTATAACAAAAATAAAAATTTTGCGACCCCTACATGTGAGAATCTAAATGAGTTGGGCTGTCCAATGGAAAAGAAGCAGTGTGATAATGCACAGGCTGAATGAATGTTTAAGTAAAACACTTAAACTTATTTTGAATTTCAATATGAAGATTCAGCAGTGAAACTTCTCAAGTTTTCAAAACAAAATAGAAGTTAAAATAAATGAAAATAAATATGTAAATAGAATTATACATTTTATGTATTGCAAAATTCCATCTTGTTTATTTTGGTAATTGCCATTAAGATCTTTTTTTACTTTTTTCCTCATAAAATATAAAATATAATTGAAGAGGAACTTTAAAATTATGCTGGTGAGTTTGCATGGGGTGCATTAATTTTACCAGCAGGAAAATTATTTTAATTAAGGGATTTCTCTAACAACTAAACGAAGTGTCTTACATGCCCAATCAATTCTTGCCAATATGATTGCTCTACAGAGAAGGGATGGTAATTAATTAGAAGAAGACCCTTCAAGGACAATTGGTCGACAGTGCACATCTTGAGAAAGAGCTGACATGCACTGTTTCTTTTCGAAATCATCATCTATGTTCATTATGTGTATTATTAGATTTGAGGAAAAGAGCTGCTGACAGAGTGGATAAAGAGTTGTGAAGTGAAGTAAGACAATATGAATAATGCTTAAGAAAAGATACAATTCTAGCTAAAAAAAAGAAAATAAGACAGAAATTCTTTTAAATCTCTTTCTTCTTGAAGCATGTCCTTATTTCAGTGTGCTTATCTAAGATAAACATACAGAGTTAAAACACTTAACATGTACTAGTAAACTTTTTTCTAAACAAATAGTAATTGTTGCATTTGCAAGTTGATATTGCAAAACAAATTTACTTTGAAAGTTTTATATTTCCCTTACAAAATAATGGATCTTCTTGTAGAAGACCTTCCAGTATGTTAATTATAATCTATGCATTATACATTACTTTTTAAATTTTAAGCAATTTTTGTGAAAATAGGAAGTGCTATACCAACAAAGGAATCCTTATCAAAATCCATTTTTTCTTTGTATATTGTTCTACCTTCAAGTCTTCTTTTGTCAAATGTCTGCTATTTATATATATATTAAGTATTTTAGGGACTGTAGTTTTAATTTTTGGTTTTAATCTTTAATTGAAGATTTTTTAAAAAGCTGAGTATTAAAAAAATGGTTTAGTGCTTTTCATTCATATCACTTATAGAAAGTTTTTAAAGCATTTTTACATGCTTTGAAAGAGAATTCTCTTAATTAAATCATTAGTTAGAAATAAGTAACTTTCATAAACAGAACAAAGCTAATTAAATCATAAGGAAGAAAATATTTCTTACAAACAAGAATTAAAATGTTTAAATGCATAGTACTAAAATTAACAAAAACTTGCAACCTCTACATGGAGAAAACTTTTGATATTGCTGTAGTATAGGTGCATGCATACATAATCTGAAAGAAAATCCTAAAGATATATTATGCTGTAGCTACTATTATTCTTAATAGTTTTTTCTTTTAACCTTCATACTAATTATATTAGTAATATACACACTACCATGCAGTATTTGAATATTCTGAATTTTACAATGTGTTTACTTTTGCCAGTGAGTTTTATAATTTCAAAAGTGTTCTTACCACAAACATGATAACTATATGAGGTAATGCATATGTTAATTAGCTAGATTTGGTCATTCTGCAATGTATATATACTTCAAAATATCATGTTGTATATGGTAAATACATACAATTTCATCTGTAAATTTAAAATAATAATAACCTTCCCCCTAAAAAACTTTTATTATACTGGAGATACAACTTTTAAAGATTTCAACTCTTCATGTTATGTTATAGGTTTATTGAAATTTTAACAAAAAAATGATGTTATCTTTGTTTCCTATGAAATTGACATCTTATTTCTTAATGTTCACATGGAAATAAAGACGAATAAAGTCAAGTGTACTCTGCAAAAGCACATCGTGTGGACAAGTGGGGTATAGAATGAGCTCTGCCATGTTTTAAAGTAGATTACATAGCTTCATTAATGAAAAGCATTGCACCACTGCATTGGTAGTCAAATATGACAAAATACAAAGTCTCAAAATGAATCCAAGACATTAAAAAATATATAACATATAATAAAACTGCCCCCTCAGATTATTAGAATAAGTAGGCACTATTTAATAATTAACATGGAACAAATGGATAGCCATCTGAAAAAAAAAAAAAATCAACTTGTATATACCTTTAAACATTCTCTGGATTACACTGAAATAGATGAAAGTTTTAATATATAAAACAGAAAGTATAAAAATATTAGAGAATGTTGGAGAAATGCTTTGTAAATCTGGATAGGGGAAGAATGAAACTAATCCATATCTCCCATGGTACACAAAAAGCAAATCGAAATGGATTAAAGACTTACATCTAAGACCTCAAACTATGAAACTACTAAAAGAAAACACTGGGGAAACTCTCCAGCATATTGGACTAGGCAAAGATTTCTTGAGTAAAACCCCAGAAGCACCAGTAATCAAACCAAAAATAGACAAATGAGCTCACGCCAAGTTAAAATGCTTCTGTAGAGGAAAGGAAACAACCAACAAAGACAAAACTCACAGAAAGGGAGATCATATTTGCAGACTATCTATCTGACAAGGGATTAATAATGAGGATACAAAAGGAGCTCAAATAACTTTACAGGAATAAAATAATAATATGAATTTTAGAAATGGGAAAAAGATCTAAATAGATGTTTCTCAAAAGAAGACATGCAAATAGCAAACAGGCATATGAAAATGTGCTCAGTATTATTGATCATCAGAGAAATGCAAACCGAAACTAAAATGAGATGTCATCTCATCCCAGTGCAAAGGACACGCAATAAAAAATGCTAGCAAGAATGTATAGAAAAGGGAACCCTTGTACACTGTTGGTGGGAATGTAAATTAGTCAAATCACTGTGGAAAACAGTTTGGAGGTTCCCAAAAATATTAAAAATAGAACTGCCATATGATCCTGCAATCTCACTGCTAGGATATATACTCAAATGAAAGGGGATAAGTGTATTAAAGAGATGTCTGCACTCCCATGTTTACTTCAGCACTATTCACAATAGCCAATATTTTGAAGCAACCTGAGTGTCCATCAACAGATGAATGGGTAAAGGAAATGTGGTATATTTACCCAATGGAATACTAAATACACACACACACACACACACACACACACACATATATATATGTGTGTGTATAATGAGATCCCGTCATTTTCAACAACATGGATGGAACCAGAGGTCATTATGTTAAGTGAAAGAAGCCAGGCACAGAAAGATAAATTCACATATTCTCACATATTTGTAAGAGCTTAGAATTAAAAAAAAAATGGAACTCATAGAGATAGAGAGTAGAATGATGGTTACCAGAGGTTTGGAAGGATAGTGAGGTGGATGGAAGTGAGGATAGTTAATGGGTACAAAAATAAAATTAGATAGAATTAATAAGATCTAGTATCTGATAGAACCACAGGGTGACTACAGTCAACAATAATTTACCGTACATTTTTAAGTAATTAAAAGAATATAATTGGATTATCTGTAACACAAAGAAAGAATAAATGCTCGAAGTCATGGATACACTATTTTCCCTGAGGTGATTGCTATGCATTGTATGCCTGTAGCAAAATATCCCAGGTAACCCATAAATATATACACCTAATATTTACCCACAAAAATTAAAAGAGAAAAACGAAAAATAAAATGGATGGGGAAGATGTTTATAGCTAATACTAAAAATGTTGATGTCAGAAAGAAAAGACTTGTGAATTTTACTACAAGTAAAAATATCTGCTTATGAAAGACATAAAAATCAAAATGCAAAAGAAACACCGCACAGAGATTTTACTCACAAAAGATAGATTAGGATCAATAATATATCAATAACTTAGAAATTAAGAAGCAAAAACTGAAAAACCTGATAGGTAAGTCAGTAATATAAACATACAGTTTACATATGAAGACATAGAGAGTATCCCTAAATGTGTGGGGAAAATGCTAAACTCTATTCATAATGCAATCAAAGCTATTTATTTATTTGTTTATCTATTTATTTATTTATTATACTTTAAATTCTAGGGTAAATGTGCATAACGTGCAGGTTTGTTACATATTTATACATGTGCCATGTTGGTGTGCTGCACCCATTAACTCGTCATTTACATTAGGTATATCTCCTAATGCTATCCCTCCCCCGTCACCCCACCCCACAACAGGCCCCGGTGTGTGATGTTCCCCTTCCTGTGTCCAAGTGTTCTCATTGTTCAATTCCTACTTGTGAGTGAGAACATGCGGTGTTTGGTTTTCTGTTCTTGCAATAGTTTGCTGAGAATGATGGTTTCCAGCTGCATCCATGTCACTACAAAGGACATGAACTCATCCTTTTCTATGGCTGCATAGTATTCCATGGTGTATATGTGCCACATTTTCTTAATCTAGTCTGTCATTGATGGACATTTGGGTTGGTTTCAAGTCTTTGCTATTTTGAATAGTGCCACAATAAACATATGTGTTCATGTGTCTTTATAGCAGCATGATGTATGATCCTTTGTGTATATCCCCAGTAATGGGATGGCTGGGTCAAATGGTATTTCTAGTTCTAGATCGTTGAGGAATCGCCACACTGTCTTCCACAATGGTTGAACTAGTTTACTAAAGTCCCACCAACAGTGTAAAAGTGTTCCTATTTCTCCACATCCTCTCCAGCATCTGTTGTTTCCTGACTTTTTAATGATTGCCATTCTAACTGGTGTGAGATGGTATCTCATTGTGGTTTTGATTTGCATTTCTCTGATGGCCAGTGATGATGAGCATTTTTCATGTGTCTGTTGGCTGCATAAATATCTTCTTTTGAGAAGTGTCTGTTCATATCCTTTGCCCACTTTTTGATGGGGTTGTTTGTCTTTTTCTTGTAAATTTGTTTGAGTTCTTTGTAGGTTCTGGATATTAGCCCTTTAAAATTTTCTCCCATTCTGTAGGTTGCCTGTTCACTCTGATGGTAGTTTCCTTTGCTGTGCGGAAGCTCTTTAATTTAATTAGATCCCATTTGTTGATTTTGGCTTTGTTTCCATGGTTTTTGGTGTTTTAGACGTGAAGTCCTTGCCCATGCCTATGTCCTGAAGGGGTTTTCCTAGGTTTTCTTCTAGGGTTTTTATGGTCTTAGGTCTGACATTTAAATCTCTAATCCATCTTGAATTAATTTTGTATAAGATGTAAGGAAGGGTTCCAGTTTCAGCTTTCTACATATGGCTAGCAAGTTTTCCCAGCACCATTTATTAAATAGGGAATCCTTTCCCCATTTCTTGTTTTTGTCAGGTTTGTCAAAGATCAGATGGCTGTAGATGTGTGGTATTATTTCTGAGGGCTCTGTTCTGTTCCATTGGTCTATATCTCTGTTTTGGTACCAGTACCATGCTGCTTTGGTTACTGCAGCCTTGTAGCATAGTTTGAAGTCAGGTAGCATGATGCCTCCAGCTTTGTTCTTTTGGCTTAGGACTGTCTTGGCAATGCGGGCCCTTTCTTGGTTCCATATGAACTTTAAAGTAGTCTTTTCCAAATCTGTGAAGAAAGTCATTGGTAGCTTAATGGGGATGGCATTGAATCTATAAATAACCTTGGGAAGTATGGCCATTTTCACGATATTGATTCTTCCTATCCATGAGCATGGAATGTTCTTCCATTTGTTTGTGTCCTCTTTTATTTCATTGAGCAGTGGTTTGTAGTTCTCCTTGAAGAGGTCCAATTTTAAAAACACTTTAAGTATATAAATTTTTCTCCTCTTAGCCTGGCAAAAATTTTAGAGTTGGACAAGTTAATGACTATCCATTGCTGGCAATAATGTAAAATCACTATAATATCTAAGTGGGATAATTTTGCAATATCTGTCAATACTACTCTATGCCATTTGACCTAACCTTCCGATCATTGGGAATACATCCACATGCTAAATAATTTGCGTATAATTTTATAGCTGGTATCATTGGTTATTAAGAAAAAGAATAAACATAGATATGGAAATGTATGTAGAACTCATCTAGGACTGAGATACATAAGGTGAAAGAAAGGCATGCAACTGTGTAGAATCATGTGTATAATAGACAACCTTTTGATTCTTTATATATAATTTGTGTTTATTTCTGTGGAACACTTTTCTATGTTTGTTGATCAGTGTCTGAAATTTCACAATGTTGAGACTTTTACATAGTATGTTCTTGTTGTCTCTTGTTAAACTCTTCTATTTGGAAGCTTTCCATTTTTAGGTAGTTTCTGTATTTTTTCCCCTAAAAAGTCCTTTTTCCCCTAAAAAGTTTTTTTTCCTGTTTTTTTTTTTTTTTTTTTCTTCTGTAGCCCCATTTCCACCAATTGAATATGACATCTCCTAAATCGATCCTCTCATTTTCTCATAATTTCTTTTCTCTTTGCTATTTGTTTTTGTATTGCTTTATTTTCTACTTCATTCCCCCACTTGAATATCTCAAAATGAGTTTGAATTTTTAATTTATTTTACTATATTTTTATAATCTAGGGCATTTTTCCATCCTTTAAATTGTATACATTTGTAACATCATTTGTGATATTCTGTTTTGTTTTTTTGTTTTGTTTTGTTTTTTTCCCAATAAGGGTAAAATGGCTTTTCTTCTCTCTCTCAAAATGTTATAGTTTTGTTTGTTTTAATTTTCTTCTGTTTTGCGTAGGGTCTCAGTTTTCTGTAAATGCTGTTTTTGAAGATTTGTTCTCTCTCGTTTGGAGTCTTTCTACCAAATGTGGAGTGATCATATTTAACGGTGAGGAACTAAGAAGGCTGACTGGAAACTGACCATACAGGGATGGGCCGTGATGACTGGAGCTCTATGAGAGGGTTGCAGGTTGGCAACTAGGCTTTCATTAGGGGACCCTCAAGGAGCTTGGTGTCCTTAAGACAGGAGCCCCTGAGATTCTTTAACTCCTGAAAATAAACCTCAGAAATTGTTTGTAAAGCTGAGTGAGGGGTTAGAATAATAATCTGGATCACTGAGTTGGGAGAGAGGCTCTGAGTGTCAGCTAATCTTGTTTCCAGATACCACCTTAGTATCAGATTCTCAGATGCTTTTTAAACCCTGAGCATTTCAGTATTTCTGCTAAGCCAATATTTTTTTTCATGATTATGTCCTCTCACTTGTGTTTTGGCTGTAGTCTTTCTGCTAATTTAGTCAGTGTGTCATTTTTTCATCTTCTCGCTCTTTTTCGTGGGTTAAAACGTTCATTTTATTTTGTTGTTGTTGTTGTTGTTTTCATTATCTCTTTTTTGAGTCTTTGGGAGGCAGCGGGAAAAATTTAAGAGTTAAATCCAAATGTTTAGTCAGATATATCATTATGAAAAACTTTATGCTAATAAATTGGACAATGTAAATGAAATGGATAAATTTCTAAAGAAATACTAATTGGAAAAACTGACCAAATCATAAATTTCAATTCTAAATAATCCTACAATTTTTAATTAACTGAATAAAATAGTTTTAAAAATCTTCCCACAAAAAACATGCTTGAAATATATGGCCTTCTATTAAAGTTCTCCAAATTTTCGATATTCATTCTAATCTATATAGATTTGCACAAAAACACAGAGGGAGGGACACATATCAATTAATTATATGGAGCTAGCATAATCCTGTTTGAGTTAATTACTCTCAGAATGTTGCAGGTAGAATTTTTATTGACCTATCATTAAATTTACTGATCTTTTCTTCTCTTGTGTCTGATCTTCTTATAATCTCATCCATTTATTGTTTTATTAATATAGCCATAATTGTCTGAAATCTTAAAATTATAAACAGTCAAATTACATACGTATGATTGAAGAGCTTTGGGATATTGTGGTTGGTTACTAGCTCCTTGTTTTTTTCCAGTAATATGTGAGATTTCTTGGTGAGATATTCACATGATAGGGAGCATCATCTCTAATGAATCATCTCTAATTTATAACTCAGTTGTAAAATGCACAGTTTACGTGATATTTTCTAAGAAATGATGTCTTGCAAGTCCCTAGAGTTTAGATTTGTTTACTATAAGTGATCCAAAGCCAGAGATATTTTGCTAAAAGATTCTTTAGATAAATACTGTCCTCTAACAAATATTTTGTGTTTGTTTATTAGGAGATGTAGTCATGATTACAAAAAGATTGGATCAGATCTCCTATGTTCTTTTATTACCTCTACTAATGACCAATAACAAGTTATCAGCCCAGCTTAATTAACTCCTTTTTCCCTACAATTCTGATATTTACAATTATTTTTTGTTTAGTTTTTCCTACAATTTCAAAATCTATCATTCCCTAATTCCTTATCTAATTATCTATTTTATTCTTCTTTTCCTGTGGACTTTTCAGCAAATTTAGCATAATCATTTTAAAGTCCTTGTCTGTTAATTCTAGTCTGGGCCTTAAAATGTTAGTTTTCCTCTTGAATATAGGCCACATTCTCTTGAATATAGGTCACTTCTTTCTTCTGCTCTTTTGCAATCTCTGCTTTTATTATCGTTATAGGACATTGTTCCTTTTATGGTTCTACTATCCTTTCTTATAATTATTAATTACAGTTTAGTCAACATTTGATTATTTTAAAAAGTGAATTGGCCTGGGAGCTGTGTCTTCTTGTGATGCTGTATTTCTCAGTCCACGTTTAACATGAGAGTGTTGGGCTCTGAGGTGTCCTTCAAATTCAATATCATATACATATAGGAACTTATTTTGTGACAGATGTTGTCAAATTTATCTTTTCAAGTAATTTGACCACAGTCCTTAATAATTCATTGTGAATTCAAGTATGTAAGTGTTTATTTAATTTTCTCTCTCTCTCTCTCTCTCTCTCTTTTTTTTTTTTTTTTTAAAGGATCTGAAGGTGAAAAGTGCCAAGGGGTTATTGATGCCTATTTCTTTCTGACTGCAAACTGCACTGAAGATGCAATCTATGTGAACAATCCTGAAGATAATAATTCTTCATGTTCTTTCCCATGTGAAGGCACAAAAGAGGTAAGGTAAATTTATATAGTTGCTTTTCATTTTTCTCTTTAGCTCATAATTTTCTGATTTTTTAAAAAAGTTAGAAATGTTTAGGTTACAGATTCTTCAATATTCAAAATATGTAGTTTGCATAGTTTAAATATAACTTCTTAAACAAATTCCCAGCAGTCTACTTGGAAATTTGTATTTATTTCTTACATTTATAATATGGAAAGGTAAAAAAATTTGAAAAATCATTTTGTTCCTAGTCTTCTTATGTTTTATTAATGTTATAATTTACAGGCTGACTAAAGCCTCTCAAATACAGTTGTGATTATGCCACTTTTTTTGCTTACAGATCATAATGAAATGCCATTGTCTTTTGGGTATGTTTTAATCTCTGAGAGATTTCTAATCTCTTACACAAGCAAACTACTTAAAAATAAAATAAATAAAAATAAATGAAAATAATTTCAAATTTCTAGGCGGTTCCATCACTAAAAATTGTGAGGCCTATGGCAAGAATAAAAGAGAGGCCCTCCTTTTATCCCCTGACTTTTGTCTCACACTAATTAAGATTATATTTTTTAATATGTAACAATAATTAAGAAAAATTTAAGAATCTTCAGTTTAAATGAATTAGGAATAGGAACTTTTTGTTAAAGTGATTCAGAAGTTTTCCAAAAAGTTAGAGAATTAACAAAGTATTTGTAACCTATCTTGTCTTGATATAACCTAATTTGGTCATTTTAAGAAAGCCATATTTTAATTCTGTGTATTGTATAAATTTCAGTAAAGACTAATAAACCATTTTCTTTATTAATATATCAGTTTACGTTGAGTCCAACCTTGTAAAAACTGATACAAGTCACTATTTCCTTCAAATTCACCATCTAGAGGCATTACAATTACAGGCAAAAAGACTTCAAATACCACAGAACATCTAAAAGTATGCCCTCAAATATATTTTGATATATGTTTACAAGTCATAAATACATGAAGTAAGCTTAATACATTCTTACATATATATATATATATATTTAGCCAATCACATATACATCAATATACAAATAGATGACTACATTACAACTTTATCTTTAAGACTTTTAGCTTTATCAGTATATTAAAAATAATTACATATTATAATACACTTAATAATTCAGTAACTATAAACCGTTTTTAGGAACAAGCAAATCATATTTGTGGGGTTTTTTGTGTATTTTTAGTTCTCAGTATTCTTTTATAATAATCACCAACTTCAAGTAAATTAGCCATTAATTTCTTTAGATTCAAGAAAATACACAAAGATAACAATCTAAGATCATTTTAGCTATTTTATTACTTTATGATTACATATTTTATGTAACTTTAACAACTTTTATCACAGGCAAAATAAATATAAACACACATCCCTCAACTGTATTTGCACACCTTATTTCCATTCTATAAGGACAGGGGTAATTTAAATCTATGTTTAGAGACTATATTTTTATATTTTTCTTAACTAGGAATTGTTTAGGCATCTAAAATAATTTGATTAATTTGATTAAATATCTGTATAAGTTCTTAATGTTGACTAAATATTTAGAAATTGCAAACTTACACAATCATGTTAAGTTCTTATGATTTGTAGTATCAATAAAACATTCTAGTACATCAATGTAGTAAAATTAGTAAGCATTCACAAGATTCATCCCTTTTAAATTATATCTGTTATTAAAATTTCAATTATATCAATTTTAGATTTGTGTAATCATAGACAATTTGAGGACATAATTATAGAATATTTCTCTTAAAGTTAAATTAAATCAGGTTAATTTATCTAAAGTGTCATTTAAAATTACATGAGTCCGTTTTAAATAAATAAACCTCTTTAGAATAAATAAATACATATACTAATATAAATAAACAAAACTCAGTATTTAGGTATTTTGAAAAATCAAAACTTTAGGATTATGCCAGAGCTCTATGGAGCCCAGTTTTCTTCTCAACTAAAAGACTAACAATATTACCCATACACATGAATGCTTTTCCTGATTTGTTAAAATTTTGGCAAGAGAAAACATGTGAATAAAGCACAGTTAATCATTTCCTTTCATTGTAAAATATGGACACTCTGAAAAATAATCCTAGAATGGCAATATAGAATGTTAGAAAAAATATTTATGGTCAATTAATTTCGATTTTTTTTCTAAGCAAAACAGAAAAGGAGAAAAAGTGAAAAATGAATAAGTTAAGTTTATCTAGATTCCGGTAGATATAAAATTATGATTGCAAAGATTATCTCCTTTCTGCACAGCATTGGAGATGCTTAAATGCAGAAAAACCTATTTTCATACATGCAAGAACAAATTATTATAGACAGTTTAAACAACTCACATACTTGACAATTCCCCAGACCATATAATTAAAAATCTAGTGCATCTTAATCCCAGAAGCATGAAAATACAAGAGGAGGTTTTGTATAATACACAGTAGTTTCTCTATTAGACATACAGGACAGAGAATCTCCTCATGAGGATTTTTCCCTTTTTGTTCTATTGGATCTGTCAAATAAACAATCTTGTTCATGTCAAAATTTCCCCAGAGTGGTCACTGCAATTTCACATTGTCCTTTGAGAAATTATGCCAATTAGAGAGATACATATATGGCTTACAATATGAGGGGAGGAATGTGAGGTGTCCAGGCATAAAAAATTGAGAGGAACCCATGAAAACTTATGTCAGAAAGCATTTGTACAATATCATGTCTCCAGAACATTCTAAATATCAGTCCATTTCAAATCAACTGACAGTGTTTAGAAGATTTTTTAAAAGATGACAATAAAAATATTGCCCAAAGGAACACCAGAGTGATGTGACCATCTGAACTCATCACTTACTTACAACACTTGAATCATGTAGTTTTAGAACCCACACTTTCCTCTCCCAGCTGACTTCCTCTTATAGTCTCACCTGAAAAAGTGATGAAGACAGAGTTTTTCTATTTATATATATTTGAATCATATAATTAAAAGATTACTAAAAATGTTTTCTTTTTCTTAAGAAACAAAAGAAACATAACATTTGTGAAGTTGATGAAAAAAAAATTGGAGTTTAGACTTGATGCTGTACCTATGTCACTTTCACAGTTGGAGAGAATATCCAGTGGTCTCAGGGTAGTGCATTGGTTGCTATTCAGCATTGAGAGTGAGTGCATTTTAATGAGATTTTGTGGAACTTTCGATTTGTTCACTTTTTACCCTCCAAAAGATCACCAGATAATTCTGCTGATCAAGAAAAACTAATTATTTTAGACTTCTTTCAATAAGAGAAAACAACCCCTTACTAGAATCTTAGTAGTGCCTCAGATGGGAGAAGTTGTGGAAAGTTATTTATTTGGCATAGTGCCTTGGGCCAGTTGTAGAGGGTATCTAGTGGAGATTGGTTAGAGTTTATAAATGAAAGCTTTTTTTTTTTTTTTTTTTTTTTTTTTTTGAGGCGGAGTTTCGCTCTGTCTCCCAGGCTGGAGTGCAGTGGCCGGATCTCAGCTCACTGCAAGCTCCGCCTCCCGGGTTTACGCCATTCTCCTGCCTCAGCCTCCCGAGTAGCTGGGACTACAGGCGCCCGCCACCTCGCCCGGCTAGTTTTTTTTGTATTTTTTAGTAGAGACGGGGTTTCACCATGCTAGCCAGGATGGTCTCGATCTCCTGACCTCGTGATCCGCCCGTCTCGGCCTCCCAAAGTGCTGGGATTACAGGCTTGAGCCACCGCGCCCGGCCATAAATGAAAGCTTTGTATAGGTGGCACAAAATACTGAGAATCTTTAAAGTGAATCTTGATTTGCAAACTGTTAGTCTTTATAAAAAACTTATTTTAGTTGGTTCACAGTCTTATGTTCCGGAAGCAAATATTTCATGGAGTAAATAGTAAGTTATTCTTGCTTTTTCTCAGTATTTTAAAACATGTGATGGAAAATTAGGTTTATTTTAGTTTTCATCATCAAAGACAGAAATTCCAAAATTTTCTTTTATTTCTTTGTGGTAAAATCTGTCCCTTCCCTGAGTGAGGTCCTTTTAAATGCAAATACTTCTGGAATGGAAACACACGAATATAAATACACCCCTTGTTTTCTACACCCCTACTATAAAAACATTATAAAATTATATATTATTATGAGTTACTGGGAAGGGAAGTTGAATTTCAAGCAAAGTAGAAGAGTCCATGGAGCACTAAAATTTGGGATGTGAAAGGTTTTAATCAAGTTTATTTTATTTCAGAACTTATGACTAGGTTGTAATCCAGTATAAATTTGAACTTTAATTCATCTAGCTATAATTTTTTAAATCTGTTCCTTTTTAGTTACCTAAATATAAAGCCAAACAGCCTTTTTCTTTCCCTCACCTTGACTAAACTTAAGACAGGTTTCTGATTGCCTACAGGCCCCTGCACTCTTTTTTTTCTTATAGGATGCACTTTAAAAATGTTGCAATTGTAAATTATCTGCCTTTTTGAAATGTATGTAAATCTTCTTCCAACCTCTTGGCAGTTTAAGGATGCATAGGATGTCTTTATCAAGGACCTTGGAACCATGTCTCTGAAATATAAACATCAAATACGATAGTACTCTTACTTCCCAGTGTACTCTACAGAAGGCCTACTCACAGAGCAAAATCTTTGCATACTCAATAATAACTCAATCTGCTTGACACATTCCATTGATCCAACTCTTCTCTAGTGACATCAAGTATAACAGTCTTCCCCCTTAACTGCAGGGATACTTTCCAAGACTCCGGTGTATGCCTGAAACTGTGAATATTACCAAACCCTGTACTTACTGTATTTTTTTCCTATACATACATACTCATGATGAAGTTTAATTTATAAATTAGGCACAAAAAGAGATTAACAACAATTACTAATAAAAACAGAACGATTATAACAGCATACTCTCATAAAAGTTTTGTGACTATTGTCTCTCTTTTTCAAGATATCTTACTAAACTATACTAACATTTATTATTATTATTATTATTATTATACTTTAAGTTCTAGGGTACATGTGCACAACGTGCAGGTTTGTTACATATGTATACATATGCCATGTTGGTGTGCTGCACCCATTAACTCATCATTTACATTAGGTATATCTCCTAATGCTATCCCTCCTACCTCCTGCCACCCCCAAACCAAACACCGCATGTTCTCTCTCATAGGTGGGAATTGAACAATGAGATCACTTGGACACAGGAAGGGGAATATCACTAACATGTTTTTGAAGTGTGGTAACTGAAAGCATGGAAAGTGAAACCAACAAAAGGGAGGACTGCTGTCGTTTTCTATTCAAGTTCGCAATTAAAATTCCTCCTGTTTTCTATTTTTGGAGAATTGAGTTTAGTTTATCTCCCCTATTTCAATAGTCTTTAATAAAATTTAATTACTTATTTAACTTTCATGCAATTTTTACCTTGACAGATATTGTTTTAAGGATCCAGCTTTCTACATATCATGATTACAAAAAGTCACTTTCACCTCTGAGGTCACTTTTTTTATCTATTTAATATCAAGGGTCAAAAATGGCAAAATAAAGGGCATATATTAGATCTTACATATTTTTTTTTTCCCACAGAGTCCTTTGCCAAGTGACCCTATGTATTAATATATTGTGGATATGACAAAATAATTTATAGAAAATTGCACTATATTCCCTGAAATGATAGCTGGCATTATTTAACTAGAGTTGTTTACTTACCTATGCAGAACATTTTCTGTAAGTATGTTATAAATGTTCTTCAGGTAGGTTAATTTCTCTACAAAAGAAGTGACTTTGGGGTAATAATATTGTCTTATGTATATACATTAATAGGAATGAATTCTCAAAAAGGGAATTTCCAGCTGTTTGTTTTACTTCTATTTCCTTTGGGAAGAACAGATCTTCCACTGCCCAGAATCATGATTTTATTACATTCCTTCCTCAAGTAAACATTTTTAAATATCTAGAATAAAACTTCTAATTTAACTTTTGTATATTTTGTAATATTGAGGTTTTTGTGCAATCAAAGTTTAATAATTAATCATATATTTTATGTACATGGTATATGTACAGTTGACCTGTGAATAATATAGGAGTTGGGGTTGCCGACCACTATGCAGTCCAAAATTGCCTAACACATTTGATTTAACATTTTGATAGAATGTTTTGCATAAATTTTTTTAAAGATTAATGGACTCCTTTAAGCAGATCTTTGTTTCTCTATGTACACAAAGTTGAGAAATACAAGGTAGATTCCTCCGATATACAAGGCAGATTCAAGTTTCTATATGTCTACTGATATAATTTACTGTCTTACTAATTTTTTGAGAGATTACTTATTTGTAAATTTAATTATAGAAAACCAAAATTCTAGTAGAAGTCTAGACTATCTGAACAGATGAGAAATAATGTTGAAATCCAAAATTATTTTTTAGTCACAGAAATTACTTGCAATAGCTTTTAGATATAGTAAATACCTGCAGCATAAAATAATGCACCACCGTTCCCATTTAATAAAAGTGTCTCAACCAGAGCATTGGATTTAATTTAGGTGTTCATATCACACCCCTTAGATAAAATGTGCTGTTTTGGAGGTGTAGTCAAAAGAAAAACCTCATTATCCAACTTTTAGTTCTTTCAGATTGTTTTAATCCCCGTAATAATTATTTTGAAAATAAAAGGGAAAGCACATAGTTATGTGAAATAAGTCTGTCCTATTCCAAATTCTATACTAATATTTCTTGTTAATATATTGCTCTTTTTCAAGATTTTATTGTGTATTATTTTGTAATGTAGATATATAATAATTAAAAATACAATGAGTAATTTGAAATTTTGATGTTTCATATTTTCTAATTATATTTAAGGTGCAGAAATAATACGTTAGGCATTTTTCCATAAAGAATATTTTAAAAATTAGCAAATTTTGAATAAGACTTATAGGCTAGAAAATATAGTTTTATAGCCAAATCAACCTTCTGACTTTGGCAATTTTTCTGAGGTAGCAAAATAAAATATTTTCATTTTTGAAAGAAATACACAGTAAGTTATAATGTTCAATATAGTCTCAGATCTCAGGAAGCTAAACTACCTATATACATGGATATAGAGATAGATAAAATAATCAAGTGGTGTCATAAAATGCTAATATTTGTTAGTTCTTTTTAATTTTAATTTAATTTTTTTTATATATTTTTTGAGACGGAGTCTTGTTCTATCGCCCAGGCTGGAGTGCAGTGGCCGAATCTCAGCTCACTGCAAGCTCCGCCTTCTGGGTTTACGCCATTCTCCTGCCTCAGCCTCCGGAGTCGCTGGGACTACAGGCGCACGCCACCTCGCCCGGCCAATATTTTTTGTATTTTTTAGTAGAGACGGGGTTTCACCGTGTTAGCCAGGATGGTCTCGATCTTCTGACCTCGTGATCCGCCCATCTCGGCCTCCCAAAGTGCTGGGATTACAGGCTTGAGCCACCGCGCCCCGCCAATATTTGTTCTTATATGAGTACTTATTAAATTTGTAAGCCAATTATAATAGTGCTCCTTTAATTGGGAAAAAAAAAATTACAACTAATATCCTCTGAATGTAGAAAATCATTACATACTCAAAGAGAGATGAAGACCTTTATGAATTACAAACACATAGACATATAGACACAGATAAAACTTATAGCTTCAATTGTAATATTTTAGACTTGGGGCAAGTGTAAATAACATGTCACTATCATGTTATCAAAGAACTATTCTCCTTCCTACTAGATTTGACTTTCTTACTTATTTTGATCTCTATGTAGAAAGTGAAAAGACAGATTCTCATTTGATTCTAATTCAACAGAGAGTAAATCTCTATGAACCATTTATCTACTTAGATATCAATAAAGGATCAGACCATGAAACCAAATTCCTAATCTGTGTTGCGACAGATGGAAAATAACTTGTTGTCTATGAACCAAAACCAAAAAGAAAATATGAAAATATGCAGAGAAGTGTTTTTAAAGATAGTAAAGTTATATTGTCATTTGAATTTACTTGTAGGAATTAGGAATATAGGTATATGTAAATATACAAATATATGCCTGTGTTTAAGCACTCCATAAGAAGTGCACTTCTCTTCTGACAGTTTACCTAACCGTCAGGTAAATCCATTGAGCATATCTGTGGAAGAGTTTTAAAGCTGAAGAGTTTTAAAGCTGTTAAAAATATAAATATAATTTTCAATAAAACATACCATCATGACTTTATGAAAATATTAAACATGTGAAAGATATTATTTAATTTACTTTTAATAAGGAATCAAGTAAAGCTGTACTATCAGTTCAAAGGAGAAAACAGGTAAACCACTGAAGGATAGAAACTATTTAGCAAAACCACAAATAGATTTTCCATGGATCTGTCTATCAATACAATGCTATTTCCATCATATCAGTTAACAAACAATGTCTATAAAAATTTGGTTAAAATGGAATTTTTAAAAAAATTGTGTAATGTACATGTATTCAGTACATATATATATATACATATACATATATATTTCTGTCACAATTCGAGTATAAACAATTTGACTATTAAAAATTATTTTGACATAAATCAAAACTGATTTTTTCAACCTTTGCTAAAGGAACACATTATTTCAACAAATACATGAAAGCTTGAAATTCAAACTTTGAAATGATTGTGTCATCCAAAAGACTACCAAGAAGACTAAATAGTAGAAGAAGAGTTTATTTGTGATATCAGTTTGCTAACTGGGTGCAGTAGTCCATTCTCACACTGCTATAAACCTGACCCTGGGTGATTTATAAAGAAAAGAGGTTTAATTGACACAGAGTTCCACAGGCTGTACAGGAGGCATGGCTGGGAGGCCTGACAAAACTTTCAATCATGGCAGAAAGCAAAGGGGAAGAAAGCATGAGTCTTCACATGGCAGCAGGAGAGACAGTAAAGGGAGAGGTGTTACATACTTTTACACAACCAGATCTCAGGAAAACTCACTTGGTATCAGGAGAACAGCAAGGGAGAAACTGCACCCATGATTTAATCATATCCCACCAGGCCCCACCTCCAACACTCAGGATCACAATTCAACATGAGATTTGGGTGAGGAAACAGAGCCAAATAATATAACTGGGAAAACGTTATCTCTGATATCGACCCAAGGTGCTCTCTTAGAAGTGGTAAAGGGCAGGGTGATTTTTGTGCCTCACAGGGTCTGTGTTCAAAATAGACTCAGACATATTCAACAGGTTTGCGGGGAAAGCAATACATATTTATGAGGAGGAATCAAGCACATATTCAGTGAGTAAACATATATGTAACATGCATACCATGTTCTTTTTGAAGCAGGGCTTTAGTGTTAAAATGAGGTGGAATTTGGCAGTTTGCATGAAAAAGTGAACTATAGGACACAAAGACAGTTTGTATCCTGTTTGTATAAACTGGCTGAAACTGATTTGAGACCTACAATTGCTTATCAGAAGAGTGTTTGTAAGGCAGTTCTGTCTGATAAGGGTTATGGTGGCCTTGGTTGTAAATCAGAGTTAGGAATGGAATGACAATTTGACTGATAGCTCCTATTAGGGAGTTTAGCAAGGGTGTGGTTTTTCTTGTAGCTCTAGAAATTTAGAGAATTGCTGTGCCAGCCAAGTTCTGAACCCTTGTCCCATAGTTATCTTCTGTTTCCTTAACCCTAGGTTTCAACTTAGTAGACAGAGAGGCATGTATTGTGGTCTCTCAGATCATAATTGTAATATTGTAGTAAGTGATGGGAATTTATAACGTTTTTATTTCTTTTTGTTATAGATCTGTGCAAACGGATGCAGTTGTTTGAGTGAAGAAGACAATCAGGAATATCGGTATCTATGTTTTCTCAGATGGACTAGCAACATGTATCTGGAAAATATAACTGATGATCAAGAAAATAAGAGTCAACATGAAGCTATTTGTGAAGATGAAATTAATAGACCCAGGTATTTATGTATCATTTGAGCAGATAATATCACCTATTGAAAAGTTATAATTACACTGATGAGTCATAATCAAACTCTTTCATGGTAACAATCTTTTTTTTGATTAAAATGATTGGAATTTTCACACCAAACACTTATATATACATATATACTTATTATATATTATGTTACATAATATATGTTATGTATAACAATTCTAGCACAATAAAAGAGAAGAAGAAATATATCTGTATAGAAATAACTTTTCTATATCATTGTAGAATCAAGTTAGCATAAATCCGTGATAAATTCTGCTAAGTTAAGATGAGTACGATTAGTTCCAAAGCAACTACAAAAAAAAAAAAAAAAAAAAAAACAAACAAAAAACAAACAAACAAAAAAAAAATGAGTGGTGAGAGAGGGCATTCCTGTCTTGTGCCAGTTTTCAAGGGGAATGCTTCCAGTTTTGCCCATTCAGTATGATATTGGCTGTGGGTTTGTCATAAGTAACTCTTATTATTTTGAGATATATTCCATCAATACCAAATTTATTGAAGGTTTTTATCATGAAGGGCTGTTGAATTTTGTCAAAGGCCTTTTCTGCATCTATTGAGATAATCATGAATTTTTGTCTTTGGTTCTGTTTATATGCTGGATTATGTTTATTGATTTATGTATGTTGAACCATCCTTGCATCCCTGGGATGAAGTCCACTTGATCATGGTGAATAAGCTTTTTTATGTGCTGCTGGATTCGGTTTTCCAGTATTTTATTGAGGTTTTTTGCATCAATGGTCATCAGGGATATTGGTCTAAAATTCCCTTTTTTTGTTGTGTCTCTGCCAGCCTTCGGTATCAGGATGATGTTAGCCTCATAAAATGAGTTAGGGAGGATTCCCTCTTTTTCTATTGATTGGAATAGTTTCAGAAGGAATGGTAACAGCTCCTCCTTGTACATCTGGTAGGATTCGGCTGTGAATTCATCTGGTCCTGGACTTTTTTTGGTTGGTAGGCTATTAATTATTGCCTCAATTTCAGAGCTTGTTATTGATCTATTCAAGTATTCAACTTCTTCCTGGTTTAGTCTTGGAAGAGTGTATGTGTCCAGGAATTTATCCATTTCTTCTAGGTTTTCTAGTTTATTTGGGTAGAGGTGTTTATAGTATTCTCTGATGGTAGTTTGTATTTCTGTGGGGTCAGAGGTGATATCCCCATTATCATTTTTTATTGCATCTATTTAATTCTTCTCTCTTTTCTTCTTTATTAGTCTTACTAGCAGTCTATCAATTTTGTTGATCTTTGCAAAAAAACAGCTCCTGGATTCATTGATTTTTTGAAGGGTTTTTTGTGTCTCTATCTCCTTCAGTTCTACTCTGATCTTAGCTATTTCTTGCCTTCTGCTAGCTTTTGAATGTGTTTGTTCTTGCTTCTCTAGTTCTTTGAATTGTTATGTTAGGGTGTCAATTTTAGACCTTTCCTGTTTTCTCTTGTGGGCATTTAGTGCTATAAATTTCCCTCTACACACTGCTTTAAATGCGTCTGAGAGATTCTGGTATGTTGTATCTTTGTTCTCATTGGTTTCAAAGAACATCTTTATTTCTGCCTTCATTTCGTTATGTATCCAGTAGTCATTCAGGAGCAGGTTGTTCAGTTTCCATGTAGATGAGTGGTTTTGATTGAGTTCCTTAATCCTGAGTTCTAGTTTGATTGCACTGTGGTCTGAGAGACAGTTTGTTATAATTTCTGTTCCTGTACATTTGCTGAGGAGTGCTTTACTTCCAACTATGTGGTCAATTTTGGAATAAGTGCGATGTGGTGCTGAGAAGAATGTATATTCTGTTGATTTGGGGTGGAGAGTTCTGTAGATGTCTCTTAGGTCTGCTTGCTGCAGAATTGAGTTCAATTCTTGGATATCTTTGTTAACTTTCTGTCTCATTGATCTGTCTAATGTTGACAGTGAGGTGTTAAAGTCTCCCATTATTATTGTGTGGAAGTTTGTGTCTCTTTGTAAGTCTCTAAGGACTTGCTATATTAATCTGGGTGTTGGTTTAAAGTCTGTTTTATCAGAGACTAGGATTGCAACCCCTGCTTTTTTTTTTGTTTTCCATTTGCTTGGTAGATCTTCCTCCATCCCTTATTTTGAGCTTATGTGTGTCTCTGCATAGTGTTGGAAGTTCTGGCCAGGACAATCAGGCAAGAGAAAGAAATAAAGGGTATTCAATTAGGAAAAGAGGAAGTCAGATTGTCCCTGTTTGCAGATGACATGATTGTGTATTTAGAAAACCCCATCATCTCAGCCCAAAATCTCCTCAAGCTGATAAGCAACTTCAGCAATGTCTCAGGATACAAAATCAATGTGCGAAAAGTCACTAGCATTCTTATACACCAATAACAGACAGAGACCGAAATCATGAGTGAACTCCCATTCACAATTGCTTCAAAGAGAATAAAATACCTAGGAATTCAACTTACAAGGGATGTGATGGACCTCTTCAATGAGAACTACAAACCACTGCTCAATGAAATAAAAGAGGACACAAACAAATGGAAGAACATTCCATGCTCTTGGATAGGAAGAATCAATATCGTGAAAATGGCCATACTTCCCAAGGTTATTTATAGATTCAATGCCATCCCCATTAAGCTACCAATGACTTTCTTCACAGAATTGGAAAAAACTTCTTTAAAGTTCATATGGAACCAAAAAAGAGCCCGCATTGTCAAGACAGTCTTAAGCCTAAAAAACAAAGCTGGAGGCATCATATTAACTGACTTCAAACTATACTACAAGGCTACAGTAACCAAAACAGCATGGTACTAGTACCAAAACAGAGATATAGACCAATGGAAAAGAACAGAGCCCTCAGAAATAATACCACACATCTACAACCATCTGATCTTTGACAAACCTAACAAAAACAAGAAATGGGGAAAGGATTCCCTATTTAATAAATGGTGCTGGGAAAACTTGCTAGCCATATGTAGAAAGCTGAAACTGGATCCCTTCCTTACACCTTATACAAAAATTAATTCAAGATGGATTAGAGACTTAAATGTTAGGCCTAAAACCATAAAAACCCTAGAAGTAAACCTAGGCAGTACCCTTCAGGACATAGGCATGGACAGGGACTTCATTTCTAAACACCAAAAGCAATGGCAGCAAAAGCCAAAATTGACAAATAGGATCTAATTAAACTAAAGAGCTTCTGCACAGAAAAAGAAACTACCATCAGAGTGAACAGGCAACCTACAGAATGTGAAAAAATTTTTTCAATCTACTCATCTGACAAAGGGCTAATATCCAGAACCTACTAAGAACTCAGACAAATTTACAGCAAAACACAAACAACCGCATCAAAAAGTGGGAAAAGGATATGAACAGACACTTCTCAGAAGAAGACATTTATGCAGCCAACAGATACATGAAAAAATGCTCATCATCCCTAGCCATCAAAGAAATGCAAATCAAAACCACTATGAGATACCATCTCACACCAGCTAGAATGGAGATTCATTAAAAAAAATCAGGAAACAACAGGTGCTGGAGAGGATGTGGAGAAATAGGAACACTTTCACACTGTTGGTGGGACTGTAAACTAGTTCAACCATTGCGGATGACAGTGTGGTGATTCCTCAAGGATCTAGAACTGGAAATATCATTTGACCCAGCCATCCCATTACTGGGTATATGCCCAAAGGATTATAAATCATGCTGTTATAAAGACACATGCACACGTATGTTTATCGTGGCTCTATTCACAATAGCAAAGACTGGAACCAACCCAAATGTCCATCAGTGACAGACTGGATTAAGAAAAGTGGCACATATACACCATGGAATACTATGCAGCCATAAAAAAGGACAAGTTTTTTATCCTTTGTAGGGACATGGATCTAGCTGGAAACCATCATTCTAAGCAAACTATCACAAGAACAGAAGACCAAACACTGCACACTCTCACTCATAGATGGGAATCGAAAAATGAGAACACTTGAACACAGGAAGGGAAACATCACACACCGGGGCCTATTGTGGGGTGGGGGAAGCGGGGAGGGATAGCATTAGGAGATATACCTAATGTAAATGACGAGTTAATGGGTGCAGCACTCCAACATGGCATATGTATACATACATAACAAACCTGCATGTTGTGCACATGTACCCTAGAACTTAAAGTATTAAAAAACAAAACAAAACAAAACAGCAACAACAACAAAAACTCATATACTTTAGTAAAAATAGCATTAAAAAATTTAAAATGTTGCCCTCATGATCTGGCACAATGGCTTATCTCTGTAATCTCAGTGTTTTGAGAGGCCAGGGGAAGAGAATAGCTTGAGCCCAGGAGTTTGAGACCAGCCTGGGCAACATAATGATAACCTGTCTCTACAAAAAATTTTAAAAATCAGCCAGGCATTGTTGTGCACACCTGTAGTCCTAGCTACTTGGGAGGCTGAGGAAGAAGTATCACTTGAGCCCAGGAGTTAGAAGCTGCAATTAGCTATGATTGTGCCACTGCACTGCAGCCTGGGCAACAGAGTGAGACCCTATCATGAGAAAATAAATACAAAAAAATAAAATATTGCCCTAGAGTAATATGTACTTAGTATAAAAGAAACTAGTATTAGAATAATTAGAATGAGAAAAACAGAGGTACAGAAGCGATATTAGACATGTGGAAAACAAAAAGTAAAATGGCAGGCATAAATTCAAATATATCAAAAATATTTAACTAAAGTGATTTCAGAAATTCAATCAAAAGATAGAGATTTTTAGACTGGCTGTTTTCTGATTTAGTCAACTACATACAAGCTATAGAAGATGCATACATATGTATATATGTGTGTGTGTGTATATAAATATACATGGTTTATGGAAGATACTTTAGATTCAAAGATATGAATAAGGTGAAAGTAAAGCAATAAAAAATATATCATTCAAACTGCAACAAGAAGAAAACTGGAGTGCCTATACTAACATCAGGGAAAAAAAATAGATATTAAGAGAATAAAATATATATTAAGAGAAAAAATGAAACAGTTACTAGAGGAAAAGAAGGATATTTTATAATTATAAAAGAGTCAAACTCTCAGAAAAGGTCGTGATTACAAACATATGTGTGTGTGTTTGTGTGTGTATGTATATATGCATGTATATATACAACTAACAACAGAGCCTCAAAATAATGAAGCTAAAAAATAATTTAAGGGAGAAATAGCTAATTCAAAAATAACAATTAGAGACTCTAATATTCTACTTTCAACAGCAGATGTAACAGTTGGCTGGAAATCAACTAAGATATAGAAGATTTGAACATTTTAAATCACCTAGAAATAGTAGAGAGCTATAAAACACATTACCCAACAACAGCAGAATTGCCTTCTTAAATGTACATGGCACATTCTCAAGGATAGACCATATCCTACAATATGCTATAAAACAAGTTGTAATGTATTCCCAAAAATTGAAATAATAAAAAGGGCATTATCTGACCAAAATTGAATGAGATTAAACATCAAAAACAATAAGTAACTTGGTAAATTTACAATTATATGGAAGTTGAATAACACAATCTATATTAAACAATGGATCAAAATGAAATTGCAAGAGAAATGAGAAAAGACTTTGAGATTATTGAAAATGGATACCAAAACTCATGGGATGTGGGTGATGCAGTGCTGGGAATAAAATTTATAGCTGTGAATATCTCAGTAGCCTAAACTTCCACAACACAATGGACAAGAGGCGAAATAAAATAAGTAGAAACAAGGAAATCATAAAATTTAGAGTAAAATTAATAAAATAAAATATAAACGAGAATATCAGAAAAATAAAAGTTCATTTGTTTTAAACAACAAAATAAATATATTAAATCAGGAATAAGATATAAAATATTACTGAAATTACAGAAAGAAAAATAATTACAAAGAAATACTATGAACAACTGTAAATTTTAAAAAATCAGTTAACTTCAATAAAATGGAAAATAGAAAAATACCAACTACTGAAATTGATTCAAGAAGAAATAGGAAATCTAACCTATAACAAGTACAAAGATTGAATCAGTAATTAAACAAACCAACAAAAATTAACACTGTGAAATGCCCACGCTGAGATGACTTCATTTGACATTGTAACAAATATTTAAAACAAAATTAAGAGTAATTATTCACCACCTCCTCCAAAAATAGAAGAGCAGGGAACATTTCCCAACTCATTTTATGAGGCTGATATTACAACAATAGCACAACCAGACAAATCACAAGAAAACTATAAGCAAATCTATGTTTTATGTTTTCAATCCCTCTATATACCATTAAACTTAATGAAAAAGAGAAAATTATATAAACTCTGAATAAATGGAAATATAATGCATAGACTTAAATATTAGGCCTTAAATTAGTTAAAATATTAATTATTCCCAAATTAATTCACACAAGAACCCTCAACACAGTATCACACCAAATTCAGCAACATGTGAAAAGATTTATACAGCATGACCAGGTGGGATTTATCATAAGAATATAAGGTTGGTTTAATTTTTTTAAAATCAACTAATGTAATTTACTTTATCAATAGAATAAATAAAAAAGAAAATGCATGATAATATAAATAGATGTAGAAAAAAAAGCATGTTGCAGAATCTCACAACTATTTATGAAACAAACACTCAACAAATGAAGAATAAAAGAGAACGTCCACAATCTGATAAGGGAAGTCTAAAATAAACAAGAAGAACAAAGAAACATAACTAACATTATACTTAATGGTGAAAGGCTGAACGACTGGAATTTTAAATCAAAACTGTGAGATAACACTTTACAACCACTTGTATAGTCCAATCATAGAATTTCCATGTGACCCAGCAATTCTACTTCTAGTATAGACTCAAAAAAATGAACATACATGTTCTTACAAAAGTTTGTATGTGAGTGTTTGCAGTTTTGTTTAAAAGAGTCCAAAAGTTGAAACAACCCAAATGACCATCAACTGATGAATGTATACATAAAATTTGTTATATTCATACAATGAAATGTTATTCAGCAATAGACAAAAATGAATCACCGATACATGCTTTAATACGTATGAACATTGAAAACATTTTGATAAGGAAAAGTACTAAGCCACAAGACACATAGAGTAGTGCTCAACAAATACTTGTTTAATGAAACAATGATTTTCAGAAGCTTTTTATTTATTAGGAAAATTATACTTAATTTTGTGATATAATTTCCTTCTTTTCTGATTTTGTGATTCTCTTTTGTTTGCCATTATTTTTTGACATCCAGAAAATCTTGGGATTTTTTTGCAATTGAAATTATCAACACTTTAATGAGTTCTTGATATTGTCTCATAATTAATACTAACAATGGAGCCCAGCAAATTTTGCATATACAAGTATTTTATGTAAAATTAAGTTTTTCCATATCAGTTGCAATATCTAGAAATTATATATGTGATACCACCTGTTATAATGTCAAAAGATATGCAAAATCTTTAGAATTAAAAAAAAAAGTTCTAATTCTCTGTTAAAGAGACCCTCTATGTACCACTAAGCTCAATGAAAAAGAGAAAATTATATATACTCTGAATAAATGGAAACATAATGCATGGACTTAAATATTAGGCCTTAAATTAGTTAAAATATTAATTCTTCCCAAATTAATTCACACATTTAATGCAACAACAAAAATATTGCAAGTTATTTTAGACACTAATTATCATGTTATATATATTTATGAATAACATTTTCCAAATTATGAAGTTATCTTTGAAAAGGAAGACTAATGGTGTGGGATTTCATGAACCGTATGGTATGACAAACCCAGAAACCCATATGGGTGCCTTTAAAGGAAAATGATAATAATAATAATAATGGGTCAACAGAGAGCTCTAACAACAACCCAAGTATATATGGGATCTTGATATATGAGAAATTCGGCTATAATTTCGTTTGAACATACAGGGTTCTTTAGTAAATGGTATTGAGGAAATGGCTTATTATAAGACCTTAAATGAAACTGGATTACAACCTTATACCTTATATAGAAGGAGACTCTAAATGTGTATAGGATTAAAAGTAAAAGGTAAAATTATGATATAAATGAAAGAAATGTAGAAAAATATCTTTGTGATTTGGAGATGGAGAAATTTTTCAATTAAACTCAATTTATAAGACAAAGTAATGACAGTATTATAATAATAGACACGAATAATGGTGATGATGGTAACAGACACAAAATTAATGAATAATGTATAAACATTTTCTTTTAAAATGTATTTTAAATGGGTACAGATTAAAATTCATAATATAAATGACATGTTTCAAACAGGTCTGCATATTACCACATTTTTTGCCCTGAAATGTTCAAAAATTTTTTCTGGGAATTTATAAAATGTTTAATGAGCCAAAGAAAAAATCATACCAACTATATTGTTAGTTAAGACCAGGAAAGATTTGCTAAGTATGGGATGATAATTTCTTAATACCATGCCCCGACTGTGAAGTGTTCATGACTCCCACCTCTTTTTGAAGCCTCAAATTTATGTCTAAGTCACCAATCCCTACTTGCTACCAGAAATACTATAACAGAATGAAATATCTTCATTTGTACATTTATTATTTATTGAATATCCTCTAATTGGAATATATTATTCAAAACGTTATGACAGTGAGACATGATATCTGTTCGCAGGTAGTGTACTATACATAGGTAAGATTATATACTCTTCAGAACACATCTCATGGTTGTTCTATTTTATTTAAAAAGTGAACATATTTTTTAAAGTACTAAAATAATTATTTTTTTTCACTTTCTGAACATACAAGTTGCTTGATTATAGCAATGTGTCTTCTGGCTTTCTTTCTGGAAGTTTTAAATTAAACCTGTTTCCTTTACAGGATATTTTAGGAGATTCACATTTTCTGTGTAATGTTAAATATATCCAAAACATAATTTTCAGTTATAAGCAAGAGTTCTGTTTCCAAGTGCAAAATCTAAAAGTCCATAAGAAAATCAGGTATAGTTTCAAAAACTATTTCTGTAGAGTCAGGAGGCTTGTAAAAATAGAGCTTTATGTGAATTTGGCACAAAAATATAGTATAATTTGACCAGGATTTTCTTAAATTATTTCTGATCCAAAAAGTCTGATAATTATTTATTCCAAGACTATTGTAATTTCTGCCATGATGTCAGTGATTTTATTAACAAATTGAATAGTTTGTTTTAGGTTTATTTATTTATTTTGGCTATACTATGCAAACTTTTCTGCCATCAAGTAAAAGCTTTATATGCTTATATTTTTACCTTCAAAACAAAAAAGATATTGAACTACATATGAAAGTGTCATACTGAATGTATTTTTGGGTTTGGGCCAGTCTTGATACTACTAGATCAAGTGTCTAAATCTTTTTGTCTAAAGCACTTACCTACACTGATATATTTTCTCTCTTTATTATGCTCTGGAAAACCAAAGAATCTTGGTTCTTAAATCTTTGTAGTAAAATGATATAGAAATCATTCATTTAAGCAATTCTATAGTGCATATCATTGTATTACCCGTACACATACCAAAATTATTATGACAAACTTCATTAAATGAAGCATTTTTCAATAATAAAGTTTCAAGTTTCATATGGGTTGAAACTTAACTCATCTATACACAATTATCTCTCATATATTTTTCCCAAATACATATGTTATATATTTAAAATAAAAGTTTGACTATATTATAACTTCAGGTTTTATGATTTTTCATCATTTAATTTCAGATCTCAAACAATACAATGATTTATGCATGTTATATAATTTTATACTACCTGAGTCAGATTTTTATTTAAATTTATATTTAAAAAGTTTTTATAGATATAACTTTTTGCATTGCTTTTCAAATTATATTCTAAGAGTTGGAATTTCATGCACCCTTTTATGGAGAATCTTTAAAAGGTGATCTTTGTCTTGAGCATAGCTTGTTCAAGTTTAAAATGCATTTGTGGACAATATTAACACATTAATTGAGTATCTACAGTTTATAAGGTATTTGGGTCATAACTTTAGGACTCAGGATAATAATTAAAGGAATACATTTTATTTTTTTCTATTCCTAGATTTTTTTCATTAAAAATATAAATGATAAAAACTAATAATTATAATATTTTCACATTAGATCATATTTTTAACTTATAGAATTTTACCTAGTAGGCTTCTGTTTTTTTTTACTTTTTATATGATTCACTATTTTCCCATTTAACTGTATTTTAAAATTTATATATTTAATAATACAGTTAGCAATACATCCATAAATTATTTTAGTCCAATTTGATATCTCAAAGGAAATTTCTTTAAATTTACATAATTTTAAGATATCAATAACATTTGTAGGTTACTATAATTTTCATCAAAATTGATATTTTATCAAAATTGATGTATTTCTCCCTGAAAAGCTTTCAATCTGATAGCCATTTATCTTAGTACTCAATACCAGTGTACACATACATATTATGATTTATTTGAATTTATTAATTATGATGACAAAATGCTTGACATACTACTACATGGTTGGGTGACAAGTGATGACTGCTTTTGTAAATTGGAGAAATTTATTTTAGCTCAGTGATTTTTAGGGAGAGTATTTTGTCTTCTAGAGGCATCTTGGGAATTTCTAGAGTCATTGTCAATATTCAGAATAATTGGCTGGAGACAGTTGACATTTAGCATGTGGGTAGTGAATGATGAATGCTATAAATCTTTCAATACACAGAACAGTTCAGGCAAAGAAAACGTTTTCCATGGATTGAACAATTTCTAAAAGTCGCAGCATAAGTTAATGTGTATATAAAACCTACATATAAATATCTAAGGCTAGATCTGAATTTCAGGTCGTATATTGGCACAAAATATTTTTACACAATTTTAATAATCATTGAATATATCAGGAATAAATATTTTATGTTAAATCAATAAATATTATTTTTCACTCAGAAATTTCTTAGAATTTGTTAACCATATTGAAAAAAATACATCATCCTACTTGAGTGTCTAATAGGAAATGACCATTAACAGTCTTTATTTATGGCTACCAAACCCAATATAATTCTGTGTATGAGTACAAACAGCTAACCACTTCAGTGTATCTTCTAGTTTAGTCATTCCTTAGTATCTTTGTATAGAAATAGTGGTCTTATAAATTAGTGGTCTCTTATACTTTTTGTATTAGAGTTAGGGAATTATCTTGGTTAATTTTTAATATTCGGTGTGTAGGTAGGATACATTATGAATTCCATTTTATGAAGTAAGGTGTGTACTACAAAAACCAGAAATGTACAATTAACAGAAAATATTGGTCTGATTGATTTTAGTTTATCTGTTTCAGGAAGTACAAAGCTAAGTAGATTATACACCTTTAAAAGCATAACTAATAGAAGATCAAAACCAGGCAAATATTTCAAAATTATAACAAATAAATCACATTACAAACCAATTCACCAAATAAAGAAATAAAACACAACTCACATTTCAAAACAGAAAAAAATATTATAAACACATAAAAGATATATTGGTTATTAACATTCATTAAATTACCTCAAAAATCAAACTAAAACAGACCAATTCTAGGTTGTTTAAGAAGTTCATTATAACACTTTGACTTAAAAGGATTAAAAAATATGTAATAGAAAAAATTACTGGAGAGATGCTAACAAGAACAAGGCTGGAACTACAGACTTGATATATCAAGGTGGAATTTCAGACAAAGTGTTAAACCAGATACAAAGTAGTTTTTATTTAGCTTTATGTTGATGTACTAAAAGCATTTTGCATTACAATCAATAATGCCTGCTATTAATTTAGGCTCCTGAAAGTATTTAAGTATATGAAAAAGTCAAAAAATGAGGAAGTATAGATTGGTAGGAAGACACACAATTATTGTGGTTTATAGATATGATTATGAATATAGTAAAATAAAAGAATTGATTTAAAAAACTTATTAGAAATAAAATAATTTTATATTGTGGTCTACTGACAAATCTTCATAAGAAATGTATAGATTTCCAATAAGAAATAAATGTCATTTAGAAAATAAAATGAAGACAAATATTTTATTTATAATAGTAATCCAAAACATAGAACACATAGGAATAAACTGTCATAAATGCATAACGAAAGAAAATCTTAAAATTATAGTGACGATTTCATGAAAGATTATTAAATGCTTTCAATTTGCATAGCGTGTTCTTGGGTAGAAAGGCTCAACATTTTAAATATGGTAACTCTAAATTCATATATAAATTCTACATGGTCTCATATAAAATAAAAATGAAACTTTTGTTTTGCTATGTATATAAAGAGGATAAAAGTTGAAAGAAAGAAAAAAACTATAAGAGTATGAGAAGAGATATAAAGCAAGGTATTAAAATATGTTCTTGGGTGTTAAATCAAACACCTTCTACTGAGGCAGACTATGACTCACATATATGAGTCATATGCGTATATAACTTATATATAAATATATGTACTTATCTATATGAATTTATTTTATTATAAATAGCATTTCTAATCAGTGGTAGAAACGAAATTACACCATTTAAAAATTTATCAGATAATTTGAAGGGGTGGCCTGCCCCTCCACACCTGTGGGCGTTTCTCCTTAGGTGGAAAGAGAGACTTGAGAAAAGAAATAAGACACAGAGACAAAGTATAGAGAAAGAAAAAGTGGGCCCAGGGGACCCGGCGCTCAGCATACAGAAGACCCACACTGGCACCACACTGGCACCGGCCTCTGAGTTCCCTCAGTATTTATTGATCATTATCTTTACCATCTCGGAAAAGGGGAAGTGGCAGGATAATAGGATCATAGTAGGGAGGTCAGCAGAAAGACATATGAATGAAGATCTCTGTGATATTAATAAGTTTAAGGAAAAGTGCTGTGCCTTGATATGCATGTGAAAACATCTCCATAAACCTTTTTAGTGCATAAAGAGCAGCATTGCCGCTAGCAAGTCCCACCTTCAGCCCTAAGGCAGTTTTCTCCCATCTCAATAGATGGAACACACAATGGGGTTTTACACCGAGAGGTTCCATTGCCCAGGGACGGGCAGGAGACACATGCCTTTCTCTATCTCAACTGCCAAGAGGCCGCCTTTCCTCTTTTACTAATCCTCCTCAGCACAGACCCTTCACAGTTGTCAGGCTGGAGGAAGATCAGGTCTTTCCCTTCCCACGAGGCCATATTTCAGAGTATCACATGGGGAGAAACCTTGAACAATACCTAACTTTCCAAGGCAGAGTTCCCTGGGACCTTCAGCAGTGTATGTGTTCCTGGGTACTTGAGATTAAGAGAATGGTGATGACTTTTAACAAGCATGCTGCCCTCAGGCACTTGTTTAACAAAGCACATCCCGCACACCTCCAAATCCATTAAACCTTGAGTCACCACAGCACTTGTCTCTTGCAAGGACAGGGTTGGGGGTAGGGTCACAGATTAACAGCATCTCAAATACAGAACAAAATGGAGTCTCTTATGTCTACTTATTTCTATATAGACACAGTAACAGTCTGGTGTCTCTTTCTTTTCCTCACAATAATTCATTTATGAAATAAAACTATTGCTTTCTAAAAGACAATGAGAGTGAATATTTGTATATCTTAAATTGGGGAGGCTTTTCTAAACATGACACAAGATTGAGAAGCTATTCAAGGAAAAACAGATACAGGTGTTATATAAAAATGTATAATTTATAAAGGCATAAACTCCAAAAACATTCAAGCATCTGGAAAAAAACAGCCTGTTCCATTCTTGAGCAATACACAGAGCCCAAGGATATGGTGCAATACTACAGAGGAGAAATTAAGTAAAAGGCTACTCCCAAAACAAAGGTAACAAGGTATTTTTCCCTATTCTGCTCTACAAATATGGGTGGCCGGATCACTTCCCCTGGCTGTCACTGACTGGATCTAGGTAAAAAACACAGACTGAGAGAGTTAGAGAGTTCTTAAACAAATCAGCCAGGTCTCTACTTGATCACAGTGCAATAAAGTTAGTCACTAGAAAACCATTCACAATGAATACATGGAATTTCAAACCATATTTGAAATGGTGATTTATTTTTCAATATAAGTGGAGAGTCCGGCATAACTATATATGTTAAGAAATTCTCTTAACTTCACAGCCAGAGACCAAAGTCAGTTGGGGGTTAGAAGGTGGGGAGAGAATTCAGAGGAAATACAAAGACGAGAAGCATGTTAAACTTTTGAAAAAACTCCAAAACTGAAGATCACTGCCCTCAAAGTAATAAGGAAAAGGTAGAAAAAATGGTTTTCAGATCTACAATATGTGAACATTTTTAGTTCTCAAGAGGTCTAACCTAAAAATAATATACTTCACTTAAAATAGGAAGTCAAGTAAGGAAAAAGATGAGGGATTTAGGAAACTGAGGATGCAAACCAGAAGACAGGAGGTAAAGCTTTCCAGGATGAAGGTGAAGAGTCATCCCAGAAGACACTGTGCAGTGAGTCTACGGATCTACCCATTCAAAAGACCCACTTCTAAGGACAAAAACACTGAGGCTGAGAGAATATTCAATGTATTTTGCATATTGAGGGACATGGGGAAGTAATGATGATTGGGTGCCTAGAATAAGTAAACAAAACTAAAAATAAAGTGATTAGTAACTGCCAGGAAAACAAAAATGTTCTGTAAAAGTAAATATATACCACCTCTTTCAGCTATATATGATATCACTAAAGACATAATTATATACAATGCATGTTAATTTATCACAAAATTAACCTATTTTTATATTGGGAGAATGAAATAAGGGCTTGGTGTGATTATCTGTGTGTGTTTGTGTGTGTGTGTGTGTGTGTGTGCATGTGCGTGCACGTGCACGCGTGTGTGTGTGTGTTTTGGGGTAAGGAGCAGTGTAAGAAATGTAAATACTTCTCTTCATAGGATGACATCAATGAATAATGTTTAAATGTGCTTTTTTATTAAGTAATAAATGTAAAATATTTTATTTGGAAACATTGAGATAAATGAAAACACAAAAATAGTTAAACATGTTAGTTATATATAGGTGTCATGATGAGTTAGAAATGGAAATGCACTGTAATATTTTACCCTCAGAAGACACTATAGTTACTCTATAAGAAATATTTGCATGTATTATAGGAATATTTGCATAGTATTTTATGAAAATATAAATTAAAATAAACCAGAATATTAAAACTTGGAAATAAATTTAAAACCAAAATGCTTGGCATTTCAGAAATTTTGGACTACTTCCAATGCATCAGAAGCAACACTTTCCTAAGAACATCCCAATGAGCTTTCAAACAATGGCCATTAGAAAGCAACAGATTGCCGAGTTGCTTTTTAGGGGGGTCAGGGGAAGTTTGTGGTGCAAAGGAGAAGGAAGTGTTGATATCTTATTTTCTTTAGTACTAATTATAAAATGAGTGTTAAAAATATAAATTATTTATTGTAGAAAAATTACCAAAAATAGGTTGCTAATAAGAAACAAAAAGGTAAATGACCAGTAACTTTGCAAAAAAAGTGCAGATATTCATAAATTAAACGCATAAAAATCATAGCAAAATAGGCTAGGTTTTCTAATCAGCCTGGTAAATACTAAACCATTTTATGACATGCAGAACTCTTCGGTGTTTGGGAGCCCAGCATTCTGAACATCAGCCTTTTAGAGAGGGCTTTGATAAGAACTATTAAAATTAAACACGTGATTTCCTTTTGATGAAGGTCAATTTTGCAAGGGATTTATCCTATGGATCCTCTTTACAGAGTCCACTAATATATTTATATGAAGACTCCCATTTCTGTATAAATATTAGCACAACAAATTAAAACACATAGTAACTACAGTGTCTTCTGAGGGTAAAATATGGTATATTCATATAATAGAATATTTGCAACCTTTGAAAACAAAATGTCCTAATTTGGATTGGTATCTCAGACATATCATTGAATGGAAAGATAAGAGTATTATATATTACTAAGATATAATCATTGTTTAGAATTTAAATATATATATAAATATATATGTGTAGGTAGGTTTATATTGCAGGTAGGTTGATATAGAAATGGTAATTCTAAACAATAAGGGAATGTGCCTATGTTGTGTCAAAAATAAAATTTGAAAAATTCCAAAATTGGTAACAAGTAGGTTGTTGCTCTAACTGCAACTCATCAATTTTTAAAAAGACTAGTACACAAGAAAAAGTATTCTCTTGAGAACATTAAAGCTCAATATCAGGTCAATATAAAAATATATGAAATATAATGAAGTAAAAAAATCAAGTCAATTATCATTTCAAATTTGCTATGGCCAAATGCAGATTCCTAGTTTCTGCCCCAAATTTTCTCCTATTAAATTTTCCTCTTAATAAAAGGTGTCACTATCCCCACACAGCTCAGACTTAAAAAGGAATCATTCTTCATAGGCTATGTAGGTTTTAGAGACTTAAGCAAGGTCCTAATAGATAACTGGCAAACTCTATTTCAGTTATTATAGTTTTTGTTTGTTATAGTATCTGATTGAGCTGGTACCTCCATATTACTCTTAATCTTCAAAAATACTCTCAATGCTGTAAGTTTCCCATATATAATTTAGAGTCTACCTCTTGATACCTTTGGTGAGATTTAATAAATTAGAGATTAGCTCAGGAAGAATTATAGAGATATGCCTTCATATTCTTGTACATGATGTCCATTTAGGAAGGAATTCTCTAAAATTTTCTTTTCATTTTCATGGAATAACAAATAGCATTATGACTAAAACTTGTACAATGGGAGGCATAAAACTATATAATAATCTTGGCATTATATATAGGGCCCCATGTAATCTCTCACCCCAATCTCTCACCCCACTGTTGAAAGTGAAAGAGCACTATTAACGCACTATTAACAATTTACAAAAATATGGTTAAACAGGCCTAACACAGGCCATTTTTTTTTTTTTTTTTTGCCATGTGGCAGTTGTTTTGAATTTACCTAGGATTTTTTTTTTTTTTTTTTTTTTTTTTTTTTCCATATGTGGAGGGAGAATAGGAAAGGTATTGAGAGGAAGTAACTGTGTTCTATGATTTTATTTCAGGTAACTTTGTTTTAAGTGTGTTTGATATAGTAGGTAACAGTTACTTGCCCATTAAAAAATGCATTCAATACTCTTCTGTGAAATAGATGTGCATCTGGGAATTTTGTAGCTGAGGAAAGCAGGCATAAATATACTTATTTAATAAATGTTTCAAAATAATTAAAATGAAAGTTTTCTCTCCAAGATCAGTGATTTGAATACATCAAGGCATCCACTGTATTCTTACCATTAATAATCTCAGTGATCCTTGACAAATTGCATTAAATGGCTAAGTTCTTTACAACTACAAGAAGAAAGGCTTGAACTAATTCACCTTTAACATTTTTGCTGGCTCCAAACACTTCTCATCATTTAGAGTTATGAGTGTAATGACTTAGGTTCAATAGGTCAATTTTTATTAATAATAACAAGCAAAGTGTTTCGACATTGCTCTTCTCAGCCCATTGATATGTTTATATGATAATGTTAAGTGCCCTTTGAATGCTTGATAAAGAATACTTGAAAATCGTGATACTTTACTCATCACTATGATTTACATGTTTTTTTCACCTTATGCTTGCTTTTTCAATTTATGTATGTATATAAAATATTCAAAGAAATGCATATGGATATGTTATGTAATGTATAATTATATTAAAATGATCTCATAGTTTATTTTACCAACCTATAACTATGCCTAGATATAAGGAGGACCCGAGAAAAGTTGTTCAATGTATAATGATTAAATACATTAGGTCTTGAACAGATGCGTGTGTGTTCCTGTGTGCATCTGTATTTGAAAGGAAGAAAAAAGTGAAAAATCCTTGTCTCTCTAACTCCAGAAAAATATCCCCACTTTTGTTGATAGTCAACATGGTTCTCAACATTAAACCTAAAAATATTTAAAATACATCTATATAAATTGCAGACTATTTCACAATTATCTTCACATACAAGAAATCTATGTAAAAAATTACTAGAAAAATATATTGGATAAATTGAAATTACTATGAGAAAATCTCCTCACAATTTGAAAATTAATTAAAAATGTATTTAAAAAAATAAAAATAATGAATTCATGAATTATGTTCATGTATTCAAGAGTACAGATCTTTTAAAATTAAAAATACTATAGATTTAAAGAATAATAAAAGAATAAATGGCATTACCTTATAGCTACATCTTAAATAATTGCGTTGAGTGACAAATTGAGTTTGAATAATCTCATATATATATATATGATTGTTGCAAAAGTAATTGTGAATTTTTCCATCATTTTCAATGACAAAAACCACAATTACTTTTTCACCAACCTAATAATATATGAATACACACACACACATTAGCATAGGCAGAGTTCATGATGTTATCCCAGGTAACTTAGCAATTAAGTGGCAGAATATGTTTTTGAGACTAGATATATTCAGCACCAAAGTTATTTTCACTCATAATTCTGCACAATAATCAAAAGTAATTTTGCCAAGAATTGACACTCTATGAAAATATTTTTAAAATGTACCTCACAACTATCTTCATTAAATAATTCTTTGTGTTTTTAAATAAATGTGTGATTTAAATACTTAAATATATCAATATAAAGTATATGACTAATTGGGTTTTTCATTTTTCTGTGTTTCAGATGCAGCTGTTCTCTTAGTTACATTGGCAGATTGTGTGTTGTCAATGTTGACTATTGCTTAGGGAACCAGAGTATATCAGTGCATGGCCTCTGCCTGGCCCTTTTGCACAATTGTAACTGTAGCGATCTGCAAAAATATGAAGGGAACATCTGTGAGATAGATACTGAAGATTGCAAATCTGTGTCCTGCAAAAATGGAACAACTAGTATACATTTAAGGGGATATTTCTTCTACAAGTGTGTCCCAGGATTTAAAGGCAAGTCTTTTTTTCCTGATAAATTAAATTTTCTAGTAAATAATGTTGTTAATATATTTATTTGATATATCTCAAATGTGTCTATTGATTGGTATTATAGTGTGATTTCTTATTTGGTAAAGTAAAAAAAAAAAGCATTCACTTGAATAATAGGATTGCTTCTTTGGGCAATTTAATCTGACTACACAGCTTTGCTCATGCAAATAAGACTAATAAGGTCAGACTGAAGCATTGGGAATATGATGGTGTATGTCAAAGGTCTGAAGAGAAAAACAGGCAGCCATAAGCTCCAAATAATTTTGCCTAAACAGCTTAGCACTGCATTTCAACCTTCTGTTTGGCTGCATAAGCACATGGAGTGAGCACATGGTCAGTGTTTTCTAGTTTAAAAATAAAATTTGGTTCAGTATTGTCTAGGTCAGTTTGATGCCCTGACATTAATAACATTTAAGAAAAGGTAAAGTCACAAACATACTATATTTTCTGTATGGTCATAGAAAACAAGATTCACAGTGTAGTAATAAGACAACTTTTAACGTTAAATGTCAGAAATTAAGCATTCAAATTTAATTACTTGATATATTTATGATTGGTCTTACATTGATATGATTATTTGTAATAACTTCAAACTTATTATCATTACCTTGTAAAAATCAGAATAGTGACCATATGGGAAAACAATTACATTATCACTTATAAAACTTTTTTTTTAAGTTTTGTCCAATTGCTATTCCGTTTTATTAAGCAGACCCAATTCAAAAAGTTATTTAGATTTTCATCTTAACACAAAAAATATTTTCCCTGCTTGGTATTTAAAGTAATATGTTGAAGGTTTTGGAAGCAATTTAAAGATAAGTTCCAAAAATGGAAATGGTGATATCATTGGAATAAATGTATAGCCATCCAGATTAGCTTTTTTAAGGCAAAAATAAATTTGAGGGCAAAAATTCTGGTAAGCTTGCTAAAAAGTTGGTCATGTTACTTCACATTCAAACATGTTCTAAGTAAAAATAAAATTGCATAAATGTGCTAGCATTGTTAAAATATAGGTGTCTGTCTTAGAAAACATATATATCATTTCTTTAACCATCTTCCAAGTATCAGTAAATATATAAGTAAGTAGTAATTTTACATAAAATAAAGAATGAATTTCACTCTGCATAATGCCATTACTAATAGAAAATGTAATTTGCCATAATCCTTTTGCATGGCTAAATACATGTGTGTATTTGCAAACATGATCAATCAGTCATCTATTAGTTTATATATCAACTCTATATTGGTTATTCATTATATGATCATTAAATATATATTGTGTATAAACTGTATAGTTTTACCACATATATACATAATACTTATTATTGGAATATAATATAAAATTGGTATGGCCTACTTCTCTAGGTGGGGTTAAACACTATTATGTTTCTTTTCAAATTAAACCCAACACAAGCTTCACAGGTCCATCTTATCAGCAAGGCCTGTATTTTCTTTCGTGTCTTTTTTCTTTCCACTGACTTATAAAAAATCCTCTGACTTTCCTCAGTTCAAAATGTTCAGTCCTACTTCTATACTCTTCACATAGTGAGAAGTAAAGGAAGTGATCTGCCTAAACTTTCCCAGGGATGCAGAGTTAATCCCGCTGAAAGCAGAATATTTTGGGGAAGTTTAAAGCAGATGCCCCTCTTTCTCTCCAGCCCCCTTCTCCTCCTCTATCTGGTTTCTTCTATTAGTTGTGTCTCCCTTCATCTTGAATTCTTCCCATCTGATTTCTCTCTTTCCACCTGCTTTTTCTCCCCATCATACCTATATATGTATATGTATTCTCCTCCTTCCCTTTTTCCCTTTCCTTTTGATTTCTCCTTGCTCTCTCCTTTCCCCCCTCCATTTGGTTTCTCTCCCTCCATCTCCAAACTTATGTGCTTTCTGAAGGCATTCGTTAGCATTTTAAAAACAATGTTACCATGGCTTTTATATCAAGTATAATCACCTTTTATTTCCTTGATCCCCATCACATTTTTGGAAATGTTAGACTTACAGTCAAATTTCCAGATTAAATGTCAGTCTCTGTATCTCTAGCCCAGAGGATCACAAACTTTATGTTAATAGAATCACCTGGAGGTCTTGTTACAACACCAATTACTGGCCCCACGTTAGGAGTTTCTCATTTGGTAGCTCCAGCGTACAGTACGTCTGGGGTGATCCTTACACTGCTAGTCTGAGAACCACTTTAAGAAAACTGTTCTAAACCCAGTAAATTATATTAATTGAGAGGAGTTGTATGGATCCTAAGATGTAAAATTCACTTTTGAGTGTGAACTACCATGAAACAGAGCATGAGGAAAGCAGCTAGTCCAATCTTCTCTGCAGAAAACCGCTCATCTCTGGAGTTCTTGAAGACGCTGATGCATTCATTTGGTAAGGCCATATGCTTGAGTGAATCCTACAGGATTTAAAACTGATTCCAATCAATTTTCTGAAACTCCCCAAAGATTTTTAACTCTGGGAATAATTTCAAAGAATGTGTTTTTTCAGGTTATAACCTTTTTGCAATTCCAATGTTATTTATATCTATAGTATTTTAATAATGAATTCAAAATTGATTTTTTTTTTTAATTTAATATTCTTCCCTTGTCCTGTTGACACTTTCAGCACTAGTGTTCTCTAAAATTTTTTCATGGTCAAAATAAGACCATGTAAAGTTTATCATCCTGCTTGATTTGAGTAACCATCTTCTCATCTTATGTTTCTTATAATTGCCTTTATTACCAGAGAAGTCTAGGAAGTTCTCCTTTAACCAATAGGAGGATTCAAGTTCTTAGACAACATCAAGCCCAGCCGTTTCCTATTTGAGATGAGACTGAGATAAGTCTTATTGGTAGATTTGCTTGTTTTCATCTAATTTCCATGAGGCTGCTATCCTAAAGCAAACTCCTTTTCTGCTACAGTCTTATATATTATAAATTTGACTTGCAAATCTTTGTGATTCTATTCTCCAAAATGCCAGCCAGTCAACTTTATTCTATTTTTAGGTCTAAGTTACCTTGGCAACACAAAAACGTTTAAATTCCAGGATTTTTTTTTTTTTTTTTTTTTCCCTCCATGGGCCCTTTCCTTTCCTTGTCTGCTAACTTTTATTTCTGTAGAAGTGTAGTAGGATGTTTCAACCACATTTGCATTTCAGCTGGAACCCAGCTCCCACTATATAGTGCCAATTATTGATGCCTAATTTTCACTGTTCTATTATATTCCTTCAGGTTATAGTTTCATTTTCCCCAAAGCAGTCTATAGGTACCCAGAGTGGGTGGCGGGGAAGGAATTATACATATACAAAGAGAGAAACTTCTAAGTGACTTTCGAACTTCTAGAGCACTCACTGGAGTGATCACACTGCCCAAGACTATCATGTCCACATTAGAGTTGAACTACTTCATGGTGGATATTCAAAACTGACCCCGTTAGTAAGATTTTTACCCTTGATTGCTTCCTTCTGCATTCCAGTCTCTGTACTTTGAATAGACATTGAATTAACCTAGTCGTTATAATCACCAATTCTGTTAAGACCTCATGGATAGTTTTACAGAAAATAAATTTATAGTGTAGCCTATTTTGTGTTGTGATCTTTTAAAAACACCAATGCACAAATAGCATTGCTTTTATATCTTATATAATTGCTTTTATTTTGTATATAATGTTTTCTTTTGTAATTTATGCCTAAGAGGAGAAAGTAGGCGATATTATATAAGCCTGTTGCTTGTATTCATGGTTTTCCCCAAAATTTGACGTGATATAGTCATCTTCCTTCAGAAAATATGTTGTTTTTAGTAACTGGGATTGTGCCTTAAAGTCACTGTTTTTTTTGTTGGTATCGCTTATCCCAGCATATTCTGTCTCTCATGGAGCTGCATGTACATCCCTCTCTTCATAAAGTATTCCATTAACCTTTTGTGTCTGCTCAGGGCTTTCAAGACGTATTGTAGGATCACGTCAAGCTCAATTTCATCACTCTGCACTATGTTCAGCCATACTGGCTCTTAAACCACTCATTCAGTGGCTTAAGATCTCTGATGTAGGTAGAAGCAGGATCCCACTCTTTCGATGTACTGAGAATTTAGCTTCTCATGAAAATGAGCCTCATCTTCGAAGCAACATAACTCTTTTCGTAGACTCCAAGATGAGTCACCACAGAGCTGATCTGTCTCTAGGAGTATTCATCCCTAAATTCCCAGAGGTGAGCTCCTGGAGCATTTTCCTTTAGTTTTTGTCAACTTCCTACCCATTCATGTCATGGAAAGAACAACCTCCCTTATAAAATGTTAACAATGGATTTCATGTACCTATGTTTATAACCTCCCTTTTTTAAAATAACACGTGAATGTTGACCATCAGTATATATCAATAAGATAAATATACAACCTCACTTTTTATGGCTTCAAAGTATTTATTTAAATGAATGCACCTAACTTGAAGAAAATTGCTAAATCAAAAAAAACATGTGAGGGGTTGTTGATTTGGTACAACCAAATTATCTGTGCTCATTTACACTCCAACCAATAGTGTGTAGGGGGACCATTTGGTTTACACCTTCACTATGCCAACTATTAATCATATGGTTTTGACTTTCCTCCACTCTTACGTATCAGATTATATCTCATTTGATTTTCACTTCTTGCAGCAGCAAAAACAAGGTTGAGTGCTTAAAATGTGAAATTTTTACAGGCTCTTTACCATTTTTTCCTGAGAAGTGTATCTTACTTAGTTGCTATTGTTCTTTATAATTTAAAGATACAACTTTTCTTACTATTTCTAGAGAGAATTATATCTACAAAAAAAGGTAGTTTTTATTTTCTTTTTATTATTTACTTAATTGGTATTATCTTGCTGTTTAATACCATTTGATCAAGTTTCTAAGACAAAGTACAATATTAATGGTGAGAGTAACCATCCATTTTTTTTGTTCCTGAATTTCAAAGGACTTTAACTTTTGTTATCATTAAACATGGTGTTGGCTTGGTGTTAAGGATATTATAAATAAGGTATCATTTCTAACTTAAAGCACTTTAAATAAGAATAGAAGGGGAATTAACATTTAGCACAACAGCTGTTTAATAAACTGACATTTTACTTTCATAATTTTTAAAGATTTTGCAAATTACACACACTCATGCACTAACAATTTTGGTCTTTTATATGTGTTTATTAGAAGTTTTGTTTATGGCCTTATAATCTTGTGGTGACTTTATACAAAGACATGGAAAGTACTTCTGACTCTAAACTCTAAAATATTTTAAATAAAGTGGGTTAAATCATAATGGTTACACAAATTGTAAAAATTCCTTAGGATTTGCTAAGAATTTGCTAATGTATATTACTGGAGTTACTTACAATACTCACATTTAAAAGTATAATTGTCATAGAATAATAGTTCAATGATATGTAAAATTCTAGCTATTCCATAAAAAACTAATAAAACAGGAGAAAAACGTATAGACATAAAATCAAAATCAAATTTTTTCATCTTTTGTATTTTCTCTTATAATAGCTAGACTTTTCTTTATATCATTGTTATTTTCAAGAACTTATTTTCATAGATTTATTCTCAAGGTTTTCTCTGCTTTTTGTTTAATACTTTATATGTTTAATGATAGAATCCTTTCTCTATCTTTACTAAGCTTTCCAATGCGTTGTTCCTTGTGTTCTTTAAATTTTTATTTTTTGTTAACCCTTAGTCAATTTATTATTGTCTTTGTTGTTTAATAATAACAAGTTTGGAGCTAGAAATACTTTGGGTGTTGTTTTGCCTGTTTTCTAAAAATATTAAATTAAAGTTTCTTATTTGTACTGTTTTCTAAATAGATTGTTATTTCAGACTTGATTTTCATTTCCACTTATGAGTAAATATGGCATTTGAAAGAAAAGGCTTCTAAATTTACTTGGCAATACTTTTTACTCTTTTGATACTATTTTTTCAGTGTTATTGTATCATTAAAAAAGAATAGGATTACTAATCATTGCTTTTTGGTATATTTTTGCTCTTCTTTTTTTTGAAAAATACAGAAATGTAAAATTATTTATTATTCTTCCAGTTGTAGAGAATTTCTAGCAACTACCAAGAGGACTGAAACGAAGAGTGCTGAGAAAAATTCCTAAAGTTTGGCAGAAATACTGCTATGATTTGTTAGTAATGTGTGAACTTAGGAAGGAGTTAGGAATGTTGGATTCCTATGACTCATCTGTTATGCTTGGCTTAGCATGTGATAATTTTTGAATAGTGCTTAGATATTTAGAAGAAATTTACCTCATGCATATACTTTAAAATGTCTTTTTCTTTGGTATATATACCAGGCCGGGGGTAAGAATTACCTGAATAAATTTTTCTGAAAGCAGTATTTTGATGCCACCTCAAATATAACATATCCACATATTTGGGAGTAGTCCTCAAGAAAAAAAGGCAGTGTTTCAGTCTATATACCATACGGCCATGTGGTTTTAAAGTGTAGCAAAATGTTGGAAATTTGACTATACAACATTTACATATATTTATAATAAACATAAATGTATATATATACACAAAAACCCAATATAAATGCGTTAGAGGTCCTCATGCCAGTTGGTTTTAAGAAGTTTCCAATAGTTCTAAAATTGTGCCTTTTAAATTTTGAGCTATGTTATTTAGCATATTCTTAAAAGTTTCTTATCTTGTTTATTTTAATCCATTTTCATATAAAATAAACATAGTTTCTTATTTAACATCTATTTATAGGATAATACTTTTGCCTTTATCTTTTATTTGGAGACCTCACCTACTTTCCTCTTATGTAGTTAGTTTATATTAAGGTTTAAATATATGCCTATACTATTTGTTTTTTTATTTGTTTCATCCATTCTATGTTATATTTTTTCTTTTTATGTATTCTTTTCGATTGATTATTTGTCTATCCAATTTCCTCTTTATTGATATTTACACTTATTTTTACTACTCTTTAAGTGCTTAACCTAGGGATTGCAATACTTTTAATTAGCTTGCCATATTTCAATAGAAATTGGTACTTGTTACACATTCCTGACAAGGAAAGGGTCATAAATATTTAACTGCATTTAATCCCCTTCACATATATGTTCATATGTATTCCATATATCTTTAAAATAGCAGGAGACATTGTTATTTTATACATCCAATATTAGATTTACCCACATTGTATTATTTTATTGCCCTTATTTATCTCCTACATTTGTGAAATTCCAACTAGTGTCTTTTGCCATATGTATGGTAACTTTTTAAGCAGTTCTCGTGTGTTGAATTCTCCACTCTCTAATTACCTCTTTCTTTCACCTTCATACTTAAAAGATGTTTGATGGTAGGAGGTCAATATTACTTAAGTAAAATGAAAAAACTGTACCAAAACATATATATACACATACACACACACATACACACACACACTCGTGCACATATGTGTGTGTTTGTATCTATGAACATATATATACATATGGGTTTGTTTGTATCTATCTCGTATTCTTAGTCCTATAATAACTTTGACTCCTCTTTGTCCGTTCCTATATATTTTTTAAAGCACACCATGGTACAAAGACTTTAGTGGAAGACTCAGACAGCTATAATACAAAATATTTCCCATATTTTTTGTCAGAACTTGAGCTATTCACTCCAGATCTGTATTTATAGGATTCCCTCAGACATAAGTTTGTCATTTCCTACAGGTCATTTATATTCTTTACGTTCTGAAAAACAGGAAATTGAAAGAGGGCTAAAGATATTTAACAAATTTAAAACGTCCAATATTTCAAGACAATTATTCTGCTACATAATTTTCATTTTATTTAACAACTAATACATATTTTGTCCTATTAATAGAATACTGTTCTATACAATGTCTGATGAAATTATTGATGAAATCAAGGAAATAAAGTTGGGCATTATATTTTTGCCTACTTTAATCTCTGAACTTTGAGTGTACTGAAGGCAAATCTAACCAAATAGAATATGGGAGCACTGGAAACTTTTTTAAAAGGTAATATTAAAGAAAAGGTTTTGGGAGAGAGAACAGTTTTTCTTCACTTTGGAAGATTCTTATGTGTCCTTTGTGAATTTAAATATTTAAACATCTTCCCATAAAAAGGCAAAAAAACGAAAATTAAGCAGAAAATTTGTGACTTTTTAAATGGCAAAGGAATTACAGACTCATGGAAAGTAGAGTGTGTTATTACAATTAGATGGCAGCTCTTTAGTACAACACATGTTTTTTTTTTTTTTTTCAGAATCTGATTTAATTCTAAATCGGTTTCCCCCAAACTCATTAAAATGCAAAAGCTATACAAAACATTGTTTGCATAATTATAAAATAATTTACTAAGTGTTGCATTTCAGGAAGAAAAAGGTTATGTGCAGGAATTTAATTAGTGATCTGGCAACACAAAATATTTGATGTTGGTTCTAATTATATGCACATCTGGGATTTTCTCCAAAAGAACCACATTTTTAAAGGTTAAGCATTTATATTAAAGTGTTATAAAATAACCATCTTAGGAAGTGTCCCCAAGGGAAATGACCAAATATATTCATCATAACATGAAGTATTTGTAATGATACGTTTAGCATTTATGCTGAGCCCATTTCTACACTGTGGAATGTTCCAAAGTAAATGGTAGTAAAATTATAAGTGTGAGCACCATTCATTCTGTACCAAAGTAGCTAAAGGAGGCTTGGTTTCTGATTCTGTTTCATCTAAATATAAAATATCTTATTATTATTTTTTTCAATTTTCCCATTATTTGTGTGTAGACATTCTATTTCCCCTCTGTATACCTACTCTATTTTACTATTAGGAGAAATACTGCAAAGATCTTGAGCTTCCTGGGGGAAATCCAATATAGTAGTATAAGGTGATAACATTACTGAGCCCAAGACTTTTTAAAGCTGCTCCAGGCTTTATGTAATTTCATTTTCTTACACATTCTCATTGAATTTAAAAGAATCCCATTAAGAAATCAATCAACAATACAGCACCCATACAAATGAACAAAGGCAAAACTAAAACCCCATTCACAACTTTTAAAATTACTGTTTTTCAATTACCTGCTTTTAAATAAAATATCAAGCAGCCCAAGACCACAGATAATTTTAAAATATGGGGTTTTAATTTTAATATGAATTTACACAGCATAACTAAGTAGCATATCAGTGAGACTTTATTTTGATAGCTTGTTTTTCTTCCCTTTTTATTGAGAACATTTTTAGTACTCTCAAAGAAAGAATTACTGTTCTTCTTTGCGTAGAATCTTGGTATTCATTTTTATGATTCTTATGAACATAGATAATATAGTTTTATCAACATTAAAGACATCACATGTTAAGTTTGGAGATATATGTATATTTCTATGGGTTACTGGTCCTAATTTTTAATTCAACACATGTAGAAATGTATTTTTAAAATTTTAATCAAGAATCTGTCTTGATGGATCATCAATGTCTTTTGCCTGTGGTATTAGAAAATGCAATATTTGAGATGATTCTTGAAAGTTGAAAGTGATGAAACTGAGTCTTCCAATACTCCATGAAGTTCAAGGTAACTGTAAACAAGAAAGAAGTTAGAAAAAGACAAATCCACATTTGGCAGAGATTGAGATAATGTACAAGAGGCCAGCTTGTTAATTTGGAAGTGTGATATATGCATACTGTATAATTATTTTAATTGTCAAGCAACTGAGAAATAACTACATGAGAGTAAATGCGAATAGACACTAAAATGAACAGGTCTAAGTATGAAAGTGACACATTTCCAATCAGAATTAATTTTCTGGCCGGGCGCGGTGGCTCACGCCTGTAATCCCAGCACTTTGGGAGGCCGAGGCGGGCGGATCACAAGGTCAGGAGATCGAGACCACGGTGAAACCCCGTCTCTACTAAAAATACAAAAAAAAAAAATTAGCCGGGCGCGGTTGTGGGCGCCTGTAGTCCCAGCTACTCGGGAGGCTGAGGCAGGAGAATGGCGTGAACCCGGGAGGCGGAGCTTGCAGTGAGCCGAGATCGCGCCACTGCACTCCAGCCTGGGCGACAGAGAGAGACTCCGTCTCAAAAAAAAAAAAAAAAAAAAAGAATTAATTTTCTGGTGGCAAATTCTAACATAATTTTTATGTTTAGATTTTTTAATTATGGAAGTGATTGGTTAGAATTTCCTTCCTGTGACCTGGTAGCTTTGCTAACCCAGGAAAACGTTAGTGTTAGGCAACCTCACGATGGGTGAAGGCTAAAATAATCAGTGAACTCCCAATTTGGTCACCCTCCAGAGTACTGATACAAGTTGTCTAAGTTCCTACAATATCTGGGGAACTTTTTCTCCTGATTTTTCACACCATTGTAAGTTAAATGATGTAGTTGTCAAATTTCATTCTCTTTCTAACAGATACCAGGTTAGCTCTGCATTTATAATTCAATGTGATACGACAGTAATATTTCTGAATTTGTACACTTAGGACATTTTCTATCATTTAATACAGTTCTATTTGTTGACACTATACAATTTATATTTTTGTAGTTTTTAAAATTTATCTGAAAATGTTATTTTGCAGCTGCATTATATAAACAGCCTCTGAAAGCTACTGAAGGAAAGTACCTTTCCAAAATGATAATTTTTATGAATAGAAGATAACATGGCTTTTCTTGCTTTTAGGGCACTTCTTAAAAGATTTCTAATCTGTACAATTTTCAAAAATGCTGACTAAATGTAAAAAGCATTATAAAACAGCATCTAAAAATGCAAGAGAGGAAAGATACATTTTTGCATTCCTCAGAAAACTGTGTGATTTCTCTATCTTTTATTATTTTTGCTAAAATGTAAAGGTGATACTGCCCTGCTCTCATAAATAAGAAATTGTCTGTAATTTAAATTCCATGGAAAATAGAAAAAAAAAAAAAGGCAAATTATTCATAGTAAAATAGCTGGAAAATACAATTGCAGAGTAAAATTTCACATAATTAGGCCACAAAATGTAGCAGAAAATAAACACAATCCTCAAAGGGTTTATTTGATGTTTTAATTTTTAACATATATTTATCAATTGTGTAAAAGATCCCGCATATCAACAATAAGTTTGAAAGCTTCCGTTACATGTCATTCTTTTTTTCTTTTTTCCAGGGAAGACCTTTAATAGAAAACCGTAGCCAGAAAACATCAAACACTATAAATATGCACATGCTTAAAAAAGAAGGAAAATAGATTTGTTTGCTTTTAAAGATATTTTATTGTTTTTATTTAGTTAAAAATAGAATACCTCTTGTTATATGAACACTGTGTAAAAGTGCAAATTAATCAGATGTTATAAGTTACAGGATAATCTAAGCTTATTGCTCCAAACAGTCTTTCAATAATTGGATATTTTTAAATATGCTTTAACAAAGTTATGTATTATGTATTCATCCATCCATTCATCTGTTAACAACCTGTTTATTCTTCAATACTTGTATTTACTTACCTTGGAACAAGGTATCCAGTATAATGAGGCCATAGGGATGAATTATACATTTAAAACCATTTAGCTATGTTGTGCCTTTTTTATTTATACCCCAAAAATGAACGGTGATTGGAGTTACATTAGTTAAGTTCAAGCTGGATAGATCTGTAAGCCAGGATATTTTCAGAGAAGCATAGATGGATTCTCATTATATAGTATTAGATAATATTTATTATAATAGATATTAACTTTTCAATTTTAATAGTTATAAGCATACATGGTAAAAATAGTTTTTAAAATGATATTTTTTCTTATGGTCTACTTAACAGCTTCTGAGTTTTTAAAAATCACTTGTAAAAAAAATGCAGTAGCTTTTTTCATATGGTAACTGAGACAGGTAAAATGTATTACTAAAAACAAAATGGCAGAAGCAGGATTTTCACATAAGTTATTTTTAGCAAAATAAAAAGCACAAAATGTGGCCAGACTTCTTTTTGAGAAGTTGGATTTTCTGTTATCTGGTAGCCATTCGTTTTCTCAAAGTGTGTGGCTAGGGCAATGCGCAGCCTACAACATTGAACCTAGCAAGAGAACAGAGGCTAAATGGAGCCCACAGCCGCACAGGAAATGTGCCATTTCAGTTCTTGGCAGGTGACAAAGCAATGGCTCCAGGTATCTTTCAACTCTTCCAGGAGTAGTACTGGTGCATGGCGTTGATGGAAAACATTTATAACATTCAGTCTATCGAATCTAGATCATGTAAGATTTTAATAGTGGCCACAGAAATGGCAAGAAAATTAAAATAAAAATAACGTGCTATTTTGTAAACAATTATTTAGATTGTTCAGATTTCTGCTCATACAAATGAATTCACTTAATATGCAAAGCTGAAATGCGGCCCATAAAAATTTGCGACATAAACCAAAATAGAAACTAATATTGACACTGAAAAGTATAATTCTTTACGAGATCTGCTAGAGATGAGAGAAGCTAGCTTGACACAAATATTTTCTTAAAAAGGCATAGATACTGTGAAAAAAAAGGTTATGAAATGAGATCAAAGTAAAAATAAATAGCCACTTGAATAAAATTGGAGAAAAGTAGCGTTAACATAGTAACTCTATTTTACTGTTGACATAGTAAAATAATCTCCATTAAAATCAGTAAAGAATGGGATTAGTATTACAAATGTCAGCTCTATAATATGAGAAGGGAATTTAGAATGTTTTAAATGTAAAGAAAATAGAAAAAGTAAAAGATGTTATTAACAAATAGTAATGACAGTGAACTGCCAACATATTGATAAATGTTGCTACTAAATGCTAACAAGTAAAAATCAAAAGTAAGACATAAAACTAATTTCTAATCCATATAAACAACTGATATTATCATTTGGAATTGTAAACTAAATATCCATGTATCTTGTTTAACATCATGAGCTGAAATATTTTTTACAATAAAAATAAAATTATTACAGAATGAGACTTGTTCTTTTTAAAGTTCAGTGACAAAAAGATCAAGTAGAACATTAGTTATGGAGTTCTGATAGGAAAAATATTAACTAACAAATAATATTGAGGCCTATTATTTTAATTTTGAGGACAAAAAGAAAAATTAATATTGCTTTGGATAGTTGAAAGTGTAATACATTAACAAATATCACATTTTTAAAATAATGCATTTTGTAAGTAAAATGATAGACCATGTCTAATAACATATAAACAATCATTAAAATGACAAATTTTAGGGTGTGGATGTATATATACTTAATTTTGCCTACCTGGAAAATGAATGGCGTTTGGGGAAAATAAGCTAAATTACATGAAACTCTTTGAGAAATGCAACAATTTGAGAAACTCTGCAGACTGAGCCATTTAATTGTACAAATAAGACCAATAGTCAACAGTATACAAATGCTACTATATTTAGTAATGAAAAATATTATAGGTATACAGCAATGAAGTAATACTAAGAAAAACATTGTACCTGGAACATAAAGTTAAAATATGCATGTCTTTACGGAAAGCCATTATTTGTGAGCTATTTTGTTAATACCTGTGACATCAATTATTGATACTAAAAATGTATTATCTCATTCACCCCAGAAAGTAGGAAATGTTTACAGTGTTTATGAAAAATTGGCTATATATTCCAAGTTAAAGTTTTCTATTCTCTAATCGTTTAGTATAATTTGAAAATTAACATTGCACACATATTGCTCAAGTGTTAACAACTTATTTTTGTTTTACTTTCAAAACTGTTACTATTTTTTCTACTTGTAGACATTTTAAGAGCCAATGTTATGTTTTTATTTAATTTTAGTTCATTTTGCTATTCAGTATATTGTTAGAAATTTGTTGAATTGTAAATTGATACTTTATATAAATGTATGATGTACAAAGCAGTGTTTTGAGTTATAAATAGAATGTGGAGTAATTAAATCAAACTAGTTAACATATCCATCACCTTAAATATTTAATACGTTTGTGATGAGAACATTTGAAATGTACTTTCCTAGCAATTTTGAAATGCATTTAATACTCTATTATTAACCTATATGCACCATGCTGTGCCACAGAACTATATATATATTTTTTTCCCTCTTGTCTGAAATTTTGTATTCATTAATCATCGCCCACCCCTGCTCAAATCCTCCATCCTCTGTAACAGTCACTATACTCTCTTTCTGTGACTTGAATCATTTTAGATTCCACATATTAAGTGTTAATTTCAGTACCATTCACAATAGCAAATATATGGAATCAACCTATTATTCATCAACAGATGAATGTATAAAAAATTTTAACATAGACATACGGTTTAAATATGTGTAAATTACCCAAATACTATATAAAATTAGAAATACAAAGCTATAGGTAAAAACTAGGAGACATATTTATCTAGAAATGGAGTTTTTCTACAGAAGAACTTATAGAACCTGGTTGATCTGTTATGAGCTTTCAAAAGAAGTCCCCAATGTCATTAGCATTCAATCCACACCTATTCTCTTTATGATATGATGCCTAGTAGAAATATATGGTTTTCTCTCCCATGCTATGTGTGATTATCAAGGCTTTATCCTTTCTTGGTTGAGATTTCAAGTAAAATACTGACATATGCAAGAATGATTACACATTCAAATGTACATTTATGTGATCTTTCAAAAGTGTGCAGCTGCAAACATTCACAGAGTTATATTGAGAGTGATCTTTCTGAAATACAAGAAAATAACATAATGCACAAGCTCAGGACAGTATTTCCAATGTTTTAAATTGTATTTCAAAGTCTAATTTTCAGTGACTAGGCAGAGACTTTAATTATTCCACAATAAGAACTACATACATTGTGATTTATAAAAGAAATTATTTTAGTGTTAATTATAGTGAAAATACTTCTGAAATATTCCATTGAATATTAACATTTATCTTTAATTTTGCTAGTTTTACTTACAAGCACTACTTCTAATAAGAGTAGTTGAATATCAAATTAATATACTTGAAATAGAAAACAAAATGTAAGTGATTGTTAATATTGTTACTTAATGAGAGGTGGTATAGATAATATTCCAGATTTTCCAACTATCACTTTATTAATGATATATATGTACATATACATGTATATGACAAAAATAAAAAAGCTTACCTCAATAGGTGTTATTATTTCTTTCTTTCTTTTCTTTTCTTTTTTTTTTTTTTTGAGACAGCATCTCACACTGTTGCCCAGGCTGAAGTGCAATGGCACAGTCTCGGCTCACTGCAACCTCCATCTCCTGGGTTCAGGCAATTCTCCTACCTCAGCTTCCTGAGTAGCTGGGATTACAGACATGCACCACCACACTCAGCTAATTTTTTAAAATATATTTTCAGTAGCGACAGGGTTTCACTTTGCTGGTCAGGCTGGTCTCGAACTCCCGACCTCAGGTGATCCGCCCACCTCGGCCTCCCAAAGTGTTGGGATTACAGGTGTGAGCCACCGCGCCCAGCCAGGTGTTATTATTTCTATGTATCAGATGAATTAATATCATAAAATAGCACTAGGAATTGTAATTTTACATTACAAGTATGTGAAAATCACATCCCCCACAGACCAAATTAAAAAACTGAAATCATGTAAAAATGACTTAGAAATATTTATTAAACCTAAATTCATAAGAAAAAAATAGTTACAGATATTTATGATATAAATTGTACAGCATTAATTTGTTAGTGTAGCTTGAAACTAGCATTCTGTGTGAAATGTCAGGGTGCTCAAATAGGTAGCTTCACTATTAATAATTTCCAAGTGCCTCTAATTAGCTATTATATCTTGAAAATGTATGTACTACATAAAAACTAAAGCTATAATTCACCCAACACGTCTGATACAGACATTTGTTTTTGAGAATAAACACATTTCCTAGTGAGAACATTTAGTCGTTGTGCAGTGCTGGAGGTGGTGTGGATGGCAGAATGGAGGGAGGGGCTGAGTGAAGGGATGTTAGGTTGACTAATGAGTCATTGTGGATTGGAAGAGTGGCTAACAAAATGGAAATTAGTAACACTCTTTTAGAGATGCTGTTTAGCAGGTACGGGAAGTCAGTTAAGTCTAAAATAAAGCTCTGAGAAGAGCAGAAATAATACAAATCTACTTCTTTTATCCAGTACTTTAATAAGTGACTTTATAAGAGAATACTACAAAAAAGTAACTGGTTGCTACTCTGGGTCTATTTCCAAGTGATACCAAAAATGCTCTAGGAAAGCTTCCTTTCCTCAGGTATTCATTATTTCAGAGACTGTCTTCTAGGAAAATTAAATAATCTGAGGAACTCCTGTATTTTCTGGGCTGGTGAATGTCAAAATTATAGAATTGAAATCATATTAGGAAAAGAATGAACACATTATCTTTTTATAAAATCTTTAGCAAGATATAAACAATCAAGATGTCACATGAGAAAAGTTTATGTAAGTCTACATTTAAAAAAAACGGGAAGGATTTATGTTGATTTTAACATGATGCCAGAATTATTTAAAGGATGCTTGGTGAGTATTGAAAAAAAAAAAAAAAAAAAAAAAGTTTGTTTATTCATTCATTTAGTCATTCATATAGTCACCTAACAAAATATTATCAGTTGTGACACTACTTGTCAAACATGCAGCTATTTTGGGGGAATGGTTAAGGCAAAAAAAAAACAAAAACAAAAAACAGATGAACAAAGAAAAAGCCTGTCTTCTTTTAGGAAGCCAAAATTTTACTACAGAAGACTGAAATATGTAAGTTAGGGAAAGTATGGTATGATGCCTAATGTTATCACTTGCTACAAAGGAAAATAAAGTGGGACAACAGAAGATGATATGGTAAGTAGAAAACTACTTTAGATTGATAGCAAAGGGAGAACTCTAGGGAAATGACATTTAAGCAGAGATCTAGATAAAATAAGATAAATAACTATGAGAAAGTCAGGGGGAAAGAAAGTTGCAGGGAGAGAGCGCCCTAAGCAAAGACATCTTGAGGTACACCGGTACCATATTTGTTATTTTTTTATTCATTTTTATAGAGCCAGAGCCTCGCTCTGTCGCCCAAGCTGAAATGCAGTGGCATGATCTTGGCTCATTGTCAACCTCCACCACTCAGCTTCAAGCAATTCTCTCACCTCAGCCTCCCGATTAGCTAGGACTACAAGTGCATGCCACGATATCCAGCTAATTTTTTTGTATTTTTAGTAGAGACAGGGTTTAGCCATGGTGGCCAGGCTGTTCTCGAACTCTTGACCTCGGGTGATCCGCCCACCTTGGCCTCCCAAAGTGCTGGGATTACAGGCACGAGGCACCAGCGGGGCCACAGGTACTGCATCCAGAATTGGTGGGTTCTTGGTCTTTGAGAATGAAGCCGCCGACCCTCGCCATGAGCGTCACAGTTCTTAAAGATGATGTGTCTGGAGTTTGTTCCTTCTGATGTTTGGACATGTTCAGAGTTTCTTCCCTCTGGTGTGTTCGTGGTCTGGCTGCCTTCAAAAGTGAAGCTGCAGACCTTCACAGCAAGTGTTACAGCTCATAAAAGTGGCCTGGACCCAAAGCGTGAGCAGTAGCAAGATTTATTGCAAAGACTGAAAGAACATAGCCTCCACAGTGTACACGGGAACCCAAGTGGGTTGCCTGCTGGCTCTAGCAGCCTGCTTTTATTTCCTTATGTGTCACCACCCACATCCTGCTGATTGGTCCATTTTACAGAGAGCTGATTGGTCTGTTTTGATGGGGTGCTGATTGGTGTGTTTGCAATCCCTGAGCTAGACACAGAGTGCTGACTGGTGCATTTACAATCCTTTAGCTAGACACAGAGTGCTAGACAGAAAAGTTTTCCCAGTCCCACTAGGTTAGCTGGATACAGAGTACTGATTGGTGTATTTACAAATCTTGAGCTAGATAGGAGCTAGATACAGAGTACTGACTGGTGTATTTACAAACCCTGAGCTAGATACAGAGTGCTGATTGGTACATTTACAATCCTTTAGCTAGACAAAGAGTGGTAGACAGAAAAGTTCTCCAAGTCCCCACTAGGTTAGCTAGATACAGATTACTGATTGGTGTATTTACAAACCTTGAGGTAGACACAGGGTGCTGATTGGTGTGTTTACAATCCCTTAGCTAGACATAAAGGTTCTCCAAGTCCCCACTAGACTAAGGAGCCCAGCTGGATTCAGCTAGTGGATCCCGGACCGGACTGCAGGCAGAGCTGCCTGCCAGTCCTGTGCCCTGTGCCTGCACTCCTCAGCTCTTGGGCAGTTGATGGGACCTGGCAGTCGATGGGACTGAGTGCTGTGGCGCAGGGAGCTGTGCTTGTCAGGGAGGCTCAGGCAGTGGGCCGCGCAAGAGCCCACGGTGGGGGTGGCGGTGGGGGGAGTTTCTGGCATGGCAGGCTGCAGGTCCTGAGCCCTGCCGCACAGGGAGGCAACTGAGGCCTGGCAAGAATTCAAGCGCAAGGCCGGTGGGCCGGCACTGCTGGGGTACCCGTCATACCCTCTGCAGCTGCCGGGCCTGGGTGCTAAGCCCCTCACTGCCCAGGGCCGGTGGTGCCGGCCAGCAGCTCTGAGTGAGTGGTAGTAAATTTAGTATATTTCACAGAAATGTTGTACAATCTCACGTCATCTGGCACAATAGAAACAATTATAAATTGACTAGAAGAGTCAGCAACAAATGATGAATTATATACAATAGTGAGCATGACAAAGTAAACTCCTCTGACTTGGGCCTTGTGTTTAATCCAAAGAAAAAACAAAACCCTATCAGTAACTGGGGTGAATACATTTATGCCACACTGGATAACCTTAAAATTGATCCTCAGAAATAAAAAGTAGAGTCAATATCCAAAAATATTACAGCAAAAGAATGGCATCATTAGAAAAAATTTTTGAATAATGTAATATATTGGTATGAGCTGCTGTATTACGGTTCTCCAAAGAAACAGAACCAATAGGATATAGATATAGATATAGATATAGATATAGATATAGATATAGATATCATAACCCACATGATTATGAAGGTTAACCAGCAGCCAGATCTGCAGTCTACAACGGAAGAGCCAATGCCATAACACTCCCAGTCCAAAGGCCTAAGATCCAAGAGAGCCAAAGCTATAATTCCAGTCCACAGGCCAACAAGCTCTAGACCCAGGGAGAGCCGATTTTCAGTTTAAGACGGAAGGCAGGCAAAAAAAAAAAAGAAAAGAAAAGAAAGAAAACAACCTGGTGTCCCAACTAAAAGGTAATTGGAGAGAAGGAACCCCCCCTTATCCAGGGAGGGTAAGCCTCTAGGTATTTTCTGGCATCTAACTGATTGGATGAGGCCTGCCCACATTAAGGAGGGCAATGTGCTTTACTGGGTTTACCAATTTAAATGTAAAGTCATGCAAAAGCAGCTTTACAGAAACAGCCACAATGTTTAAGCAAATATCTGAGTACCATCAGGCCCAGTAAAATTGACAAACATTGTAAGTCCACCCCTTGTTAACTTAACCACCCATATGCATCTCTTTAAATCATACTCAATCTCTAAATGAAGACAATAGCAAGGTCTGAATCTCCTAACTTGATACATCTATCTTGTGTACAGTGGAAAATGTATCACCACCTGCTTCTAACAAGGAGGTAAAGTCATTGAGTGACATTTACTTTTCTTCATATCCCATAACTTAATTACTATGATGGATTAGTCAGTTTGGTTTCATATTACAAAGCACCACAGACTGGGTGGTTTATAAAGAGCACAAATTTATTTCTCACTGTTCTTAAAGATAGGTGTTCAAGATGAGGGTGCCAGCATTATTGAGTTCAGGTAAGGGTTCTTTCTCAGAATGCAGACTGCTGACTCCTTGTATCCTCACATAGTAGAAGAGGAAAAAGAGTTTTCTGGCTCCCTTTTGTTAAATTAATTAATTATAATTATTATTTTTTTTTTGGACGAACCCTTTCTCTGTCGCCAGACTGGATTGCAGTGGCATAATCTCAGCTCACTGCAACCTCTGGCTCCCAGGTTCAAGCGATTCTTCTGCCTCAGCCTCCTGAGTAGATGGGACTACAGGTTAGTGACACCACGCCAAGCTAATTTTTGTTTATTTTTAGTAGAGATGGTGCTTCATCATATTGGCCAGGATGGTCTCAATCTCCTGACCTCGTGATTTACCCACCTTGGCCTCCCAAAGTACTGCGATTACAGGCATGAGCCACCGCACCCAGACCTGGGGTCCCTTTTGTAAGGGCACTAATCCCATTGGTGAGGACTCCACCTTCTTATGTCTAGTAGTTACCTCCCAGTGGCCTCATCTTCTGATGGCATCACCCTAGGAGCAAGAATTTCAACACATGAATTTTGAGGCAACATAAACATGTATTTTGTTGTCATGCTGTAAAATTAACAATAAATACTATGTTAAAAAGTCAACATATCTTACATTACATGACCAGGAAATAAGAGAGAAAACAAAATATTTTATACAAACATGCACATATTTATAACAAAATAGAAAGGAAAGGCTCATGTCAATTACAGTTCTCTTTTCTATAACTGGACACATGGTCGCAGCTGGCTATGACCTAGGATTAATCCCTGCTTCTTCTACTACCTAATCTGTATTTCTTTTGTCTTCATTAAGTACTTCAGCTGATCTTGGGTGACCTAGACGTTTACTCTTGAGGGGCCTTGGCCATTAGTAGTCCTGACTGGATTAAGTTGTTTTCTGTTTTCCTTTGACCTTCATCAAAGAGCATTGTAACACCAAGAAATGCTTTCAATGATCTTTATTCCAGATATAGCTTTTCTTACCTCTGTTGTAGGACAGTAGACCAATTTACTCTTGTAGTCAGAGTCAATAACTCTAGCCAGTGTAGTAACTCTTCTTTGCCTGTTGATCCTGAGCATGAGGAATTCTAAGTGTCCCAGTGGTAGTCTTAACTAAGAGTCAGGAATCATTTTTTGTTGTTGTTGTTGTTTGATTTTTTTTTTCTTCAAATTGGTGAAAACACTTCCCTCTTTGAAACTAAGGACTCTAGGTTAGCAAAGCATAAGGTTTTGAAACAAAAGCAAAAATTTTTTAGTGGGTCACTAGGAGTAATGGTGCTACTTCTATTTCTACCTTTTCTATCTTGGACCATGAGTCCTGGCAATGGAAGAAATAACTCATCTATGGACACGGATTTAGAGCATATACAGCCTTCTAGAGAACCTTGCTCCATCTTGTGAGATATTATCACCTTGCTGGCACTACAACTGAGCTTTCAGAAAACTCTTCTACTGTTTTATCAAACCAGCCACCTCAGAATAGTGGGAAACATGATAAGATGAGGGAAATCTATGAGCATGGGCCCAATGCATCACTTCATTTGCCATAAAGGGAGTTGGGTTTTTTGTTGTTGTTGTTGTTGTTTGTTTTTATTAGAAGTAATGCTACGTGGAATACCATGATGATGATGAGGTATTTGGTAAGTGCATGGATAGTAGTTTTGATGGAAGTAGTGCATGCAGAGAAGGCAAATCATATCCAGAGTAATTTTCTATTTTATTAAGAACAAAATGATGCCCCTTCTGTGATGAAAATGTTTCAGGTAACCAATCTGCCACAAGGTAACTAGCTGGCTGATCCCCCTGGGGAATGGCGCCATATTTGGGGCCAGGTCTATCTACAGACTTCTTTCCCAATTTCCAATTTATGTTCTTTTTGTCTGTGATCATCCAGCCAAACCATTGGCTCCAGATACAGCCCATAAATCCATATTTTATTATCCTTTTGGGCATTTCATCTTCCAAGCACAGGGAACAACCTGACCTAAGTCTTTTTTCTTGTCAAGTCATCCTAGGGAACTCCTTATAAAGCCATAAATGCGGGCTAAAAGAGAGAAGGCAGTGTGGCAGAAGTGGCGGCCATGGGCATTTGGACCACTTCATGTAACTTACTTGTGCCTTCAGGGCCTTCTCAAGCCCAATGACATATATAAAAGTTTCATTTGATGATGAAGTGCTGCTAGGGAAGGTATAATGTTGTGACTTGGTGGATTAATGACATCTAACTCATTATGGACAACTCAGGTCACATGGTTGAATTATCACCCATGTGATAATTCAATCCGTACTAAGATCCAGTAACATACCAACAACTGTTTCTCAAAAGGAGTATAGGTGGCCACAGCGGATGGCAAGGTTTTTTTCCTAAAGGCCTGCACTATGATTTACCTATAGGAACCTATCAAAGGCTCCAAACAGAATGCCTGTCACTGCCATTTTGAGCACCATTGTATCTACTGGATCATACAACCCAAGAGACATACAACCCAAGAGTAGCTTGTGCAGCAATCTGGACCTCCTGTAAAGCCCTCCCTTATTCTGGGCCCCACTCAAACTAGCAGTTTTTCAGATCACTAGGTAAATGGAAACACCCAAATAAAGAACATTTTACCTCTAAATCTAGGTATTCTCTCTCTCTCTCTCTCTCTCTCTTTTATTTTTTTATTATTATTATTATTTTTGCCTGTAGGAGGAACCAGATGCAGCAACTTATCCTTCACCTCAGAAATTATATCATGATAGGCCCTATGGACCCCTAGAAATGTTACTGAGTTAGAAGGACCCTGATTTCCTGTTGGATTTATTTCCCACCCTCTGATATGTAAATGTCTTAACAATTGGTCCAGAGTAGTTGCTACTTCTTGCTCACTTGGTCAATTAACATAATGTTATCACTGTAATGAACCAGCATGATATCTTATAGAAAGTAAAGATGATACAGATCCCTGTGAACCAAATTATGACAATGGCCTGAAGAACTTTTATAACCCTGAGGTAAAACAGAAAAAGTATAATTCTGTTAGTGCTAGCTGAAAACAAACTACTTTTGGTGGTCCTTATTAACAAGAATGAAGAAAACAGTCTGCTAGATCAATAGCTGTATACTAGGGACAAGGAGATGTGTTACTTTGCTCAAGCCGTAAAGCTACATCTGGTACAGCACTGCAGTTGGGGTTACCACCTGGTTAAGATTTTGATAATCCACTGTCATTCTCCAAGATCCATCTGTCTTCTGCACAGATCAAATAGAGGAATGGAACTAGGATAAGATAGAAATCACCACCCCTACATTTTTTAGTTCTTCATGATGGAACTAATCTCTGCAATCTTTTCATAAATACTGTATTGCCCTTGGTTTACAGTTTTCCTGGTTAGAGATAGTTCTAGTGGCTTCCACTTGTCCTTTTCTACCATAACAATTTTCACTCCACAAGTCAGCTGCTGAATGTGTATATTCCTACTGTGCATTCCAGAACTGGAGAAGTAACCACAGGGTGTGTTTGGGGGACTCACTTGGACCATTGTGATTTGAACCTGTGTGAAAACTCCACTGCTCACCCGACCTCCATAAGCCCCAGTTCTGACTGGTAGACACTAGTGATGTTTTATGTCTCCTGAAATTAGTATGGGTTCAGGCACAGTGTCTGGTAGTCCTTAAAAGGTCTGATTGTTGTGGGAAACTGAGGACAGGAGAGACCGATATGGAGAACAGGTGGATTGTTTATTTTAGGTACACTGGCTCCATGGATTCACATCCAAAAAGCTGAGCCTTGAACAAAGACAGAGCGGGGTTTTTATAAGAGTACCGACAGAAGTAAAACAAAAGCAGTTAATCATAGAGTGATAGGTCATGGAATGTAGAGCATAGCATAACTTGTGGCCTTGCATAGCTGGTGACCTTGTAGCTGCATTGAAAGGAAAACAAGAACTGGCTTAAATAGAGACATTTGTACAACATAATCATGCTTAAGAAACCAGGGAAAGGAGTAACAGTAAAATAATTTGTCTTTCTCTCTTTTTTTTTTCCCCCTTCAACCTTGCTCTGGATTGGGGGGTGTCTGGAGCCCATTCCTTTGGCCTTGCCTTCTTGGACATTATTACCTTATAATCGTCCTTGAAGCAAGCTTGCTAGGTAGGGTAAAGCTTGTTCTTTTCTTTTTAACCCTTGCCTTGCCTATTACTTTCCTTAGGAATAAATGCATATTTATTTTTAAGTTTCTACCTCATGATTGTTTCCCTTTCCTTAATGCAGAGCTACACTGGTAAAAGGCTGTGAAGTCACTTGTGGAATGCTGGCAGAAAGAGTAACGGTCCAGTAGTCCCCACTTATCTGTAGTTTCACTTTCCATGGTTTCAGTTACCTGTGGTAACTGTGTAGTCAACATAGTTGACTACTGTCCAAAATATTAAATGGAAAATTCCAGAAATAAACAGTTCATATATTTTAAAGTATATGCCATTCTGAGTAGCATGATGAAATCTCACATCATCTTGCTCCCTCTCTCTTAGGACATGAATCATTTTTTTTATGCAGTGTATCCATGCTGCATGTAGCACCCACATGCACTTAGTAGCCATCCTGATTATTAAATTGACTATTATGGTTATTGCAGTGTTCGTGTTCAAGTTATCCTTATATTACTTAGTAAAGGCCCCAAAATGCAAGAGTACTGTGACTAATTTATAAATTAAACTTGATCACACATTAGGATGGTAGACCCTGTCATCCTAATCTTAATCTTATGCATCTGTGGGAGATTTAGGTCACTCATGCCAATATATTTATGCATAAAGTTATTTTTAGATATGTTATACTTTTTAATGTCAAGATATTTTGAATGCTGATTCTACTTATCTGTGAGGATGAATTTTAAATTTGTTCAGTATAACATTAATGTATTCATTACTGTGCTTAGTATGAAATTTTTATATATATAATAATTATAATATATGAATGAATTAATGTATATCCTAATTGTTCTGTTTCCATAACAAATATAGATTTTGGTACTGAGAATGGTTCAAAAGGAAGGGATTTATAAAGATGAGTTTGTTCAGAAATGGTTCTGGGATTTTTGGAATTGACTCGAACATGATTAGATTTAGATTCTGATTGATGCAGAATGGCTGGGCTCCTGGCTAAACTCTACCCTCAAACCTGGAATCTTGGCCCTAAGTCACCCTTTAGTGAGCTGTTAATTCTTAGTCATCCATGGACTGCAGGCTGAGTGAAATAAGCCCATTCGGTTCCTGCTCATGAAGGGACAAGGTCACAGTCAAGGGGGTCAAAGTCAAAGGAACAGTCTTCTCTCATGATGTCACTATTTTCAGCAGTTCAAAGAGCACTGATTGCCCATGGTGTGATCTGGCAATAGAGATAAATAAATAATCATCATTGGATACTCCTAACCAACCACTTATAAGAAGCAAAGATCTTGGTGACTGAATATATGATACTTTTGAATATTTGTCCCAAATTTAGAAATATAATGTAATTGGTTGATTTTTCCTAATGTTGCTAGATAGAGTGGGAAAAGAAAAGGATGATCTCAGGAATTTGAATTACCAGTTTAAGCAGCATATACACAATCTGTAAACTTTATGTATGCTGAGAACTTTACCTCCTGTAGACATAGGATTAAGAATGCTGAAAGTCAAATTCAGGATTTTATCCTTCAACTGGCTAAAGGTAGAGCTCATGGTCTCTGTGATGGTTAATTTTATGTTTTGACTGGGGCTGGGTGCAGTGCCTCACGACTGCAATTCCAGCACTTTGGGAGGCCGAGGCAGATGGATCACTTGACATCAGGATTTCAAGACCAGCCTGGCCAACGTGGTGAAATGCAGTCTCTACTAAAAATACAAAAAACTAGCTGGACGTGGTAGTGAACACCTGTAATCCCAGCTACTAGGGAGACTGAGGCAGGAAAATTGCTTGAACCCAGGGGGCGGAGGATATAGTGAACTGAGATCATACCACTGTACTACAGTCTGAGTGACCAAGCAAGACTCCATCTAAAAAAATAAATAAATAAAAAAAATTAAAAACTTGACTGGGCCACTGGATTCCCAGATAACTGGTTAAACATTGTTGGGTATGTCTTTAAGGATGTTTCTGGAAGAGATTAGTATTTGAATTGGTGGGTTGAGTAAAACATGTGGCCCTCCCCAATGTGGGTGGGCACCATCCAATTTGTTGAGGGCTGGAATAGAATCAAAAGTTGGAGGAAGGTTGAATTTGCCCTCTGTCCTATTGTGTGAGCTGAGACATTGATCTTTTGCCATGAGTGCTTCTGCTTCTCATGCCTTCATACCCAGACTGGAACCATCATTGACTCTCTGACTCTCAGAACTTCAAACTATGCCACCAACTTTTCTGGGTCTCCAATTGGCAGACAGCAGATTGTGGAATTTCTCAACTTCCAGCTTTCTGTGAGCCAATTTCTTATAATAAATCTTCATATATATATATATATATATATATATATATATAAAATCTATTGATTCTGTTTCTCTGGAGAATCCTAAAACAGATTTTGGTATTGAGAGGATGGGATGTTGTTATGATAAGTACCTAAAAATGTGAAAGCAATTTTAGAACTGGATAATGGATAGAAGCTGAAAGAATTATATGCTAGAAGAAGCTGAGACTCTTCTGAAGAGACTTTTAAAGACAATTCTGTTGAGGGCTCAGAAAGAGAAGAGAGGTAGAGAAAGTTTCAGTTTTCCTAAATAATATGTAAATCATATATAGAACACTGCGTTATGGCTGCCATTATGGTCTCAGGCAAAAACAAGAATCATGCTATTGGATAATGGAGAAGATGTGATCTGTGCTACAAACTAGCAAAGAACTTTCCTGAATTTTATTTATGTTCTAGTAGTTTTGTGGAAGGAAGGGGTTGCAATTAATAAAATTAATATTTAATTGAAGAAACTTCTCACCAAAATATTGAAGTGCTTGGTTCTTTCTGACTTTTCATAGTAAAATGTGTGATGAGATAAGTGACTTAAAGACCAAATTATTAAAAAGAAACCTAGAAATTAAATATTTAGACAATTCTCAGTCTATCCATATCACACACAAAAAAATGAGAAAGTGTGTTAAGCAAGAACAGTTAGGATGTATTTTGTGTTGGTGTTGGGGACATCACGTTTCTTTCAATAGTACAGATGGCCTTCACTCAAAACCATGAGCAGAGGGGCTGCCCCAAACTGTGAGGGTAGGGCCACCCTAAGCAATAAAGGGGTAACTCCTGCTCCAATAATTCTGGAAGGCAGGACACCTACCCCAGTGGGATCAGAAGGAAGAGCATCTAGTCAAAGATAATTATTCTTGAGCCTTAAGATCACCTGGAGTTTCCTTGCTAGGTTTTGAACTTGCTTGAGACCCATCACCCCTTCCTTCTTTCCTATTTCTCCCTTTTGGAATGAGAATGTTTATCTTATGCCTGTCCTACTATTGTAGCTTGGATGCACACAATTTGTTTGGTTTCCGAAATTCACAGAGGGAGAGGAATTTTGCCTCAGGATGAATTGGCTTTCAAGTTGCACCTATATCTAATTTAGATGATATATAGGTAAGACTTTGCATTTTAAACTTTAGAGGTGATGCTAGTATAAGTTAACTTTTGGGGCTGTTGAGTTGAATATATTTTGCATGTGAGAATGACATGAATTTGGGGGGAAGAATGGAAAGTTATGAATTGAATGTCTCTGTCTCTTTACCCACAATGTAAGGATATTTGGAGGTAGGGTCTTTGGGAGGTAATTAGGTCATGAAGGCTCCACCCTCATGATTAGGATTAGTGCCCTTATAAGAAGAGGTCAGAGACTAGCTTGCCCTCGGTCTGCCATGTGAAGATGCATGAGAAGTGAGCAGTCTGAAACTTGGAAGAGGACCCTCACCAGATCCCCACCATTCTGGCACCTTCATCTCAATTTCCCAGTGTCTAGAACTGTGAGAAATAATTTCTGTTGTGTACAGGCCACCTAGTATATGGTACTTTGTTATAGCAGGCTGAATTAAGACAGTCTCCTGAGTGCCGTAAGTCAGATTCTGTAGCTTTACAGGTAGGAATCACATCTAACCTACATGTCACAGCAGCTGCTGAAGCAGAAACTCAGAACTACCAAGTCTTATAAGACTCAGGGCTGGATATCACAATTCTTTCCTGCTTGTTTCAGGAAATACCTATGCATGGCACTTGTCTGGAGATGACATCCCCCTTATAAAAGTGCCTCCACAGGTTGCTCCCTTTTAAATCCAATTCTCTCACTGTGATACCTTGAATCTGAGTCACACACATATACCTAAACTGCAAGATAATCTAGATATGCTTGTTTGTTTGTTTGAACTTATGCTTTGGGAAGTGGGACACACAATGTGGGTGATTATAAAATATAGGGAATACATTCAAAGACACGAAGGACAAAGATTGACTAGAAACTGTATTTGAATTATTGAGCAGGATTTGGTTGTCATTTTAAGAGCTGATACTGACAAACAGAGCCTAGAGTCATGAAAAAATGATAGGATGATGACAAGGCTGAATAATGACTATTATTAGGCTTAAGTTGGAGATAATATTTGCCTTCAATTTTTTTATCTCTTTAAATATTTGTAATATGATAAATTAAGGTATCAATTATAAATTTTGAAGAGAAAATTATAATAAAATTTACTGATTTAATTGCATTTTTGAAAGTTTTACAATCATTAAAGCTAACCATTAGTGGGATATTAGAAATGTAAAATAAAATTATATTAAGAGATCTTAACATCTTTAAAAAAAAAAAACTTATGTTGAAAATACCACATTATGTTACAAAAAAATATTCCTCTTGCGTTTAGTTCTAGCAATTTTTCTTTCCAGATAAAATCATGATGTTCCTGCTAGAGAATGAGAATGATACAGTCCCTCACATTTCCAATTTCGATATAGTTGCCAAAAAGTTCAAAGTTAAATGTTTCTTTCCAGTCTCAGTAACTGTCCTAACTTGGTTGTTATGTTTTCATAGCCATTTCTATTATTCTCCCTATCTTCAGGGAATTGCTCTTGTGACCTCTATTTTTATCAGTAACTTTATTTGTATTAATGCTTGATTGTATGTTTTCCCAAATATATTTTATGGAGTAGGGAAAAAGGGAGGATGTAAATTATATGTAAACATCATAACTATTGTTTACATATATTACTTATCGAACTAAGTATGATATTGAAATACATAATATTCATGATCTTTTCAAATCTATAATTTATCATTTTTATCATATGATCTACAACCAAAACCATGAGTTACCTAGTAAAATTTATCTCTTTAATAATTTCGTAGGTGGAAATCAAGTATCTTAAATTGCAGAATCAATTTTAATGATATATTTGTAATCTATTTCATATACATATTTGCAATGATTCTATCATGATTATTGGTAAACACCAGTGTGTGTTTCATAGGTATTGTTTCAAGAATTATAACTTATTAATTATTCATTGCACATCCACAGCATGGCAACATTTTTACATTGTGAACATGTAAGTCATTTCTGAATATAATTGCCTATTACATTAGCAAATATCCTGTGCATAATAAAACACAATTATGTTTTCTTTATATGCTGTGTGTGTGTGTGTGTCTCTGTGTGTGTGTGTATAGAGAGGAGAGAGAGAGAAACACACATTTTCTAAGTTAGGTTAATTTCAATATGGCCAATTTTTGAAGAGGTATGGGTTTAAGAAGAGATCCATCTTGGTTTTTTGAAGAAATTGGATAGAAAAATTTAAAATATTTCATACTTTGTTTATTCCAGAAACAGATTTCCATTTGTTTGTTTGTTTGTTTGTTTGAATTTTAAAGTTTAAATTTTAAAGTTTGGGAATCAATTCTCATACGCTTACCTGGAATTTAGCTGGTTGCATGATAATTACTGATCAGAATTGTTCGAAACCTGTGTTCTCGCTTATACACTGCTGGGGGTAACATCTGTACATGTATCCCCTAAATCTAAGGACAGAAAAATACATACTAAATAAAATATAAGAGAAGTATTAAAAAGAACATGTAAAAATATGTTACTGTGCTTCTCCTGATAAATTATGATTCATCAGGCCAGGCATGAAACCCCATGGAAAACACTGGTTGAACTTCTGTGTAACACTCCTGCAGGCAATGTACTATGACTAATTAAATATTTTATAAAGATTGTGCCTCTCAAGTTGAGGCAGACTGCGATTGATATTTTTGTCAAGTGATGTTCTCATAGTACCCTTTCTTTTTCATGTGGTTAGTCATTTTCCCAACTATAGAATTATTATATTTCAGTGGAACGTTACTACAGTCTAGAAAATCTGAAAAGAAAATTGCAGAATTAATGTCAAGAGAAGTATTACATAACTGATAAATATTTTATCCAATGATAATTGAAAATTTGAGCTTTTTTACAGCCTTGCATAAAGCACCAGGAGTCCATATTTTCAAATCTCTTCAGGATTGCACGTGCTTCTGAAAAGCCAAGGTACTTGTCTGCTTGACAGACATGTACAGAAAAATTCTGGAAGAAGCAAGACTTGAGAACCAAAAATAGGGCTTAATTCAAATTTTTTACATGTGTGATCTCTCTCTCTCTGTCTCTCTAAATATATGTCAAGGTAGGGGTGTGTGTGTGTGTATATATATAAATGTTTGTATATATATGTCTGAAGATGTGTGTGTGTGTATATATATATGCACACACATTAAGATGTGTATTCATAACAATTATAAATGTTAATTTAAAATTTTCAATGTTTTTTATTAAACAGATATTGTAGAGTAGCTTAAGTAGAAATTACCTTACTGGAAATGTTTTATATGTTCTTTCTTGGTTTGAGCTCATAATACAATGAACTAGTTTTTAATATTTTAACACAGTATTATAAAACACCTGGCAGAGATGCAAAAAGAAAATGAAATTTCAGGCCAATATCCCTGATGAACATTGATGCGAAAATCCTCAATAAAATACTGGCAGACCGAATCCAGCAGCACATCAAAAGGCTTATGCACCACAAGCAATTTACATAAAGCATTTTTGTAGATTTAAAATTTTATTTTTTAATTTCTTTCATTCATTCATTCATTTATTCATTCATGCACACATGCAACAAATCTTTGTAAAGTAGCTTTTAGATGCCATGCATCAAAGTGAAAGAAAATAATGGTGAACAATGTATATGGAGTTCCTCCCTTCATAGATTTATGGTCTTATATGTAGGAGTCAAACCTCTTTCACAGTTTCACAATCAATTTCCATTTTATCAATATTATCATTCTCTAACCAGTCCTTAAAGTCTGTATGGTCTCCCAGTTGACTGACGGGAAAGTAAGATATAGATTCTACAGGTGTTGCAATAACTAGAATGAATAGCAAAGAATGTAATAATCTTAAGTTGACTGAACGGTTATACCAATTGTCTGAAGGATTATCTGGTACATGCAAAATAAAATATAAAAATTATATCTATGTTAACAATTTGGATATAGTAAAATCAAGAATGAGATATGGAAGGATAATACTGTGTTTCTTATTTACAAGACAATCTTTTTTTGTTTGTTAATTTTTGATCTTCTGATGGCATAAAGAAATAGATGAAAAAATTTTAAATAACTTGGATGTGTACTCAAAATTAGAAACTACAAAATATTATCAAATTCTGTATTTCATTTAAACCTCAAAACACCCAGTAAATTAAGGTGAGTGCTATTATTTTCATTTTACAGATTCAAAAATAGAATCCTAGGTTAAATGGCTTAAATTTGCATAGCTAAAAAAATAAGAGCATTTTCTGAAATCCACAGCCTATGTTCTTTCCATATATCCTTAGTCTCTAAGTTACATTTGATACATTCTTCAAAAGCAGGATCAAAATTCACTTCCCCATGAAGTCATCCTCTTTTTTGACTAGTTCTATATCATTTAATCTTCATTTATTCCACCTAACTTTCAAACACATAATTTCTTTTGCACTTTAAACAATTGGAAGTGGGGTATTTTAAACAATACTCTATACACATTGTTATTTTGTTTAGCTCACTGCATTAAGCATACCATATTAAGAAAATATAATAATAGATATATGCACAAGTTCCAGGTTCAGTCAGCAAACGTCTACTCACTTCTCTTAGGAACCATAATCAGAGTTGTAGAAGAGTCACAGAATAGCAAACCATAGCCCCTGCTTTAAATACCTTATCCCTTAATAGTGACACAATCCATAAATACAAATAATAATTCAAGACCAAATGAAGTAAGAGAACTACAGATACGGTTCTATGAGATAACAAAGGGACAATAAATTACTTTCCTTAGAGATTTATTTTTCCAACTTTTATTTTTGATCCTGGGGGTACACGTGTAGGTTTGTTACCTAGGGTATATGGCATGATACTGAGGTTTGGGTACAAAAGATCTCATTACCCAGGTACTGAGCATCACACCCAATAATTAGCTTTTTAACCCTTGCCTCTCTCCCTCTGCCCTGCAACTAGTAGTTCCCAATTTCTATTGTTGCCATGTGTATTTAAATTTTATATGGAGTTGGCTACTTATCTTTTAAAATCTTTCAGAACTTTTCTAGAGGGTAAAAATCAATGCAATCTGTATTTCATTGTATACTAATGCAGTAGAATATAGTTCATAAATAATATCAATACAATAAATTATTTTAGATAAAATAAACAGAATAAGATATATTTACACAGATATGTCTATGATAATGTGGTAAGTAAAAATCGTTTCAAATATTTTTATTTTAGAATGCTAATGTGATAATTTTTTTTTTTTATATTTAGTAATGGGCAAAATTACATCAATAAGTTCAGTAAATAGTCTTTCATTGTTATCAATATGATGTCTTTAAACAGTGAAACATACTCATCATACATGAAACAAGAGAAAAATACACAACCAATAACCTAAAGGAAATCAGCAAAGCATAATGATAATAATTATTAGATAAATAACTATAACGTCTGAACCAATTACAGACTAGACGTTTCTAAAAATTAAATCACTTTTATTTATTTTCTATTTTTCTATTGACTTAACTAACAACAACTAAACAGTTTTATCAAAATAAAATGGCCTAAAGCACCCAAATTTGCAATACAATTTCGATTATTTAAGGAGCGACAATGAAGTACTTCTATTCTGAGGTGTACTTATTTTCTAAACTTTTGGTGTTTTAAGTGAATGTCTGACGTGCACCAAAATTCTGACTATTTTTAAAAACCCAGTCTCATTCTCTGCATGTTTAAAAGTATAAAAACAATTTTCAATGAAGTGTAGTTATGGTTTTGAAAACAAAGAATAACTTGAAGAAGAAATATTAATTAGCACTTATTAGTACACTTTTCCTACAAAGGAGAAATAAATATTTGAATGTTAGAATTTTTGCTAACATTTTCCTTTATTAGCTGGTAAATAGGTTTAAATTGGTTCAAAAAGTGCCTTGCTAGGTATAACAACTAGAAAGATATTTTATTGGTTATCTCAGATCTATCACCTACAGTCACATGTCAGAAATTCAGGTTGTTGTTTTTTTTTTTTTTTAATAGAACATTCCAAATAATTTACTGCAGAGATATTATTTCAAAAGAAAGAAATAAAATTTAAATGTGTAATTTGCCTAACTCCTCTCCTTTTTTTCAGTACTGTCTTCCTCCACTATTAACCATCGTGACTGGCTTTTCTCCTCTTCTCTTGACATCTTTTTTTATATTTTTTTCTACTTATTTTTTACTGGGAGACAGGGTCTTACTATGTTGCCCAGGCTGGAGTTCAGTGACTATTTCCAGGTGCAATCATAGCACCTCACAGCTTTGAACTCCTGGGCTCAAGTGATTGTCCTGCCTCTGCCTCTCAAGTAGCTGACAAGCTGTTATTTTCATTTTACAGATTTGAAAATAGAATCCTAGGTTAAATGGCTTAAATCTACGTCATTAGTATACAATGCAATAGAGATTGCATTGATTTTTACTCTCTAGAAAAGTTCAGAAAGATTTTAAAAGATAAGTAGCCTACTCCATATACCACAATTATTTATTTAATTTTAAATCACACATACACACACACACACACACACATAGAGTTTTGCCTTGTTTTTGCTTTTTAGGTGGAAGTTCTATGCCTTATTTGTAAATCAGTTACTTGCTACCCTTATAGAAAGCATATTTTTATTGTTCCAATATTCAAGAAAATAATAAATTACTTTTGATTCCTCAAACATTAATTATAGTACAAATTCATCAGCTTGTTTTCAAACTGACTTTTAATTTTTAGTTTTCATTAATTTTTCTGGAATGTTGAAAGAGCTATTTATGTAAAGGGTATTAACACTTTATCATATTACTTTACGGAATTTTGGTGAGGATTTCAGGTATTTTACGTTTATATGACCAACACTCTGCATATTTAACTTCTGATTTCTTACATTGTTTGTTTATTTTTGAGAAAGGGTCTCGCTCTGTTACCCAAGCTGGAGTGCACTGGCACGATCATAGCTCACTGCAGCCTCGACCTCCTGGGCTCAAGTGATCATCCCACCTCAGCCTTCTGAGTAGCTGGGAATACAAGTGCACCCCACCATGACCAGCTAATTTTTTTAATTTTTTATAGAGACAGGTTTTGCCATGTTGCTCAGGCTGGTCTGGAACTCCTGGGTTCACGTGATTCACCTACCTCAGCCTCCCGAAGTGCTGGGATTATAGGTGTTTGCCACTGTAACTGGCTTCCTGCATTGTTTAAAATTTGCTATCATCCAAAACTAAGTTATCTCCTTTTCATATGTTTTGATTGTTTACATTAATAACTATTTCTGCTTCGTAATAGACCTGAGTTATACAATGGACTTAGAGCAATATAATATCAATGACGAATTCAGTGGCTTTATGATTATAAGCAAGATGATCTATATGATGGACAGTTACTGAATAGAGTCCACTAACTAATTATCCTCTTAATATGGGTGTCCCATTAAACTCTTTTAAAGGTATTCTTTAAATATACAGATGGCTACATGGGCTTTAAATGAACCTAACAAGTGCGTCTCAAACCACAATGTGTACCTTTAAATAAATTGGGTGTCTGGTGTTTTGTCCATGGTTGAAAAACTAACACATAAATGTGTTATTGTTGTTCTTATTGTATCATATCATAGTATATATCATTTCATATCGTATTATATCATTAAAGAAATTATATCTTCCATCATATATATGATGAAGTATAGAAATTTAACCCTGAAACTTATGGGAATGCAAAAATCACTCTTGTAATTACCCAATGATAATTACATCTCATGCATTCTAGCTCTCAAGTAACAAAATGTCATTTTCTAAGTGAATGAGTTAATGTGTTTCTGGGCTGGGTAGGTCACTGAGTGCTATTCTCAGTAGATGATACATTATATTGAATAATACATTCCTTATTCAATTATATATTAAGTCATTTGTTTTCTAATAATCACATTTGATTAAGTATGTGCTTAGCCCTGTATGGCATGTAATGTATTGAGAAAAATATTTCTGATTAAATTGATTATGAACAATAACACAAAGATTCTTTGGTAAGAAGTAACACAAATATCCCTGGCTAATTGAATCAAAGGTATGTTACCGGAAAGATATAATGAGCTCTCAGAATTAACAGAAGGCTAGCTAGGGAAAAGCACCTGGGAGCTATTCAGAACTAAATCAGGTGCAGAGATTTAGGGATGGGGTACAGGATAGATCTTAACATGATCAGTGTACTTTTCTCTTTTGATCTCTGATAAGAATGATATTCTCAGGAGGGAAGATTTGATTGAGTATTTTGAGCCACTGGCCATAAGAGGAAAGTGTCCATAAATATAGTATCAGTAGGCTTTCTGCAATTGGAAAAGCAAATTATTCAAATAATATCATGGTGCTTTCAGAACAGCTGTAGACTCTTTCATAGATAGAAAACAGTAAACACTTTTATATGCTGGTAAAACTCTATTTAATGAGCAAATAAAGTTAACTATTGAAAGGATTAAAAGAAAAATAAATTAAGATTTTCCAAGTGGAAAAATTTTGACATACCACTAATAATTGAAGAAACAAAGCAGTATAGATTTAGAATAAGAAAACTTAGGCTCAAGCCATGACCTTAAAATTTTTAACAATTTGATCACAGACAAATGACAATCTTCAGTTTTTTTTTATTTATACATAGTTGTTTTATCTGTTTTATATTATTAAATTAATACCAAATAAATCCATGTGTGAGAATAACTGTTAATCATTATGCAAACCATAATTGATTTTACTATTGCTTGGAAGATGTCAGCCTTTTATTAAACTCAAGCAACTTTAAGAGTTTTCTTGATATTTGCTACTTAAGCATTCAGTAACGGAGGAGTGGTCAACACATGCACACCAGACAGGGATTTTTCCTTATTTTCTGCTCATTTTGTGTATATTTGGATGACATGTAAAAATTATACATATATATGTTTGTGTGTATGTATATTATATGCTCATGTGTGTGCAAATATATGTATAATTACACATATGTATATATGTCCTTTCAAAGTGCAGTTAAAAAAATAACCATTTATTAAACTCTTTTTTCTTGATTCCACACTGTGCCAATCAGTGTTGTGTGAGATAATCCAACAGAACCTGAGTGATATAGATAACATTTTCTGCTCTTAAAATGTTCCTAATGCATTCTGAAATGTTATACTCCACTCTTCAGAGATCAGTGAAATGCAAAGTTCCCCCAAGTAAAGTCACTCCAAACAATGATTATAGTACTCAGTAACTCTGAGACCTAGAATAAGTGAAAGCTTTTAGGTTTTAGACAAGAAAATAGTAAATATAAGTATAATATTTGGAAAATGGATTAATATAGTCGAAGAACAAATAATTCATCTTGATAGAATAAAGGTAGTGATCTCTTTCTAATAAGTTCTTATAGGAAAATAATTATGTACAAGCCATGTTTCAGTTTTCTCTTTTATTACTTTTGTCCTGGTGTTATTTTGTGCTTTTTCACCCATTGTTCTTAAAAGTGTATTTAGAGCACATACAACATAAAAGGGCCATATTGGATATTGTGTGACATATAAGTAATCTTAAACATGTATTTCACAGTTTATGAATTTATAATACATTGAATAGGCAAAATATGAAAATAATTGATTAAAAAATAAACACTACAAGAGGCAGTGATAATGTAATATATTTCAAACAAAGACAATTTTAATGAGAGAAGAAAAAAGCTTTATGGAAGAAGTGGCATTGTGGTGGGTACTTGAAATATTGATAAGCCATAGAAACAATAAAATGTTTCTAGGAAATAAGAAGAAGAAAAATGATAGGTCAGAGAAATGAAACAACAGAAACAAAAGCTATTGTGTGGTAAAGTATCTGCAGGCAGGTCTTTGAAATTGAGTGATATGGTTAAGCTTTGTCTCCCTACCCAAATCTCGTCTTGAATTATAATTCTTATAATTCCCACGTGTCAAGGGAGAGAACAGGTGGAGGTAATTGCATCATGAAAGACAGTTTCCCCCGCGTTGTTCTGATAGTGAGTGAGTTCTCACGAGATGTGATGGTTTTGTAAGGGGCTCTTCCTCCTTCTCTCAGCACTTCTCCTTTCGGCTGCCTTGTGAAGAAGCTTCCTTGCTTCCCCTTCGCCTTTCACCATGATTTTAAATTTCCTGAGGCCTTCTCAGCCATGCTGAACTGTGAGTCAGTTAAACCTTTTTACTCTACAAATTATCCAGTCTCAGGCCGTTCTTTATAGCAGTATGAAAATGGACTAATATATTGAGTAAATGAAAGAGATTCTACCCTCCACTCACTTCATTTAACAGAAGCAAAGTTGAGAGAGATTGCATGAGCTGCTTCAAGACCGTTTCTACTCCAGGCAGAACTGGAGTGACACTATGTATCCTAGGTCTTAGTCGTTTTTCATTATTCTGTACTTTTGGTTGAATTTTCAAGCACATGAAAATTAGAAGTACATTCCCACTAGTATCAGTTAGACATTGAAAGATATGTTGAGCTAGGTCTTAAATTCCATGTGAAGATTTATCATTTTTACTGATCAGTCCTATGGAGCCAAAGGAGATTTTGAAGAAAAAAAACAATAATCTTGGCTTTGTGTATGGTTTTCTAAACATTAAAGATAAATTTTTCATCTGTTCATAGTACTGTTTGATGTTGTAATTCTTAAGTGGCTATTTTACTGTCTAAATTTGCATTCAAGTATAAAAACACATTAACCATTTTTTTTTTTTTTTTTTAAATTTATTGAACATCTCTCTCAGGATAGGATATGCTATACTGTGGTGCACAAAGACAAAATCTCAGAAGATTAACACCGAAGACATTTGGTTCTGGGTTATAGAAAATTTGCTGCAAACCTGCAGTAATCTCTGAGGCGGTTTTTTCCCTACCTAATGACTCACTCTGTATTTCCAGCTGTTTCAGTTTATTGCACCTTCATTTGTTACCACTAGGAGGGCAGAGGAAGACACAGGTGGAGCAATGACTCTTTAATGCTTCTGTCCTGAAATGACCAACACCAATTCCTTTCACTTTTCATTGACCAAAGTCTCAGCTTACTTCAATATGTATACGTATAAAGGAAGAGACACAAGACATTAGTAATGTCTACCATCTATATGATTTGTCATTTTAAATCTTCATTTATGAAAATATTTAAATTTCTGTAATCATTCTTAACCATCTTGCATAGGTGTGGAAATTAAGAGATATTCAGAAGTAACAGAAGTTTTTGTTGTTGTTGAATTTAATTTAATTTTATTTTTTTTCTGTGTTCCCCTCCAGCTTGCATTTCCATATGCAGGGTTTTCTTACTTCTATCAGTTTTTCTTTTTCCCCAAAATTTAAAAAATATTTTTGTAGGAGATTTCACAATTATGTCATTTCACAAATGCTTTACCAGTTTTAGTTAATTTCAAATGGTAAAAAAGCAGAAAATGTTACTTTAACTTTCAGCCTTAAGCATATGGTAGATTCTTGTTTTGAGAAACTCTCAGTATACATTTCATTGTATCTCCTGCAATGGCATACCTATTAGGATTCATTTATATTCCACTGCAAAATTTCTCTGTAGGTACTAGAACCAGACAATGTTGCTCTTATAATATCTGATAGGAGCTTTATTACTTTTTAACCAATGAAAGAAAGGCATTTTCCCAACCTTTGAAATTATTTGTTGGTTGGAATACATAGCTCTCCCCCTCCCCTACACCTTGTGACATATACTACATCAACTTTTAAAGGGAAACAGTTTTTCTCTTTTGAGATTAAACTACCGTGCACGATACAATATACAAATGTAATTATGTTAATAATCAAAACCTCACAGGAATCCTGTTTCCCACAATGTACAATGCAGATTTTCTTAGAAGATTACCTATATATCACAGGGAAATTGTGGACATTTTGGATCATATTACTTTGAATCAAAAGTGTTGCTTTCTCCTCTAATTTAACTCTTCTTCCCTTGCTTTGTCTATTGTCAATGGATTTTTTCCCCCACTTTTAAATTCCAACAATTTTTTTTTTCTGTCACTAACTTGAAAATGATATCCATGTTAATATCCTTGCATTTTCAACTTAAAAGTTATTTAAAACTTTATAACATTTAAATTTTTATAGGTACATATTAGATGTATATATTTATACAGTACATGTAATGTTTTGATATAGGTATGCAATGAGCTGTCTAAAGACAGCTTCTACTGCAGGCAGAACTGGAGTGTCACTATGTATCCTAGGTCTTAGTCATTTTTCATTATTCTGTACTTTTGGTTGAATTTTCAAGCACATGAAAATTAGGAGTACATTCCCACTAGTAACTGAAATCAGAGTAAACAGAGTGTCCATTATCTAAAACATTTATCATTTCTTTGTGTTAGGTACATTCCAAGTCCACTCTCAGTTTTTATAAAATGTACAATAATTTCTTGTTGACTGTAGTCACCTGATCATGCTATCAATACTAGATCTTTTTCATTTTAACTATATTTTAAAACTCATTAACTGTCCTTTTCTCCTTCCCTGCAACCCTTTCCAGCCTCTAGGTAACCATCATTCTACTCACTATCTCCATGAATTCAATTGTTTTCATTTTTACCTCATACAAGTAAGTGAGAACATGTGAAGTTTGTCTTTCTGTTCCTGGCTTCTTTCATTTAACATAATGACCTCTAGTTTCATTCATGTTGTTGGAAATGACAGGACCACATTGTTTTTTATGACTGAATATTACCTCAGTGTGTATATGTGCCACCATCTTCTCTATCCATTCATCTGTTGATGGACATGCAGGTTGCTTCCAAATCTTGGTTATTGTCATTAGTGCTGCAAGCTGCATGGGAATGCAGATGTCACTCTGATATATTGATTTATTTTTTGATATTTATCCAACAGCAAGATTGCTAGATCATCTGGTAGATTTACTTTTACTTTCTTGAGGAACTTGCAAATTGTTATCCACAGTGGCTATGCTAATTCATATTCCTACCAATAGTGTATGTGGGTTACCCTTTCCTCACATCCTCGTCAGCATTTGTTATTGACTGTCTTTTGGATAAAAGCAATTTTAACTGAGGTGAGATAATATCTCATTGTAGTTTTGATTTGCATTTTTCTGATTGATGATGCTGAACATTTTTTATATACCTGTTGGCCATTTATATGTCTTGTTTTTAGAAATGTCTGTTCAGATCATCTGCCGAATTTTTAATTTGATTATCTGATTTTTTCCTATTATTTGAGATCCTTATATATTCTGGATATTAATCCCTTGTCAGATGGGTAGTTTGTAAATACTTTTTTTCCATTCTGTGGATTGCTTCTTAGTTGATTATTTCCTTTGCTGTACAGAAGTTTTAGCTTGATATTATCCCAGTTTTACACTTTTACTTTGTTTACCTGGGCTTATGGGGTAATACTCAAGAAATCTTTGCCCAGACAGTGTCCTGGAGTGTTTCTCCAATGTGTTCTTTTAGTAGCTTCATGACTTATATTAAATTATTAATTCATTTCAATTTGATTTTTGATTATGGTGAGAGATGGGGGTCTAGTTTCATTCTTCTGAATATGAATGTCCAATTTCCTAGCACCAATTATTGAAGATACTGTTCTTTCCCCAGGGTATATTTTTGGCATCTTCGTTGAAAAGGAGTTTACTATAGATGTTAGAATTTATTTCTGTGTTCTCTATTCTGTTCCTTGGGTCTATGTGTTTGTTTTTACGCTGGTACCATGCTATTTTGGTTACAATGGCTCTGTAGTATAATTCAAAGTCAGGTAATGAGATGTCTCCAGTTTTATTCTTTTTGCTCAGGATGGCTTTGGCTATTCTGGGTCTTTTGTGGTTCCCTATAAATTTTAGGATTATTTCACTTTCTGTGAAAAATACCATTGGTATTTGCATAGGGATTTCATTGGCAGTTTTTGGCTTGAACTAATTCAAGTGATATGCCCATACCATTATGGGCATGGTTTATTTAAAAATGTATAAATTCATGTTTACTTTTTCAAAAGTGGAAATGGAGCCATATTAATAATTTTATCAAAATGTTACTTTATGCTGTAAAAATGTGCTGTTTCCTTTTGTGTATCATTTTAAATTACCAATGTCTTTGATTTCAGATGAAAATAAATATTAGAACATTATTCCACATGGCACCAGAAATCCACTTATATCAACAGCCCTACATAACTTTGCACTGTTTCGAATGGTAATAAATTTGGGAAGCACCTTAGAATATGAAAATTCTATACTGAATTCCGTATTTTACTATGGTCTTGTTTTAAAAGATGTGTAACCAAATTAATAATCTTTCCACAATAACTTTGGAATCTAACATTTGTAGTTCTGTGTCTATCAATTTTTTATTGTACTGAACTTTAGAAAAGAGTTCTTTATCCTTCAAAATACAGTAATTTTTCTTTTCATAATTAACATTCTATTCCATTCAAGTACAATTATCTCTTCCACTCCATCCTGCGTAAATTGAATTTCCTACTTGTTCTTACATTTTAACTAGGATCTTCACTTTATTCAAAAAGAAATAGAATATTAGTGGTCTGAGTAGATGTGTTTAACAATACCTGTTTTATCCCCCAAAATATTTCATCGTGAAATCGTACACAAGCCAGTTGTTTTCTATGTGTGCACTGGTCTGTATATGCATCAGGGTGTGTGGGTGTGGGAAGGGATTAGTTATAAAAGAGGAATACTCAACTGCTCAGGTGATTTGAAAATGTTCAAAGAGATAAAAGTAAATCTGTGTATCAAAATAAACGCTATGCTATCTCTGCATATGTTTTAAAGACTTCTTTTTAGCAAGTCTTCTTAGAAACTTTGAAGTTCTTAGGTGACTTTATAGATATAAAGCACTTTTAAGCTTCCTACCTTAAGATTTATTTTAAATCCTCTTAATCTTTTCAATGAGATTAAGCTTTACTAAGAATTGAGTCTGATACAGTAGCATTTATATTGTATTGGGGGAAATGCCTGAAAAATCAGAAAAAGATAGGATATTAGAAGTTTGACTAAGTCACTACGTAATAAAAAGAAAAAAGTTTCAATTTACAATGTATACTCTTATATCCATGTATACTGTTTTGAAGTAGCGTTATGTTAACTTTAACTTTTGATTGCTTGTATTTTTATGAATCTAGCTCAAATATAGCAATGGTCCACAGTGACTTCTATTCTGAAGACCTTTCTGAATCAATGCAAACTGCTTTTAGAGTAATTTTGTTAAAATACTGTTTTTAGAATAATTTCAGTGATGGATGTCATTCACAATAATGTGTATATGACTTATAAAATATGTCAGTCTTATGTGTTACATCAGAACACTGCATTTATAAATAATTCAAATGTATAAAAATTACAATATGTTAATATTTTTCTGGTAGGCCATAAAACAGTTAAAGGAAAATCACCTTGGATAAGTAGAGTATGATGATCTCAGTGGGCGTTTCATTTTATGTTCACATATTTCAATTTAACAGAAAGGCAGAAGCTACAACACAACCTTCTTTTTAAAACAAAAACCAGGATAACTCATCTGGAATTAATGGAGAGGAATAAGAAAAGTGTTTCAAAGCCTTTCTGGCAGATTGGAATAGATTAGAGCCTAGATATATTATGCGGGGGTCCAACAGCAAGAGCTCCAGTATAAATATGTCTCAAGCTATATTATCCTTCTTTAGCTTTCAGCAGTTTTCTTCTGATGTGTCTGAAAGGTTTTGTTTTTAATGTATAGAGTTCACTGTATTTATTGAATCTATCGATTTATGTGTTTTAGCACAGTGGGGACATATTCAGCCACAATTTTTTCAAGGTTTTTGTTTGTTTTAGAACTGCATTCTTTCATCTCTTTTCTTGGTACACGGATGTCTCAAATGCTAGAGGTTTCATTGTCTAACAGGTCTGAGGCTCTATTCATTTGTTTTCACCAATTCTTTTCTCTATTTAGATGGATAATCTTTATTGATCTGCTGTCAAGTTCACTGACTCTTCTTTTCTGTCATCTTCATTCTGAATTGAACCCACCCAATGAAAAGTTTCAGTTACTTCCATTTTCAATTGTAAATTTTTCATTTCATTCTTTATATATTTTATCTATTTGCTGAGACTTTGTATTTTTCCATTGATTTCAATAGTGTTCTCAATTATTTACAAGGGCATTTAAAAATAGCTAAAGTGTTTGTCAGATAAATTTGACATTTAAACATGGGCATCTGTTGACTGGCTTTTCCCATGTCAGTTGATATTTTTCTGGTTCTTCATATGTTGAATAATTTTAGTCTATACCCTAGGCATTTTAAATAATAAATATGAGATGCTGGATCTTATTTAAATCCTATCGAGGATATATGCATTTTATTTTAGCAAGCAGTTGATTTGTTTAGTTTCAGGTCACAAATTCCAATGCTTCCCTGAGCCTTGTCTCCAATGTACATTCTGTTTTAAAACCTTTGTTCTGTTTGTGTTTGTATTTATCCTAAGTGTTTGCCATCAGTGGTCAATCTGTGATATGGTTGATCTATTACTCCATTCTCTTTATCTTTGGTATGCTGAATAAAATCAGAGAGATCCACATCTATGCAACACAGGGGTGATCTAGGAGTTTATTAAAAATGTGATAGGGTCACTTTGCTTAGCTCCTCCCTCTGCCATCTCCCCTGTGCACTCCAGCTCCTTTCCACTTAGACCTCTTGCCAGGAAGTTAGGGTTTAATACTCTGCTCTTCACTTCCATGACCACCCCCATCTGATGCAAGAAGCAAAAGAACAGATAATAAAAAACAAAAACACTAGGAGTCACCCCTACCCCCTGGAAAAATTACTCTAGCAAACAGAAAGAAAAGTTCCCCTCCCTCATAATTTTGACTACTATAGGCTGTTGTCACCATCAGCTGTCACCACCCGCATGATGGAATTGCTTAAGGCTAGGACAGAGAATAAGAGAGAAAAACAAAAACAACAACAAAAAAGGGATGTAGTACAGGGAGGTTGGGATGGGGAAGGAATTTGGTATTCTCTTTAGGCATTGGGAGTCTACTTTTCCCACTCTGAGTCAGAACCAGAGTTCTCCCATAACTCTCTAACTCCATCTATGGCCAGTTCTGAAGCATTACGTTCAGGCTATGGATATTTGAGGGGAAAAATTGGTAAATTCACTGGCATTTGGGTCTTTTACCCATTTTATCTGCTACTGTTTGCTTGAGTCAGTCCTCAAACAGCAGCGACAGGCTTTCTATAGCTACATTCACTGGGAAATAGTAGAGTGGAATGTCATTATTCCATCTTCCCTGGAATCAGAGCTGGTCTATTGTTATCTTGACAACAGTGTCTCTATCTTGAGCGTGTATTTCCCACAAATAATTAAATTTCATTTTTTTTTTTTTTGTTTGGAAATCCTAGGAACTTATAGCATCTTCAAAAATATTGAAAGTAAGTTTTTCTCTATAATTACAATTTTTATAGTTTGTAATAAATTGCTCAAAATATACTACTGTTTTATAGTTTATTTTATATATAGTGATCAAACATCAGTAAGATTTTTCTAGTGTAGTTTACTTTTGATACATCTTGTAATTTTATAAGATTGGTGCTATTTATTTACTTATTCATTTTTATTTATTTTTTGTTGGAAGGTCAATTTGGTCTTTTTTTATTTAAATATTCCTAATGATTTCCACTTAATAACACTACGTATATCTGGATTCTCAATGCTATAAAAGTGTACATTTGTCTATTCATAAAAATTTTTTTGTCTGTTTAGATATGTGTTAAAGTCAGAGCTCTCCTGTTTTTTTTTTTTTTTTTTTTTTTTTTTTCCTCCTCCCCTTGTTATTTATATTTTTCTTATCTATTTTCTGGATATTTTTTTCATACCACTTAAAATCATATTAGCCAATCCCCTTTTAAAAAGAATAAACTCAGGCTGGGCGCAGTGGCTCATGTCTGTAATCCCAGCACTGTGGGAGGCCAAAGCCGGCAGATCACAAGGTCAGGAGATTGAGATCATCCTGTGAATGGTGAAACCCCGTCTCTACTAAAAATACAAAAAATCAGCTGGGCATCGTGGCGGGCGCCTGTAGTCCCAGCTACTCAGGAGTCTGAGGTGGGAGAATGGAGTGAACCTGGGAGGCAGAGCTTGCAGTGAGCCGAGATCGCACCACTGCACTCCAGCCTGGGCAACACAGTGAGACTCCATCTCAAAAAAAATAATAATAAAATAAAATTAAAATTAAAAAGAATAAACTCATTGGGATTATAATTTGAATTGCACTAAATTTTACATTAAGGTATGAGGACTACCATTATTGTAGAATTAAATCTTTCCATAGAGAAGCAAATTCTAATTTATGGTAGATTAATTTTTTTGGTTGTTACTGTTTTGGTTTGTTAACTTGCAAAGGGATTTATCTCTTGGACTTAAAATAGCTATCTGTTATTTTGATAATATACATGGGTTTATATTCAAATTTCATCATTTATATTGTTGATGTTCTTCATTATGAGAATATTTTTATTATGTCATTTTATCTCCTTGAGAATTTTTGTTGTTGTTGTTGTTGTTGTTTTAAGGCCAGGTTCTGAATGTCTTTGGAAGTAAGTTGGGATGAAAATAGAACAGAGAGTTAATTTTTAGACTTGATTTAGTGGTGCCCTTGGAAGTCAACTTTATTAAGGTACTGTTAGATTTCTTCTCAGAATTTTTGGTGAACAAAATCTACTCTGCTCACTAGTAACCCCAAGAAGATCCATAAAAGATCAGTGGTTTGTTTTACGGGCGCTGCCTCATAAATGTGGGAGAATATCAACTGATGGTGTCTCTTCCCCTCAGCTAATAAGGGTAGTCACTTAATAGGTATAACCTAGGCTTATTTTTTTAGCCAAATTTACTTAAATAGAAAAATGTATACAGTATGAAAGCATATTTATTTCAACTTAGCTGGATTTTCCAGAACACCCTCCAGACTTCATCATGCATATAATAGAGCATAGTTTTAGTATGTTTGATACTCTTAACTTAAAGCGACTATAGCATCATCATCCATTCAGTTGCACTGGACAAAATTTTAATCTAAGTGTCATCTTCAATTTCAGTATTTTCCACATATTCCACATACTGTCTGCCAGTATATTTTTGAGCCTTGCTTCTCTGATATCTCTGAAAGTTGACATCTTCCATTGACTTTGTTAAATCTGGGCCCAGTGCTTGAACATCTCTTATATGGATTCCTGTATGATCTTCCAGTATAGGGAGTCTCTTCACCAACAATACAAGTATTGAAACCACACATTTCCAGTGATGCTTTCAGTTATCAACCGTTTTGCTGCAGTAGCTTTTTTTTTTTTTAACCTTGCTTATTATTAATGTAGTAAGTGATTTTAAGTTGCACATTATTTCTCCTATCTGCGGGCAATCTTTTATAATTTATCTTCTCCAGTGCATCTTTCATTCAATGGTTTTCTCTATATTATGATAGAAGCAGAATATGTACTTTAAATTCAAGGAAAAAAAGTATTTCACACAATAAATGTGTTTTAATGCTTGCTTTGTAAATTTCTAACAATTTTTATACATTATTTTTGTGTTCACAGACAACGTATTTTTTTTTTCTTGATAATGTTTAAACCACTTTTACCATAGCAAGAAAAAAAAGGATATTTATCTAATTGTTTGTGGATTTAGGTCTTTTTCTATTTAAGTAAGAATTTTTCAAATTCTTAAGAATTTTTCAAATTTCTAACATTTTAGGGTTGTTTGGTGACATTGCATGAAACACTGGACTGGGAGTTGCATGACCTTAGGTGTTTCTCAAAAATGTTGGTTCTCTTCATTGTCAAGATGCTTAATTTTGGAATGTCTTATTTATTTTTATTTTCATGGCTTGATACAGCCATTCACATCTTAAAACACAGTGTCTAAGTTCTGATTTATCATTAATGATACCAGATAAATGTTAATATTTTAAACTTGTGATTTTCAGCTTTTGGGGGTTGGTGTTCATCATATTAGACTATTCTTACTTTATAATGTAGTTATACTCTGAGAAATATCAGTGATTCTATCTTTTTTTATACTTTTGTTCTTATTACTCTTCATTTTATTCCATAGTTTGTTCATGTTGGTTTGAGTTTTTTTGTTTCACTTGTTGATTTTATAAGGACACATTTTACTAAACCCAGACAATATTCTTAAATCAACATAATTGGATATTTTCAACATAACAGTATACTGAAATTAACAGTCTGAGCTCCACAAAGGAGTCTGGTAGCCACTGGCAACCTTGCTTGTTATAGGACCTACTATTCTTCCTCAGGATAACTTGTACACAAGGTATCATGAACATACAAATATCAATCTGAATATTACACACTTTAATGAAAATGAGTCCATGTTTTCTTATGTTTAGATAAATGTGCATATAAATGGAAGTTATATTTTCTTCCTGTACATGCACAACAAATTCATTTTTTTTCTGTATTGAGTATACATCACCCTAATTTGTGGACTGATAGCTAGGAGATATTATTTACAGTTAAATATGATTTCTAGTTTTTTCACATTGTGTTTTTTTCTTTTATTCTAGATGATTTAATTCCTACGGTATTTGATCGCTGTTTTAATTAACTCATTATTACTGTGCTACATAGGGTAACCAAAATCACAACCAGAGACTCTAGGCATACAAAACTTGCACACATTGCTGATCACTGAGCTATCCTCATGTACTCCATCATTTCTCTCTGGGGAAAATATGACATATGTCATTTCTTCTGCATTGAACTGTCTCTCAACAAGCTCACTTCCATGCACCCCCACCTCCTCTTCCTGAGAGGTCTTCCAGAATGTTTGATGACTTATTGTTACTACTACATTTATCCTGCATCGTCAATAAGCAAGTCCTAGGAAGGGAATACAGATTAATTCACTAAGTGATACATTGATACATTCTCAGTGTTATTGCCTATTACTCAAATGTTAATGCAATGGTTATGGCAATCTCAATATAAAATAAAATATCTCTGACTTAATAATAGTAGGCCATTAAATCACATAAATGTTTGAGGGCTCTCTGGGGAATGTTAAAATTGAGCAGTCAAAACCAGCTGAGGGAGAAAACAACCCAACAACAATCTGAATATCTTTTGCTTTTCTTTCTTTTAAATTACCTTTTTTATAGAGTAAATTGCAGGGAAAATTATAAGCAATCTAAAATCATAAATGTATGGTCTTTAATGTATTATACAGGTTTTATAAAAGCCTTTTTTTTTCAAAATAAGCAAAATAAAGAGACTCTCAAACTATTTAATTGTAAAGTCTAAAGATAACCTTGATCAAATTTTATTCTGATATTATTTTTAAATATTTTCTTTCTAATATAGAACAATATTAGTGACTGAACACCCGATTTTAAAGAAAGAATTGTATATAGGCTATGGACAAAAATAATTTGGAGTGATTCTATACAAAATGAGACAGCAAACACAAAGAAATGTAATGTATTCTAATCTTTCTATTTTCTTCTGTGGTTTACAGATTTGCCAAGGTGTCTGATAATTAGGTTAGAATGCGTAGTGAGATCATTAAAAGAGAATCTGTTTTCTCCCCTATTTAGTTTATTCTGTCTTCAAATAATTATGAGTGCTTGTCATGTACTAGGCAATGTTCTCTGTACTGGAGGTGTAACAGAAGATAAAACAATTCCTGTTAAGGTTTCACTCTGCTAGAGCAACAAATAGTAGGCAAAACAATGAATATTTATATATTAGGAATAAAAAGATGTTATTGAGAAAATACAGCAGGGTAAAAGAGATTAGGTATAGGAATGGGTCCTATCTGATATAAACTTATCAAAGGAAACTTCTCAAATAAGTTGACATTGAGAAGCGATCTGAAGGAAGTGAGATATTGAGAAAATTGATATCTGGAAGGAAGGACACATAAATAGTCCCTGAGTCAAGTGAGCATATGTTGTATTCATGAACCTGACAGGGGCTATATGGTTGGACCTGAGTGAGCAAGAGAAAGTGATAAGAAAGATGATTAGATTGTGAATATTTTCTCCCACTCCATGGGTTGGCTAAACTATGAGGATGCAAAGGCATAAGAATGATACAATGCTCTTGGGTGACTCAGGGTAAAGGGTGGGAGGTGGGTGAGGCATAAAAGACTACAAACTGAGTTCAGTGTATACTGCTCAGGTGATGGGTGCACCAAATCTCGGGAATTACCACTAAAGAACTTATGTCACCAAATACTACCTGTTCCCCCAAAACCTATGGGAATTAAAAATAAATAAATAAAAAAAAGATTAGAGGTGGGGGGAACATCTGTAGACCTCTGTAAACCATTGTAAGTACTTCATCCTTTGCTATGAAATGGAAAGCTATTAGGTATGCTTTGATTTGCAGTTTCAAAGACAATGTCTATCTCCAGTAAAATAACAAAATGGCCATAACTAGGTTCTAACATAAACTGAAGTATGTATCTCCCAAGTTTTCTGAAGTCTGAGGAAGTAAAAACAAAACTGTTATTTAAATGCAGCCATCTTTAAAGTATTATCTGGTAATTACTGGATTGGAAACAGAAGTAGAAAATGACCCTTTATATTCAGTTCACCATCACAGAAGGAAAAAGGAGACCAAAACAGAAGATAAAACATTCTGAGGCCTTTGCTTAGTTAATAAAAGTTAACAGAGGGAGGAAGGGCAGTTGCACAAACTCCTTATGTCCAAATTTTTTCATCAGTGAAGTAGAAATACTACTACTGACTGATGGTAATAAGTGATAATAATTGTTGCTGTGGTTTTTATTAGTAGTAATGTAAATGTTATGTTTATTGTGTTAATAAAGATCAGGTTTTTAAGCCTATGTTCTAAGAGCTAGATGTCAAACTGTCATATATAAGTTAACATAATGAACAGACCCACTAGAGTCTTCTATAAATAATCTGTTCTTTACTCTCAATGAAGCAAAATGTATTCTCAATAGCACTCTCAATTATTTGTAAAGTTCATGGAAGCCACCTACACCATGCCTTCACTGAGGTTTGGTAGAGGAACTTGAAAGTAGAATTTTAAGGACAAAGTACATGTTTAAATATGAGACAGTGTCCAAAAATGTTAATATTAACTATGATTAGATAGATTTTAATACCTGTAGAAATTAGACACTGTGAATAAAAAAATTTAGAGTTGATTTATCTAAACAATAAACCTGATATTCAGTGCTGATGGAAGTAAAACTCTTACACAATTCTTTATGCACTATAAAGGCATGAAAAGACCTGCTCTACAGCATGCCTATTAATTGTTTTAATGTCATAATAGAAAATATTTTCATTGACCCTAATGAAGTGATCTTGATTCATCAACAGACTCTGATGATAAATATCAGATTTCAGCTCTTATATTAACGATCATAAGCTGAGTTAATAAACTTATGCGCTTTATTCATTAATACATTGGCCCAGTAAACAGGAAATTTGGTAGTTTGATAGTAAAATTTGGAGTTAAGTCTACTGATAATTAAAAAATGTATATTTTAATATTCAATAAAATTGATGTTTAAAAATTGGTGCTATTTTAATTGCTTTTATCTTTTAAAAATATGTTTAAAAATTACAGATGTGGCCATAAAAAATAACTTGAATTCAGGTTAGCAAGCACATGGATTGTGTATATCTGATTTTTAAATGTTCCAACTTTTAAATACTACATAGAATCTCATTGGTAAGTACCTCATCATTCTAAGAACTTGGTTATAAGAACGTAAGAAAGTGAGAAGGTAATCATTCCTAATGCATTTGTTAGTATAGATATTTCTCTTTTGAAACATGGAAAGTCCATGATACAGCTTATTAATTTGTCCCTGCCTTCAGTTTACTCAGGCCTTAGTTACAACATTAATGAATCTGCGTTGAAATACATACTTTAAAACAAAGTCACCCTATGAACTATTTATGTTGTTTGCTTCATCACCTTATATTGTTCTTCCATGAGACCTGGCATTGAGAGAACAATACCAGAAATAGAAGAGATCTTTTCCATTCTCTTCATTTCTGAGTTTATTCTAGGCTTTTCATTTAGCCTTATGTTTGTTACTTTAGAAATGTATTTGAAAATATGCTTGTCACAAGGACACAGTGAATGAAAAAGCAAAAACTGAACTAATAGTGTTTTAAAGATGACCTGAAAGTGGATTATCTGCTTAGCCATTCTTTGTTGTTTTAAAAGTTTTTGATTGAAGAATGTATGAAAGAGAGAGAATAGCGCAAGAGCGATCACGCACACATGTGTATGTGCATTTCCAATCTGAATACCAGAAGACTGCAGTAAAATATACCATGTTTCAGATGCATTTAGAAAAGGCAATATGAGCAAATGGGAGAATATATTAAAGGTAGGAAAAAGACAGGAGAAAAATATTACTACTGGGGGCTCTTTTCCCAGTGACCACCGAGCTTCTGTTAGGCACATTGAATCCCTGTGGATATACTTGTAATGATAGATAGAAAATTAAACTGAAATCTAAACCAAAATAAAGTTCTCTTAATTTGATTTTGTCCTCTGGCATACCATAAGACATGAATAATTAAATAATGTTACAAATTAACAGCCTTGCCTTGTGTTATTCAACAAACTCATATTAGCATTCTGTCTTCTTGATGTATGTATACTTGTCCCGATACATTTTCATATTCATAATACAGGCTGAAAGGTCTATACTCTCTGTATGTCAGTTTCATCATCTGCAAACTGAGAATGATACTAGTAATTACAATATAAGGTGAATATAGGAATCAGTGCAATAATCTATTCATAGTGCTTAGTACACACCCTGACACATGGTAAACACACTATGTGATAATTATTTCTATGACATAGTACCATTTAGGAACAACCAAAATAAGATTGAATGAGAAATCATTTTGTATATTTTTCACATTGCTGTTTTGCATTTGATTGCCCTTCCCATCTACTGTACTGGGGAGAAATATTAGGAATATAAGGAAAATAGAAAGACAACAATGTTGGTGGGGCAGGTTCCAGTTATGTCAAGGTCAGTATTCCCCAAAGTATATTTTTCAGAAATTAAAAATAAACTAGATTATACTGTTAAATAGATGCTATATTATTTAGCTCTTTGAGAGATCATCTCCCCATGGCCAAAAATAGAGCCCTCAGTGTCACCAAGATGATAACACCAAACAAGCACCAGAAACAATAAAAAAACGTCATGTTTATCCAAGATTTTTTAAATAAAACCAGCTATAAATATCTAAACATCCTACTGCTACCTCAATTTTTTTTTTTTTTTTTTTTTTTTTTTAGTTTTTTAAGGAGAAGGTGCAATTAGATTAAACTGAACACTAGCAAAATGTAATTTAGAAGAAAAACAATAGATTTCGTTATCTTGAAAACCTAGTTCAGGGAAACAGACGTGAGAAAGAACATCAATGTGTAAAGGTCTTGATGTGAGAATAATAAGCTGAGGTGGCAGCCTTTTTTTTAAAGTCGGAGCCATTGTATGATCTTTGTGTTACGGGACTTAATGTAACTTAATAATTATGAATGAAATACAGTTTTAATTTGCCTGAATCCTGAATTGCAATTATCCATCTTAGTGCTATTTTTCGAAGCATAGATAAATAGAAACTGATTACGTATTTGGAAAACTAGGTAATCTGTAGAGAAAATCAGTGTACTTGATGTATCCCTCCTATCGCATATTCCCTTCTCAAACTGAACAGAATCAGAGAATTCCATTCGCTAGTTGCATTTTCTTTATTTACATATTGATCGTGAGCATGTTCTGAGCTGCTATTATAGGTTTAAGTCCACATTTTAGCAACACCATGTGTAATGTGCTGAGATGATTCTAAATATCTGATAAACTTGTATTGAATTGCTAGTACTGTTCAAAATGATAGCAAAATAATCTAATAGTTAAAACATCTAATAATATGAGCAGCAGTATAATTTTCACCATTTTTATGTCATATTTGTTTCAAATATTTAATTTTATGTTAAAATAGTGGAAGTATAATATACTAAATAATACTAAATAATATAATATACTAAAGTATAATAAGCCAAATCTTTCAAATTAGACATTTGTGGGTCTAAAGGTCATAAATGCAGAAATAAAAATAGACATTTCTGGATGGTATTTCGGTATAACTTTGGTAAAAGATGCCACAGTGGAAAGAAGTTTGGATAATTAAGGTGGAAATTAGGGTATAATTATTTTAGAACAACATGATTCTTTTGAATAAGAGACTAATAGGAACAAATACATTAGTTAGGGTGACATTTCTAGTAGGTTTTAAAGAATAGTTTATGTTCTAATTTAATTTGTAGGTAAAGTGAAGTTTAGTTATCCCTAGCCAATCTTCATGGTCAAAATGCATCAACAATTAAACTTTATTAGGGAAAAGAAGATAAAATAATTTGCGTTGAGAGACTAAAAGAAATATTGTACCAATGACCTCTTCTCCTATTAAATATTATTCACAAAAAAGAAAGTTGTGCAATCTGTTCATGTTTCCTTAAAAAGACAAAAACAAGCCTAATTGGAAATTCTCCAAGCCCGTTAGGGAGAGGCCTCAGCCCTCTTATATTTCAACTCTAACCATTGCCATTTATCAGAGTGAGTGTTCAATAGGCCCAGCTCAGATGAAGGGATGGAGACAAGAGGACTATGGCAATGATAAAGGGTGAACTTATCTTTATTGGTTCAAAAACTATTTTATTTGGAATACAACTAGCAAAATGGAAAAAAAAAAAATACAAACTTTAAAAACAAATTACTTTGAAACAGATTCGTAGTCACCTAGGCTGGAGTTCAGTGGCACAATCATAGCTCACAGAAGACTTGAACTCCTGGACTCAAGTGATGCCTCAGCCTACAGAATACCTAGGATTACAGGCCCGTGCCACCATACATGGCTATTATTTTTTCTTATTTTTCTGTAGAAATGGGGATCTCACTATGTTGACTGGGCTAGAAAAGATTTCCAAAATAGTGGAAAGAGTTGCTCAACATGTCCTCTCACCAGAGGAACATAAATTTAACTGCTGAAAGTTATTTATAAAAGAAGTCTTTGATGTTGTCTTAAATGGCATACAACAAAGGGAGAAACACTTATTAGAATCTTATGTTAATCACAGACAGAATCTGTGGGATTTGAGTCTTGATTGTTTCCTTAATTCCTCCCCCATTCCCACCCAACAAAGTGTCACAAAAGCTCAGAAGCTCTAAAGCAAGGAAGTTCCTTCACGCCAATTCCTATTTTAGGACTACAGTTTCATTCTGAGAGGGTCAGGCCTCCAGTAACTCTGATCTCTGCTGCTGTGATGGTTGACAGTCTAGTGTAGCCATATCTTGTATATGTACTGGAAAACCAAAATCTTAATGGCTAACTTTATTGCGACATTTGTTTTTTTGTGATGATCTGAAATAGAATCCACAATATCTTTGAGGTATACCTGTAAAACCAAAAGCACAAATGACAAGATAAACATGCAAAGAAATAAATGAATGAATAAATGAATATACATGAAAATATGCCTGACAAAATTAAGTATATTTTTGTTGCAAATCATATTGTTATATACAATGTAAGAAAACATTTGTTAATCATATATCTGATAAGGTACATTTAGCCAGAACTTATAAAGAACATTTAAAATTCAATAACAATACAGAAATAAACACATTAAAATATGAGCAAAGCATTTAAGTAGTTACCTCTTCAAAGAAGATATCAGTGTTCTGTAAGCACATGAGAATATGAAAATATACTTGACATCATTAGTCATTTAAAAAAATACAAGTCCAAACTTCAAAATGCTACCATTTTAAAACCACTAGATCAAATATAATGAAAATATAGACAATTTTCCATTAAGATGTAGATAAATGGGAACCCTAATATGTTGCTGGTGAAAATGTAAAATCGTCCAGCAATTTTGGAAACTATTTTGGCAAGACCTCACAATGTTAAATATAAATTTATTGTATGACCCATCAATTCCAATTCTTACATGTTCTGAAGAAAACAAACTACGTATCTACAGAAAAAGTGTCCACAAATGTTACAGTGGGATTAATAAAAATTTAAAAATGTAATAATCCAAATGTCTATCAACTGATGAATGGATAAATGAAATGTTAAACCTGTACAATTAAAGATCAGATGGCGATACAAAGGAATGACAAACTGATGCATGCCACTAAATGGACTAACCTTAAAAAATTATGCTAAAAATCAAGACAGTCACAAAGATAACATATTGACCATTATCATTTATAAGAAATGTACAGAGAAGGAAAATGTATAGATACAAAAAGTATATTATTGATCACCTAGAGCTGAGATGGGGAGATGGAAACTGAATGCTAATAGATTATTTTCCCGGTTTAAAAAAAATTATTCTAAAATTACATTTGTGATGATTTTTGCACAAATCTCTAAATATACTAAAAACACTGAATTGCATACTTTGAATGGTAAAGTGTATATCTCAATATAACTTTAAAAAATACATAGAAATTTTACACATAAGGCTATTTTTAATAGTGTAATGAAGTCATTATACAAGTAATCAACTTAAATGTTTATTTAAAAACTTATCTGTAGGAATTTTGCTGGAATTTGCACAATATTTTCTCATTCACTATATTTTTCTAATTTTTAATTGACAAATATAAATTGTGTATATTTATCATGTAATACATTGTTTTGAAATACACACATGCACACATTATGAAATAGTTAAATTGACTCTTTAATAAAAAGTGTTAGGGAAGCAGAAGGAGTTAATATTCTGCCTAAGACAATCCCTAAAGTACAAGCTAACACTCAATTTACTCTTTCTCTGTCCAAGCAAGATTAGCTAATCACATATAGAACTTTAAGAAATACCCTCTAAATGGGTAGGAAAAAATCAATCAAGTGTGAAACCATAAATATGATATATAGGAAGGGAAGAGTTATTTTTGGGACTCCTTTAACTAATGAGCAAAGTACTATATATCGTGGATAGAGACTCGTGATATCAATTCTATCAGAGCTGAAATTGTAGATACAAATTATTATAATTACAAAATGAAATTTTTGTAAAAATTATACCAGAGGGAGAAGAAAATTAAGTGGGTCTTGGTTAAAAAAATAATGTGGGTGTTGGAGTGGATTATGAGTTTGGGTATACATCCATCTCTGAAATATTCATAAACTTCTGTTACTGACTCTCTAGTGCAGAATAGAAACAGAGTAAAAGCCTATACTTAACACAGGGGCACAATGGAAAATGTTGCTATGCGTGTAACTGTAATTCGATCATATATGTAACACACTAGAAAAGAGAAAACTAGCAAGGAGGACTTCCATGAAAACGTCATTTAAAATCAAGTTTTATCAGTATATCTATTTCATGATTTTACTTTTAACATTTTTTAAATCTTTTTTATCTTTATTTTTATTATACTTTATAAAAATGTGCACATGTGCACAACATGCAGGTTAGTTACATATGTATACATGTGCCATGTTGGTGTGCTGCACCCATTAATTCGTCATTTACATTAGGTATATCTCCTAATGCTATCCCTACCCCCTTCCCCCACCCCACAATAGGCCCAGGTGTGTGATGTTCCCCTTCCTGTCTCCAAGTGATCTCATTGTTCAGTTCCCACCTATGAGTGAGAACATGTGGTATTTGGTTTTCTGTTCTTGCGATAGTTTGCTGAGAATGATGGTTTCCTGCTTCATCCATGTCCCTATAAAGGACGCAAACTCATCCTTTTTTATAGCTGCATAGTACTCCATGGTGTATATATGCCACATTTTCTTAATCCAGTCTGTCACTGATGGACATTTGGATTGATTCCAAGTCTTTGCTATTGTGAATAGTGCGGCAATAAACGTACTTGTGCATATGTCTTTATAGCAGTATGATTTATAATCCTTTGGGTATATACCCAGTAATGGGATGGCTGGGTCAAATGGAATTTCTAGTTCTAGATCCTTGAGGAATCCCCACACTGTCTTCCACAATTGTTGAACTAGTTTACAGTCCCACCAACAGTGTAAAAGTGTTCCTATTTCTCCACATCCTCTCCTGCACCTGTTGTTTCCTGACTTTTTAATGATCGCCATTCTAACTGATGTGAGATGGTATCTCATTGTGGTTTTGATTTGCATTTCTCTGATGGCAAGTGATGATGAGCATTTATTCATGTGTCTGTTGGCTGCATAAATGCTTTCTTTTGAGAAGTGTCTGTTCATATCCTTTGCCCACTTTTTGATGGGGTTGCTTGTTTTTTTCTTGTAAATTTGTTTGAGTTCTTTGTAGATTTTGGATATTAGCCCTTTGTCAGATGAGTAGATTGCAAAAGTTTTCTGCCATTCTGTAGGTTGTCTGTTCACTCTGATGGTAATTTCTTCTGCTGTGCAGGAGCTCTTTAGTTTAATTAGTTCCCATTTGTCAATTTCAGCTTTTGTTGCCATTGCTTTTTGTGTTTTAAACATGAAGTCCTTGCTCATGCCTATGTCCTGAATGGTGTTGCCTAGGTTTTCTTCTAGGGTTTTTATGGTTTTAGGTCTAACATTTAAGTGTCTAATCCATCTTGAATTATTTTTTTTTTTAATAATGAGTAAGGAAGGGATCCAGTTTCAGCTTTTTACTTATGGCTAGCCAATTTTCCCAGCACCATTTATTAAATAGGGAATCCTTTCCCCATTTCTTGTTTTTGTCAGGTTTGTCAAAGATCAGATGGTTGTAGATGTGTGGTATTATTTCTGAGGACTCTGTTCTGTTCCATTGGTGTATATCTCTGTTTTGATACCAGTACCAAACATGGTGTTTTGGTTACTGTAGCCTTGTAGTAGAGTTTGAAGTCAGGTATCATGATGCCTCCAGCTTTGTTCTTTTGGCTTAGGATTGTCTCGCAATATGGGCTCTTTTTTGGTTCCATATGAACTTTAAAGTAGTTTTTTACAATTCTGTGAAGAAAGTCATTGGTAGCCTAATGGGGATGGCATTGAATGGACAGTATGGCCATTTTCACGATATTGATTCTTCCTATCCATGAGCATGGAATGTTGTTCCATTTGTTTGTGTCCTCTTTTATTTCACTGAGCAGTGGTTTGTAGGTCTCCTTGAAGAGGTCCTTCACATCCTTGTAAGTTGGATTCCTAGGTATTTTATTCTCTTTGAAGCAATTGTGAATGGGAGTTCACTCATGATCTGACTGTCTGTTACTGGTGTATAAGAATGCTTGTGATTTTTGCACATTGATTTTGTATCCTGAGACTTTGCTGAAGTTGCTTATCAGCTTCAGGAGATTTTGGGCTGAGATTATGGGGTTTTCTAAATATACAATCATGTCATTTGCAAAAGGGACAATTTGATTTCTTCTTGTCCTTATTGAATACCTTTTATTTCTTTCTCCTGCCTGATTTCCCTGGTCAGAACTTCCAACACTCTGTTGAATAGGAGTGGTGAGACAGGGCATCCCTGTCTTTGGCCAGTTTTCAAAGGGAATGCTTCCAGTTTTTGCCCATTCAGTATGATATTGGCTGTGGGTTTGTCATAAATATCTCTTATTATTTTGAGATATGTTCCATCAATACCAAATTTATTGAGAGTTTTTAGCATGAAGGGTTGTTGAATTTTGTCAAAGGCTTTTTCTGCATCTATTGAGATAATTTTATGGTTTTTGTCTTTGGTTCTGTTTATATGCTGGATTATGTTTATTGATTTGCCTGTGTTGAACCAGGCTTACATCCCAGGGATGAAGCTCACTTGATCGTGGTGGATATGCTTTTTGATATGCTGCTGGATTTGGTTTGTCAGTATTTTACTGAGGATTTTTGCATCGATGTTCAACAGGGTATTGGTCTAAAATTCTCTTTTTTTGTTGTGTCTCTGCCAGGCTTCAGTATCAGGATGATGTTGGCCTCATAAAATGAGTTAGAGAGGATTCCCTCTTTTTCTATTGTTTGGAATAGTTTCAGAAGGAATGGTAACAGCTCCTCCTTATACCTCTGGTAGAATTTGGCTGTGAATCCGTTTGGTCCTGGACTTTTTTTGGTTGGTAGGCTATTAATTATTGCCTCAATTTCAGAGCCTGTTATTGGTCTATTCAGGGATTCAACTTCTTCCTGGTTTAGTGTTGGAAGAGTGTATGTGTCCAGGAATTTATCCATTTCTTCTAGGTTTTCTAGTTTATTTTTGTACAGGTGTTTGTAGTATTCTCTGATGGTAATTTGTATTTCTGTAGGGTCGGTGGTGATATGCCTTTTATCATTTTTTATTGTGTGTATTTGATTCTTCTCTCTTTTCTTTATTAGTCTTGCTAGTGGTCTATCAATTTTGTTGATCTTTTCAAAAAACCAACTCCTGGATTCATTGATTTTTTGAGGTTTTTTTTTGTCTCTGTCTCCTTGAAATTAAAAAATATCAAAATATATATGCTACAAATACATGGATTTTTAAAATCAGGTATGTTTTCCTCACAGGTGTTTAATTAATCTTAGTTTCTTAACAGATTTCTTTTTCTGCCTATAGTACAATGTAAAACATTCATCAGTGTACTAATTTGAGGTTTAAAAAGTTACCCATTAGAATTACATATTTGGTATTAGTATTTTGTATTACACAGCTGAGGTAAATATAGCCATGCATTTAATATTATTTGTCCTTTCACAAATAAATATGTATATCTTAATTTCAAAAACCATTTTCTTTAATATCAACTCTTGCTGCACCCAGCTTCTAAACCCACAAAATTGTGAAGATTTTCAAATTTGTTCTTTTAATGAGGTTCTGTTACATTTCTGCTTCTACCTACTTGTTTATCTGGAGTCTATTTGTGAAACAGAAGTTAATAACTTTTATTTGTGAAACAGAAGTTAATAACTTTTCTATTATTTGTGTGTGTCAGAGACAGGGAGAGATAGAACTAAAAGAGTACAAAAGCACTTTTAAAAAGTAATGATCCACCATAATATTATTGCTATTATTACTAATATGATAATTAGTAGGTGAAAAAAATATTGAAGGCAAAAAATTTAAAATAATATTTAAAAACTTAGAGTGGGCATTAGCCAATTGAATAGAATAAAAATATGAAAATTTATATTATGTTTTTAGCTACATTTATACTTTCAGATAATTTTTATATATTAAACTAGCCTTTAGTTAACAAAAATATCCAGATTATAATTTGTACCAAGATATTTTTGTAAACCTTATTGTTCACATGATGTGAAGTGTGATTCTTGTCTATAATTTGTTGATTCATTTATGTCAAAATAATATATAGAAATGCTTTATTAATTTAAAAATTATAGTGATTGTTATTTTTATGCTGTCATTTCAAATGATTAGAAGGTAATGAGTGTCACCCTGTGAAGTCAGGATATGTCTTGTATTGGCCTTTGTCCATGAGTTTTTCATTCTGCAGACTAATTTTTATACATTTTTTTAAAACTAGAAATGTAATGGAGATTAAGGGCAATGGGAGATTACTTGACAAAATATTTTAGCCAAGTTCAATTTTAGTAAGCCGATGGTATTCTCAGCTCTTATTTTTTGAACTATAATGAGAAGAATATGGCAGCTGTTTGTCATCCTATCATTCTTCCAATAACTTGTTAATCTTATTAACATGATCATTGTAATTTTATATTCATTTAATCATGTAACTGACTTCTCATTATAGCATTTGTTCATCTCAGTTATGTTACCACAATTTGGGTGTTTTATTTATTGGTATTTCTAATACTTTAAAATGAAATTTTGTGGAAAAGTACATAAAAATATTTGGCTATTCCTACCTGTTGGCATTGAATAAGATTTAAAACCAGCAATATATGGAAATGTTTTGCTCTGAATTTTAATTTTCTTTTGAGAGGAGTTCAAGGATGTGACCATAAATTATGATTATCATATTAGTAATAATAGCAATAATAACATTATGGTGTATCATTACTTTTTAAAAGTGCTTTTGTACTCTTTTAGTTCTATCTCTCCCTGTCTCTGACACACACAAATAATAGAAAAGTTATTAACTTCTGTTTCACAAATAGAACGTTATGATTAAAGAGGTCTAATAATTTGGGTATGATCGCAAAATTACTAACTATCAGACCTAGGGTTCAAACCCAGCACTTCAGATATCAAAATGCATTAACTTTTCAGTATAATCATGAAGATGCTTTGGATTATTTCTTCTGACAAGTGATAGAGTGAAATAGTAATTGAAAATGGATAAAAAGTGATTCTAGTATTATTGATTCATGTATTGGTGTGCCTATCTTGAATATTACATATTTATATCATATAATATTTTTTATTTTAAAAGGATTATACACCTTGTCTGGCAATTACCTTTACATAATAGTATTTGAGAGTAAAAAATGTAGCAGGAATTAATAGAAAATGAATAAAAGTATAGCAAACTACTTTTGTGTAATATAGTATTCCCACTGTTAATCTTGAAAGTTCTGAGGTTTTAAACTATTAACTTACATACATCAAACTTTGGTAAAAAAGAAAAATGTTTCCGTCTATATAAATATAACTAAAGCCATTAACTATGATCAAATCTTGGTAATTGAAAGAGAGCTGTACTTCATGATTTTACATGACCATTTTGTGATCATTTGAAACACAATTCAGTAGTTTTTACTGTCAATTTTTACCATTTTTCTTTTGCCAAAATGGTCCATGATGCACTGTAATCAGTTAAATGCTCATTATTTTACCAAATACACTGGATGATATCAGTTTCTTGCATACCCATACATCATTCCATCTATAATTAGTTCAAAAAATGAAGAATTTATATAACAGTATTTCAATATTAGCAATGGGTCCTAAACAGCAGATCCTGCTTATGAACCCATTTAAATCTCATAATGAACTTAGATGGACATACCATTATTATCAGTATCACAAATGAGGAACAGACACCAAAAGCATAACTGTTTGCCCATGCAATTATACAAATGTGGTTTATAGCCCTACCATAATCCTTGATTGATTGATTGATTGAGACAGGGTCTTACTCTGTCACCCAGGCTGGAGTATTTCTTTATTTTCAGTTTTTTCCTACTGTGACTTCTTTAATCCCCTTTTGCCTAAATGGCACAAACACCTCTCCTTTTAGATATCTGAGATCAGTGTGAAAGGTCTACTGGAAATCTGCATTCAATTATAATGATATAAACCTATACTATTCAAGTCTCTAGAGAATATTCTAAAATGTAGTGATATTTTAAAAACATTCCTTATACTTTGGAGTTCAAGTAGTGTCCTAAGTGTTCATGATGATAGACTTTATAAGAGGCCACTGACTTATATGCTTGAATAGTATCTGGGTATATGCAAAAAGAGTTAAAGTGAGCAAAGCGCAGAGCTAATTTTTATATAAATCTAGTTGGCTTTCATTTTTTCGCATAAAGGAATATGCTTATTCCTGGAAAATGTACATGTATTACCCAGGTTTATCCAGTTCTCTATTATGTCCTTATATTTTAGATTTTCATTTTGTATTTAATATATATGTAAAAATGTGTTAATATGTTCAAGTGAGAGAAAGAGAGGAGCATAAACACAATTGGATCTTCAGCACATCTACCACCTTATACCCAACTTAATCATTTTCAATATATTCATTTTAATTTACGTTTTTGAATACTCAAGCAGAAAACCACATTCATTGTATTGGCCAAAGAAAAGATAAAGAAAGATTTAATCTACAAATGCTTAGCTTACATCAGGCAAAGATAAAAAATTGTCCCAAGTTGCTGTGACAAAAGTTTCACAGTAGTTAGCTTTGAGGAAAACAGTAAAATATTTGATTTGTAGTCATAGTACATGAAAGTTTCCACCTATTAAAAGTAAAAGAAAGTGTACCACTGAAGTCAGTACCATAAAGGTGTTACAAACATATATTTGGTAGCCACAAACCATCATCTGCCAAAATAATACTGTTATTTATTTATTTATTTTTATTTGAGACAGAATCTCACTCTGTTGCCCAAGGTGGAGTACAGTGGTGTGATCTCGGTGCACCGCGACCTCCGCTTCCCAGGTTCAGGCAATTCTTCTGCCTCAGCCTCCTGAGTAGCTAGGACAACAAGCGTGCGCCACCATGCCCGGCTAATTAGAAATGGGATTTCACCATATTGGGCAGGCTGGTCTCAAACTCCTGAACGCGTGATCCACCTGTCTTGGCCTCCAAAAGTTCTGGAATTACAGGCATGAGCCACCTTGCTAGGCCCATTTCATAGGTTTTATATTTGCTTTGTAATTTTAGGTTATGGTGTAATTGAGTATGTAAGTCTAAGAAATGTATGCCCAAAGTTTTGTACATTTTAAGTAACATAATATAAATTCTGGTAATATTAGGATCCTCAAGATTTTTTTTCCCCTTTAAAGAATAATTAATCATATGTAAGAAATGCTAATATAACCAAACTAACAAATTAATGCTACTACTACTAACACTATTTATTACAAATTACTACTATATATATTTTACTTTGTTACATAAGAGGTGCACATTATTCAAAAATCAAGGAAAATTTTCCTAAATAATCTAAAATGTAAATTAGCAGAATCACATATGTAAGCCTAATACATATATGCCCCAATTTTTGTACATTTTAAGTAACATAATAGAAATTCTGGCAATATTAGGATGCTCAAGATTTTTTTCCCTTTAAAGAGTCATTAATCGTATGTAAGTAATGCTGATATAATTCAAACTAACAAGTTAATGCTACTAATAATAATGATAATATTTATTACAAAGTACTACTATATATATATTTTGCTTCGTTACTTAAGAGGTGCACACATAATTCAAAAATCAAGGAAAATTGTGCTAAATAATCTGTAATGTAAATTACCAGAATTACATAATTTTGCCATCTTAGAATATTGAAGCTCAAACTCTGAAGATTAGCGACTTGTCCAAAGTGACAAAAATTGTAATAAAGAGCTGGAATTAGAATCTACATCTCCTAATTCATGCTTCAGTTTCCTACTGTAGCTGTCAGCTTGTACCTCTTGGCATTATGAACTATATAAAGGAGAAATATGATATGTGAAATAACTATAGCATAAAAATTGCCCAACCCTCATACCAACTACTTTTGTTACAGCTTTTTTCCTTATGGTATCTTATTATGCAGTTTAGCCACATATTTTCATTGCACATTTATACATCCCACTCTTCACAGTATCATACATATTCCATTTATTTCAATTTACTTCCAGTAGATTAAATGTGGCTCAGTCACAGTACGATTAAGGATGACAACCTCTCTGCATATTTAAGAGAAACTTGAACAATGTAAATCAGTTTTACTATTTTCCATGTTAAAGAATGAAATCTTGACATCCTCTGTAATAGTACAACTACAAAATTCTCCACCAATATTTTAAGGCAGAACATCGAGCTTAGGCTCATATACTGAATATTTTCTTGCAATGCTAGCTGATGCATCTTGGTTTCTGTGACAATTTAATGCTGCAAAGATAAAAGTTTAATGAACCTTAAAATATTCTTCACCCACCCCTAATATGGCTTTAGGCATACTGAACTACTTTAGTTATTTTAACACTTCATGCCCCAAATTCCTCTGTGACTTTATTCTATATTCTTACTTGCAGGAATTTTTACCTAACCTACTCCCAATTTACTAGTAAATTCCTGCAGAAATTTTAAGACATCAAATTTCACTAGCTGTGTAGTATCTTTAAATCCTGGAAATTTAATTAATGGGATTGTTTCTTTTTGGCATCAACCTATCTCACAAAGGCATCTCCGTATTATACAAACGTTTTGTACATATTTATCCCGCTAATTGACAATATAAATAGTATAATTTGTGGTTTTTTTATATCTGTTACACTGGATTATAAATACTTTGAATTCTTTGTGTCTTATTCTTCTTGGCATTTCCAGTATCAACTGTAGTGATTGGTAAAAAGGAGATGTTAAATAAAAATAGCACAAATCAATCTGATTCAAATTGGAAATGTGTTTTAATGCTCTAGAAATGATGGTGATCTTCAATTAGAGCTCCAAAGGCTACATCACTTCTCATATATAGAAACTAATGATATCTACATAGACCTCACTGGTAGAGAGGAAGTTTCTCCCGAGGGATAGCAAGCAGAGAAATCTGAGACTTTGATTGCCTGTGGCCCAGGTCCCTTGTAATGTAGGAGTTCCTTGAGAGAAAGAGCAAACCAAAAAGACCAGGAAATAATACCACCACCTCCATCCACTGCTTACTCTTAGTTTAAGAGTTTAAAAAAAAAAAAAAAAATTCCCTCCACCCAGCTCTGATGCTATGGCAGGAGGTTCTGCCCACAGGAGAGGCTGGCCACAGGTCAAAGAGCTCTGCAGATTTGTCTGAGATGACTGGGTTTACTTGTTACAGAAAGCATAGAATTCCATGCCTAAGGACCCTATTAAAAATAATGAAGATCTTGGTGGGCAGTAACTAAGAAGAGACTAGTAGACCCATAATATACACAAAACAGCAGAGCAGCCAGAAATTTGATAGAATCAGGAAGAGAGATAGCCCAGGATGTCCCTGTGGAGATCACAGTCAACTCAGGGCTTCTGGAAGGCTGTGTGCATGTGCTGGGTTGCCCTCAATCGGGAGCAATCCAAGCAGGACAAGGCATGGAAATGAAGTCATTCTCCAAGCTATATGCAGACCCATTAACACAGGGCAGAAACAAACACAAGGAGCTTAAACACAGCTTCTAGCAAAAGAGTGACTGAACAGCAAATTATCCTGACATGGAGTTGACTTCTAGAGAAGTTAAATGTAAAGATAAAATAACACTTATCCTCAGCTTTCTGGAAGACTGTACATGCCCAACGAAGGCTACACCCTCTAAAGTGCAATAAGAGACGGAACCTCCATGCTGGTAGTCCTTGGTTGAATGTGAGACAAACAGACATAAACTCCCTAAATAATGCTTGCAGCCTCCAAGCCACACACACATATCTAACAGTAAAAGGGTAAAACTCCAATTGGCTAAGGAGAGCTTATGCAAAATGTTTCAACAGTAAATAGCTATATTCTTCCTGGGACAACCTCTAGATATTAGACTCAAAGATTAAAAATAAGAGAAAAATGTGATCAGGGAAAACACTGCAAGGAAAATATACTTCACAGTGTTAATTCAGGCAAATCACTATGCAAACAAATGACCAAGTGAACAGCAGCAATAATAACCACTGCCAGATGGAGGGGTGGGTAATGTATTCAGAGGTGCGACAACATATTACCGAAAATATCCAGCTTGCAACAGAAATATATGACACATGCAAAGAAATAAGAAAATATGACCCACACACAGTGAAAAAGCAAACAAGAAAAACTGTCTTTGATGGGGCCTACATGGTAGATTTAGCCAACAAAGACTTCAAAGCAGCTATCAGAAACATGCTCAAAGAATTAAGGGATACTACGATTAAATAAAGGAAGGCATGATGACAATTTCATATCAAATGGAGAATATCAATAAGATACAGATATAAGAAATACAAAGGAAATTATATAATGAACTGAAATGAAAAATTCACAGGAGCAGATTAATAGTACTGACATGTGTGGCAATATTGGTGTATCTTGAAAACATGCTAAGTGAAAAAACAAGTCATAGTATCTGTAATATTCCATTTATATGAAAAGTCTAGGCAGTTTATTAGTAGATTAGTGATTACCTAGGATCTTGAGGGTTATTATGGGTCAAATTATCACTCACCACCCAAATTCATATGTTGAAGTTCTAACTTGCAGTACCTTAGAATATGACCTAATTTGGAAATAGTATAACGTATTCTATATGGGAATGAAAACAGGCATTAGGTAAAAAATGAAGCTAAATAAAGTATGGACTTCAGTTAATGAATCACTATTTTCATTAATTGTGACAAATGCCGGATCTTAAGCTGTTAAGAGGAGAAACTGCGTGTGGTATATATGGGAACTCGGTGCAATCTTTGCAGCTTTTCAGCAAATTTAAAACTACTCAAAAGTTTAAGAATGAGACTGGGGCATACAAAAAGATTTTATCCTGAATATTATAGAGCATGTTAAGAAATTTGGACTTTAAGAATTTTGGAAAATAATTGAAAGATTAATTATAAAAAATTAATCACTTTTGAGGAGTCCATTAATACAGTAGAGCCCAGTGGTTTTAGGCAATATTTGTTCCCTAAAAATACCACATGCTTGATTTGATGGGAAATCAAGTAATACTTTTTTCTTTTCTGTAGTCATGTAGTGAGGAGTTATATTTTATTTTTGGACATTATATCTGCATCCACAGTTCTGGTAGCTCAAACTACACAATGGTGCACAAATATACACAGAGACATAAACATAGACTTATGCAACTTGGACTGATTAGGAATATGTCTCTTGGATCTTCAGAAAAGAGAAGGCTCAAGAAACTGTATATAATATAATATATCATATCTTCTACAGACCTTTTTTACCTACATAGTGTATTTTAAAGATAAATATAGAACATTTTTAAAAGAAATATAAACACCTAAATATGGTCTTGCACACAATAGTGACATTACCTACATTGGCATAGAGATTGCATTCACTAATTGCTATGTGAGTTTTCCAGCTTAATCTCAGGAGAAGCCTTTATACTTTTTCAACCACAAGACTTCGGAACTATTCATATCACTACTTGCTTTCTCCTGATTTAAGAGTGCCTTTTGTTTTTCAATCATACGACTGCGTAGTTGCAGATTCCTTGGTAACTAAGGATTTAAGGAATTATAAATATATCCCATGACTGGAGTCTTTCAAAGGAGATGATATATTTTCACTAAGAAGATATCTATCAATGTTTCATTATTAAATTTAATTATTAAGCAACACTTCAGAAGAAAAACTTGTCTGTACATATAACTTTCTCAAAGCTTGATAGCAAATTTATCCTTTGCTGTTCATCCATTTATATATTTATGGTAAAGACAAAAAAAAATGAAATCTGTGATACAGACTTTATTGGGTTTGAGCCATCATGAAGATTTTCTCTGCCAACAGAAGAATGTATTTCATAATTAGATAAAGAGTCACTCCCCAATCCTCTCTTTTAATAAAAGATCACAGAGAGGGAATTTGAGTGACATAGAACAGTTTTAGAATTTAACTGTTTTAATGATTGGATTTCATTTAAATAAATACATGCATACATTCATACACAATTGTAAGTGTGATTTTTATATATTTTTTCTGATGTAAGAAATAAGCCAAAAATAATCATATGTGGGATATTATAGTTTAAAAAGCAATAGAAATTCATATATATATATATCTGAAAAGATATATATATATACTTTTAAGTTTGGGGTACAAGTGCAGGTTTGTTACATAGGTAAAATTGTATCATGGAGGTTTGTTGTACAGATTATCACTGAGTTATTAAGCCTAGTATGAAATATTTATTCACTTTTTGTTTTTCTTATTGCCAGTAAAGATAAAAAATCACTTAATCTGTACAATTAATTAAAAGTATGCTGTGTAACACAATGAAATACTTTTTTCCCAAAACAGTGATAGGTTTGACATGCATATTACTGTAAATTTTAAAATTTCTACTCATATAAATGAGGGATATTTCAGACAAATTTCAGGCCTTACTCTCTGAAAAAATATATGACTCAAAGAAGAATAATTGTCAATGTTGTAACTCAGGAGTATGTGAAAACTGAGGGGCGGCTCTCCACATGTAAGATGGGCCGATTGCTCAAATACAGACCGTCTAGAAAAAAAAGACATGAAAATAAATTTCTCATTGTTGATAATTTCATTTAACCAAAATAGTAAATTTTTCTCTCTGAAAACAGTTTTAAGGGAGGAGGATTAGCAAGTCATATTAAAGTTAAAAAGAGGTATTAAAATGTATGGCATTGTATAAAAATCTTTTTTTCAGGGAAACTAATTGTATTATACATGAATAATTGCATTATACATGAGTAATTGTGTTAACACATTGACCCCATTAGATGGTTACTAAACCTGGACCGATCATTCTGGATGCTCTGCTATTCACCAATTATTTTTATGTTTTTCTTTATTAGATTTTAAAATCTGTCCAGTTATGGAACAAAAACACAATATAATATAGGAGAAAATCATATGAAAGTTAAAAAAAAAACGGCAAGAAATGTGACTCCTGTTAAGGATTTGATCACTTAATTTATCTTTAGGTTACTTCTATTGTGTTATTAGAAGAAGAGTTGTTTAAACTGCAAGCTGTCTGTGATGCATTCTACCCTTTATTACTCAAGTGGTTATTGTACAAATATTCACTTTTCATAGTTAATTGACCCATATACTTTCTAACAGTCTGTCAGCCTTTCCTTTCTTTTTCATTTCCCCTTATTAAATTAAATGGTTGATTATTTTAGGAACACTCCCCTAAGACCCGTGGATGATTTATATATGTGTCACAGATCTCTGACAAGACCCATGTGCACTTTATTCTACTCCTTCAACTGGGCAATTACACAAAACTGTATTACCTCAAAATAAAGTAGAATTATCTTGCAGTAAATTCATGTTCTCAAATCTAAGTTGAACACAGCAAACTGCCCAGATATTACACTTGAGACTTCTCAGTTTCACTCATTGTCACTTCTTCAACATTAGGTTTTTTCACTTTTCTTCATCCTCCTCTGATTTCTGCAACTTGCCACCCAGCTCCAATCTTACAAATAGTATAAAATCACTATCCATGAATTTCTCCCTCTTCTTTCAATCTAAATCCACACCCATCTGCACTCTTGTCTTCTCTTACATTAGAGAACCTTCTTTCTGTCTAATTTCCCAAAGGGCTCCAGATTCTGCAACTTTTATGTTTTTCTGTAACTTTGTTTATTAATAGTACATGTTATTTTCTATACAATTGACTTTTCTCCACCAATTTGGTCCTAAGAGCTTAAATCATGCTCAATTCTCTACTGTTACATAAGGCAACAACAACATCCTTGCTATGCTATCTCCCTATAAATCTCTTGCTCAAAGAAAAAGTTGTTTTCTAAAAGTTACTGCCTAAAACCTGTTTCCTTTTTTCTTTTTGTTTAGCCCCAACACTAGTAGTTCAAATGGTCCATATCTTGCTAAATACACTGGACATTTTCTAACCTTAATCTTATAAAACATTTCAACAGTATCTAATGAAGTATTCTTTTCTTTTTAAAAATCAATTATCTTTCTTTGGTTTCAGTGAAACTGTGTTGTCTTGGTCTTTCTTCTACCAGTTTCTTTGCTCAATTTTGTCTGCTCTCAAGAATCTTCCTTCCTAATGATTACTTTTAGGTCTATAATCCATTTCGTCTTAATTTTTGTATAGCTTGCAAGGTATGGATCAAGACTGGCTCTTTCTTTTTTTAATACAGGAATCTGATTCTCCCAGCATCATTTGATAAAATGCTCTTTCCCACTGAATTGCCTTTACACAAATGTGCCTTTCTGTCTTACCAATGCCACCACTCTTGTGATTACTACAGCATCATAACAAGTATTGAAGTCAGAGAGTGTTAGAACTCCAATTGTATTACCATTTTTTTTTTTTTGCATTTTCACATGATTTGTAAAACCATCTTGTCCATTTCTATAAAATGCCTGCTAGAATTTTCACTGGGACTATACTTAATCTATAAATCAATTTGCGGAGGATTAATATGTGAAAGTATTCATTCAAATGGTAGGGTTTTCAGCATGATTAAAAGCTGTTTGAAAGGACCAAAATGTTACAGAAAAGCCAATAGTGTAAAAGAGGAAAAGTATTATTAATGATCCATGAACACAATCTATTTGTTGGATATTCTTTAATTTATCTCAACAATCTTTTGAAGTTTTAAATGTATAGGTCTTGCATATTTTTGTCAGATTTACCCAAATTATATATTTTGTTACTGAAATACTATAACCATGTGAAACATAAGTAATAGTTTTAATATTTTTAGTAGATTTAATAGGATTTTCCACATAGACAATTATGTCATTAGTCAATACTTTTATTTTTTTCCTTTTCAGTCTGAGTGCCTTTTCTTTATTTTCCTTGTCTTATTTCACCATTTAAAAACCTTCAGTACAATGTTGCATGGAAATGGAGAAAGTGGATATCCTTGTTTCCATACAAAGCTGTGCTAGCTATAGACTTTTTATAGGTGCAACTATTTTTGAAAAATGTGTTAAAATATATGTAATTTCAAACTTAACATTTTAACCCATTTTAAAACATATAATTCAGTAGTATTAAATATATTCCCATTGTCACGTAACCATTATCCTTATTCCTTACCAGAACTTTTTAGTTATCCCAAACTGAAACTCTCTACCCACTAAACAATAATTACCTATTTCCTCCTTCCCACAGCCTCTGTTAACCACTTTTCTACTTTCTGTCTCTATGAATTTCAATTTATACATCATATAAGTGGAATCAAACAATATTTGTCCTTTTTTGTCTGGCTTATTTCAATTAGCATAATCTTGTCTGAGTTCATTTATGCTGTATCATGTATCAGAATTTCATTCATTTTTAAGATTGAATAATATTCCATTTTATGGATATACCACATTTTGTTTATTCATTAATATATGAATATTTGAGATATTTCAACTTTTGGCTATTAATAATGCTCCAATAACGCTGGTGTTAAGATATCTGTTTGAGTTCCTACTTTCAATTCTTTTATTTATACCTAGAAGTAGTATTGCTTGATCATATGTCAATATGATCATACCTCAATTTTATGTCTAATAGTCTGAGGAACTGCCATATCATTTTCTACAATAGCTTTATCATTTTATACTTTCACAAGCAGTGCAGATAATTATAATTATTTCATCTTCTTATATGTGTATTTTTAAAATAATAGCCCTCATAATGGGTATGAAGTGGTGTCTTCTGTTTTATCACCACACAAAGAAAACTCATACCCAATAAACTGTCACTTCTCAGCCCCCTGTAATCATTAAACTTCTTTCCATCTCTATGAATTTGCCTATTCTGGACATGTCATTTATTCTGGAATATTTCATAAAATATGTCATATTCACATTCAAAATTACTTCATGTTGCAACATTGTCAGTACTTCTTTCCCCTGCCCCCCCGCCTCAGCCTCCCAAGTAGGTGGGATTACGGACATGCCCCACCACGCCTGGCTAATTTTGTATTTTTAGTAGAGAAGGGGTTATCCATGTTGGTCAGGCTGGTCTCTCATTCCCAACCTCAGGCGATCCTCCCGCATAGGCCTCCCAAAGTGCTGGGATTACAGGGATGAGCCACCGTGCTCAGCCACTTCCTTTGCTTTATAGCTGAATGATATTCCATTGTTTGCTGTACCACATTTTGTCTATTTATCAACTGATGGATATTTGGATGACTGCATTTCTACCTTTTGACTACTGTGAAGAGCACCACTAAATTTGTATAAAAGTATTGATTTGAACAACTACTCTTAATTCTTTTGAGTTTATACTGAGGAATAAAATTCCTGGGTCATACGGTAATTCTACTTTTAACTATTTAGGAACTGCCATTCTTTTCCACAGGGGTTGCACTATTTCATATTTCTATAAACAGTATATGAAGGTTGTAATGTTTTCACATCCTCAATGATACTTGTTTTTTCCCAGGTTTTTATTATTATTGTTGTTCTGCTCAGGGTGAAGTGGATCTCACTGTGGCTTTGATCTATATTTCCCCATTGACTAATGATATTGGGTATATTTTTATGTATTTGTTTAATATTTTCTTTAGATAAATGTCTATTCACATCCTTTGTTCATTTTTAAATTGGTTGCTTGTCTTTTTGTTGTTGAGTTATGAGAGTCCATTACATAGTTACATTATGAATACAGGATGTATATTCATTTATTTAGTTTTTTAAATTTGTTTTCAGTAATATTCTGTAGTTTAGAGTATAAGAGTCTTTCACCTTCTTGGCTAGTGTATTCATTGATTAAGTTTATTTCTAAATATTTTAATCTTTTATATGTTCTTGCAATTGAATTGAGATTTTAATTTTTTAAAATTTGTTTATGGCTGGTATATAGGTACACAATTGATTTTAGTGTGTTGATATGTATTCTACAACCATGTTGGGTTTGCATATTACGCTAATAGATTTTTTTTTTTTTTTACTATTCTTAAGAATTTTCTAAATACAGCATCATGATGTCTTTAAATATAAATAGATTTAATTTTTATTTCTAATAGGGATATATTTTATTTATTTTTCTTGCATAACTTTCTGTCTTAAACTTCCAGTGCAGTGGTAAAAACAGATTTCTTTGTCTAGTTCCTATTATTAAGGGTAAAACTTTCCAGCTTTTGCTATTGAATATAATATAGCCGTGGGTTTTCACAAACGCACTGTATCATGTTAAGCTCCCTTCTATTCATAGTTTCTTGAGTGTTGTTATTATATAAGTGCATTGGAGTTTTCCAAATGTTATTTTTCTTCATCAACGAATCACGTAGTTTTTTGGTCTCATTCAATTAAAGTTACATGGATTGGTTTGCTTTTCCTTTTTTTGAGATGGAGTTTTTTGTTCTTGTTGCCCAGGCTGGAGTACAATGGCACAATCTTGGCGCACTGCAAGCCTCCCAGGTTCAAGTGATTCTCCTGTCTCAGCCTCCCAAGTAGCTAGGATTACAGATGTCCGCCGCCACACCTAGCAAATTTTTGTATTTTTAGCAGAGATGGGATTTCACCACGTTGGCGAGGCTGGTCTCCAACTTTTGACCTTCATAATCTGCCAGCCTCGACCTCCCAAAGTGCTGGGATTACAGGTGTGAGCCACTGCATCCAGCCTACAAGGATTGGTTTTCTGTGTTAAAACTCCTTGCATTTCTATGATACATCCCCCTTGGTGAGGGTATATAATGTTTTTACCATTTTTAATATGCTGCTTTTATATTTGCTATAGTTTATATAATATAGATTCAAATCTTTTCAATACATTATAATTAGTTTTTAGTTTTATTGTAAAAGTTTTTAAACTTAGTTTTGTTGATTATTATATTTCAATTCTCTATTTTTTTTTTTTTTTTTTTTTGAGGCGGAGTCTCGCTCTGTTGCCCAGGCTGGAGTGCAGTGGCGCGATCTCGGCTCACTGCAAGCTCCGCCTCCCGGGTTCCCGCCATTCTCCTGCCTCAGCCTCCCGAGTAGCTGGGACTACAGGCGCCGCCACCACGCCCGGCTAATTTTTTTGTATTTTTAGTGGAGACGGGGTTTCATTGTGTTAGCCAGGATGGTCTGGATCTCCTGACCTCGTGATCCGCCCGTCTCGGCCTCCCAAAGTGCTGGGATTACAGGCTTGAGCCACCGTGCCGGGCCTATATTTCAATTCTCTATTTCATTTATACTTTTCAATATATGTATAATATATTTGCAACTATATCCATAAGATATATTGGTCTATAGTTCTCGTTCCTTTTGTTTAAATTTGGTATTAAGGGTAACACTGTTCTCATAGAATGAGCTAGAAAGTACTCTTACATCTTCTATTTGAGAAAGACTGATATTATCTGAAAATTCCAAAACTTTCTTTAAACGTCTGTAGAATTTGCCAGTGCAGCCTTCTGGTCTTGAGTTTTATATTTGAGGAGGTTTTGACTATGAATTCAATCGCTTTGCCTATGATAAGTCCAGACAGATTTTGTATTTCCTCCTGACTCATTTTTGGTAGTTTGTGTTTTTTTCAAGAATTTGTTTAGTTTGTTTTGGTTATATAAATTATTGGTATAGAACTGTCTAAGTATTCCTTAGTATTCTCTTATAAATCTTTATATCCTTTTATTCCTGTTAAAATAGCAGTAATGTCCCCATCTGCAATTTCATTTCTAATTTTAGTGATTTGAGTATTCTTTCTTGGTGTTTTTGTTTTTTTAATCAGTCTAGCTAAAGGTTTGACAATTCAAAGAACGAAATTTTAGTTTTTTTGATTCTCTCTATTGTATTTCAATTCTAGATTTAATTTGTCTCCACTCTAGTCTTTATTGTTTTCTACCTTTCAGTTTCATGTTTAGTTTGTTCTTTCTCTGATTCCTTAAGATATAACATTAGGTTGTTGATTTGAAAACTTTCGTATTTTTTAATGTAGGTACTTATTGATATAAATTTATCTCCAAGCACTCCTTTACTGCAGTCTGTAAGTTTTGGCATACTGTGTATCTTTTTCATTTGTCTCAACATATTTTTTTTTTCATTTAGAATTTACCTTGTGATTGCTTCTTTGACTCATTGGTGTTTAAGAGTGTGTCATTTAATTTCCACATATTTATGAACTCTCCACTTTTTTGTTACTTATATTTATTGCGATCCATAAAGATAGTTTGTATGACTTCAATTTTTTTTTTAACATATTAAGACTGCTGTGGCCTAATACATGGTTTGGCATAGAGGATGTTCCATGTAAACTTAATAAGAATGTGTATTTTGTTGTTGGTATTTTGCTGTTATTGGATGGACTATCCTGTGCATGTCTGTTAGGTCTTGTTTGTAGTGTTAAGTCACCTTGCGAAGCAACTTCATTGAGCATTGGTTACCAACTTTTCTGAGTCTGATGAGACAGGACACTCAGGTACAAGTTACCTAAAGTGAGTATATTACTTACAGATATGCAGCAAGGGAGAACAGAGCCTAGTATACACTGAAAGCTAGCATTCCAAGACAGGAAAGCTGCCCAGGGTGGCTATAGTCTTATCTGTGGAGGCTCACCTGGTACGACAGTGGGGGGATCCTGTAAAGCAGCCTGCCAATTCCTTCCCCAGTCTCTTCTTTCCCAGGCTTTTTCATCTGTCTGCTACTTGCCCTGGGTGGTATCCATTGTCCTGGACTACTGTGGTAGTGTATTTTCCTATGGATGCTTTTGCCAAGTGTGATATAAGGAGCTGTTCTTGGCCTGAGAATATTTCTAGGCAGTTGAAACAAATGCAGACTTCATATCCAATCCCTCAGCAACCCACCAAACATGTCAACACACATCATATGTCTTTGAAAACAGTCATTTGTGCCCTCTCTGACACAAGCTAGCCACTCTAGGAATGTAGACCACTTATCTCCACAAATAGCACCCAGCTCGAGACTGGGAGATGATAGAAGGTAAGTTAAAATGTCATCAGTTCTCTTGCTAATATTTGGCAGTGTTTTTTTTTTTGTTCATTTGTTTGTTTGTTTTTTTTGAGATGGAGTTTCCCTCTGTCGCCCAGGCTGGAGTGCAGTGGGGCGATCTCGACTCACTGCAACCTCTGCCTCCCAGATTCAAGCAATTCTCCTGCCTCAGCCTCCCAAGTAGCTGGGATTACAGGCACCCACCACCACGCCCGGCTAATTTTTGTGTTTAATAGAGACGGAGTTTTGCCATGTTGGGCAGGCTGGTTAGCAGTTTCTTTTATCATTATACATTCCCCTATTTATTATGAGTTTTTGATTAGCAGTCCAGAGCTTTGAGAACAGTTGATTCTGACAGGTTTTGTTAACTTTATCATTGCTTTTGTAGAGGGACTGAGTTTTGAAATTCTTACCATCATTGTTGATGTCATCCCCGGGGCTATACTCTTAATCACTTCTGTTCAGCTGTTCTGTTGTGAGGTACTATGTACCCTGACTCTTACCTCTTCTTCACCCTTATTTCATGTATTTTCTCTTATGTTTTGTTATCCAGACAAACTGACCATTTTTAGTTCTTCAAGCTGGCGACACCACATTTCTTCTTACTGTGATTTTTCTCTTGACAAATTCACTTTTCTCTGCTATCCTATGTATCTAATTAGTTCCTATTTTTCTCTGCAACTCAATTATTATTGATTCCTGAGCAAAGATGGCTGTGACTTCCCAGAGTAGGCCAATTAGGCATATTATATTTCTTAGCACTATATATGCATCCTTATAAAACGTTCAGGGTTATATGTCCATTTGATTCTTGTTTTAATTTGGTTGAATGAGGCCAACTTCTGTGTTCTTTTGTATTAATCCATTCTCTTGCTGCCAATAAAGACATACCCGAGACTGAGTAATTTATAAAGGAAAGAGGTTTAATGGACTCACAGTTCCACATGCTGGGAGGCCTCACAATCATGGCAGAAGATGAAGGAAAAGCAAAGGACGTCTTACATGATGTCAGGCAAGAGAGCATGTGCAGGGGACTCCCCTGTATAAAACCATCAGTTCTCATGAGAATTATTCACTATTACAAGAACAGCACAGGAAAAAACCCACCCTCATGATTCAGTTACCTTTCACTGGGTCCCTCCCAAGACACATGGGGATTATTACATTTCAAGGTGAGATTTGGGTCAGGACATAACCAAATCATATCATTCTGCCTCTGGCCCCTCCAAAATCTCATGCCCTCACATTTCAAAATCAATTATGTCTTCCAACAGTCCCCCAAAGTCTTAACTCATTCTAGCCTTAACTCAAAAGTCCAAGTCCAAAGTCTCATCTGAGACAAGGCAAGTCTCTTCTACCTATGATCCTGAAAAATCAAAAGCAAGTTAGTTATTTCCTAGATATAATAGGGGTACAGACATTAGGTAAATATACCCATTTCAAATGGGAGAAATTTGCTAAAAGGAAGGGCTACAAGCTTCATGCAGTCTGAAATCCAGCAGTGAAGCCAAAACTTAAAGCTTCATAATGATCTCCTTTGACTCCATGTCTTCCATCCAGGTCATGCTGACGCAAGAGGTGGGCTCCTATGGCCTCGGGCAGCTCTGCCTCTGTGTCTTTGCAGGGTATATTCCCCCTTCAAGCTGCTTTCATAGGCTGGCATTTTGTGTCTTGTCTTTTCCAGGTGCATGGTGCAAGCTGTCAGTGGATCTACCATTCTGCAGTCTGAAAGACGGTGGCCCTCTTCTCACAGCCCCACTAGGCAGTGCCCCAGTGGGGACTCTGTGTGGGGGCTCCAACCCCACATTTCTCTTTCATGCTGACCTAGCAGAGGTTCTCCATGAGGGTCCTGTCCCTGGAGCAATCTTCTGCCCAGATATCCGGGTGTTTCCATATGTCCTTTGAAATCTATGCAGAGATTCCCAAATCTCAATTCATGACTTTTGTGCACCTGCAGGCCAAAAACCACGTAGAAACCACTAAGGCTTGCAGCTTGCACCCTCTGAAGCAATGGCCTGAGCTCTATGTTGCCCCCTTTTAGCCACACCTGGGATATAGGGCACCAAGTCCCAAGACTGCACAAAGCAGCATGGACCTGGGCCTGGAACACAAAACTATTTTATCCTCCTAGGCCTCTGGACCTGTGATGGGAGGGGCTGTTGTGAAGACCTCTGACATGCCCTAAAGACATTTTCCCCAATGTCTTGGTGATTAACATTTGGCTCCTCATTACTTATGCAAATTTCTGCAATTCAACTTGAGTTTCTCCTCACAAATGGGTTATTCTTTTTCATTTCATCATTGGGCTGCAAATTTTCTGAACTTTTATGCTCTGCTTCCCTTTTAAACATAAGTTCCAATTCCAAACCATATCTTTGTGAATACATAAAACTGAATTAGTTTTCAGTACCCAAGTCACTTCTTGAACACTTTGCTGCTTAGAAGTTTCTTCTGCCAGATGCCCTAAATCGTCTCTCTCAAGTTCAAAGTTCTACAAATCTCTAGGGTAGGGTTAAAATGCCACCAATGTCTTTGCTAAAATATAGCAAGAATCACCTTTATTCTAGTTTCCAACAGATTCCTCATCTCCATTTCATACCACCTCAACCTGTACTTTATTGTCCATATCACTATCAGCATTTTGGTCTAAACCATTCCACAAGTCTCTGAGAAGTTCTAAACCTTCTCACATCTTTCTGTCTTCTTCTGAACCCTCCAAACTGTTCCAACCTCTGCATGTTACCCAGTTCCAAAGTCACTTCCATATTTTTGGGTATCTTTACAGCAGCACTCCACTCTACTGGTGCCAATTTACTCTGTTAGTTCATTCTCATCCTACTAATAAAGACATACTCAAGACTGAGTAATTTATAAAGAAAAGAAGTTTAATGGACTCAGTTCTGCATGCTGGGGAGGCCTCAAAATCATGGTGCAAGACAAAGGAAGAGCAAAGGGATGTCTTACATGGTGGCAGGTAGGAGAGCATGTGCAAGGAATTTTTCTTTTTAAACTATCAGATCTCATAAGACTTACTCACTTTCATGAGAACAGCATGGGAAAAACATGCCCCCATGTTTCAATTACCACCCACAGGGTCCCTTCCATGACACGTGGGGATTATTACAATTCAAGGTGAGATTTGGATGGGGACAGAGAGTCAAGCCATATTATCATTTATCATCACAATATTACCTCAGTACCTAGCAGAGTGTCTAGTACATGGTAGGTACATGGTAAAAATGTACCTAATGAAGAGTGAATTGTTTTTTCCACTATTGCTTTTTATTGGATTTGGTGATGCTTTTAAAAACAAGATCACAGTCATTAAAAAATGCAAGTAGTCTTTTTGACATAACCAATAAGGATAAAAATGCAAAAATCTGAGCCTGTAAAAAGTTTAAAAAAAAAGTTTTGCAGAGAGATTTTCCCACAGCTATAGGATTATATAACATCAATATGGAGGCTTATAGATGAGAGGAAGAAAGATAAAGATATTGATATGGTTTGGCTTTATGCCCCCCCCACCACCAATTCTCATCTTGAATTGTAGCTCCCATAATTCCCAAGTGTTGTGGGAGGACCCAGTATAAGATAATTGAATCATGGGGGCAGTTTTCCCCATACTGTTCTCGTGGTAGTGAATAAACCTTATGAGATCTGGTGGTTTAAAAGGGGTTTCCCCTTTCCCTTGATTCTCATTCTTTCTTGCCGGCCACCGTGTAAGATGTGCCTTTTGCCTTCCGCCATGATTGTGAGAATTCTCCGGTCATATGGAACTGCAAGTCCATTAAACCTCTTTTTATTTATAAATTACCTAGTCTTGCATGTCTTTATCAGCAGGAGGAGAGCAGACTAATACAATTATTGTCTTTGACATCTGTGCTATTTCATTTCACTGGAATTCAGAAACAGAATTCCAGTGAAAATGATTTGTCTGGTGCTTCACAAATGAAGGAAAAAAAAGATGGTAAATCTCATGGAATATTTCTTAATACTTGAAAGCTGCATTTCTTAGTCTGAAAAAAAAATTCTCTGAACTCAGTAGAAGAAAATGTTCTCTTTTTTTTTTTTTTTTTTTCAGCTGCTGATACTCCAGCATCTTTCCAAACAGACTTGGCAAACACTACTGTATTTTACTCACCAAGATAATTTAGGTTGTGCACTATTCTGTATGGTTTTACCAATCACCAATATCCTCTATTTTTCCTCTACTGAAAATCAACATTCCAATTTATTTGGAACCATCGTTTTAATCTTTGTCAAATCTGACAGCATGAACCATATTTTCTGTATTGGTGAATCTCTACCATCCAAATATATGTATGTGTGTTTATATGTCTAAACATCTCCAGAAATGATTACAGTTTTATTGTTTCTTGATTTAAATGCCATATAAACCTACTTGAAGATTATGAGTCCTCTAAAATATTTTATGTTCTTCAAATCATGCAAAATTTGCAAGATATATCTTCTATGTAAATTAAGGCTCACTGAGATCATAGTAAAGAAATAACAACTTCTCTGTCTTCATTTTTCTCCACCTCTCATTAGTATTCTGACAGTTGTCTTACTTTACTTTTTGGGAAAAAAGTTATTTTGATTTCTATCACTGTTCACTTGCTTTGTTTTATTTTGAGTCCTTGGTATTTTGCAAGATTTTTCTGCCATAAAGAAAAAAAGATGGATTGCCGTACTCCTTATTCCTCTTTAATTTTTTTCTTCACTCTAGGCTAGATGATTTTATTTAGGATTCACTGATTATGTGACATATACTTAACAATATTTCTCGTGAGGCACTGCTCTAAAACAACAACCCCTGAAGTTCGGTGATTTAGAACTGTAACCATTTATTTGTCTTTCTCACAAATCTTGAGTGGCTGGAGTAATGCTTTAGGCCTGGGACTGGGTTGAAGTCTGATTCATTTGTTTTTCATTTCAAGATTAACAGGTACCCAGAGTATGCTCTTCTCATGGCAGAGGGGCAAATCACAAAAAGAATGAGTGAAAATATTTGATGTCTAATAAAACCTAAGCTTACAACTGGTACATTGTCACTTCTACTCATGTTTTGTTTTGTTTTGCTAAAGCAGCTCACATATCCAAACCCAAAATCATATGTTCGAAAAATATATTCTTACCTGTATTACAAAAGCAGGGAGGTAAAGAAGAATCGGGAGCATCAAATATGCTCCATACCATCTGAATGCCAATAACTAAATTTTTTTTCTGTAATTGATTTATTTAAAAGTCAGTCTTAAATATCTCATTTAATATCCCTATCAGGGTATGTTTAAGAGATGAATTAAATATAATGAGGCAGAAATAAAACACTTTATGCTTTGTAACTATCCCCCATACTGTCTAATGTTCATTTATCTTCTTTTAGTATTTTTAATTTGCTTAATTACTTAAGGAAAATATTAAGATGCTTATTTAATTCCTTTCTCTTACTCAACTCCCACAGACATACCCTCCAGATCTAGTTTATTCTGTTTAAAAATATAAACTGAACCTATTCATTATCTAATTCAGCTGTAACATCCTCTGTAAAGGTTACCAAGATCTCTCAATGCAGACAATGTAAAACCTTTCATAGTTAGTCTCAGTGCTTCTTTTGCTTCTAGTCTTCAATCTCCACACAGCAAGTCAGAGTATTTTCAGTGTATATTTAAATCAGATAATATTTCTAACCTACTGACATGTCAGTGTCCTTAGCATGACATCTAAACTTCTGACCACATCCCAGAAAACTCTATATTTTCTGTATTTGGCCTATTTTTCCAGCTTCTGCTTTATTTTTACACCCATCTTTGACACCCCTAGCTCCATGCTCATAAAGATTGTTTGCATTTCTTATTCTTTCAGACTAAAAGACTTTTCACATGGCTCTTTTCACTGCATTCCTGCTTATCTATTTATATGTCAACAGAACTATTATCTCCTCAAAAGTGCCTTCTGTGACTGCCCTAATTAAAAGAGCTCCCTTCTTTTGCTTCAGCCCATCACATCATCTGGTTTCAGGTTTATTTTGATCATCCCTAAAAATGAGCAATTAGCAGAGTGTTTGACAAATATTTATTGGCATTTTTTAGAATGGTTGGTAATCTTTACAGTAAATTTCTCATTGTGATATTTAATAACTTATTATAAGTGATCATATAATTTCTAATGTATAACTCACTTATCTTTGAAAAAAGCATTGCTATACGTAATACTTCATCTTCGTGGAATGAAATGACCATAGACATTAAATTTAGATAATTGTCTAAAATTGATACAGCCTTAAATTTATTCAGGTTAAAACAATCAAGAAATTAAGTGACTTGGTTTCAAATGATACATCGATTTTGGATTCCAGCTGACAACCCTGTAAAATTCATTTACTTCTCAAGAGCACAACATATTGTTAAAAATAACCACCAAATCATTTTGTATTCTTCTATCTCCTGATCAGATACACTATTAAAATATTTTGATTGCCTCATTCACCTGGTCTTGCTTAATGGACCGTAAGTATTAAGCAGTATTGCTGAGGCTCATTTCTTCAATAAATTCTAGATTGAGTAGTTGATTAATTGATTAGTATGATCTAGCAATTCTCCTTTAAATGTAGGCTTATTCAAACTAGGTTTTTACTAATTTTGTGATGTTTTGCATGTTAATGGAATTAGAAAATAATTGATTTTTACTTGCCAAATATGTCATAGGAATAAGTTACTCAACATATATCCTCAAAAATAAAATTTGATGTATGCAATATATACATATTATATTATAAAATATTTGCAAGCCAAGTAAATTATAACAGTTTTAAGATTATATGTTTTTATTATTTATATATCACGTGCTATTGATTACTGATCACATCATTTACACATTTTTATATTCTATTTATAATAAACTTCATAAAGGGTTTTCCCAGAAATTACTGCTAATATGTTAAACATTCTGTATTATTTTTAAACTCAATATATTCTAATATAAAAATGTGCCTTAACCACAATAGCAAATTAGTGCTTCTAACACCACAATGTTTCAAAATTCACAAAAATATTATTTACTTTTACTTTATATTTCTGGTAAATTAAATATATTTGTGTGCATTAATGCTATAAAGTAGTAATACAATTTGTATTATTTTACAGTATGGATTATAAATTTATTCATATTTCGTGATACAATGCATATATTCACACTATAAATAACTTATGTGTGTATGGGTATTCATACATTATGAACATTAGTCATGTAGATGTGTACAGAACCCACACTTCACTCATGTAGACACTTTTTACTCATTTAAGACAAACCTCAAAAAGAAATTACATATATAGAGTATAAATATATAAACATAAACTAAAAGATGAATTTACTTATATAATCTTTGGTTTTGTCCTTAATTTAAGAACGCTGAACATTTGCCTCCTTTATTTATAATTTATATGAAAAATTAGAACATTTTATATGTAAGTATATCTTTGTGTACCATGCTGACAAAAGTACACTGATCGTGAAGACTTAAATTGAAATTACAGGTTTGGTTCTAGACCACTGCAATAGAATATTTTTGTTCCCTAGTGCATATAAAGTTATGTTTAAAGTAAACTATATTCTGTTAAGTCCACAGTAATATTATGTCTGCAAAACCAGTATGTATAGCTTAACTGAAAAATTCTTCATTGTTAAAATATGCTAACAATCATCTGAACCTTCAGTAAGTCATAGTCTTTTAGCTTGTGGAGGGTCTTGTCTCAATGTTGGTGGCTGCTGGCTGTCAGGATGGTGGTTGTTGAACACTGAAGAGGCTGTGCCGATTTTTTAACATGACATAACAATGAAATTTACCACATTGGTGCACAATTCCTTTTACACAAGATTTCTCTGTTGCATGTATTGCTGTTTGACAACATTTTACCCACAATGGAACTTCTTTCAAAATTTAAGGCAATTCCCTTTAAGCCTGCCATGGTTTTATGAACTAAGTTTCTGTAAGATTTTAAATAATTTGTTGTTATTTCAACAATGTTCATGGCATCTTCACAAGAAGTACATTCCATCTCAATAAACCATTTTATTTGCTCATTCATAAGCAACTCCTTATCTATACAAGTTTTATGAGATTGCAGCAGTTCAATCACATCTTTAGGCCCTACTTCTAATTCTAGTTCTCTTGTTGTTTCTACCATATTTGTAGTTCCTTCTTCCACCGAAGTCTGAACACCTTAAAATCATTCATAATGACTGAAATTAACCTCCTGTTAATATTGATAATTTGACCTCCTCCCATGAATCACACATTCTTAATGGCATCTAGAATGGTGAATCCTTTCCAGAATTTTTCAATATGCCAAGATCCATAAGCAGAATCACTATCTATGGTATCTATAGCCTTATAAAATGTATTTCTTAATAATATTGAAAGTTAAAATTACTCCTTTTTCCATGGGCAGCAGAATGTTAGCAGGGATGAAAACAATATTAATCTTGCACCTCTTCATCAGAGCTCTTGGGTAACCAGGTACGTTGTATATTAACAGTAATATTTTGAAAGGAATCTTTTTTTCTCACCAGTAGTTTAAAATGTTGAGTAAACCATCCTGTAACCAGATGTGCTGTCATCCAGGACTTGTTTCATTTATAGTGGAAAGGCAAAGTAGAAATAGCCTATTTTCTTCAAGACCCCCAGAATCTTCAGAATGGTATTCTGAATTGGCTTCAAATTGTCTTCAATGAAGTCTTCAGCTGCATTAGCCCCTAACAAGAGTCAGTCTGTGATTTGAAGCTTTGAATTTAGTCTATGATGTCTCCTGTATAGCTGTGAAAATCCTTGATTATGTCTTTTGTCAATATAAGGCTTTTTTGTCTACGTTGAACATTTGTTGTTTAGTGTAGTCACCTTCATCAGTGATCTCAGGTAGTTTTCCTGGATAACTTGTCACAACTTCAACTCAGCACTTGAGACTTCACCTTGCACTTTTCTATTAATGGGGATGGGTTCCTTCCTTAAGCCTTAAGATCCAACTTCTGCTACCTTCGAACTTTTCTTCTATAACTTCCTCACCTCTCTCAACCTTCCCTGAATTGAAGACACTTAGGGCCTTGCACTGGATTAGGCTTTTTAATAAGGGAATGTTGTGACTGTTTCTTTCTCAGTATCAATAATAAGGGTGCTTCACTCTCTTATCATTCCTTGTATCACTGAAGTAACACTTTTAATTTCTTTCAACAAATTTTTCTTTAAATTCATAACTTGGCTGCTTGGTACAAGAGGCCTAGCTTTTTCAGCCTGTATCAGCTTTCAATATGCCTTCCTCACCACGCTTAATTATTTCTAGCTTTCGATTTAACCTGAGAGGTGCACTACTCTTCCTTTCACTTGAACACGTAAAGGCCACGTAGGATTATTAATTAGCCTAATTTTACTATTATTGTGTCTTATGGAATAGGCTTGAGGAGAGGGAGAGAAACAGATGAATGGCTGGTTGGTGGAACAGTAATAACATATGCAACATTTAGCACTTAAGTTATCTGACTTATGTGGGTGTAGTTTGTGCAATTTGAGACAATACCATTAGTAATATAAAAGATCACTGAACACAGAGCATCATAACAGATATAATAATAATGAAAAAGTTTGAAATATTGTGAGAATTGCCAACCTGTGACACCGAGACATGAAGTGAGCATATGCTGTTGGAAAAGTCAATGCATGCTCAATGCAGGGTTTCCACATACCTTCAATTTGTTCAAAAACTCAGCATCTGCAAAGCACAATTAAGCAAAGAATAATAAAACAAGGGATGTCTGTATTGTAAAAACAAGGGAACGTTTGTTTCAAAATTTTACTGCAAATACCTAAAAACAACTTTGGAGGTCACTGCTGTGCATTCAGCTAAAAGCCTCCAGCAGAATTGCAGCAGGTGTGCACACAGATGACAGTTCATGGGTTCTATCAGAGCTGCTTTTACAGGGACAGCATCCTCTCCATCTCAAAATGCTGTTTTAAATAATTTCACATATTTCACTTTATCTGCATCACATGCAAATATATGCTAATTTTGTTTAAAAGAAGTGTGTTTCTGACTATAAAATAGCATGCCCCGCTATAATTCCTCTATATCAAAGAAAAAACAATAAAGAAAAACAGTTGGATAATCCTGCCTCTTAAATATAACATCAATTTTATATATTAAAATTATATAAAATATAAGCCCAATTTTATTTGTTCAAAATTGAAAGCATGTAAATTCATTACACATATTTTATGTATTATCGTGAGAATATTTTCTAGTGTGATAAATTTGTTTTCTAAATTACAGGTTTATATGCTTTATAATTTTTATGAATATAACTTATTTGAGTAGTACAATATTAATGATTTTTTTAACACGTCCTCTTAAGATAACTCTTCTTATACATAAATTTTCAAGAGCATCTCTCCTTTTCTAAAAATAATTTTTAGGACAGCACTGTGCAGTAGATCTTTCTGTGGTAATCAATGTGTTCTATATCTGTATTATATAATTCAGTAGCCACTGGCAACTCTGGCTATTAAGCCCTTGAAATGTGACTACTCACACTGACAAATTTATTTTTAAATTGTATTTAATTTAAATAAAAATTATGTTTAAATAGTCACACATAACTAGTGGCTAACATATGAGAAAGTTCATTGAATATATTAAGAAAACAGTGGGCCAAAAAATATCAAGCTTTCTTTAGCTGTAATTAAAATATTAGATTCAGCTATATAGATCCCAGATATACTCTATTTTCTTCTTAAAGTGTTATTTGATTACTTCCTTTTTCAATTCTTAATTTCTTCCTGGAAAAGAAGAAATGCTATGTTGTGTTAGACCACCATATTCTTTCTTTTCCAGTTATCAGTTGTTATCTCTCATCATTTTGTTTGTATTCTTGTATAGTACTCAAATTGTCAACAGACTTGATAAAATTCCCATCTCTATCCATTTTAATGGCATTATTACAAAACTTTATTTCTAACCTTTCTCTTGTGTCTTTCTGTTTCACACTATTTGGTGAGGTTTAAATTTTTTTAATCTGGCATACGTTTCTGAATCTCTATGGCTACGCGTTTTGTTTTCCTTGCTTCACAGTAAACACAGTGTTGTTTTCCATAATCACAGTGGTGTTCAATTTTATACTTATTTGTCCATAATTTAGATGCTAAGATCTATTATGCCTTTACCTCACCCAGAAGATTTCATATATGGATGAAATTTTAACCTACTCGGAGTTTTCCCTGAGTGATATTTGAGCCTATTCTCATATGGATGCGAAAGTGAATTAATAGTCCTCTCAGTCTAGTTTTGGCAAGCCAAGCATTTACCTATTGTTTCTATACTCTGTTGAGAAGGCTCTATCTCTTTCTAGGGTCTGAATGTCTTATACCTTGGAGTACACACACAAAAATAATAATCCTAAGTTTGGATAGCTATAGGGGCTTTTTTTCTGCCCCTCCTACAGACACTCCTTTCTCTCTACTCTGTTTACCAGAACACAACTCACAAGGAGAAGTCATACTCTACCTGTCTGCTCCTCTGATTTCTGGAAATTTCTCTCTCTAAATGGGTATGGGTAGATGCAAAAATATTTGGTTGAAAATCAGAGTTAGAAAGTCAGTGCTTTGGATGACTATAAATATCTTATACCTCAAAGTTAGAGAAGAGTCAGAGAATATATATAAAGCATTCGTCTTCTTTTTTATGCATAAAGTAAGACCTACATCTCTAACATTCCTGTTCCATCAAAATTTTTTCTAAGAGTATGCTAATAGATGGTTTGCATGTCATGTCTGTGATAGAAAGCTAGTCTTCTATATTTTGCTCTGATAGCAGTTTTGGTTGGGATTCTACAAACTGCATTTTTCAGATTCTTTTACCAGATGACTTCCTGTTAGAATATGAAAATAAAGGTATCAGCAGCACAAACACAAGCCCTTTCCTAGGAGATATGAATATTCAATTTGTGGAACTTCTCTGAACTTCAAGGTTCCTGTAACTCCAGTACTTCTCTTATTCTCCCACCCATAAGAGTAATAGGTTTTCTTGAAGTTATTACATTTGGTTACCTCAGGATTTAATATCTCTAATATTTGTGTAAACACTTCCCTATTTTACATTTCCTCTTAAAATTATCTAGGAATAGTTAGACACTGACTAGTATATTTATCTCTCACTTTTCAGTAACCGTGTTTGTTTTCTTCGTGTGTATGTGTATGTATATGTGTGTGTGTGTGTGTGTATGACTTTATAGGTAAATTAAAACATTGGGAAAAGCTGCGTGGAGGGACTTGCTAGGCAAGAGGCCACTATAATCAAGAATTATAAAATATTTCTTTTAAAACTTTGTCTAAAACTTAACACTGAGAATTTAAAACCTCATTAAATATATTATAAAATTATCTACGTTCTTCATGCTACAAGTGATTTTCTATTTTTTGCAACTGTCAGTTACATTTAAATTTTCACCCACTATTATCTTTTTATTCATGCTTCCTTTCATGTGGTTTTCCTCTATAATATACTATGATTTATTTTCTCTTTGCCATGTACTTACAAAGCTGCCTCCCCTTCCAAGCTTTCCACAACTGAGATCACACCAATTGATTTAATGTGAGGCTGCTTTCCTGTGAGCATAGTAACTGCAGTCTTTATTTTATATTGTTTGAAAATTATCCTCTTTATCTTAAATGAAATTATTAAATGGCATCATTAGTCAAAATTAATTTTACCAGATATTATGCCTACATATGTAAGTGGGAAGATAATTCTGCCATGATTCAGACTTTCCTCTATTCTCTCATTATTTAAACTCCCTAAAGAGAAAGAGACAAATAGGATTCCAATGGGAAAATTCCCATGTAATCAACTCCAACAAACACTGTTCCACAAAGGCCAAGATTGAAACAGTGTACCTGTGAAACTCATGAGGCTTAGCATATTATGAATTCACATATAATTTGTCAATTCTAAAGCACTTTAAAATTTTAGAGTTCAATCCTATGCCTGTGTTTATGTCTTCATGTTTTGGACATTGTTTGGTAACATATATCACTGTTTTCCTTTTCAGCTGTCATTAATTTGATCCATTTCACTATTAATTTAATATTCCAGTGCCTATAACAGTGCCTGACACATAATAAATATTAAATACTATTTTTGGATCAACAAATGCATAAAACATTTAATTGGGCCAGAAAATCAACCTGAGGGTTCAAGGATATGAAAATAAACATTCCCTGTTGTGTTTATATTACTCTATATTAAGTGGGGATCATTAAGTGGGGGTAAAAATTGTATTAATAAATCTTGATTTGTGGAGCAAGTAATTGTTTCATTCTCACGTATTTTTTTTTTCTTTTAATATAGCAGAAAGGTTGGAATATTTTCAAGTACTATGATTAGTTCAGTTTACTGAGAGTCAAATAATAAATATACATAGGAAGTAAAAATTAAAAAAAAAAAACTTCCTCACATGCTGGGCTTTGCTGCTATTATACTTTACTACCTGATTTATTCCTCACAACCATTTTGTGAAAAATATCAAGATTATTTTTTATTATTTTGCATATTAAAAAGCAATCTTACCTTAAAGTGCTTCAGGAAACAAAAATAGGGCTTACTTTCAAAAGCCCTGATGCCATTCAGTAAAGCGCTGGAATAACACCAAATTAGTTGTAGATTATTATCGTGTTTGCAAATATTTTCAACCAGTTGGGCTTATGTTTTATGTTTCAGTCTTATTTTTGAGGTATTATGAGTAATACATCTTACAATATTATTTACAATATTATTTTATTCAGGGTGCACATGTGCAGGTTTGTGACTTAAATGTATTGCATAAGGGTGAGGTTTTGGGCTTTTAGTATATTCATCATCCAATACTGAACATTACCCAGTAGGTAATTTTTTAACCATAGATTCCCTCCAACCCTATCCACTTTGGGCATCACTAGTGTCTATTATTTCCATCTTTATGTCCATATGTTCCCATTGTTTAGCTCCCACTTGTAAGTGAGAAGATGTGGTACTGATTTTTCTGTTTGTAAATTCTTTCATTTAGGATAATGGCCTCCAGCTCTATCCATGTTGCAGCAAAGGAAATGACTTCATTCCTTTTATGACTGAGTGGTATTCATGGTTTAGATATATAACATTTTCTTTATCCAATCAACCATTGATGGACACATAGCTTGATCCATGACTTTGCTCTGGTGAACAGCACTGCAGTAAACAGACAAGTGCAGGTGTCTTTTTAAGATAATGATTTCTTTTCCTTTGTGTAGATGCATGAAGTAATATCGCTGGGTCGAATGATGGTTGTAGTTTTAGTTATCTGATACATCTTCATACTGTTTTCCATAGAAGTTATATTAATTTACATTCCCTCAACTGTTTATAAGTGTTCCCTTCTCTCCACATCCTTGTCAAAATCTGTTGTTTATGGACATTTTAATAATATGCATCTGACTGGCTTAAGATTTCTCAATTTGATTTAATTTGCATTTCTCTGATGATTAGTGATGTTGAGCATTTTTCATATGTTTGTTAGCTACTTGTATGTCTTCTTTTGAGACACGTCTTTTCATTTCCTTTGCCCACTTTTTAATGGAATTGTTTGGCATAATTTGCAAATACTTTCTCCTATTCTGTAGGTGGTCTGTATACTTTGTTGATTATTTATTTTGTTATGTAGAAGCTTTTCAGTTTAATTCCCAGTTATCTATTTTTGTTTTATGTTTCATTTGCTTTTAGGGTAGTATTCATAAAGTCTTTGCTTAGGCCAAGGACTTCTATAGTTTCAGGCCTTACATTCAGATCTTTAATACATCTTGAGTTAATTTGTGTATACTGTTGGTGATAGGAGTCCAATTTCATTGTTATGAATAGACTAGCAAATTTTTCCATCACCATTTTTTAAACAGGGAGTCCTTTCCCTATTGTTTATTTGTGTTGACTTTGTCAAAGATCAGTTGACTGTAGGTATGTGGCTTTAGTTTTGGGTTCTCTATACTTTTCCACTGATCTATGTGTTTATTTTAATATTAGTACTTGATCTTTTGGTTAGTATACCCTTGTAGTATGTGTTGAGGTCAGGTAATGTGATGTCTCTGGCATTGTTCTTTTGGTTTAGGGTTGATTTTGCTATTTAGGCTTTTGTTTAGTTTCATAGGAACTTTACAATTGCTTTCTCTAATTTGGTGAAGAATGACATTGCTACTTGATAGGAATTGCATTCAATCTGTAGACTACTTTGGGCACTGTGGTACTTTTCACAATGTCAATTCTTCCAATCCCTGAACATGGGATGTCTTTTTACTTGTGTCATCTACAATTTTTTTCATCAGTGTCTTTTAGTTCTTCTTGTAGAGATCTTCCGTTTAATTATTTAAGTGTATTCCTAGGTATTTTTTGTGTGTGCATGTGGCTGTTTTAAATATGATTGAGTTTTTTATATGGTTCTCAGCTTGAATGTCATTAGTGTATGGAAATGCTACCAACTTTTGTACATTGATTTTGAATCTTGAAACTTTACTGCCTTTATGTATCAACTCTAATAGCATTTTGGAGTTGTTAGGGGGTTCTAGGTATAAAACCATGTCATCAGTGAATAGAGATAATTTGACTTCCGCTTCTCTAATTTGGTTGCCTTTTATTTTCCTTGCCTGATTTCTCTAGCTAGGACTTCAACTACTATGTTGAATAGTATTTTTAAGAGAGAACATCCTTTTCTTGGTCCAGTTCTTAGAAGGAATGCTTGCAACTTTTCCCCATTGAGCAGAATGTTACCTGTGGGTTTGTCATATATGGCTCTTACTATTTTGAGGTATTTTCCTTCAATTGCTAGTTTGTTGAAGGTTTTTCTCTTGAAGAAATGTTGGATTTTATCAAATACTTTTTCTGCATCTATTAAGACAGTCATACGATTTGTGTTTTTAATTTGGTGATGTGGTGGATCACATTCATTAATTTGTGAATATTGAATTGTCCTTGTGTCCCTAGAATAAAACCCACTTGACTATGATGAATCATTTTTTTGATGTCAGATGCAGTTTGCTTGTATTTTGTTAAGGATTTTTTATATCCATGTTTGTCGGAGATAATGGTCTGTAATTATTTTTGATGGTGTGTCATTGCATGATTTTAGAATTACAGTGATACTTGTTTCAGAGAATGAGTTAGGGAGGAATCCCTTCCTAAATTTTTGGAATAGTTGCAGTAAGATTGGTAGCAGCTCTTGTTTGTGCATCTGGTAAAATTAGCTCTGAATCTGTTGGTGCTGGGCTTATTTTTATAATTTTTTTATTGATTCAATTTTATTACTCATTATTGGTCTGTTCAGGATTTGTTTTTCTGCTTGATTCAATTTTCGGAAGTTGTATGTTTCCAGGAATTACCTACATCCTTTAAGTTTTCTAGTTTGTGCACATAGAGATGATGTTCACAGTAATCTTTGATGATCTTTTCTATTTCTGTAGCATGTATCAGATGTGATATCATCTTTATTGTTTATGATTGTGCTTATTTGAGTCTACTCTCTTTTTATGGTTAAACTATCTAGCAGTCTATTGATTTGTTTATCCTTTCAAAGAACCAACTTTTCATTTTGTTGATCCTTTGTGTCATTTTTAAGTCTCAAAATCATTTAATTCTGTTCTGATATCCGTTATTTCTTTTCTTCTGTGAGCTTTGATTTTGTTTCTTCTTGCTTTTCTAGTTTCTGGAGAAACTTGCTTTTCCAGTTCCTTGAGATGTGACAATAGGGTGTTATTTTTTTTTTTTAATTTATTTATTATTATTATACTTTAAGTTGTAGGGACAATAGGGTGTTAAAATTGAGATTTTTCTCTTTTTGATGTAGGGACTTAACACAGTTAGCTTTAGTGTTATCACAGGTTTTGCTGTATCACAGAGGTTTTGGTAAGTTATGCTTCTATTTTTCTTTGTTTCAAAACTTTTGAATTTCTTCCTTAATTTATTGTTTACCTGAAATTCAGGAGCAAATTGTTTAGTTTATGTGTACTTATGTGGTTTTGAGAGTTCCTCTTGGTAATAATTTTTAATTTTATTCTGCTGTAATCTGAGGAAATACTTGATGTGATTTTGATTTTTTGAATTTATTGAGATGCTTTATTACCAAGCATATGGTCAAATGTTCCATGTGCAGATAAGAAAAACGTATTCCCTCTGGTTGTTGAGTGGAATGTTCTGTAAATGTCTATTAGGACCACATAGTTTAGAGTATAGTTTAAGTCAGAGTTTATTTGTTTACTTCCTACTTTGATTAGCTGTCTAGTGTTGTCAGTGAGGTGTTGAAGTTCCCAATTAATATTGTATTGCTATTAATCTCTTTTATTAGGTTAAGTAGAAATTGTTTTATAAACCTGGGTGCTCTGGTATTGGATGCATATATATATGCATGCATATTTTATATATATATATATAAAATATTCTTGTTGTACTGAAACCTTTATCATTATATAATGCCATTCTTTGTTAGTGTTTTTAACTGTTGTTTCTTTAAAGTCTGTTTAATATAAGAATGGCTAGTCATTCAGACGTTTGTTTTCCATTTGTTTGCTGTATCTTTTACAGCCCCTTTACTTTGAGTATATATGTGTCTAGCCATTAGACTCCCTATAGGTTCTCTTATAGGCAGCAGGCAGTTGGAGATAAATACTACAAATAGAAAAAAAGCTTATAGACTAGTGATATAAATAAATCAAATATTTTTGTGCAGCTGTACAATGTGCTCGTGTTTTAAGCTGACATTACAAAAGAGTCCAAAAATTGTAAAAAGTTTATAAAGTAAAAATGTTGCGGTTAGCTAAGATGAATTTATTACAGAAGAAAGAAAAAAAAATAGTGTAGCCTAAATACAGTGTTTATAAAACCAATAATGTTCCTTCACATTCACTCAGCACTCATTCAGTGGCCTACCCAGAGCAACTTCCCATCTTGCAAGCTCCATTTATGTTAGGTCCCCTATACAGGTATAGCAGTTTTTAATTTTCTATACTGCATTTTTACTGTATGTCTTTTTGTTTAGGTATGTTTAGATACACAAACACTTACCTACAGTTTTCAGTAGAGTAACATACAGACTATACCATCTCAGTTTGTATGAGTACACTCTATAATGTTTGCACAGTGATGAAATCACTGAAGGATGTGCTTTTTAGAACATATCCCGCTTGTTAAGTGACAGATGACTCTAATTAAATCTAATGTCATCAGTGTGCCTGATAAGGTCCAACATGATCTTACCTGTACCTCTCCAGTTCACATAATATTGAACTTCCTCTTCAAAACCACTGACCACCTTTCTGCTCTCATATAAGTGATATTTCACATGCTCTTCCTCTTTCCAGAATTCCCTTTTTTAATGGGCTCTCCATGGCCATCCCTTTTTAGTTACTCTGGTCTCAGATTGAATATAGGTCTTTATTAGATCCTTAATCAAGCAAAAAAAGTAATACCTTCCATCTTTCGTCTCATCATACCAATCTGTTTTATGTCCACCCTGGTATTTATCACTAACCTGTATATCCTTTCTACATGTTTATTTTAGCTCCCTTATTATATGCCCCTACACCAGAAAGTAAACACCATGAAAAGAGAGTCTATTTTGTTCACTACCATACTGTATTCTGCCTTTTATGTACCTCAAACAGTTCCTATAACTGCATCTACTGTTGTTGCTCTCCACAAAGCTACAGAATTACCTTTGGAAAAGCCTTGTTTAAAATGCAATTTACATGGAATTAAATTTAAAGTCCTTCCAAAAAGTGTTCTACAGAGTCTGATGATGTTATCTTTCTTTGACTAACACACTGCTGGCACTCCATTGCAGCCACCTTGCTGATTCCAACTTGGTGAGGCTGCTGGCCTCTGCTATTCTCCAGCACACCAGTAAATTCCGTACCACTCCCTCTTAATGGAAAGCACTTGCAATGATTACTCCCTTGTTTCTTTTGAGTGCTCCCTCCAATGTAACATTGATACATAACTTGTAATGAGTCTATTCAAACGACAATAGTACCACCATCACCAAAAGTCCTTCATTCACCATGCTCTTACCGCTTTAGTTTGCTTTATAGTACTTCTCAGCACATCAAATATATTTATGTGTTTGTTTTTTCTCTCTCCACACTAGAATTTAAGTCTCATAAAGGCAGTGAATTTGTATGTTTTCTTCACTTTTGTATTCCCAAGGGCTTAATAATGCTTGGTACAAGATAGGTGCTCAAGAATGTTGATTGAATGATTGCCCTATGCAGGTGATTGAATGAATGAAAATTGAGAGTTCGATGAAGATTTCTTGAGTAAATAAGTAAATCAAACAATCCCAAAGGGGGGAGGCATATTTAATTGCATGTGTAAGAAAATTTATATTTTCTTAATATGATATTATAAATAATATGTGGTAACTGGAAGAACATATAAAAACCATGGAAATGGTAAAGGTTATTTGAGCTTGAGTACATGAAAAGTATAATGTATTTCTTAAGTGAATCCTATTAAAGAGTAAAGTTCAATTAGTCACATTTCAGATAATTTCACTTGCTTAGAAACCATCTCTAGATCTAGTAGCACTCATTTGGGAAATAATAGCTTTATGGGTGAACGAAATTATGGTAAACTGACAAAACTAGCAAAAAATATAAATGAGATAACTTGTTTTATTGTCTTGCAGATAATATGTTTAGCAAATTACATATCCAATTATCTTTCAAAACAGGTTGTGTCAAGGCATTCATTATCCACTGAAGGTTGAAATAATGTCCTTTCCATTTCATGCTAGGTGGATGACTAACTGGTTGATATTCCTTGGGTCTAGGTCTCTGAGATTGGCAATTTTTATTCCAGAAGTCAGTGTTTGGAGACATTCCTGTTGCATGATTTATTTTTTTAGAGTCATTTTAGACACAGAGACAGAATGCTGTTCTGTATGAAGCAGCATTTTCCACTAATATTCTTCAAAATTTATCTCTATGCCAGCATGGACATAAATAACAGAGGCTTTTGCATAGTTTAGTGATACATGGAGGTGATGTGTTCATGGTGTGCTCACAAGTAAAATGAAAAATTGCTTGGTTGCTCTCAGCCAAGTGCTAGGGAAGATAGCAATGTACGTACTCAGCTCTCTTCAATGCATCTAGTAAGAATAATGTTCTGATGTTTGACTACGTCAAAATTTCTCAGTCTACTTTCCATTTAACACATTCAGCAGACATGGCTATAGCATCACTGATGAGTTCTTTTTAAAGAAGGCAAAAGGAAGTATGCAATATGACAATGAAATTGTATGTTCACTTGATTGTTTTTAAGTTAAAACAGTATTTAACCTTATCAAGAGAGATTCACAAGCAGCTACAAAAATAAAACCACAATGTTAAGAATAATGAAAAATCCAGGCTGATGTTTTGTGAATAGACATGCATCATTCTTATATAAAATATATTGATATGCCATATCCAGAAGAATAACTTACAAGTTGATTATGGAATTGTAAAAAATCTCTACTAATACATCATGCCAATAGGTCAAATAAGCAAAAGGATATGCAATAATTTATAAAGGTATCTATGTAACAAACCTGCACGTTATGCACATGTACCCTACAACTTAAAGTATAATAATAATAAATAAATTTAAAAAATAAATAAATAAAAAAATAAAATAAAAAAAAATAAAGGTATCTAAAAGTCAAGAAATTTTAAAATCCATTTCAATTATTTTAGAGCAGAAGTACAAATCCTTAATATAAGACAAAAAGGTACAGGTCAAACTTATAGCGAACATAAAGTCATACTTAACACAATATCACATTGAAATGTGAATGATTAGAGGCATTTCCTATACAATTAGAAGTTTTAAAAATTGTTTCACTATCATATCAACTAACATGCAGTCTTTGTAATAAAATTAAACGAGCAGGAAAAAAAAAGAAACCCATAGACTATATTCCTATTCTCTTCTTTGAGAATATAAACCAACTAGGTTTAATATAGTGTTCTACTGGTAATCCAGGTCTAAAAAAAATACAACAACAACAAAAAACTGGCATTCTCCCTGATATTTTAAACTGTACCCACAACCCAAACTATTTTAGGAGGTTGGACGTGGGTCACTTGTTCTTCTCAATTCTCTGGGTCTGGATCTTTTCTCTAGTGTCAGGAGGACCCTTTCTGCTTGCTTCACTGTTCTCAAGGAATTCTGCCTCCTCACCCTTGGGGTAACAGGCCCCTCAATGGAAAAAGCCCTTATCACAAAGTGAGAAACTTGTTTAAATGAACATGATTTCTGCTTGAGGTCCTGACACAACTTTGCTGTTGTGCGAAGGAACATAAAGCCCGCTTCCAGCATAAATGGAGGAAAACACAAGGGGTGGAAAGGCTAGGCAAAAACGCATGTTAGTGTCTGAAATTTATTATATCACATTTTATACATGTTATAAATAATACATTAGTATTTGAATTTTTAAAACTTAAATTTAACATAAAATGAATGTGACTATGAATATTCTGTAGTTTCTTTTAGGTAGATAGTTATAAGTTGATTTCATAGACCGTTTTTCTAATTCATGAGCCACTTGAAATATCAAACTGTAGCAATGAAATACAATAGAAAAAGGAAGTAACTTCTTTCTTGTTTGTTTGTTTTTGTTTTTCTTTAAATCTCCTATTGAACAGAAAAAGTTGCTTTGATAAATGAGCTATACTTCAGAGATTTTCAACTTAAAGAATACATTTCAACATATTAAAACCTCACTGCAACAGAAATTTATTTTGATTTAGGCAGTAGCCCTAAGCAATCTATAATGCAAAGTTCATAGGCAAAAAAATAAAAATCCTTTCTCATCAGATGAAGAATTTTGGTAAATTCAAAGAAAGTGCATTTGAATTATTCATAAGGAAAGACAATTTTTTTTTTCTAAATCAACCTTTAATTGAAAACCTTGGTTTACCGGGAAGTTAAACTATGTTGTTATTGCCAGCATTTCAATTGGATCCACTTACTGGTGTACTGAGACACTGATCCTATTGGTCCTCGGGAGGTTTGGTTGGCAAGTTTGCACTCAGTCTCTGAGCATCTCCCAAATTTTACCTCAGAGAGGCAATTGTTGTTGTTTTCTTTACTATTATTTCTTTTGTATTATATTGTTTACTTAACTCTTCCCAACTAGTAAATATACTAGATAGAGGCAGAGATTTTTGTTCCTTACTAAGCTCTAAATTTCTAAAACAGTGCCTGATGTAGGCACTCAGTAAATATTTGTTGAACAATAAATGAATGGATGAGAATTTGGAGAAACTCTCACCCAGCTTCTATATAGAACTAGTTCTTATTTCTAAGATTACATCAAACTTCCAGTAAAAAAAAAAAAAAAATTGCATCATCACATATACTCGATGATTCCATTTGTCTTTCTTTGGCCCTGTACTATTGCTCTATCTTTTTGAAAAGACACATCAATGTCTGTCCCTTATATAGGTATGTGGGTGAAAACTAGCCAAGTTTTCTCATAAGTAATTTTGAGGGTTACAAAAGAAGAGGCATTACAGTAAACTGGTGATAAATGTGGACTCTAGCAGTAGACTTTCTAGGTACAGATGCTGAATAGATTAATTACTAGCACTGTGAACCTGAGCATTTACTTAAAATTTATGTACTTTAGTTTACTCGTCTGCAAAATAGAATAAAAATATAACTACCTCATTGAATTGTTGTAATAATTAAATTAACCTGTTAAGGATTTAGAATATTCTACTCCCGCCGGGCACGGTGGCTCACGCCTGTAATCCCAGCACCTTGGGAGGCCGAGGCGGGCGGATCACTAGGTCAGGAAATTGAGACCATCCTGGCTAACACAGCGAAACCCCGTCTCTACTAAAAATACAAAAAATTAGCCGGGCGTGGTGGCAGGCGCCTGTATTCCCAGCTACTCGGGAGGCTGAGGCAGAGAATAGCGTGAACCCAGGAGGCGGAGCTTGCAGTGAGCCAAGATTGCACCACTGCACTCGGAAAAAAAAAAAAAGAATATTCTACTCCCTACCCCCATGAGATCAATTCCTTAGCTCCCACAGATGACTGAGAACATAAATGTTTGTCTTTCTAAACTTCACTAATTTCACTTAATGACCTCCAGTTCTAGCCATGTTGCTGCAAATGAAAGGATATTCATCTAATATTGAATAGCATAGTGGGGTGACTATAGTTAACGACAATGCATTTTACATATTAAAATAGCTTGAAGAGCGGAGTTAACATGTTCCCAGCCCATAGAAGTGATACATAAGGTGATGGACATCCTAAGTACCTTCACTCAATCATTAACACTTCCTAAACATATGACAAAATATTTTATGTACCCCAAATATATATAAATATTATGGATCAATAAGCCAAAAATCACTCTTATGAGAACAAATTCATTATTGCAAGAACCCAGTCTATCTTGAGACTTTTAATGACCTAGTAATCTCATAAAGGCCCTATCTCTTAACACTAATATAATGGCAATTAATTTCCCCATTAGTTTTGGTGGGGAAAACTACATTCAGACCATAGCAGACTGTTAGATATTTATTAAGGACTCTAAAAATAGTAAGAGCTTGTATTTCTAAAATTCACATTTGCATCAAATTCAGTATCTTTACATCTTCTTAGAAAGGTATGTTTAGTACAGTATGAAATTAGACTTTTTTGTAAAAATTATGGTCCTTTATTAATATTTTTATCTTTGTTTTGCAGAAGTTACAATTTTTCTTGAAAAATATATAAAATTTGATGCATAAATTTTTTTATGTGAAGTTGTATAGAAAGGCAAATTTTAAAAGAATATCACACATTATACACACACGCACACACACCCTTCTGACACACACAAAGAATGGAAAAAGCTATAGGGAAAGAAATAGTTGTTAAGATGCCTAATCCTAGGAAATGTTATCCATATTTTTTCTAATTGAGTGTTTTTTTTTATGATAAAAAATTGTGATTAAAAATTCTTTGTGTGTAAAAATCAAAAGCCTAATCTTTAAAAACAGTTTAATCATACTGTGCTTCTTACACCAAAGGACCTGGATTGTATTTTTCATGGCTAATTAAATATATTTAATCGTTTATTTTTCTTTCTTAAATTGGCCATTTCAACTTAACCAAATGGCCACTGAGTAGATATCAAAAGCAATAGATATTTTGGAGGTGTTTAAAATTTGGAAAAAAAAAAAAAAAAAAAAAGAAAAAAAAGTACAAATGAATACAATGTATTACCATTAACCACTGAAAATAGGACAAATTATTTCTAGTTAGCAGTTGTAAATGACACAAGGCAGCACGATGATCACCTGTTTTCAAAGGGTCAGACCCTTTCTTTGTAGCTCTGCATCCCCAGATACATATGTGCTGTATTGAAGCATAAGTTAGCATATCAATCTACAGTGTCATTTGCCAAGAGATATCTCCTTGTTCAGGGTACTGGCACTGGTTGGACAGAGTGATGTACAAGCTGATTTTCTTTTGGCAAGTCTCAGTTATCTCTCTCCCAATGCTGTGATGCATGTGTAATTTTTATTGTGGTTTAGTTGATTGCCTTGAAATTGTTTTTCATCTCATGTAAATTTGCAAATGTCTATGTGTGATTGGTGTTCACAGTTGAAAGAATATAAATTGTTCCTATTTTACACAGGTGATATAAGAGCATATTTTTCTAAGTTCTTTCGGAAAAAAGGCAATCAAGGGCTGAAAATCAAATAATAGTAATTTATCTGTTGTAGGAGTGGCTGTTACTGTGGTCTAAAATACGCATTCCATTTTTTGTTCTTTTGCCACAACAAAACCAATATTCATTAGGTCAAATGATATTTAACATATTCACTATTCTTATCACATTTTACAATTTTCTTTAGCAGGTAGGTGTTATTTTGTCAAACCTAAACATATAAATTTAACAGACACTCACATAATCATTCTAATTCAGAGAAGGTAAGGCTGACTTTGTAAGAAGCTAAAATTACAGATCATTTTAAAGAAATATTTTCAGTCCAGAGAAAAATATTTAACATACTGCATTATCTTGGAATGTAGACAAGATTGTAGAAGCTTCTAGTTTACCTAACTAACCTATAGCATTTCACATTCATGAAGAATTTTACTAAGGCAGGAATAGATTTAACTCAATTTTCCCAGGCCATTCTTCTCAATGCAAATGTTTCAGAATTAGCATAGAAACATTCATGTTCCACTTTTGCAGTCCCTCATTCGCATCCTACAGAGTACATAGGAAAGTTTCTAGAACTTTTGTGTTAGTAATAACCTGTACCTATATGTTATCATGCACGTGTTACCCTGATTAATAGTCATTTCCAGTGTTTACTTGTTGGGTTAAGATGTGATACATGCAGATTATGTAATATTTTTAGAAAATATACATTATATTCAAATATGTTTTGGAACACTTTGGATTAAAAGAGGGAAACAGATTTGAAAGCTTTAACAAACACACTAGTGCTTTAATGCATATACATAAACAATTTATACTGAGCCTATACATATTTTGAATTTTAGGTAATCAGCATGCCCATATTCTTATCAACATGAATTTATTACAAATATAAAATGAGGGACATCTGAAGGTATACATGTTTAGATAGCAAATGGTTATAAAGGCCGGAGACAATTTATTGATCAGACACAGTAGGTATGGCACTTAGGCATCGTGAAAATTTTATAGGTCTATGATATTTTTAAATTTTAATCTATTTTAGAAACCAAAGAAAAAATAAGTATAACAATGAATAATGATTAATGTAAAATAGTGAACACAGCCTGGATAATATTACATATATTTCACATATAAATATGTATATAAATATAATATATAAATATTTTATAGGAAATATACATATTTATATATGAAAATACTTTATATAACATATAAACATATCAATATAAACATATATTTACATAAAATATAAATATATTTATATGTTTTATGTTTTATACACAGAGATAGAGCACAAGGGTCCCAAAAAAGTTATTATGCTGCCCTGATAAACACATGCAGACCTTATGATAAAGGCCGCTCTTGTAGGTTCATTCCCATTCTTGTGCTTGTATATTATGGTTCCATCACTCATGTACACTGCATACAAATGATCATACTAAACTTATTTCTCATTTTTCTCTATATTATTAATAGTACTTTAAAGGAAGTTCTTGAAAACACTAAGGAATATCATCTGTGGCCCTTGTAATCAACCACAGAATGATCCACCTGCTGTCTCTGGCCAGAGGAGCCTGAACAGAGGAAGCACAGACTTTTGTTTCTTTCTACATTGGTCTGCAACATGTTTTGACTTCGTTCTTTTGCTCTTGTATTTGTCCGTTTGTTTTCCTGTTTTGTTTTATTCAATGGTAAATATTCACTTTCCTCTGAAGAGGCTTGCAAAATGATCACATATGCTTTTCTGCACTAGGATTGTTCAGGTATGATGATGCTACTCGACACTTAGGGAGTCATTTCAATTTTAGAACTCTTTATAAACATTAATAACAACTAACCAACTGTGATCCAAGAAGGTGCATAACCAGGGATAAGTTGGTACTCCATCATTTCTAGTATATGCTCCTGTCATTGTAAACCTTCTTTAACATAAAAGAAAAGAACCAATCACTGACACATAATTAATAAATTTTATTTGTGCTGATTTTGCTTTATTTTATTCTCTTCTGTGCTTTAATGGGGCAATATTTTATACTAACATTAAACTGCTCCTGCAAGAAAGCACTCAGTAGCATTGATCTTGAGAACCTTATTAATATGTTCCATAGAGTAACACATGTGCTGTGGCTGCTCTTATTTCTTTTATAGAGTACAGGAGCATATGACATATAAGCATGAATTAACCACCTGAAAACCTCATGAACTAATCTTTCCAAAATAATTAACAGCATACTGGTGTGATTTACAGTGGGCAAGCTGATAGTGAATAAGGAATAGTTTAATCATATAGATATTTATATAGACTGGTACATTAACACTCCAATTTATAATACATATATTATTGCAAATTACTATCATTATAAATATGTAATAATTATACTTTAAAGAATTTTCACATTACCTTTTTGCCTCTTTCATTTTTTATTTTATTTTTGTTATTTTAGCTTAAGTTATTGGGTACATGTGCAAAACATGCAGGTTTGTTACATATGTATACATGCGCCATGTTGCTGCACCCATTAACTCGTCATTTACATTAGGTACATCTCCTAATGCTATCCCTACCCATTCCTCCCACCCCATGACAGGCCCCGGTGTGTGATATTCCCCTTCCTGTGTCCAGATGTTCTCATTGTTCAATTCCCACCTATGAGTGAGAACATGTGGTGTTTTTTTTTTTTTTGGTTCTTGTGATACTTTGTTAGGAATGACGGTTTCCAGTTTCATCCATGTGCCTACAAAGGACATGAACTCATCCTTTTTTATGGCTGCATAGTATTCCATGGTGTATATGTGCCACATTTTCTTAATCCAGTCTATCACTGATGGACATTTGGGTTGGTTCCAAGTCTTTGCTATTGTGAATAGTGCCGTAATAAACATACATGTGCATGTGTTTTTACAGGAGCATGATTTATAATCCTTTGGGTATATACCCAGTAATGAGATGGCTGAGTCAAATGAGATTTCTAGTGCTAGATAATCGAGTAGTCGCCAAACTGTCTTCCACAATGCTTGAACCAGTTTACAGTCCCACCAACAGTATAAAAGTGTTCCTATTTCTCCACATCCTCTCCAGCACCTGTTGTTTCCTGACTTTTTAATGACAGCTATTCTGACTGGTGTGAGATGGTATCTCATTGTGGTTTTGATTTACATTTCTCTGATGGCCAGTGATGATGAGCATTTTTTCATGTGTCTGTTGGCTGTATGCATGTCTTCTTTTGAGAAGTGTCTGTTCATATCCTTTGCCCACTTTTTGATGGAGTTGTTGTTATGTTGTTTTTTCTTGTAAATCTGAGTTCTTTGTAGGTTCTGGATATTAGCCCTTTCTCAGATAAGTAGATTGCAAAAATTTTCTCCTATTGTGTAGGTTGCCTGTTCACTCTGATGGTAGTTTCTTTTGCTGTGCAGAAGCTCTTCAGTTTAATTAGATCCCATTTGTCAATTTTGGCTTTTGTTGCCATTGCTTTTGCTGTTTTAGACATGAAGTCCTTGCCCATGACTATGTCCTCAATGGTGTTGCCCAGGTTTTCTTCTAGGGTTTTTATGTTCTTAGGTCTAACATTTAAGTCTCTAATCCATCTTGAATTAATTTTTGTATAAGGTGTAAGGAAGGGATCCAGTTTCAGCTTTCTACATATGGCTAACCAGTTTTCCCAGCACTATTTATTAATGCGGAATCCTTTCCCCATTTCTTGTTTTTGTCAGGTTTGTCAAAGATCAGATGGTTGTAGATGTGTGGTGTTCTTTCTGAGGCTTCCATTCTGTTCCATTGGTCTATATCTCTGTTTTGGTACCAGTACCATGCTGTTTGGTTACTGTAGCCTTGTAATATAGTTTGAAGTCAGGTGGCATGATGCTTCCAGCTTTGTTCTTTTGGCTTAGGATTGACTTGGCAATACAGGCTCTTTTTTGGTTCCGTATGAAATTTAAAGTAGTTTTTTTTTGTTTGTTTGTTTGTTTCCAATTCTGTGAAGAAACTCATTGGAAGCTTGATGGGGATGGCATTGAATATATAAATTACCTTGGGCAGTATGGCCATTTTCACGATATTGGTTCTTCCTATCCATGAGCATGCAATATTCTTCCATTTGTTTGTGTCCACTTATTTCATTGAGCAATGGTTTGTAGTTCTCCTTGAAGAGATCCTTCACATCCCTTGTAAGTTGTATTCCTAGGTATTTTATTCTCTTTGAAGCAATTGTGAAAGGGAGTTCACTCATAATTTGGCTCTCTGTTTGTCTGTTATTGGTGTATAAGAATGCTAATGACTTTTGCACATTGATTTTGTATCCTGAAACTTTGCTGAAGTTGCTTATCAGCTTCAGGAGATTTTGGGGTGAGATGATGGGGTTTTCTAAATATACAATCATGTCATCTGCAAACAGGGACAATTTGATTTCCTCTTTTCCTAATTGAATACTATTTATTTATTTCTCCTGCCTGATTTCCTGGCCAGAACTTCCAACACTACGTTGAATATGAGTGGTTTAACACCCCACTGTCAACATTAGACAGATTAACGAGACAGAAAGTTGAAAAGAATATCTAGGAATTGAACTCAACTCTGCACCAAGCAGACCTAATAGACATCTACAGAACTCTCCACCCCAAATCAACAGACTATGCATTCTTCTCAGTACCACATCACACTTATTCCAAAATTGACCACATAGTTGGAAGTAAAGCACTCCTCAGCAAATGTACAAGAACAGAAATTATAACAAACTGTCTCTCAGACGACAGTGCAATCAAACTAGAACTCAGGATTAAGAAACTCAATCAAAACCGCTCCACTACATGGAAACTGAACAACCTGTTCCTGAGTGACTACTGGGTACATAAAGAAATGAAGGCTGAAATAAAGATGTTCTTTGAAACCAAAGGGAACAAAGACACAACATACCAGAATCTCTGGGACACACTTCAAGCAGTGTGTAGAGGGAAATTTATAGCACTAAATGCCCACAAGGGAAAACAGGAAAGGTCTAAAATTGACACCCTAACATCACAATTAAAAGAACTAGGGAAGCAAGAGCAAACACATTCAAAAGCTAGCAGAAGGCAAGAAATAACTAAGAGCAGAACTGAAGGAGATAGAGACACAAATAACCCATCAAAAAATCAATCCAGGAGCTGGTTTTGTGAAAGATCGACAAAATGGATAGACCACTAGCAAGACTAATAAAGAAGAAAAGAGAGGAAAATCAAGTAGACATAATAAAAAAATGATAAAGGGGATATCATTACCGATCCCACAGGAATAAAAACTACCATCAGGGAATACTATGAACACCTCTACGCAAATAAACTAGAAAATCTAGAAGAAATGGATAAATTCCTGGACACATATACCCTCCCAAGATTAAACCAGGAAGAAGGTGAATCCCTGAATAGACCAATAACAGTCTATTAAATTGAGGCAATATTTAATAGCCTACCAACTAAAAAAAGTCCAAGACCAATGGATTCACAGCCGAATTCTACCAGAGGTACAAGGAGGAGCTGGTACCATGCCTTCTGAAACTATTCCAAACAATAGAAAAAGAGGGACTCCTCCCTAACTGATTTTATGAGGCCAGCATCATCCTGATACCAAAGCCTGGCGGTGAAATAACAAAAAAGGAGAATTTTAGACCAATATCCCTGATGAACATCGATGCAAAAATCCTCAATAAAATACTGGAAAACGAATTCAGCAGCACATCAAAAAGCTTATCCACCATGATCAAGTGGGCTTCATCCCTGGGATGCAAGGCTGGTTCAATATATGTAAATCAATAAATGTAATCCAGCATATAAACAGAACCAAAGACAAAAACCACATGATTATCTCAATAGATGCAGAAAAGGCCTTTGACAAAATTCAACAGCCTTTCATGCTAAAAGGGCTGTTAAATTTTGGTATTGATGGGATGTATCTCAAAATCATAAGAGCTATTTATGGCAAACCCACAGCCAATATCATACTGACTGGGCAGAAACTGGAAGCATTCCCTTGAAAACTGGCACAAGACAGGGATGGCCTTTTTGCCTCTTTCTTAAGCACATGTTATATTGCTTACAACTTTTCGAGGGATATGCATTATAAAAAAAATTTTAAAACTGTAACTACATAATTAAGATAGAGGCATTCATAGAAGCTATGCTAATTTTATGTGGTAACCTTTACAAATTACACAATTTTGTGGCTTAAAACAGCACAGATTCCTTGTTTTACAGTTCTGCAGCTCAGAAAATTAAAATAGGTCTCACTGGGCTAGTCATGATACTGGCAAGGCTGCATTCTCTCTGAAGCCCCTAAGAAACAATTTGTTTTCTTGCCTCTTCCATCGTCTAGAAGCTGTCCCCATTCCTTGGCTCCTGGCCCTCTTCCTTCATCTTTTTTTTTTTGCCAGCGATAAAGGATCAGGTTTTCACATTGCATCACTCTTACTTCTTCCCTGCCTTCCTCTTCCACTTTTAAAGACCCTTGTGATTACATTGGGACCTGCCAGATAATTCAGAATAATATCTGTCTTTTAAAGTCAGCTGATTAGAACATTAATTCCATCTGTAACCTTAATTCTCCTTTGCTGTGCACATTCATGCACATTCACAAGTTCTGAGGATTAAGATATAAATATCTTTGAAGGTGATTATCCTGGCTACCACTGAGACGTATTGTAAAATATTTTCCCTGGATAAATTTAATGCTACCCTGAATCTCAATTAAGCATGTATTTTGAATAGAAGATTTCCTTGCATTTTGTTTATAACACAAACCTGTTTTTAAGGATATAAGACTACTTTCAGCCGGGTGTGGTGGCTCAAGCCTGTAATCCCAGCACTTTGGGAAGCCGAGAGGGGCGGATCATGAGGTCAGGAGATCTAGACCATCCTGGCTAACAAGGTGAAACCCCGTCTCTACTAAAAAAATACAAAAAAAAAAAAAAAACAAAAAACAAAAAACAAAACTAGCCGGGAGAGGTGGCGGGCGCCTGTAGTCCCAGCTACTCGTGAGGCTGAGGCAGGAGAATGGTGTAAACTCAGGAGGCGGAACTTGCAGTGAGCCGAGATCGCGCCACTGCACTCCAGCCTGGGAGACAGAGCGAGACTCCGTCTCAAAAAAAACAAACAAACAAACAAACAAAAAAAGGATATAAGACTACTTTTAACGCTAATATTTCAAGCATTGTATTCATAAGTATTTTATATTTCCATTAAATTTTACAGTTTATATATTGACAGTCTCATTATTAACATTTTTTCCTAGTCAAGAACATTATCTTCCAACTGAACTGAGAACAGAAGAAAGAAATTTATAGAGCTAGGTTAATATGAATTGAGGAACCTGTAAAATATTTGATATACCTTACATTGTGTTTCTAATAAGATCAATATGAGTATATACACTTTATTCACTTTTCACTATGATTTCTTTTCAGAATAGCAAAAGCATTTATTTTAAAAAGAGCCTTGAAAGCAAATTTGAATATAATTTTACATGAAAGTTCAATGTAATAGTCATCAGTTACGAAGGAATGCTACTCTAATATCTTAGGAAAAGCCATTATTTTATACAGGGACATTGAAATTGGAAGAAAAAACATAGTTTAATTAGTTGCAAGTTACTTTAATTTCAAGTGAATCTCAAAGGCAAAAATTAATTTGGGAAAAATTAGCACTATTTTTATATGAATATACCAATTCTCATAGATTTTCAGAGTAAAAGGTAGCCATAATTACCAAACTTTTTCTCAAGTTTGAATGAAACTCTTTCTCAATAGACATGTCTCTCAGTTGATAAAGGAGAGTTTGTTTTTTCTTGGAAACTAAATTATTTTTGATACTTATTACTCAGTCCTCACAGTTTGAGCAGTTGCATTTATTTAACTTGCTTAACTGACAACACTGTATAAAATACATAGCAAACACAAAATAATAACTGAATAAGCTCTGATTCTCAAATAGAGAGAACTGAACACTGCATGAAGTAGTTGGAATTATTCATATTCTCACAAGGAATACCTGCCACTCTGGCTGTAATATTATTTTCTTTCCCATTCTATGTCTATAAGATGACATGTTGACATAAGTTTGACTTCCTAAAATCAGTTGAGGCTAGAATATGTTGGAAAAAAAAATGTGTGCTATTTTAATACTTGATGTTAAAAAACTAAGAAGAAATCTAGAAGTTGTTATATTAACTTCTATTCTTTGATATCCCACCCTGAGTAATCTATTTCTGATGGCTTTTTCTCTTGTTTGAAGGTCTTAAAATTTACTCAAAATATAAAACCCGAAAACTAAGAAATCACATAAGTTCTATTTGTAAATTGAATATTGAATAAATGTTGTGTGTGCCTAGAATAAATTTGGTACAATTTAAACTATAAAGAATGTGTTTAAATAACACTTTAAAAGATTAAGTTTCATGTGGCCAGACTGCTTCTGTCTAGACTTGAGTATACAACCCCAAATAGTGCCTGTGTTCCCAGCCTATTGGAATCTGCCCAACCCTTGAGGCAGTAATAGTGAATGCTGTTACTATGGCTGCTAAGACAGTTTCTCATTGCAGCAATATAAAAAAGGGGGTCTACTTGCCTCAGCATATTTTCCGTTTAAACAAAATCTGTTTATTTATGGGAGAAATATATCAAATATTGTCAAGGACAACGGTATGTCAAAATTAAAAGTCTCGTGGTATCAACTAACACTTCCATTTAAATGTCTTCAAAATGCTGTGATGTTATGGTGACTTTTTACACTTGTCACCTTAACCTAAGAGGCAACACTGTTCTGAGGCACAGTCTTTTAAATGAGATAAATGCTTTCCATGAATTGTAATGATTTAAAGTAGATATTTATGTTTTTGAATTTGAAATGATCCATAATTCTTAGTGAATTCTATCACCTCATTTCCAAAGTACTTTTATTTCCACCATTGCATTCTGTATTTCTCACTCATGTGTTATATAACTGAGCAAACATCAATCCCCAAAGGAAGGAACTGTACTAAATAGGCTTATTGACAAATATGTAGTTACCAGTAACCCAGGAGTATTTTAAAACCAATAGACTCCGACACCCTCTATTATCCCACTTATCTCATTACCATTGCACTAGACCTCTACATGCCTATAAAGTAATTTTTGTCCAGATATCCTACATCAAGAGGAAGTATTGACTTGTGATTTTTTCATATGAAATGTAATATTTCCTATATCTTCACTCTCACAAATTGACAAGAGCACAAAACATTTTCTTAAAGAACATTAAATTCTCATTCCCATCTTCAATTTTTGTTAAGGTAAAATTCTCTCAAATAATTTCAGGAAGAAAGGTTATCTAATATATCTCTAATAATCAGTTAAAATGTTAGCTAATAGATAATATCTAAGACAGATGGTCTATTTAATTTCCTATCTACAATATCAGAAAGCAAGTTAGTATTATACCTATGTTTCTAGTTCGGGAATTGTAGGGAACTAATACGTGAAGAGAAGTAATTTGTAAAGTGCTTTGCAATTAAACAACTAACTTCTGACAAGAGTCATGGATGTGGAGATTAAGTATTCATTTTTAAAGACGAGAATGTCAATATTGAGTGTATATCATGGACGTGGTAAAACTAGGACTTGTACTTTAAATTCTTATTTTCTATGTAATGTTTAAATACAATTATATAATAAAACCAAGAACATACTATTAATAGTAGCCAGGTAACAATCAACTAGCCATTACTAAAATCCATTGCTTAAGACAACTGTTTTTCCCTGATGAACTGTGCCCAAAATACAGTGCCATTCTCCTAAGAGAAAACAAAAAAAAACTAATACATAGCCTAAAAGTATAACAGAACCTGGCACTCATGTCATAGTCTTCATGGCTTCTTTGAAATTAAAGTAAGGTAGGTTACATGCTGGAAATAGCCAAGAAAAATTACGGTACTTTATTTATAGTGGTAATTCTACCATTGGTTGCAACATTTTGTGTTTGGAATGAATTGATTAAACTCCACTGATCCATATTTTCAAATCTGTAGAGCAAATGTGATGCAATAGATGCTTTCTAAATGTCTTTCAGCTCAGCTCTCTAAAATTGGATGCTGCTCTGAAATTAAGATTTCAGAGCTGGTGGCAATGGCTGCCGTAGATATTTCTGAATATGTGAGTCTGAGTGTTCTGAGTGTGAAGTCTACTTACATAAATTCAGTCAACACTTTTATTGAAAAAGTTTCAGTTTGGTGTGGGACATGATGTCACGAAGTTGGTGTACTCTACTCTCTAGTCTTCATAAGGCACATAAGAAATATATCAAAATGATTTATAAGTTATCTAGAATCTAAAACATAGAGACTGTTAATATTTTAGTGGATCTATGTGTATCTTTATTCATGATAAAAATGAAATGTTATATCTATATAACATTTGAAATTACAAGCAATTCACATCATGCGTATATATAGTTTGTCCTTCTTTTTTACATACAATATATATGAAAATTTTCCACTTCAAATTTATTTTTATTAATACTAGTACAAAATATTTTATTGTACCTATGCATCTATCCAAAATAAACATTCCATAATTTCTGACATTTAATTTTTCTTTTTTTCTACTTTAAATAGTGTTGTGCCAGACATTAGTGTTTTCACATCTTCATCCAAACGTTTTATCATGTTTTAATAATACATTTCCTAGAAATGGGGGAGAATTTACTGATAAGTCAAAATATATAAACTTATTTGAGGTTTTAAATTTATGAAGCCAAATTGCTTTCCAGGTTTTTAGACTTCCCCCCCACCCCCAAGAGACTCAGTAACAAAACCTTTACCAGCATTAGGTGTTATTTCTCTTAATTGTTTTTAAATTCAGTTTTAAAAATATATGTTATTATTTTATATTTGAATCTGTATTTGGAATTAGAATGCTTATTTTTATGATGCATTAGCCTTTTGTTGATTTTTTTAAATTTAAAATCAGGATTTATATATTTGTTTTCAGGTTTGTGGCTGTTTATTTGTTTGAATCATGCTATGGTTTGAATGTTCATTTTTTCCAAAACTCTTGTCGAAACTTAATTGCCATTTTGATGGTATTGGGAGAAGGGACTTTTAAAAGTTGGCTAGGTCATGAGGTCCTGACTCTCATGAATAGATTAATGATGTTATCATTTTCATGGATGCAAGTTTGACCCCTCTTGCTCTCTCTCCTACTCTTTGCCTTTCTGCCATGTGATGACTTCTGCCATGTTATGACACAGCAAGAAGACTCTAAACAAATGCTGGCCCCTTGATCCTGGAGTTCCCAGCCTCCAGAACTAAGAGCCTACATATTTCTGCTCCTTATAAATTACCTAGTCTGTGGTATTCTGTTATAGCACCGCAAACAGATTAAGACACATAATGATGTTTTATGTGACTTTATCAATTTATTTAAAGTCGTTCATAACATATTCTGAAAGTATTTATAACTAAACCTAAACTAAGGACAAGTCAGTGCAACAGAAGACTATGAATTTACTTTAGTCAAATGATATAATTATGTTCCATGGAATTCCTATTCCATTGAGATATTGATCAGCAGAAGTATTTCTTGAACTGCAGTATAGACACACTGTATTTCAGCTTAAAATGTTTGTTTGGGGAGCAGCATGAGGTAATAGTGCAGTCATTGCTTGAGAAAATTTTATTTCACTCATTGATTATGGAAGAAAATACTAACTACACTTTTTTTCCCCTAATCTTTCCCTAATCCTAATTTCCCTAAATTTTTTTCAGTATCTCCATATATATGACACACTTGCTTCAAGAGAATCAAAAATAGAAAATATAAAATACTAAGTGGGTAGAAAGTATAATAAAATCAGTACATTTATAACAGTTTCAAAGCATTTAAAATTAGAAGAAAAAATATTAAACAAGAAATATGTCATAACTGGATAACACAAACGCAAAATTTGATGAAGTATTTAAGGAAGAAGGATACGAGTGGGGAAAATACTGTATTTCCAAATAAATTTTTTAGTACTATAAGATATGTATTTTCACTTTTATAACATGATCAAAATTCCATATAAAATTTAAAGAAGATCCTTTAGAAACTCAAAATAACTCTGAAATCGTATTTGGATTTATAAATAAGAATATATACTTTAAAAATGTTGGTGAAATTTGTGGTGTCTTACCCTTTGTACGTTTTTTTAAAGGGACTCAGCAAAGCTTAAAAAGTTTAAGTGAGACCTTTTGACAGATGAAAAATGCAACCAATTGAGACATAAGAAACACGTTAAGAATGACAATATATGGCATTATACGAAATCATTTAATAAATGTTCAGGTAATAACTCATTATATGAAAAAATAGTGTCCTTTATTTCTCAACATTTAAAAATTAAATTTTAAAAGTTGAAATTTTAAACATGAATGCAAATAAATAAAGAACAGAATAGAGGCTGGTCGCAGTGCCGTATGCTTGTAATCCGAGCAGTTTTCAAGGCCACGGCAGGAAGATTGCTTGAGCTCAGGAGTTTGAGACGAGCATGGGCAACATGACAAAATCCTGTCTCTACAAAAAAACTCAAAAAATTAGCCAGGCGTGGTGGTGTGTGCCTGTAGTCCCAGCTACTTAAGAGGCTGAGGTGGGAGGATCACTTGAGCCAGAGAGGTCAAGACTGCCCTGAGCCAAGATTGTGCCACTGCACTCCAGCCTGGGTGATAGAGTGAGACCTTGTCTCAAAAAACAAAACAAAACAAAACAAAAAACCCAGAATGATTAATTATCTTGTTTGAGACTTATCCAATTCCTTATGAAGTATAAAAGTAAACAGAACAAACTGATATAATTCACTATATAAAATTATATATCTACTACAAAAAAAGTTAAACAAAATTGAGACTAATGGATTTGTGAGGGTTAACATTTAAATTATTATTGAGTGTGTGTTTTAATAATATTGTATATGTCAAGGAAATACAAAACATGTCAAGGAAATAAGTCATGAAAAGTATGCTAAATGCAGCAACATGGAAATACTAAACATCTAGTATTTGGAGAAATGTTTGCATTATTATGATGTAAAACCATAAAAACCATTAAGAAAAAATACTCTATTTACTAACAATGTGCACAGGATTAAAAAACCAAACTTTTGGCCAGGCGCGGTGGCTCAGGCATGTAATCCCAGCACTTTGGGAGGCCGAGGCGGGTGGATCACGAGGTCAGGAGATCAAGACCATCCTGGCTAACACGGTGAAACCCCGTCTCTACCGAAAATATAAAAAATTAGCCGGGCGTTGTGGTGGGTACCTGTAGTCCCAGCTACTCGGGAGGCTGAGGCTGGAGAATGGCCTGAACCCGGGTTGCGGAGCTTGCAGTGAGCCGAGATGGAGCCACTGCACTCTAGCTTGGGCGAGAGAGCGAGACTCCGTCTCAAAAAAAAAAAAAAAAAAAAAAAAAAAAAAAAAAGACAACAAAAAACAAACAATGATAGCAAAAAAAAAAAAAAAAAAAAAAGAACTTTTAAAAGCTTTAAAATTGGCCTGGAAAAATATAAAGAGTTAAATAAAGTTTCGTTAATAGCCTATTTGTGTTCAAATTTTAAAAATAAGTTTCGTTCTCTTTACTTCAGTCAAAATTAGACAAAGTTGTCATGGTCAACTGTCTGAGGCTGGTGCATGAGTAGTAAAGGAATTTACCTGAGAGAGTAACAAGTTTAGAAAGACAGATTTATTAGAAAAAAGGGAACAGTACATTGCAAAGGAGCAACAGGCAAGACAGCAGAAAGAAGGCTCTCTGCTGTCTGCAAAGAGGCAGGAGCTGGGGGGAAATTTTTTTTTTTTTTTTTTTTTTTTTTTTTTTTTTTTTTGAGACAGAGTCTCGCTCTGTCACCCAGGCTGGAGTGCGGTGGCCGGATCTCAGCTCACTGCAAGCTCCGCCTCCCGGGTTCACGCCATTCTCCTGCCTAAGCCTCCCGAGTAGCTGGAAATTTTATAAGGTCATGCTGTTTAGTCTGAATGCTTGTAGACAGGATGCTTGGGTACATGTGAGCTGGTGAGCTCAGGGCCTGTGACAGGATACTTGGGTGCCAGTGAACTGTTTGCAGTTGACCCCATTTCTTGAAACACTCACTCCCATCTACCCATGTTTCTGTTTCTGCAAGCTAAGACTGTTTGTCAATTTTATTTTAACCCCTTAGTGCTCCACAAAAGTGAAAGGGACTAACAAACTCAAATTTAATTCTGTGAATGATCTGTGGAGAAAAAAAGTCATTCTCATGCATGATGTGTTGTTGCTGGTGCGATGCATTGCTAAAACGTCTCTGGAAGGCAATTTTACAATGAGTAACATCAAGTAACATAGGTACATGTTTTAAACTCACTAATGACTCTTCATGAAAGTGACTCCAAATAATCATATGATTAATAAAAACAGACACTGCTGTATGTGGATTATGTATAAAATTTGCCAATATGAAATAATTTATTGCTCATTTGTCCATTTAGAGAAACTGGTTAAAGCCATCTCTGAATGCAATTCAGACTTAAAATAATTATGTATATGTATGTGAGAGTATATGTACCTATATGCACATACATACATACTGAATTGGAAAGAGAACAAACTTGTTTAAAAAAGACAGATATAAAAGAATATATATAGCATAATAATATAGCTAAACACATGTACACACTACAAACAATCATGAAATATAGTAAAAGACTCAACTGCTATGATAAACACTTACTTAATAATAAAATAGAATTTTTCTTCTGACACATTAGAAAGATAATGACATAATGCCCATTTTATTCCAGAGGGTATATGCCATGCGCTATTTCTCAAATTGCAAATGGATGAATCATTGCAAATTATTTCTAGTGGCCAATTTGATAATTTACATTGAAGTCCTTGAAATGTGATTGCTTTTTGACCTGCTTAAATTACTTCTTGACGTTTTTATTCTAATGAAATCTTGGCAGACAAATTAGTAGTCAGTAAAGATTTTTGAATATAGTCTTGTTTATAAAAAGTTCTGAAAGCACTCAAAATATTAAATCGAAAATTGCAAATTCTCTTAGTTAATTGAAATATACAAATGTAATATTATGTTTATACAGGCATTAAGACACTTTTTAAAGTAAGTAATGATTTGGAAAACACTTAAATTATCATAGCGCCAAGTTAAAAACCAGAATACAAAGGTATATGATAATGATGTGAACTGACATATGAAAAACATATACCTAAAAATTCCATTATTTTAGAATTATGAAGGATTTTAATTTTCTTAAAATTTACATGTTCTAGTTATTTATAATTAGCATGCATTTTATTAAAATTTAATGCAAATAATTTCAAATGATGTTACCTACCATTTGGGTAAGCTTTCAAATTTTACAAAATAATTGCAAAATTATATAATCATTTAATTCTCAAAATCTTTGCATTTGAAATTACTATCTCTAATTTATAGATAAGGAACTGAAATCTGGATTGTTGAAAATACTTCCTCACTTTTCACATAGACTTTAAGTGGTCTTAAATCCTAGGATTTTATGTGGACAATGAATGGAAGTTAATATAGACAAGTAAGGCTTTTAAGTAAAAAGTATATAGAAAGTTGTTATTTCAATATAGTTTACTATTTTAATATTTTTTTGAAATAAAATGTCGTTATATAAAAGTTAAATTATAACAAGTTTTTATTGTGAGTCTTTACTCTTCAATAAATCATCTTGCTATTTCTGTGTCAATTTCTAATTTTCATCTGGGAAGTCAACATACATTTTCTAGCTAGTCATTTTTTTCTTTTCTGAAAAGCATTCCAAGGGACCAGAGTTCCTTCCTGACTTCTACATTGCTCTACAATGTTGGTTTTAAGTATACATTTAGCTATGCATAACAAGGGTAACTGATGAAGAGTAGAATTTTAGTTTCCAGAAACTGAGAGGATCAGGAAATGGCAAGATCTTGGTCAAGGGATAAAAAGTTTTAGTTATGTAAGAGAAATAATTTCTGGAAATCTAATGTACAGCAATGTGAATATAGTTAACAATTCTGCGTTGTGGACTTAGAATGTCCTGAGAAAATAGATCGTAAGTGCTGTCACCACACACACACACACACCCTCTCTCTTTGTGAGGTGAAGAATATGTTAATTATCTTGATTGTGGCAATTATTCCACAATGTATTACATGTATCAAAACATCAAGGCATATATGAAATATATGCAATTTTTATTTGTTAATGATACTACAATAAAGATTTGAGGGAAAAATAAACATCTCATTGGCATTTTGGTAAAAAGCAAAACTAAGCATACCTATGCCTTGTGTGTAAGTTAGTAAGTTCTACAAAGGTTATGGTTCTTGTATATTCATTGAGTCAGTTAAGTTTGTTGATTTTATTAGAATTTTTATCACACAAAACTTTTGACTCAGTGTCATTCACCATTATTGATATTATTTCATCATGATCTATGAACTCAAGTCCACTTGTTAAAATCTTCACCTTCATATATAAACTTACACTTAAGGATCTTATACCTGTTTATTCATATTTGTTCCTCATTTATAAAACCAGGAAATTATTCCTAAAGCATTATGACCTAAAGCACTTATGATTACAAACAATGCTCTTTTCTCATTCTTTATTTTTCTTCATTTTAATTTTTTGAGAGCACCATTTATTCCAGTAAGGTTTTCCCATCTCTTCATTCTCATACCACTCAAACCATATGCTTTGCTCAAATAATCTTTTCTTGTGCTTCTTCTCTGTCTTCATTATTTACCTTGGATATCATGCATAGTTTGTAACTTTAACTATGACTGATATAGTATCTAAAAGTTGTTACTATAGCCTAAGCACATCTTCTATGCTTACCTTACTATTATATTTCCAAATGTCGGAAAACTGTTTCCAGTTGAACATTCTACCAATGCTTCAAACTCAGTAGGTCCAAATTCAATGAATGATATTATCTTACCTTAAAACATCTTTTCCTTTTCTTGCTCTACTATTTTTGTTTGTGATAAAACCATCTTCACAGTTTCTCTAACTGTATTACCCTTTCCAGATATCCCAATGGTACTGTTACAAAAAATGAAAGAGCTCTTTCATTAAAACCTTTTGAATTTCAGTGTGTGACATGTTTGGGCTGGCTTTTGTGAAATGAATGAAACTACATAAGGAGTAACTTTAGAGACAGGTTATTTGTATCTGTATCTATGAACAAAAAATAGTCTTAGTTTAAGAAAAAAGTAGATGTCATATTTTTACATGGGTGAATGTTTGAACTTTTTAACAGCTGCCAAAACTTCTGTTAATATTTAGTTGCAATAGGAGTTAAATGTGGTATGTATTATATTATAATACATACAAGTGTAATTTCTTTTAAAAATTTCCAGTGCTCATCTTTTTATACTTAGTGCTTCACTTAGATGATTTGCAACAATTTATGTATCAGTCAAGCATAGAGAATGTGGAATAAAAAATGCTTGCTAACATGAATATCAGTTATTTTTTCTGGTTTTAAAATTCATTGTCAGATGAAACTTTAGAAGATCGAATTATCTTATAAAATCTTTTAAGATATTTTGTTGTTATTATTCACGAACTTTTTCCAACTAGTGTTGAAATATTGACTGACTTTAAATTATCATAAATCATCAGTGATTGGCTTAAGCAAATGGAGGGGACTCTATTCTGGTAAAGAGTTTTGGAATTTGTAGAATGTTAAAATCTAATGGCAATTTCATTTTTTGAAGGTGGACAGAGAAATTATAAATATTTTTGAAATTTGTATTTAAAAATCATTGCTATAAAGTGATGTGTCTTGTGATTAGTTTAATGGAAAAAATGAGAAATATTTGTGGACAATGATGAGCAATAGAAAGTTCTAGGCCATATTTATAGCCATATAAATGTAATGTGGAGTGTGTTTTATATAAAATTATGTTCCTTTTCACAGCCTTTTTTTCTACATAAGAAAGTGGTCATTATAACCTGTATAAACTGATGTAGATTTACCATCTGTTAGGTTTGTGGGTGAAGTTTGCTTTAAAAATTATCCAAACTGTGTCCCTTTTATAGCATTTTTTTTCTTGTAGCTTTTATTATTTTGTATCATGTGGGTTGGTGTGTCCTATTTCTCATATTATTCCATCTTTATGAAGTCAGCATCCATATGTTATCTTTAAGAAAAAAGCTATATATACATTGTAATTACTCAAGCATACACCTAAGGGTATGTATGAAATTTTAGTAAAAATCTTTTATTCTGTCAATGTAATTGTAGCATATTTATTTAAGATTTAGCCTTACTATGCAACTAAATTTCAAGTAACTCTAATCTATTACTTTAGTTTCAAGGTAATCAATTCCAGAATGTGCTATAACAATTTTCTTCACACAACATAATTACATCTATATATACATATATTGTATCATAGAAGATTAAGCTGTATGTCAGATGATTTGCCAATGTTAAATCTGTTGGCAGCATTCAGTAATGTCTTTTTTAATAAAATAAAAAGAAAAATGATAAGCTTAATAATTTATATTCTAATGGAAATGAAAAATTGTTATATAATCCCATCATTGACTTCTTTTTATGATTGCTTAAAATAGGTTTTCATGTAAAAGTTGTACTTCAAAAGATATATTTTTTAATAAATGTAAAACCAACATTAGATGTCAGGGAAAAATTATTGGTGTTCGATAATACATATTATTTTTTGTAATACTTGGTTTGGCAAGTCCCCATTCTATTTTGATTTATATTTTATTCTTCTGATTTATATTTTAGAGAGGTTAGTAGTTTTACAGTGAAGTAGCAAGAAGTTCTCTCTGTCTCATTCACTCCTGCTAAATATTTTACAGTTCTATAGAACGTGATCTATAAACCATCATCATTTTCAGGAAGCATGTTCCAAAAGAACTACAGACATGAAAAACCACTGAAGTTTAATATTTTTATAGCATAACAAACAGTAAGGCTATCACAGCCCCACAGTAATTTAAGATGGGATGAGGTTATCTATTGCAACTTTTAGGCCAACATGATGGACTCTGCTGCCGGAATCCAGACAAGCTAATTAATCTCTTCTTTATTATCTTCTTGATAAAGCTGTACACTCTAAAGTAGGAAATTTCAATTTAAATTCATATTTCTTGTATAAAGCTCTAAGTTTTTTTTTTCTCCAGGCTTTAGGGCTCACATTGCTTTCTGAAACAGTGCAACACAAATTTGATCCCTTGACCACACTGGGTTCTTTCATGTTCTGATAATACATTGCAAACATACTATGTCTTCTGTGTTTTAAAGACAGAGCTCAAGATATTACTCTCTTCTTATCTAAGATCAACATCAAAATACTCTCAATAAGTATTATTTGACATGATATTAATATAGACCTCTCAAGACCATGTTATCAAAATGTTTTCTAAATTTCCTAAATAAGTTTGCAAGGACCAAAATTGGAAACAGTATTCATATGTGGTCTGATTTGCAGGGTTGACAGCAGAGATTTAGTCTTCTTCGTACTAAAGAGTGAGTCAGTGACAAACCTCAGGGATCCAAATTATTGGTTATCATTTTCTTAAAATGTTGTGACTGTAGTCAATCAATTCAATCACTGTTAACAAAATACAAATCTGTTTTATGTCCTTATAAACTGTTCAGCTATGTCCTCCTTCCTGTTTTCTAGTTGAATAGCTGATTGCCATAGTAGAAATGTAAAACAATGAATTTTTAATATAAATTTGGGACACGTTTTACATTTAAGAAAAACATTAACATCATCTATATTCAACAAATTAAACATATATATGTAAATATATTCTTTGAATTTATATTCCTTCTTCAGGTAGCAGAATGGCCAATATCATAGGCTTTGGGAACCTGCATATGCTACTCGTTAGCATTCTTATTGGTATATGTATGCCCTTCTGTCATAATTTCACTCGAGAAAGAAATTTAGATGATGTTTGCATGGCATATTTTCTGTATCAGATGACTTTCAAGTAGGATTTCCAAGGTACTAATATACTTAAAAGGCTAAGGTTAGACAAAGATTTTCTGTAACTCAATTTATCTTCTATGAAATCATAGACTGATTTATCCTATGATTATTTTAATCAAAAGTATAAAGTTTCATAAAAATAAATTATCAACTCAATTGTGATATTAAGGAATAATTCAATGAGTATTGCAGTTTTCTATAAGAATGAGACTCTGCATTAAATTCAGTTTTCCATTGTTCTTCATCTAAAATTTATGCCAAACAGGTAAATTAACTTTGGAGTTTTGGGAAATTTCCATGATCATTTATTTTCCTAATATGACACTATCACATACTTTCTAAATTAGTAAAATTCTGTTAACTCATAATACTCATGGTATATATAACACTTGGTAAAAAGTTAAAACAACTGTTTTTAATTAAATAAAATACAACAAAAATTATATTGAATAATTTTCTTCTCAGTTCTTAAAAACACTTTCAGTCTGTATACAATTACGGAGTCTCAAGAAACATTAAAAAATACATATTTTTACCTTGATCTGGTAGAATTTATCAGCTTTACATTTCCTGTAGAATGAACAATGCATATAGAAATGAGGTCAAATGATCCTGTGAGCGGTGTTTGCTTGGTACGGTGGGTGGCAGAGTTTTGATTGTTTTTTCTTGGTGTGAACTGTTTTCATCACCAGTTCCATTTTAGCACCAGAAACAACCTCGCACAACTGAAAAATATACTTCAGTGTTGGGCTCTTACCACATATATACAAATATACATCTGGCATTTTTGGTCTTACATTTGAAATACTTTGTTTCTGTTTAACTTCATAAGTATGAATAGCATAGTAGATTTTGTGACATAAAAGTTGAAATGTAAGCATTGAAGTTAAGCAAAGGTTTAGCCTCTGAAGAAGATCCACAATTAATACAAGAATTACTGTCTTGCATGGATATCATGGGGATTATTTAATGTGTTGCCTGTTCACAGTGAATGACTATAGTTTATGTATTTTCCTGGAAAGAGAAATAATATAAATTGTAAGGGTAATTAGAAGTCATGTAAGACCCAATAATTAGGAAATCAGTAATATCTCAACAGTGTTTTCAAGAAACTGATTTTGTTTGGATTGCTAATTCTATACATGCTTTCCTAAAGCTGCCTATAACTATTTCAAATTCAAGTAACAGATATTTAGTGACACTGCCTTGTAACTTACGCAGGCTATGCAGCTTCCATTCAGTTTTTAATTAGAATTATGAGTAAATTATTCAGTGTCTGTTGGAGTTGCCTAGAGGAGAGAAAGTAGTTGAAGGTTTCATAAGTCAAGGGAGAGAGTTGCGACTTAAAATATAAAATTATTGAGAAAAATATGGTGGAAACTGTTATCATTTGGATATTATTATTGTGTCTTACAAATAATTTCTCATTGTTGTTATTGGATACTCAAAGGTTTCTATATAACTTTAAAAATAAGTGAGAAAATTTATGATTATTTTTGTTGTTAATTTTTCATCTTAGATGTCATTGATTTCTATTGCCTTGGTCCTTAGTAGTAATTCAATTATTAATGCATTAGTATTTGGCTGATGTATTAAAATGTAACTGTGCTTCCTCAGTTTTCAGTTTTCCAGTATTTTTATAATATTTAAGTAAGATGAAATAAGCTACTTTTAGTATTTATGCTATTGAAACTATTTTTGGCTTAGACATTTTGGAAACCTTGTACGAATAAGTTTAGTAGTTATTTTCTGACCTTTTAAGTTGACAGATTCCAGTTCATTAAACTGGCCTATTTCCAGAAATTGTAATAATTCTTTGAAATGGAAATCACCCCTTAGAATCATAGGATGTCAACATAGCTAGAGCATTTGGCCATGCTTTCATTTTAATTCCCACTTTAGTATGTCTTTTTGTGGTCCAAGAAAATGGTTTATAGTGTAATATATTTGCCTAAAAAATGTCAGTTTATTTGAAATCAACCTCTTTTTTCTATCTGACAAAAAACTCCATGTACCTTTCATTTCAGGGATGTTCTTTTCATTCTCTCTTTTTCTCTCCTCTGTATGTGTGTGCGTGTGTGTGTATATATGTGTATGTGTGTATGTGTGTTCTAAAACCTGTAAAAATCCAACATCTTCACCATGGGGTTCTTTGGTAATTGACTTATTTAGCTGTTCTCTAAATTGAGTCACTCAGGAAAGTGTCCCTATAATTATTTTGTAGCACCATCATTACCTTATCACAAAAATAGTTCTTGGAGGTGAAAGGAAGTTTCCAATTTTTAGAAGATTGCACTACAATAATCTGTGCTTATTCTCTTCTGTTTTATTGCATACAATTCAAGGCAATACACATTAAAATTTTTGTTTTCAGTGCTAGGGCTTAGTGTGTTTCATTGAATCTCTTCTCAATATGTACAGTCCAAAGGAAGTTGTTCCAACTGTTTAGTGTAACAATTTAGTAAAACATCCTTAAAAGTGTTACATATATTAGAAAGAGCTTAAGTGTACTCAAAATTTGAAAATCATTATAGAATGTAAAATTATTTAGCATAACTTTGGATACTGTAGTTAGGTAGAAGTCAATATATATAGACTTGCTCTCACCCAAAATCAAATTTTGCCTTTAAAAGTTTCCACACATTCTTATGTTTAATTTTTTACATTTAAATAATTGTTTTAACACTTGAAAAAAGTATCATAATTGAAAAAGCATGTGTTGTATTGGCTGATTTATTTGGCTTTATGTGGAAAATGGAATATCCAAGGAAATTACAGGTCATACTGTATTTTCTGATATCTCTTATTAAAATGTAAACATTTAAAAATAGAACATAATACATATATTTATATTTTTATTTTTAAACATTTTAGATAGAGCAACTAAATATTCAAACTATCAGTGCCACAAATTAAATTATCAAATTTGTTTGTGTTATCTTGCACAATTATGTATAGTTTAGGTGTGATTTATGTCGACATTGGGTATTCCCTGTGGTACTAATAAAGTGTACAAACTCAGCTCTTGACCTTTTCCAATCTAATTTCACAAAGAATAACCAACTAGTTAAAAATAATAGAATACATTTTTCTCTACATGAAAACATATTCATTAAGGAAAATAATTGAAAACATATATATGAATTAACCCAAAAACCTTTCTTCTTGGACTCAGTCACATAACAATATAACTACATTAGTACATGAAGTAAATGTTCAGGAACAGGGAATGATTTCTTACAGATCACTTTTCCTTTTTAGAACAATTAAAAATGCTGAACAATTGTTTTGATATGTTTTAAAACACGATAAAGGTAAAATGGCTGTAATTTTCACCAAAGCAATGTAAGAAGATGGATATCCAGAGAGATCAGCCATGCCATGTTCACTTTGGCCAATTTTGAAAAAGTTGCTTGTGAGATTAAAAACTCAATAGCTTTAAAAAACTTGGGAAGAGAGTGGAAATTTTCTATCTGGTACTAAAGTTTAAAGAGGTTACCTAGTAAAATCCCTTCTTGAAAGAAGTTGAAAACCTCAAAGTGGCCACAATTTAAAAGGAAGAATGACTTGAACATAAATATACCCTTACATGGTACTATGACCTGAATATTTGTGTACCCTCTACATCTCCATGTTGAAATCCTAACCCCCAAGATGATGGTATTGGAGGGTGGTTGGAGCCTTTAGGGCAAGATTAGGTCATGAGAGTGTAACCCTCATGAATAGGATTAGTGTCCTTACAAAACAGACCCAAGAGAGATAGCTTGCCTCCTCTGTCATTTGAGGTTACAGGGAAGAGACAGTGAGGAGATAGGAAGGAGGCCTATACCGGACCTTGAGTCTGCTGGTGCATTGATCTTGGAAGTCTCAATTTCCAGAATGAAATAGAAATAAATTTGTATTATTTGTAAGCCACCAGCTTATGCTATTCTGTTATGGCAACCCTGAATAGACTAAGACTCATGAACTACAGGCCCATTTCAATCCATCTTACTTTTTGCAATTAGATTTTGGTGGTACTGGATTGCTACCGAACTTCCTGGCCTGCCGGATGTAAAAATATTTACTTTTTATATAAGAAAAGATAATTTCATTCCCTGCCTCATATTCTTTCCATTAACAACTTAAAAAAAAATGTGATGTCACTAACAGATTGAGAAATAACCATAGATTTAAGGAAAAAGGACAATTTGAACAAAAACCAGTAGAAAAAATAGAGAATAACAGCATCCTTCAAGGGCTCCAAGCATTTGAGGAAGACTTTAAAATAACTATTCTCTCTGTTCAAGAAGAAATGGCAAGATTGACAACCTGTAAAAAAAAACAAGTGAAAATTCTAAAATCGAAACAAAGCAATAAACAAATCACAAACTAAATATAGAAACATAACACCAAAAAAAAAAAAAAAAAAAAAAACCACACACACAACTAAAAAGAAAGATATGGGAATTGATAATTATACCAAATGAACCTCAAGCTACTGAACAGTTGGGAAATATGTAAAATAGATCAAGTTAGAGCATAAAAGAAGAAGGTATAAAATGCAGTCATTTGGAATCCCAAAAGACATGGTGATAAAGAATGGCACAGAAGCAATTTTCAGAGAGATAATTATCAATAATTGCCCCAAACAGATAATCTCAAGTCAGTTTCCAGAAGTTCTATAAGGCAGGAGCAAGGATGAAATTATCTTTATTCCTATCCTTCTATCTTTTAATCCATCTATATATCTTTGTATCTATGTACCTATATACCCCTTTGGGCATTTCACAGCAAAATTGCAGAAAACGAAAGAGAAAGTGATCTTTAATTTTTAAAGTATTTTAGACATAATTCACATACCATAAAATTCACTTTTTAAAAGTGTACAATGTACCTGTTTATAGAAAATTCACAAAGTTGTACAATCATTGCCACTAATTCCAGAAGATAATACTTTCAAGGTTAATTAATGTTGTAAGCTATATCCACAATCCATTCATCTTTTAAAATAATTATTGAATATATTCCCTTGTATGCAGCTACCACATTTGTTTATTCATTCAGCAGTTGATAAGTTTGGGCTATCATCATACATGTACATATTTTTGTGTGGATATATGTTGTCATTTTTCTTAGGATAAAATTTCTATGCTGTATGATACATCTATGTTTAACATTATGAAGAACTGCCAAAGTGTGCTACAAAGTGGCATTACCATTTTACCTTCCCACCAATGGTATATGCGAGGTTCTACTTCTCCACATTTTGCCAACAGTTGTTATCATCTTTTTTTAACTGTAGTCATCCTAGTGGGTGTGAAGGGGTATCTCATTATGGTTTTGTTTGCATTTTCTGTAACAACTAACGATAGTGATCATATATTTTTGCACTTATTGACTACATGTACTATGTATTTCTTTGGAAGAACTGTATCTTCAAATTCTTTGTCCATTTTTAATTGAGACAGTTGCCTTTTTATTGTTATGAGTTCATTCTATATTCTGAATTAGTGGTTCCTTATAAGATATAGTTTGGGAATATTTTCTACCATTCTATCAGTTGTCTTTACACTTTTCTGATGGTGTCCTTTGAAACATAAAATGTGTTAATTTTTTATCATTTATGATTTTGTTATATGTTAAAAAACTATTGCTTAATCCAAGGTCATGAAGATATATTCATAGATTTTCTTCTAAAAGTTTTATAGATTTAGCTCTTATATTTAAGTATTTGGTCCATTTGTAGTATTTTTTTTTTTTTTTTTGTATAATGTGAGATAAAGGTCCAACTTTAGTATTTTGTATGGGAATAAACAAAACAATACAAAAAGGATATTCTATGCTTATTGAATGGTCTTAGCATCCTTGTTAAAAATTACTTGACCATAAATGTGGAGAAATATAATTGGATTTGCAATTTCGTCATGGATTTTTTTTTTTTTTTTTTTTTTTTTTTTTTTTTTTTTTTTTTTTTGAGATGGAATTTTGCTCTGTCACCCAGGCTGGAGTGCAGTGGCGCGACCTCGACTCACTGCAAGCTCCGCCTCCCGAGTTCACGCCATTCTCCTTCCTCAGCCTCCCGAGTAGCACCCGCCACCATGCCCGGCTAATTTTTTTGTTTGTTTGTTTTGTATTTTTAGTAGAGACAGGGTTTTACCTTTTTCTCAATCTCCTGACCCCGTGATCCGTCCGCCTTGGCCTCCCAAATGCTGTGATTGGGATTACAGGAGTGAGCCACCACGCCCGGCCCTGTCATGAATCTTTTATAACTGCATTTATGTTAGTAAATTTTGTCTTTATTAGTGTTTCTTGTAGTAAGTTTTCAAAATACAAAGTGAAAGTCTTCCAAATTTGATTGTCTGTTTCAATATTATTTGGACTATTTTGTGTCTCTTTCATAGCTGCAAAAATTTTCAAATCAGCTTGTTAATGTCTTAGAAAAAACAGCTTGGATTTGAGACTGTAGAAGAATTTGGGGATTTTTGCCACCTTAATAATTAATTTTCCAATTCATGAACACAGGACATCATTCCATTTGTTTAGATTTTCTTTAACTTTTTTCCATGAAGATTGTAGTTTACAGTATATAGCTCTTATATTACTTTTGATTATATCTATTTCATTATTATAAGTATTAGCCTTTATTGTTTTTGAAGATGTTGCTAATGGGACTTAATTTCACTTAGGGATTGTTTATTGCATGTGTACAGAAATATTATTGATTTTCATGTACTGATTATGCATCCTGTGAACCTGCTAAACCCACTCTTGATTCTAAGTTTGTCTGTGAATGTGTGTGTGTCTATTCCTTAGAATTTTCTATATGGAAGATTGTGTCATATGCCATAGAGATAGTTTTAATGTCCCTTTCCAAATAAGTTGTCTTATTTTTATTTTTTTTCCTAATTTCCCTGGAAAAAAATATTCAGTACAATATTGTGGTCTGTTCCTAATTTTGTTGGGAAGAATTTCAGTCTTTCACCATTAAATATAATGTAGCTGAGGATTTTCTTTTGGTAGGTCTTGGAAATAAAATCTCACAAGCAGCCAAATGGTTAAAAAGAGAAAAACAGTGAACTGTTAATGAATAAAAGTAAGAAATGCAACTAATTTTTCATATGAAGAAATGGAATCCATAAGATGATAAAATATTTTTAATATGTCACAGAAGATTTCTGAAAAGTAGGATTCTGTTTTCAGAAAAAAATATTCAAGAATAAATATATAATAAAGACATTTTCTGAATTTATTACAAGTAGACATACTCTAAAAGAAAATTTAAAGTATCTTGTTTGGGCAAACAGATAATTTGAGATGAAAGCTTGAAGATGTGCAAATAAATTTTAAAAAAAATTAAATATATGCAAAGTTAAGGGATAAAAAATAATGTCATGTGAGATTTAAAAAATAGTTAAACATTTACAAAAACATCATTTGTCAAGAGTTAGCTTAATGGAGTTACAGTATTTTGACATACTTGCATGAACTGTGTTAGAAAAAAAAAGTACCAATTAATGTTAGAATTTATTTGCCAAGCATTTTGTTTTGTATATACTAGGATAGCTACTGTTACAGATTTAACCATGTACCCCCAAAGTTATTCAGATCCTTAACCCCATTACCTAAGAATTTGGCCTTATTTGGAAGCACAATCTTCATAGCACTAATAAGTTAAAATGAAATCATTGTGGTGGCCCCTAATCAAAATGACTGGTGTCCTTATAAGAAGGGGAACACAGATATAAGCACACAAGACAGAATATTTTATGAAGATGAAGGCAGAGATTGGGGTGGTACATCTAGAATTCAATGAATGATGAATATTGCCAGCAAATCACCAGAAGCTAGGAGAAACATGAAACAGACTCTTTTTCACAGCACTCTGAAGTAACCAAAATGGCTGGCACCTTGAACTGTGGAACTATGAGGCAATCAATTTCTGTTGCTAAGCCACCCAGTTTGTAATGCTTTGTTATGACAGCCCTAGTGATCTAATATAGATTTTCTAAAACAATATTGAAACAGTGTAAATAGTATATATGTTTAAAGATAATAAAATAGATCTCGATCTATCTACATTCACATAAATGTATAATGATAAGACAGTATTTCATAAATTAGAAGTCAAGAGAGGTGATTTAAAAAAGCACAAAAAATGGAGAGCATATAGTAAAAAAAGGAAAGTGTACAGTAATAAAACTGAAGTGAAAAAATAAATGCAATACAAATATAATTGTAGAATTAAGCAGTCTTCTCTTAGCAATCAGTAGATCAATAGACATGAAAATCATTAAAAATATAGAAGGCCTGAAAAATACAATTAAGTAATTTGACCTAGATTAATTTATATAACATATGCATGATTTCCAAGTGCATGTGAACATTTGCCAAAATATACTCCACACCATAAAACAAAGTTAACATATTTAAATCATTGTAATCTTGCAAATATGCAGTTCATAAATGTATAAATGTACACTTTTTCCCCTGAGAATCTTTTTTAAAACCAACTCAATTATTTCAATGAGTATTGTAATATTTATTTTTCCTCAGTTATCTGCTCATGTATGATTAAGCTAGAGTCAGGAGGGGCTGCTGTCTGAATTATAATAAATATGGGGAAATGGAGAAAACACTGTTATTTTAGTCTCAGGGATGCTTCTGATAAGAACCAGGCAAACTTTTTGTGCATAGTGCCAGCTAATTGATACCTTAAGCTTTGAAGCCATCTGATATCTATCACAGTACTGAAATTTGCCATTGTAGTGTGAAAACAGTCATGGACAATACATAAATAAGCCTGGATGGGTTTCCATGAAAATTTATGGACCATGTCATTTGAACTTTATAGAGCTTTCATGTGTCAGAAATATTATTCTACTTTTCAATTTTTCTTCAATAGTTAAAAAAATGTAAAAATAATTTTTATTCCATGGCCAATATAAAAACAAGAATCGGATGAGCTTTGGTCCATATGCTTTATCCTTGCTCTACATACCTGAAGTAGAATAACTACACTGGCAATCTGTCTTTATCAATAAAAACATGCCTTTTACACTCACTCCTTCAACCACCCACCCCTTCACCATTGACCCAGTACACTGGCCCAGAATGTCCTTCTTTAAGAGTGACAAAGGCATTTCCAATTTTAGAATTGTAAAACAAGAAAATTAAATTTTAACATATTTCACATAAGAAACATATGGACAATTTTAATGCAGTGTTTAATTTCATTCTAGGGTTTTTAATCTTATGAAAAAAATGGTAATTCAGCTCTATTTTAACTCTCTATTTTATAGTTACAACATGTTCTGTTGGATGGAAATTTTCTTAAACCTTGCAAACTATGTTTTTGAAAAAACTAAAGTTTTGTGTCTGTTATGAAAATGAATTTTAAAATACTTAGGAGAGAATAAAAGTAGTTAAAATTACCTAAAAAGTAAATAAACATTTGAAAAAGCTCTAAAATAATGGAGAACTCAAGAGGTACATAAAGAGATTTTGAAAATCAGATTTGAGACATGGCAATGAGAACTTTAGAACCAGAAATTATTTCTGCAGTGACACAGACTCCTGGCCCCTAAATTTTGACAATTTAGTACTGAAGGGATTAGATATCTGATAACATGAATATATTTTGGAAAAAAACAAGAGCATGAAAAATACGTGTTTGGTTGGGAACACACACACACACACACACACACACACACACACACACGAGGAGGCCTTGTTGCAGTGACAAGAGAAGGCACGTGTGATTTTCGCTGTATAGGCCAAGGATGATGGAGAACGTCACAAAATAAAACATTTTCAAGTCCTGGCTTGTCCTCAAAAAGAAATGTTTCATTTTAATTTTTAGTTTTAGGGCACAAAGCACCTAAACACCAATGAGAATAAGAAAAATTATCAGAACTATTTAAGTCATGGACATATAATGTATTTATATAATACTTCTAAAGTAACCATAAAGTGGTAATCAGAGTTAGTGAATTGAAAAATGGAAATTTATAACATTATATTCTTTTTGTTGTATGTAATGTATTAGGTATGTCTAATATCAAAATATCAAAATCTAGACTTACAGTCACAGGCCTAAAGTTGATGACTGTCGTAAATTGAGAATTACCTTCCAAAATAAAATAAAAACTTGAACTGCTCATTGTCAGGGAGTGTTATTGAGAATTTTCCTCTCTATTTCACACATTCTAATTATTTCTTGTATTTCAAGCTCAAGAAAATAACAAGATTTTCTTTCATCTGCATTGAGAATCATTGCTTTCAAAAGCTGACACATGGATTATGTAATTTGTCTCATAGAATCCTGAGAAATGGACAGAACTGGTGTTATCTCCATTTATACGTGGAGAAACTGAGATTAAAGACCAAGTATTGTAGTCGAATACACTTGGTAACTGACTGAAGTAGAATTCAATTTGCCCGACTCCAAAGTCCATGCTCTTTCCATTAAAACACCCTTTCTTCCGTGAATGTGTATTCCTTGCAGTGGTTTGCCTGTTTCAGATGTTTAATAGCTAATCATAACTAAGACCTTATATTTGTAGAATGCTTTGCTATTTAACCAAATTTTCACATAGATTAGTTGAGGTTATGGACCATGTGAGAAGGCAGAGAAACTAAAAATATTTCAATTTATACAGAAACCATCTGGATTTTAGAATGTTTGACCTAATTTTGTTGGCAAGAATACCCAGGCATAAATAAAGGATACTGAGATTTGATCTCTATTCTTTTACTTCCAAGTATTTCAAGTTTTTCTGTGACTACATATTGCTTCACAATCCATATTTTTATTAATTCTTTGTAAATGTGTATAGTTGTATATTTGTAAAATACTTTCACAGAAATTTTTATCAGTGTCAGAACATCTCTTTGAGATAAGTAAGACAGCATTGTGAAGGGGAAACAATTTAGAATTTGGTAATAGAAAGCCTATGAATCAAATGCTTTATCTTTCCTTTAGTTTTTCTTTCTTTGAAATTTCCTAATGTATGTTTATTATATGCTAAGAATTATTCTGAGACTATAAGTGAATCTGTAAACATAACATTGAAGAGTCTATAAATAAAATTGGAGGAAATGAGCAAAGCAAAGATGTATAATTGTGCAGTAGAGTCAGGCTCATGCCCCAAGAGAGAGGCTTCTACATTATCCTATGGGAATATCAAAAAAGAGCCATGGAAAGTAGAGGGGAGATTTAAGGGAAATCTTCCTGAAATGAATGACATTTGAGCTGAATTTTAAAAGATGATGAATAATAGCAATATCACATAGAAAGAAACTTATATGCTGGCAAAGAGAAATAGATCAGGAAACATTCAGACAGTAAAACATCTTTAGACATATTAACAAGTATACTGGGGGATCATAGGAAGTGACCAAAAGTTAAGCAGTAGCCAACTCCTCATTGCTTACTGACGATAAAATGAAAAGACTTATATGATAATCTAAAGAGTATAAACTGTACACCAAAATTTGTGTCAAGACATAAAAATATTTTAAGTAGGTTATACCATGAAAACTTGATGGCTTAGAAAAATCACTTAGAGTGTAGATGAGAAGAGTTAGAAGGTAGGAAGATATAAGGATATAAATAGAGGAATGAGACCAGAAACTGAGGCTTCAGAGGTCAGTAATTAGAACATTGGGATCCAGGAACAGGATAAGTAGTTTTTTTGGAGAAAATATAATAAATATAATTATAGAGACATTTGGTTAGAATTTCTCATATCCATAGGTACATGGAATTTACGTATACAAATCTTGTGCATATCAGAGAATTCCTGGCTAGAATTTTTAATTTGGAACATACAGGTATGTTCCAAAGGACAAAGGTAAATAAAAAAAAAAATTATTCAAATGCCACCTTTAACATGAGATGAACAAAAGGCTGAGCAAAGAGCTTGGAAAATATTGAAATATAAGGATAAACATCAGAGACATCTAAAAAATGTATTGAGAAGAAATGGCCAAGAATTAGGACCATAAAAGTCAATGTGGTGGTTGCCAACAATGCCAGGTAGTCAAACAAAAGATAAGTGCCCCCAACTTTTAAAATTGGAAGGTTATCAGTATATTCATCTATAATTATACAGCTTTATGGCCTTGGGTAAGTTATGTCTCAGATAATTTGGTCAAAACCAATAGAAAATAGCAGTTACATTAAAGCTTTCATGAAGAATTAAAAACAATATGCAAGTTTTCAAACCAGTCACTATTTTAGAGAGGACATTTAAAAATGACTAATACATTTCCTATACCTGTAATCTGGAACTGAGATAAAGAGAGGAAAAGCTATGAATTGAAAGTTACATGACCAGAGAATAACAACCTTGAAACTTCAACCCAGCTCCCCAAATTTTACATCCAGTAGACCATAGTTAGCTTTCATAAATGCTGAGGATAAAAAGCAAACAAACAGCACTGTACTGATTTTTAAAAAATATATAGAAAAACAAGTATGAGAAAAATTTTGGTATAAAAAAAAAAATTGTGGCAGAAATAACAACAGTAGTGGGAAATATTCTAAATGTCCCATTATAACTCATTTCCCATATCCCATCAGTCACCTTGAAGTTAATTTTTTTTTAAACTGCTGAATATTTATTTATTTATTATACTTTAAGTTCTAGGGTACATGTGCACAACGTACAGGTTTGTTACATATGTATACATGTGCCATGTTGGTGTGCTGCACCCGTTAACTCATCATTTACATTAGGTATATCTTCTAATGCTATCCCTCCCCCCTCCCCCTTCCCCACAACAGGGCCTGGTGTGTGATGTTCACCTTCCTGTGTCCAAGTGTTCTCATTGTTCAATTCCCATCTATGAGTGAGAACATGCAGTGTTTGGTTTTCTGTTCTTGTGAAAGTTTGCTGAGAATGATGGTTTCCAGCTGTATCCATGTCCCTACAAAGGGCACAAACTCATCCTTTTTTATGGCTGCATAGTATTCCATGGTGTATATGTGCCACATTTTCTTAGTCCAGTCTGTCACTGATGGACATTTGGGTTGATTCCAAGTCTTTGCTATTGTGAATAGTACCACAATAAACATACGTGTGCATGTGTCTTTATAGCAACATGACTTATAATCGTTTGGGTATATACCCAGTAATGGGATGGCTGGGTCGAATGGTAATTCTAGTTCTAGATCCTTAAGGAATCGCCACACTGTTTTCCACAATGGTTGAACTAGTTTACAATCCCACCAACAGTGTAAAAGTGTTCCTATTTCTCCACATCCTCTCCAGCACCTGTTGTTTCCTGATTTTTTAATGATTGCCATTCTAACTGGTGTGGGATGGTATCTTATTGTGGTTTTAATTTGCATTTCTTTGATGGTGAGTGATGATGAGCATTTTTTCATGTGTCTGTTGGCTGCATGAATGTCTTCTTTTGAGAGTGTCTGTTCATATCCTTTGCCCACTTTTTGATGAGGTTGTTTGTTTTTTTCTTGTAAATTTGATTGAGTTCTTTATAGGTTCTGGATATTAGCCCTTTGTCAGATGAGCAGATTGCAAAAATTTTCTCCCAATCTGTAGGTTGCCTGTTCACTCTGCTGGTAGTTTCTTTCGCTGTGCAGAAGCTCTTTAGTTTAATTAGATCCCATTTGTCAATTTTTGCTTTTGTTGTCGTTTCTTTTGGTGTTTTAGACATGAAGTCCTTGCCCATGCCTATGTCCTGAATGGTATTACCTAGGTTTATCTTCTAGGGTTTTTATGGATTTGAATTCTCTAATCCATCTTGAATTAATTTTCACATAAGGAGTAAGGAAAGGATCCAGTTTCAGCTTTCTACTTATGGCTAGCCAATTTTCCCAGCACCATGTATTAAATAGGGAATCCTTTCCCCATTTCTTGTTTTTGTCAGGTTTGTCAAAGATCAGATGGCTGTAGATGTGTGGTATTATTTCTGAGGGCTCTGTTCTGTTCCATTGGTCTATATCTCTGTTTCAGTACCAGTACCATGCTGTGTTTGTTACTGCAGCCTTGTAGTATAGTTTGATGTCAGGTAGCGTGATGCCTCCAGCTTAGTTCTTTTGGCTTAGGATTTTCTTGGCAATGTGGGCTCTTTTTGGTTCCATATGAACTTTAAAGCAGTTTTTTCCAATTCTGTGAAGAAAGTCATTGGTAGCTTGATGGGGATGGCATTGAATCTATAAATTACCTTGGGCAGTATGGCCATTTTCACAATATTGATTCTTCCTATCCATGAGCATGGTATGTTCTTCCATTTGTTGTGTCCTCTTTTATTTCACTGAGCAGTGGTTTGTAGGTCTCCTTGAAGAGGTCCTTTACATCCCTTATAAGTTGGATTCCTAGGTATTTTATTCTCTTTGAAGCTATTGTGAATGGGAGTTCATTCATCATTTGGCTCTCTGTTTGTCTGTTACTGGTGTATAAGAATGCTTGTGATTTTTGCACATTGATTTTGTATCCTGAGACTTTGCTGAAGTTACTCATCAGCATAAGGAGATTTTGGGCTGAGATGATGAGGTTTTCTAAATATACAATCATGTCATCTGCAAACAGGGACAATTTGACTTCTTCTTTTCCTAACTGAATACCCTTGATTTCTTTCTCTTACCTGATTGCCCTAGTCAGAATTTCCAACACTATGTTGAATAGGAGTGGTGAGACAGGGCATCCCTGTCTTGTGCCAGTTTTCAAAGGGAATGCTTCTATTTTTTGCCCATTCAGTATGATATTGGCTGTGGGTTTGTCATAAATAGCTCTTATTATTTTGATATACGTTCCATCAATACCAAATTTATTGAAAGTTTTTAGCATAATTTTGTCAGAGGTCTTTTCTGCATCTATTGAGATAATCATGTGGTTTTTGTCTTTGGCTCTGTTTATATGCTGGATTACGTTTATTGATTTGCGTATGTTGAACCAGTCTTGCATCCCGGGGATGAAGCCCACTTGATCATGGTGGATAAGCTGATGGGTCTTGACTCTTTATCCAATTTGCCAGTTGTGTCTTTTAATTGGACCATTTAGTCCATTTACATTTAAGGTTAATATTATTGTGTGTGAACTTGACCCTGTCTTTATGACATTATCTGGTTATTTTGCTTGGTAGTTGATGCAGTTTCTACCTAGCATTGATGGACTTTACATTTTGACATGTTTTTGCAATGGCTGGTACCTGTTGTTCCTTTCCATGTGTAGTGCTTCCTTCAGGATCTCTGTAGGGCAGTCCTGATGGTGACAAAATCTCTCAACATTTGCTTTTTCTGTAAAGGATTTTATTTCTCCTTCACTTATGAAACTTAGTTTGGCTGGATATGACATTCTGGTTTGAAAATTCTTTAAGAACATTAAATATCGGCCCCACCTCTCTTCTAGCGTGGAGAGTTTCTGCTGAGACATCTGCTGTTAGTCTGATGGGCTTCCCTTTGTGTGTAACGCGATCTTTCTCTCTGGCTGCCTTTAACATTTTTTCCTTCATTTCAACTTTGGTGGATCTGACAATTATGTGTTTTGGAGTTGCTCTTCTTGAGGACTATCTTTGTGGCGTTCTCTGTATTTCCTGAATTTGAATGTTTGCCTGCCTTACTAGGTTGGGGAAGTTCTCCTGGATGATATCCTGCAGAGTGTTTTCCCACTTGTTTCCATTTTCTCTGACACTTTCAGGCACACCAATCAGACGTAGATTTGGTCTTTTCACATAATCCCATATTTCTTGGAGGCTTTGTTCATTTCTTTTTACTCTTTTTTGTCTGCACTTCTCTTCTCGCTTCATTTCATTCATTTGATCTTCAATCGCTGATACTCTTTCTTCCAGTTGATGGAGTCAATTACTGAAGCTTGTGCACTTGTCATGTAGTTCTCGTGTTGTGGTTTTCATCTCTATTAGTTCTTTTAAGGACTTCTCTACATTGGTTATTCTAGTTAGCCATTCGTCAAGTCATTTTTCAAGGTTTTTAGTTTCTTTGTGCTGGTTACGTAGTTCCTCCTTTAGCTCTGAGAAGTTTGATCAACTGAAGGCTTCTTCTCTCGACTTGTCAAAGTCATTCTCCGTCCAGCTTTCTTCCGTTGCTGGCAATGAGCTGCGTTCCTTTGGAGGGGGAGATGCACTCTGATTTTTTGAATTTCCAGCTTTTCTGCATTGTTTTTTCCCTATCTTTGTGGTTTTATCTGCCTTTGGTCTTTGATGATGGTGACATACTGATGGGGTTTTGGTGTAGGTGTCCTTTCTGCTTGTTAGTTTTCCTTCTAATAGTCAGGACCCTCAACTGTAGGTCTGTTGGAGTTTGCTTGATGTCCACTGCAGACCCTGTTTGCCTGGGTATCAGCAGTGGAGGCTGCAGAAGATAGAATATTGCTGAATAGCGAGTGTTGCTGTCTGATTCTTGCTCTGAAAGCTTCGTCTCAGGGTTGTACCCTGCCATGTGAGGTGTGAGGTGCCGGTCTGCACCTAGTGGGGGATGTCTCCCAGTTAGGCTACTCAGGGGTCAGAGACCCACTTGATCAGGCAGTCTGCCCATTCTCAGATCTCAACCTCCATGTTGGGAGATCCACTGCTCTCTTCAAAGCTGTCAGACAGGGGCATTTACCTCTGCCAAGGTTTCTGCTACCTTTTGTTTAGTTATGCCCTGTCCCCAGAGGAGGAGTCTACAGAGGCAGGCCAGCCTCCTTGAGCTGTGTTGGGCTCCACCCAATTCAAGCTTCCCGGTTGCTTTGTTTACCTACTTAAGTCTTAGGAATGGTGGGCACCCCTTCCTTAGCCTCTCTGCCGCCTTGCAGTTAGATCTCAGACTGCTGTGCTAGCAATGAGGGAGGCTCCGTGGGCATGGGACCTTCTGGGCCAGGTGTGGGATATAATCTTCTGGTGTGCCATTTGCTAAGACCCTTGGTAAAGTGCAGTATTAGGGTTTGAGTTACCCGATTTTCCAGGTGTTGTGTGTCTCAACTTCCTTTGGCTAGGAAAAGGAATTCCCTTCCCCCTTGTACTTCCAGGTGAGGCGATGCCTTGCCCTGCTTCAGCTCTTGCTGGTTGGGCTGCACCCGTGAACCAGCGCCAACTGTCTGACAGGCCCCCGTGAGATGAACCCAGTACCTCAGTTGAAAATGCAGAAATCTGCTGGGTGCTGTGGCTCACGCCTGTAATCCCAGTACTTTGGGAGGCCGAGGCGGGTGGATCACAAGGTCAGGAGATTGAGACCATCCTGGCTAACATGGTGAAACCCTGTATCTACTAAAAAAAAAAAAAAAAAAAAAAAAAAAATACAAAAAATTAGCCAGGCGTGGTGGTGGGCACCTGCAATCCCAGCTTCTCGGGAGGCTGAGGCAGGAGAATGGTGTGAACCCGGGAGGCGGAGCTTGCAGTGAGCCGAGATTGCCGCACTGCACTCCAGCCTGAGCGACAGAGCAAGACTCTGTCTCAAAAAAATAAAAGAAAATGCAGAAGTCACCCGTGTTCTGTGTCACTCATGCTGGGAGCTGGAGGCTGGAGTTGTTCCTATTCATCCATCTTTGGTGTGCCCCCACTGCTCCAAGTTAAAACTTTTGACTGTTTTTTCTCTCATTTCTAATTGTTCATTTCAAAATTATGCAGTAATGACATTTATATTCCTCTCTTCTCTCTCTCCACTTGTTATTTCTAATTGTTTCAAATTTCATTATAGTGGAGTAATGACATTTACACTACTTTTTCTTTCAAAGCTACAAAGTAAGGAAAAGAAACGGAATTCTGTCTTTGACAAAACCAGGATATCTACAATACCAAAACTTAGCATGAGTAAGTAGAGACAGACAGAGAGTTGTTAAGTGACTTAGCAGTGCTGAGAGAGGTTAGAATTAAGAAACTACAGAAGCAGATATTAATGGGAAATATTTTGACTTATCTGGGAAAACTCAGGAAAAGCTTGGTAATTGATAGAGGTTACTGGTGACTGAAAACGAAGAGCTACTTTGAAAGTGTGTTCAAAAAAAATATTAAATTCTGTGGGCCACCTGACTTTGTACAGTCTAAAGGATGTCCCTCCCTGACCCATATAAAAGACAATAGGTACAAAAATTAAGCCAAAATGTCACTGACCTATAAATTCAAACACAAAGGAGATAAAACAGAAGTGTTAGGTAGTATGACATACCTAGAGCACTCTTCTTACATTCATGTTTAGAATGCCCACTGTCAGGTCATTGGATGATAGAACCAGAAGAGGTCTACAGACTTGGCCAGTAGGAGTTCACATGTAATAAGAATATTGGCTATACAAGCTATCTATAATGGATCTCAATAATTAATACATTGTGTCCAGATGTAGAGTTCTTCCAATTGGCTTCTTAATCTGTTATACTTAAATTTGAATCGAGGGACAAAAATTATGTGATGTTTTAGAAGGATTTCCAACATAAAAGATAAATCCCAAAAGCGCAGCATAAGGGAAGCTCAGAATTTTTCCAGGAATATTCTGTGGCACAGTCTTACTATTAAAAATACAAACAAAAATAATAGCAATATTTTTAAAAAAAAAAAAAAAAAGCCTCTCAGTACAATGCTAAAAGTTTGTTGGTTGCATGCTTGGTGGGGACACAGAACGCTTCATAGAACTTCCATTTTTGGAATAGGATGATGACTCATTGTTTCTATTGGAAAAGATTCCACAGTGCAAATTCATAAAGGCAGAAAGTGTTGCATTATCTATGGGGGTTATCTCTTTTGTGCTGAAATAAAATTACAATTTTAAATAGGACTTACCATAATACACTTTTATTTTGGCTGGAATAAAATTTTGAGACACATGTCTTTGAAATTACAATACTTTCATTTAGAGATACTCAGATTATGAATAATTTCCATGTTTTTAAACCCTGTTCTTTTTCTCTGCCACCAAATAAAGCATATTTGAACTAAACTAAGACAAGGTTAGTCAACTAATTTTAAAAAGGAAATTATCTACAAATGTTGAATTTTGTTTCAAAACAAACATATTTGTTTGATAAGGGCCTAAAACACTAGAGAGCCAAGACATGACATCTAAGAATATGACTATGACATAAGAATTACATCTGTTTCACATTCTAAAATAATGTCACTGAGCATTAAGTTTAAAACTCTTTAGCTTTATCATTGATTATGAATTATTTTTTGAGATAAATTGTTAGGCCTATTTTGACACATTCCATAATTGTTCAGTCCAACTAAGGAGGTGTAGTTCAAGCAATAGCTCCTGATCGAACCACAGAATCTTGGATATGCATTCCTTAAAATATTTATTCTTCCAAAATATTTGTTTTTTTTATGCAGTTATCAAATTGGGGATCTACAAATGCATGGATAGTTAGTTTATTGTGACTGGTGATTGTATGTTGTAGACAACTGCTTATTTTAAATACTACGGAATGAGAATATTTGATGTATATTGAGTAATATCTGATTAGAAACTCATCTACCACCCCTATAGGTTATTATTCCATTAAAGCAATTTATAAGGTTGATATGATATTACAAAAGATTTATTTACTTTATGTTCTGCACCATCTACAATAACATAGCATTAATCAATTTCATGCAATAGCCCATTTCTAGATTATGGTTGCCAGAAAAAATAATGCACAATACCTTATACCTGATATAGGCTCAAGAACAGTACCTTTATGATGTAAATATAATGGCACTTGATTTGTATTTTTATGTCGAAGAAAACATGTTAAAGTTATAATTTGGGGGAAAAACTTGTCATAGGAATATAACTTTTTCCTAAATAATTTATAAGTAACTAAAAGGAAATCTTAAAGAAAACTTTCAAATATTTTGCTCAAAATAGATACAGTATTTTAAGAAATTACACGACTATGTAATTTTCGTGCATTTTTCTAATCCAGACTAGCTTAGAGAACTAAATTTTTCTTTTATCTAAAAATTCTACTTTTCTAGTAATTTTTATGCTATTAATTGTAATAGCTTTTCTGATCTCAGGAACAGTAAAACTTATAATAAATGTCTTTTTATGTTTGAATTTTGATTTCTATGACTGAGTAGGCAATAATTAACTACATTGTCAAATAACTTAAGGGAAAATTCAGAGATAAGAATAATGTCAGTGGTAGGTAGGTAAGTCTAGAATTAGAAAATCTGGGAAATAATTAAACTCCATAGATTTGATGAGAGATTCTAAATAAGATCAAAATGTTCAATGGTTAGTAAACATTTCCATAACATGACATAATGTATCATTTATATCAAGACATTGTTTGATCCAAGTTGTTACTTGGATCATTGTAATAGTGGTGTAGGTTACGAAATCACAGAGGCCTATTAGTTGAGTTAACATTTCCCATGATCATTTAAACCCATGATAGAAAATATTCCAATAGAATATGTGCTGATAAAGAAAAAATAAGAAATCAATATTCTAATGGAGATATTCTAAGGAGTCAATGAAGTCAAAAAATTTAAAAGTAAGAGTAACTGACTAAGACAATTGAGAACGGAGTCAAATAAAGATGTAGGAGTTTGTTGGTGGAGGTTGAGCAGTTCTAGAGAAGAATAAGATCATTATTTTTTGTTTTAGAATTGAGTGGCTAAAATAGAATAGATGAAAATGTCACTAGAGTTTAAGGGACTGGGACGCCAGTTTGTCAGAGGGATAATCCAAGTAGCTTTTTACATTATCTTTTATGAGAAACTGAGAAGCAGAAGCAAAGAATGGGAGGCCAGGGATAGAGTGATGAAGATGTTGGTAGATAATATAGAAAGGAATAAAAAGGTGTGTGTGGCTAAGTTTAAGTACCAAAGAGCAATGGTATTTTGGACAATATCAGAGGGAAATGGTCTGGATAATTCTCAATAAAGTACGTGGAATGCCATCCTCATATCACAGTCCTAATGACTGAGGAATGTGGAGAAAATTTCCCTTAAATTGAGAGGGTAACAGTAAGATAATTTGTTCTCAGGAAGAAACAAAATTTAATTGAAACATTCAGCAATGATTATACAGTCAAGTTTGTTAACTGAGGAGTATGCACAATACCCTATACCTGATATAGGCTCAAGAACAATGCCTTTATGACACGTAAATATAATGGCACATGTGGGAAATCTTAGGAGGAAAGGCAACTGAGGGAAGTTGGACTTGGAAAGAGGAAGTCCGGAAAATATGGGAACAAGCGCAATATGAGAGGATATATGATTTATAGTCGTACATCTGGGCCAAAGATCTAGGACTACAAGAATATGGAATATGGTTAAAGGAGCCAAAATTTAGACGGCTGTCAGTCCCGGAAATTGGACTGCATAGGAATTGAATGAGAAGGACTCTGGGTCTTTTTAGGATTTAATTGTTCCTGAAATACACTGTAATTTCAAGGTAGTCTCTGAAGCAGTCTTATTATTACTATTTTTACTATTTCTCCTCTTCTTATGCAGTCAAATTTAATCAGGCACTAGGTCTATTAATTATATCTCTTGACTATTTCTATTATCTCTCCTTCCTCCCTTCACCATTGCTGCTGCCACCACCTTAGCTTGTGTTAATCCTCTTTGAAAAGAAGTTAAAAGTTAAAGCAATTAAGATCTACACACTGGAGCTTGGCTGATTTTTTAAAACACAGATCTTCCTTATTACTCTTCTTTTAAAAATATATAAAGGTCTTCTCACTGTTTATTAAATGCCTTGGCATGTTGTACAAGGATCTTTATAATCTGGAAACTTGCTAGTGTCATTTCCTGCCTTTGGACATATTCAGCCAAAGCTTTAGCAGCGTCAAACTGCTAATATTTCTCCAAACACAATGTAATTAGTTAGTCAATGCTTTGACTTGCTTAATTGTTATCTACACTGCAAGGCTTTTTACATAATAGACTACTTTCTGTTGAATAAATAACCGAGGAAATCATACTGATTGAATGCTGTCACTAAAATTTCCAAGGACAATTTATGTCAAAAGTTTTAAAAGTAAGGAGAGTTAATTAACAAAATATTTATTTTATAGGGTTAATAACCCACAAGACAGTGACTAGAAAGCTAGCCATAAAAGGAATCCATACATTTCAGCAGATGTTTCCAAGACTCATTTAATCTACAAACTCCCCCTTTGGAAAGAAATAATTCAGGAGAAATACTAATCCCTCTGGCATGATCAGTAATGGCCATAGCTTCAGTGTTGTATTTGGTGAAACCTGTTCAATGTCATTTTTTGAAAGCTTTAAAGGAAATAATGGTACCTGTTGGGTGGCAGAGCTCTTGGTGTGGGCATGGCAGCCCTTTCTTTGTCTTCTTTTCATCTAATTCCATTAGAGTTAGTCACCTACATGTCAGGGTAGTAGCTTTGATGAAAGAGTTATGTTAAGGCTTAATCTAGATAAAGTGCAGTCTATACTAACCTGTCAGTGGTAATGCTGATAGAATTACCTGAAATAAACACCACCTTTCTCTGCAAAGACATGCTACCTTTCTGTAATTCTGAAGATTCAAAATGATGTAAAATTCCTGAGTGCATTTGCTTATGTGTAACAATTTAAATACTTGGGAAATGTAGCATGCCTGTGCTCCATTGTCCACATTTCAAGATGTATTATATGAGCTTATTTTAATTTCTAAAGCCATTTGTCAATTAACTTGTGGCATTTTAATTTTTCCTGTTTTGAAATAATAGAACAAACTGATATTGTACTTTTTGGTGATGTGACCCTGTTGAATTCCTTATTAACTATTAATTTTGGTTGAGTGGCTTGTCTAATTTAAATATGAAAATAAATCACCTTTACACTTGCTATTAGTATAATTATATATCCTGACTGAAAATCTGAGACTCATGTCCATTTTTTTTAATATTTTAGTTGGAAAAAATAGTCTGCTCTAGTAATCAAGCAATGAGTATGCTTAATGGAGGAAATTATTAGTACTTAGTCAAGGGACTACTCAAAGATTATCCAAAGTATTAAAAGTTCTCCTGCTTTCTCACTTCCTCTTTGCTCATATAACCTTTACAGTTTAGAAGAGATATATTAATAATTATCCAATAAGAGAGTGTGATCTTTAATATTATTAAACATATAATTATATAGAATCTGTCATAGTAATTATCCAGTAAAGCGGTTTCTTCACAGTTATTCTACTTTAGCATTAATTATAACAAAGCAACCATTTCATTGTATGAAACTATTGAAACACATTTTCTTACATTTTCTGTTTTTCAGTGTATTATCCTTATTTTGTTTCTCCTTTCTTTTCTTCCTTCTACCTTTTCTTTGCCCCTTTCTTTTGGAAGTTTTTTCTACTTTTGTCCATTTTAAGGCAGTTTATTTCTCCTTTCACCTGTACCTACATGAATTTTCTATTTTCTTAAAAAAAAAAAGCTTCAAGAATCTTGAAGGTAATGAATTATTGAATCACATGACCATATAAGTAAAATATATACTTATATGTGGTAGGACTTGGCACTGTGAGGTCCGAAAGACTTGAGCCCTGTTTTCCAAGAGCTTAAAATATTGTAAAGGATTTAAGACATACAAATGAATAGGTGAATCCAAAGGCAATCTACGATGAACACCAGCTGAGTGACATAACATGTAGTTAATATTAATAGAAGAAATATCTTTAGACAATTATTAGCTAGTTGTAAAATAAATGGAGGCACTTTGAATGATATCAGATAATAATGTACCTTTTAATAATGTAAATGTCACTTGTGAAGTGAGGGCCATAATAGTCTTATCTACTTAACAATGATATTTTAAAGCCAGAGAGTACAACAGATGATGCCTAAAGACAAGATTAACAGTCTAAAGAATTTTTACATGAATATATTCTGCTTAAAGAAATCCAGAGATATGCTTTTCTATCTGTTTATTAGATTTTATACAAATATATCACTGATGATCACCCTTGTCACTTGTCAGTATGCAGTTAACAAGAGAATACAGAAGGCTGATTAGAAATCATAATGATACTATTGATAAAGAACATGGCAGTGCTGAGCATAACATTTATAAGAAAAGGAATTTTCTCTAGAATAAAGAAGAAAATTAGCCTTCGTGTAGATATGGTGAAAAATAAGTACCCAGCTAAAATATTTAGCAAAACACATCATATAATATTTGAAGATAGGCATAATATTTGTTATCTATTACTGCACAAAAATATTACCATGCACTTAGTGGTTAAAACACACACACACACACTCACAGAGAAACACACACATATTTGTGATCTCTGAATTTCTGTGGGTAAGAAGTCCAGTACAAATCAATTGAGTCCTTTGTTTAGGCTCTTACTTGCATAAAAATATGGACTGGATCTGTGAGATCCTTTGAGGTGAAAGCTCCCGAATGCTGGCAATTGAATGTGGCCACCCTCAGTTCCTGCTGCATGGCCTTCCCATATGGTGGCCTATAATATGGGAGCTTGCATTTTCAATGCCAGCAGAGAAGAGATTAATCTAGCAAGATGGATGTTACAATGTTATGTAGCATAATAATGTACAGACAATCAGATATTCTCATTAGTTAAAAGCCAGTAACAGGTCCTGTCAACATTCAAGGTAGAGATTACACAAGGACATGTACACGGGAGGCAAGTCACAGTTTTTGACTTTTTTTTTTTTTTTTTTTGATCTAATACAAGTGTAGCCATCTGTGCTCTCATGTATTATTGGCATGAAATTAATTAACAATATGAACTCATATTGTTAATTGCTAGAGCAGCATCAGGGCATATGTTACATAAAATCCAAAGTTATGAAAATATTTATATTTTAATAAATAATATTTAATTTTTTTAAAATTTTTACATTGTTTTGTCTATGATTCATGTGTTTACTTCATGGCTGAACTATTAAAGTGGAACTAAAGTACTCAAAATGACCTAAATATGCTCTTTACTATACTAGCTGCCTTAGTTTGCTAGGGTTGCCATAAAAAAATACTACAAACTGAATTACTTAAATAGCAAAGATTTATTTTCTCACAGTTCTGGAGGCTGGTAGTCTGAGATCAAAGATGGCAGGTTTATTTTTTTCTGAAGTCTCTGCTTGAATTGCAGATGGTCACCCTTTTTCTGGCTCTTTACATGGTTGCCCTTCTGTGCATGTGCCCTGGTCTGTATTTGTAGACATTTCCTCTTCTTATAAAGACCAATTGGATTAGGGCCAACTGTCGTGGTCTCACTTTAATGTAATCACGTCTTTAAAGTCCTATTTCCAAATAAAGTCACATTTTGAGGTACTAAGGGTTAGAGCCTCAACCTTGGGAATTTTAGGGTGAGGGATAAAATTCCTCTCATAACACTACGTGTGTAAAGTATGGAGAGAAATGAAACAGTTCCTGCCTAGAAGAACATAGGCCAGCATCCTTATCTAACAATAGAATGCAAACCCAATTGTATTTCTTAGCAACACAATCCTTTTCTTTGTCCTAGACCTTGGAGAGCTCTATGACAATGATGGTGACATGAGGCAATGAGTGCAACCACAAAGAGCAGCATTAAGAAGTATTATGCTGGTTCATGGCCTTTTGCAAGTAATTTGCTATTAGTAATAAAAGTATCTTATATAATTTAATTATTAAGTAATTTGCACTAACATTAATCTATTTAATAAAAACATATTTTACAAATGTCTTTTAGGTTAAAGGTTAAAATCAAAACAAAATTATAGAATATCAATAAAATAGTGGGAGGAAAATTCTAAATATCTGAACCAATATAAGTTAAATATCAAATTTAACACTGGAAATATTTTCCTGAAAAATTAGACTTTCTATAATCTAATTATTAAGAGACTATGTCCAAATATTTTCAATAAGAAAAATATAATGTATTACATGTTGACTCAAAATACATAGTTAATCTCCTAAAATGTAAAGAAAATACAATTAAATGCATATATATGTGTTTGTGTATTTAAAACAGAATAGCACGTTTGAATGAAGCATGCTATAGAACATTACTATCTAATCAAACTATTACTATTTGTGGTAGACTGAGGGCTTATACTTATTCTTCTAGTTACTAGAAGGAATGCTGTTAGACAGCTTTCTTCATCCAATTTTCTTCAAGAATCACCTAGTCAGAGCAATATCTCATTTATTTCCTGAGGCAGCCTGAATCCAATGAGTCACTTAGTTCCCCAAATCTTGACAATCTTAAATAGTCATTCTAGCTTCAAAGCTTCCTACAGGTTGAGTTAAAAACTTTCTTGGTATTATACCAGAACTGAAATTGTCCCTCTGCCCCATTATCTCTCCTTCCGTTTCCTCTACAGATGAAGATCCTAAGAGCACTCTCTAATAACCTTCTGCATGTTAATCTTTATCTCAAAGTTTTCAATACAATTACACAGTCATTACTTTTTCTGATGCTTGGAGCATTTTTCAAAATGTCTGCATGTGATTTTGATGTTCTACAAATGTTTTCCATACATTTTTTTAGTATCAAATTGAGTAAATAGGTCATAAACTTATTTTATATAATCATTGTCAAAAATGTCATACTAAAAAATACATAATATTCTATGTTTTTCCATAATGAATCAGCAACAGATTCTATCAAATATTGTGAACTCAAGAAACATTTTGAAGATTAGGTGTGAATACTGCCAAAGTTTCACTTAGGACAAAGTTCAGAGCCCTGATCATATGGTTCATTAAATAGGAAAAAATGAAAATAGCATTTAGCTAAACAAAGAGGAACACCAAAATACCCAAGGAAGCAAATAGATAGAATTGGTAATAATAAATAAGTATTAAAAATTACTAAACGATAAATTTGAGAGATAAAAATAAAAAAAATAAAATTTATATAAAGAATATGAGGAAAAATAATCCACTAGTAACCTATTAGAAGATATATAGAAGAAAGAACAAAATAGTAATATTAAAAATGATAAAAAGTCTACAAATCAGTATACGGCAGATGAAGAACAAAGGAAACATAAGAAATAGGTTCTCCTATAATGACAGACTATTTGAAAATGAGTAATATAAGTGAAGGAAAATAAATCTTGAATAAGGAAAGACATAATAGAAAATAAATACACTGGTATTCTGGCATTAACATAACAAAACCACATAACCTACATGTAGGGGAGTGATTTATTTTAAAATATCCATCTTATTAGTGTGGATGTAATTGGGCATAGATATCTTGGTAGAAGATAAATTGTCTTCATATAAAGGATGAGAAATATGTGCTTTTATACAAAATTGAAAAGAGTATTAAAACTCCTAAATTAACAACCAGAAAATCTACACCTTGGTAAATCTTCCTGAAATAAGGAAAAGAAAAAAGAAGGAAAAAAAAGTAAAACAAAGAGTAAATATAAAATAATATAAAAAGAAATAATATCAGATATAAGTGTTCACACTATTTCCCCCGATAATGACAGGTGATATGGCTTGGCTGTACTCCCACCCAAATCTTATCTTGAATTGTAGTTCCCATAATCCCTATGTGTCATGGGAAGGAACTGGTGGGAAGTGATTGGATCATGGTGGTGGTTCTCCCATGCTGTTCTCGTGATAGTGAGTGAGTTCTTCTGAGATCTGATGGTTTTGTAAACATCTGGCATTTCCCTTTCTGGCACTTCTCTGTCCTGCCACCTTGGGAAGAAGGACATTTTGCTTTCACTTCTTCCATGATTGTAAGTTTCCTGAGGCCTCCCCAGCCATGTGTAACTGTGAGTCAATTAAATATCTTTTCTTTATAAATTAACCAGTCTCAGGTATTTCTTCATAGCAGTGTGAGCATGAACTAATGCAATAAATAGGTACTGAGGTAATGGGACACTGCTGTAGAAATACCCAAAAATGTGGAAGCAGCTTTGTAACCAGTAGAGTTTGGAAGAGTTTGGAGGGCTCAGAAGAAAACAGAAACATGTGGAAACGTTTGGAACTTCCTAGAGACATGTTGAATAGTTTTGAACAAAATGCTAATAGTGATTTGGACAATGAAGTCCAGCCTGAGGTGGTCTCAGATGGAGTTCAGGAACTTCTTAGGAACTGGAGCAAAGGTGACTCTTGCTATGCCTTAGCAAAGCATTTTGGTGGCATTTTGCCTGTGCTCTAAAGATCTGTGGAACTTTGAACTTAGAAAGACATGATGTAGGATATCTGGTGGAATAAATTTCCAAGTGGCAAAATGCTCAGGAGGAAGCAGAGCATAACAATTTAGAAAATTTGCAGCCTGATGATGCAATCAAAAAGAAAAACCCATTTTCTGGGGACAAATTCAAGCCTACTAAAGAAATTTGCATATGTAAAATAGAACAGAATGTTAATCACCAAGATAATGGGGAAAATGTCTCCAGGGTTTGTAAGAGACCTTTACAGCAGTCCTTCCCATTACATGCCTGGAGGCCTAAGTGGGAAAAATGGTTTCCTGGGCCGGGCCCAGGGCTTCCCTGCTCTGTGCAGCCTCAGAACATGGTTCCCTGCATCCTAGCTGCTTCAGCTCCAACCATGGCTAAAAGGGGCCAAGGTACAGCTCAGGCCATTGCTTCAGAGGGTGCAATCCCCAAGCTTTGTGACTTGCATATGGTGTTGAGTCTGTGGGTATCCAGAAGTCAAGTGAGGTTTGGGAACCTCTGCCTAGGTTTCAGAGGGTGTATGGAATGCCTCAATGTCCAGGCAGAAGTTTGCTGCAGGGGTGGAGACCTCATGGAGAAACTGCTAGGACAGTGCAGAAGGGAAATGTGGGTTCAGAGCCCCCACCCAGAGTCCATACTAAGGCACTGCCTACTGGAGCTGTGAGAAGAGGGCCACTGTCCTCCAGCCCCCCAAACAGTAGATACACCAAAGGCTTACACCATGTACGCAGAAAAACTGCAGACACTCAATGCCAACTCATGAAAGCAGGCAGGAGGGGCAGGGTATCCTGCAAAGTCACAGAGGTAGAGCTTCCCAAGGCTGTGGGAACCCTTCTTCTGTATCGGTATGCACTGGATGAGAGACATGGAGTCAAAGGAGATCATTTTGGAACTTTAAGGTTTAATGTCTGTTCTATTGGATTTCAGAATTGCATGGGGCTTGTAGCCCCTTTGTTTTGGCTAGTTTCTCCCATTTGGAATAGGTATGTTTACACAATGCCTGTACCCCCATTGTACCAAGGAATTAACTAACTTGCATTTGTTTTTACAGGCTCATAGGTAGAAGGATCTTGCCATGTCTCAGATAAGACTTTGGACTTGGATTTTTGAGTTCATGCTAGAATGAGTTAAGCCTTTGAGGACTGTTGAGAATGCGTGTTTTTATTTTGAAATGTGAGAATGTGAGATTTGGGATGGGCTAGAGGTGGAATGATATGGTTTGGCTATGCACTCACCCAAATCTCATCTTGAATTTTGGTTCCTGTAATCACCATGTGTCATGGGAGGAACCTGGTGGGAAGTGATTGGATCATAGGGGTAGTTTTCTCCGTGATGTTCTCATGATAGTGAGTGAGTTCTCAGGAGATCCGATATTTTTATAAGCATATACCATTTCCCCGCTGACACTTCTCTGTCCTGCCACCTTGTAAAGAAGGCCATTTTTGTTTCCCCTTCTACCATGATTGTAAGATTCCTGAGGCATCCCCAGCCATGTGGAACTGTGAGTCAATTAAACTACTTTTCTTTATAAATTACCCAGTCTTGGGTATGTCTTCATAGCAGCATGAGAACAGACTAATGTAACAGGTAATCATGTATTTTGTTTAGAAGCAAAACCTATCTATGTTCTATTTAGAATGGACAAATTTATTAAAGTGTAAGAAAAGTTTAGAATAATGGGCCAAGAAAGAGTGACAACATTAATATCAAGATGTGATTAGATTTAGAATTCAAGGGCCTAAATAGATGACATGAGACATTATGTAACCATAAGAAAAATGTAAGGGAAATATATAATAATAATTAACTTGTATCTTGCAAATAACTGCCTGAAAGAAATACTAAAGTTTTAGAAATGCAAAGCTAAGTTGATAAGCAATATTTTCATGGAAAATTCTAATATCACTCTTATAAACTAAATATTCTGGTGAAATGATAAATATAAAAAATATGTTCCATTATTTATTTTATGTTAATATTTATACAGAGATGACATATGTGCATGCTTAATCATATATCCCTCAAATGGAGAACATATATTTTGTGTTTGGAGAGTATTTGCAAATATTTGTCATGTGCTTGGCTACAAAGTAAATATTTATCGATTAAAATAATTAGATATGTTCATATCACCATCTTTAGTCATATCTAATAAAAGTAGAAATTAATAATCAATTTTTACCAAAAATATAAATGCAGTTAAAAAGCCAAAAAAATACTGTTAGATAATTTTTAGAGCAAAGAATAAATACATATTAAAAGTACAAATATATAGGAAGCAACAAAAAGTAGAATGCACTATTCCAAAGTTTACAGGACACAATGAAAATGATTCACATGAAATAACGTAGTGTTAAATGATGTCACCATTGTAGAACGCAGAAAAAAGACACCTGTATCCTTATTTTGAAAAAGGTTTTGAATCATTCATATTAGGGAATTAACAAAAATTAAACTGACAAATGGAACTCTTCAAATGGTAAAATGAATAAATATTTTCAGAAACTGTTTCCTTTAGACTTACTCTTGAGACAAATCTCTTGGTTATCTGATTAAGAAAAAAGGAAGAAAACGTAAAATTTGACAGGTCTAAGAAGATATAAATAGTCTGATAGAAACAGAAGGACACTGCCTGAAGCAAATTTGATTTCCTAAAAGAAACCAACAGTTTTCTGACAAAACAACCAAATATATGCAAAAAGAAAACACTAAGATATTAATTAAAGAGATGTCAATTATAATTTCATAGCAAGGAACAGTTGAAGAAAGCAAGGATTATTTGAAGAAAATGTATTTAAAGCATTTAGCATCATCCCTGGTGTATAAAAAAATTAGTTTTTTTTTTTTTTTTTTAAATTTTTGGGGAAGAACAGGAAACCATGAGGAGAATATTTCCATGATTTATTCATATCCTGCTCTCACTTATTTCACATGTTTTCTTTTGAAATGCCCTAGGAATTATTAGGAATCATTTCTAAGCGTAAGAGAATTAGTATTCAATGGACCATTATTATTTTTCTTGTTGCAATTGTTTACATCAGTTATTTTCTTTCCTAATGAGATGATTTTGAACTTTGACCTTGGGGGAAAATGTTTTCTTACAAATAATAATCTAAACATTGCTCAGAGACCTTTATCTTTAAATAAATTTCACAAAGTATTTTTTTCAAATGGTACTTTATGTTATATGCTTAACTCAACAAAATAGTGCTATATTTACTTTAAATATACTCTTAAAAATAAGGAAACTACCATAAAAGTCAAAACTTTCTTCCTGTTGATACCTGAAATAAATTCTGAATCCAGAGAAAAGTTGAATTTAAAGTATAATTCTAGGATATAAAGATATAGAAATATAAAGAGTAAATGTAAATTAAATTCTACTTAATGGAATAGAGTATCTAAAAACTAAAATCATTTTTTAAACCTAGTCATATTAGAATTCACTAACATATTCCTATATGGAATGGATGTATTCCAGTTGTGTTGATTATAAATCACGAATATTCTTCTGAAATACATTATAAAATCAGAGGTCTTTTCCTGCAGAGAAAAACTCCTATTACATAAATTTGAAAATTTTGACAAGAAAGAGAAAGCAATGATGAATATTTTAGGATCAAGCTGTGTATTACTGAATAAATACACAGCTGAATAAATACACACAGTGGGGCAAAGACTCCTGGGAGTTGTCAAATTTGTCAGATTTTAATTTCTAGCAATTTGATGACATTGCCATTATGTATTGATTATGAAATCTCTCCTTAAGCATCATCCAATCCCTGAATTGTCACATTGTCACTTACATTAATTAGGCATTTCTCCTCCACATTCTGTTTTTTTTTTTTTTTTCTTTTTTTTTTTTTTTTCTTACATAGTCTGACAGACCTGGACTAAAATACAATAATACATCTTTAATTGTAACCATCTATCACTTAATGTCTTTTAGACACAAATATCTAAAGGGTACAGGGCTTCAATAAACTTCACTATCTGTAAAGTTTTAATGTATAGTTCCACTAGTAAGTTTACATAAACTATGAGGGAAAATACCTACATATAATAATTCTCATACAACAGTGGCATAAAGAAAAAATAGCAACCAAATATATGTTAAAAAAATTGGATAATATATTCTTTCTTCAATTTTGTGTTTTTAAAATATTAATATCTAAAACAAATTGGAAGCAGTAATGGACTAGATATTAAGTGAATAAAATCTGTGAATAATTTTCCATTGGGATGTTATTTTTGTTTTCCATCTAATAAAAAAAAGGAGGTAGTTCTTAGTTACTAAGGTGAAGAATGGTGTGTGTGTGCTTTAAAAGGTGAGTATCTGGGCTCTGTGGCTCATGCCTGTAATCCCAGCACTTTGGGAGCCCAAGATGGGTGGATCACCTGAGGTCAGGAGTTCAAGACGAGTCTGGCCAACGTGGTGAAACCCTGTCTCTACTAAAACAACAAAAAATGAGAGCGGTGAGGTGGGGCATGCCTATAATCCCAGCTACTTGGGAGGCTGAGGCAGGAGAATTGCTTGAATCTGGGAGGCAGAGGTTGCAGTGAGCCAAGATAGTACCACTGCACTCCATCCAGCCTGGGAGACAGAGACTCCATCTCAAAAAAACCAAAAAACAAAAAACAAAATAGTAAAATAAATCTGTTCTTCTGTGATTATGAGTAGACATGTTGAATGAATCACTTTTTTAAAAATTTTTAGCCTAATATAGAACATATACTGTCCAATTTTAAATCAATGAATTATGATCATGGAGACAGAAAAAAGTAAGAGTTTTTTCTTTAAAGTTTGCTTTGCACTTTATATTAAGTTTTTAAGCGCAAACATTTCCTGTGAATGCTGTGAAATCGTTTGGATCAATAACCAGATATTAGATATTGCTAATTGATTACTAGTTTAACCAAACTCATTTTCTCTGTTTAAATATTTTCCATTCAAAGGTAATATAACCATATTCTTCAGGTTTCTAAGTTGAATAAATAGTCTAAAGAAATATTGCTCAATTGCTTATTGAATTCACAATAAGAATATCTTTTAACATAGTTTCTTTTTCAGTACTGTTTACTTGAGACTAAGAAATTACATAGCAGAGATCACAAAGTGGCGTATCTCAGATCAGAAGCTAGAATAGAATTGTAATATATGTGATGTAGATATTTAGCCAAGATGTGAAGTTTGAGCTGATATGACAAAAAAACTGAAATATGTCTCCTCTCTTAAAAATCTGAAGCTCTGAAATGCTCAGGTTATATTCCTCCATGACAAAATTTAGCAGACATTGAGAGGAATGTGATTTCCCTTAGATAAGGCACAACTTGCTACATATTCAGAAGTTATTTGTGTCAACCATTTCAATAATTTGTATTAACTGGGCAATATGGACATTTTCATTTGTGAATTTCATTTAACCAAACACTGAGGAACTCACTGTTGTACAATAATAGGGAAAAAAAAGGAAGAAAAGAATTTTCTACTTAATTGTTGGTAGTTGTGAATTACATGCTGATCCTTTAATGACTGCTTGCTATAGGCAGATTCTGTGCCAGATGATAGCGATGAGAATAAAAATAAATGAGCCATATTCTCTGGCCTAGAGGAGTAACAGAGACTTACATAAAAAGGAAATACTGTGGCAGATGAATCCGCAAGATGCAGTTGCAGTATAGATGAAATATATCTAATGGAGCCGACAAGTGAGAGACAATGTTGGGGGAAGCTATGTCTTGGAGGATAACAAAACCTTAAGTTGAGAAAATGACAGAATCCTTAAATCACATCTCAATCTGACATTTTCATCATTTTATCTTGTTTTAATTCCCTGGTGCTAAATGTTTTATATACAAATTACAACAATGTGTTTTAATTTCACAAAATAATATTTTTGTTATCTAAATTGAATACATTTGATTATTTTTTCAACTTGAATATTATGGGTTATAATAAATCCATATACTTACAGATATTACAGGAGGCTTTTTCTGGCCTCTTTACATTTTAGTGCCCTTTATATCCCACTGATGACCACTGTTTTGAAGTTCTTTTCCACCACAAATTAGATTTGTTTGGTATAGAATTTTATATAAAATCAGTAATATACTATACTCTGTGGTACAAAAAAAAAAAAAAAAAACTTTCAGTCTGTATAATGTTTTTAAGGAATATCCATGTTGTTTTATGTCTTAATAAGTCATAAATTTTTCTTCCCACATAGTATTCCATTGCATGAGTATATCAGCATATGATTCATTGTCGGGTTAGTGGACACTGGTACTGTTTTGGTCTGTTATTATCAAGTTTATCGTGAGAATTTATGTATAAGTCTTTTTCGTAAACATACATTTTCCCCCTCCTGGATAAATATGTAGAAATGGAATTTCTGGACAGGTGTATGTTTAATGTTGGAAGAATGTGTCACGTATATTTCAAAGGTGGTTACTGACATTGATTCTGCTAATTTCTGTTATCTGAAAATGTCTTTATTTGCTGCATTCATAAAAGATATTTTGGGCAGTTTCAGAACTCAGAATCAACATGCTTCATTTTAAAAGTGTTTTGACACTTAAAATAATCCACTATCTTCTAGACTCCATAGTTTTAGATGAGAAACCAGGAAAGAATACCATAAAGCTTGGCAACATTCTGAAATATACTGAATATTACTGAATATCTCAGGCTTGGCCTCCATTTTGTAGGGCCTTCAACTATGTCTGAGCTCCCTATAACTAATGTCCTTTATTATTATTATTATTTTTTAATTTGGAATTACTATAGAGGAACGGGAAGTTGCAAAGATATTACAGAGTGATTCCATGTAGCCCTTAACCAGTTTTCCCCAGTAGTTACATCCGCTGTAGTACTATTACAAATCAAGAAATTAGTATTGGAACTCGGTGTATGTGTGTGTGTGCGTGCGTGCGTGCGTGCGTGCGTGTGTGTGTTTTGTATTTCTATTCCATTTATTATGTCTCCTATAACCACCACCTGAGTCAAGCACAGAACTACTTCTTCACAACAAAGATCTACTGATGTATTTTATCAGTTTGAGTGAAGTATTGAAACTTTAACTTCTTTTTAAGTCTCTTGATTTCCCCTGATTATAATATAATTGTCTTAACCATTTCCTTTTTTACATTAGGAATCCCCTTAGATAAGTTTAAGCTTTTGCTTCAAACTAAAGATAAATAAAATGTACTAGATGTTTTAAAAAAAAGTTATTGTGTATATTTGAGGGGTACAATATGTTATAAAATACATATATACTATAAAATAATTACTATATTGAACAAATTAACTTACCTATCATCTTAGATGGTAGTAGCAAATATGTACAATGAGCAAATTGAAAGATTCAATATACAACATGAGGACTGTAGTTAATGATAGTGTACTGGACTTACACATGTTTGCTCTGCATATTGCACTGTTGAGGTTCCAAGTTTAGCTTTTTTTTTTTTTTTTTTTTTTTAAATCATTTCTTCCTGTTTACCAAACTTCTTCAAAATTTTGTTTAAAATAGATCTGCTTATAACAGATTCTCATTGTTTTTCTTCACCTAAAGATGTCTTCATTTCTGAAAAATAGGATTGCTGACCATAGGATTTGGGGTAAAGAAAATGTTTAACACTTGAAAATTTGTTGCCACTTCATTATTGCCCCCAGAACTTCTGATGAGAAATATGCTGTCAATTAAATTGTTTTACTCATATAGGTAACATGTTTGTATTCACCCCTTTCTAGATAGACAGACAGACAGACTGACTGACTGACTTCAGTTTGACTAGATGTATGTTTGGATTTATTTGGAATTACCCACTTAGGGTACACTCAGATTCATGAATCTGTAGGTATTTATATCTTTTGCCAAATTTAGAAATTTTCTGCCGCTATTTCTTTAAATACTGTTTTAACTTCCCCCTCAAGTTTCTCCTTTCCTCTGGGACTCTGATGACATTAAAGTTACATCTTATAAACTGTCATTATAGTCCCACAGGTTCCTGAAGTTCAGTTCGCGATTTTTTTTTTCAGTTTATTTTCTTTCTATTTTTCATTTTGGCATATTTTATTTTTCTATTTTCAAGTTTACCAATTATTTCCTCTGTCTTTTCCATTCTCCTGTTAACTTGAAAATAGAAAAATAAATTTTACTTATATTTTTTATTTCTAAAATTGCATTTTATTTTTCTTAATATCTTATATCTCTTTGCTGAGACATTCTAATTTTTTTATTTTTTCAAACACATTTATAATTGCTCATTGAAGGATTTTTATAATGACAGCTTTAAAATTCTTTTCAGATCATTACAACATCTGTCACATTTTGGTATTGTCATTTATTAATTGCTTTCATGGTGATATTTACTTGGAAAACATAAGTTTTCTATCCTGGACATTTTAGGTATAGTATTATGAGATTCTGGATATTTTTAAAAATCACCTTCTTATCTGGCATCCTCTAATACTGCTGGTGGGGGGAAATGAGTCCTGAGTCAGTAGCTCCAGGTAGGGTTCAAGGTCCAGATTCCCTAAATGGCATCTTTTGACATACCTTGTCACTTGTTTTAAGTTATTTGAGAAATCTCCAGAATGCTTTCCACAGTAGACAAACTAGTTTACATTCCCACTAGCAGTGAAAGTGGGATATTGGGCTCTTCACTGGGCCTTTCCTGACACCGCTCTGGCTAAAAGTGGAAGGAGTGCATCATTTCCATTGGGCATGGGTAGAAGTATGGTTACCCACTCAACATTTGATGATGAGGGTGGGAGCAAGTCTGTGTTGTTTTAAATTTTTATTTTAAATTGCATGCTGTGGAGGTTTGGTGTACAAATTATTTTTTCACCCAGGTAATAAACATACTACCCAATGAGTAGGTTTTTGATTGTTACCCTTCTCCCTCCCTTCACCCTCAAGTAGGCTCCTGGTGTCTATTGTTCCCTTCTTTGTGTCTGTATGTACTCACTGTTTAGATTCCACTTACAAGCAATAACAGGTGGTATTTGGTTTTCTGTTCCTGCGTTAGTTTGCTTAGGATAATGGCCTCCAGCTCCATCCATGCTGTTTCAAAGGACATGATCTCATTCTTTTTATGGCTGCATAGTGTTCTGTGGTGTATATGTACCAAATTTTCTTTGTCTATTCTACCATTGATGGGCATTTAGGTTGATTCCTTGCCTTTACTATTGTGAATAGGGCTGCAATTAACATAGGTGTGCATGAGTCTTTATGGTAAAAATAATTTATATTCCATTGGGTATATACTCAGTAATGGGATTGCTGGGTTAAATGGTAATTCTGTTTTAAGTTCTTTGAGAAATCTCCAGAATGCTTTCCACAATGGCTGAACTAGTTTACATTCCCACTAACAGTGCGTAAGCGTTCACTTTTCTCCACAACTTCATCAGAGTCTTCTTTGACTTTTTAGTAACTATTCTGACTGGTGTGAAATGGCATCTCATTGTGGTTTTGATTTGCACTTCTCTAATGATTAGTGATGTAGAACATTTTTCATATGCTTATTGGCCTCATGAATGTAATTTTTCATGATGTTTGGCTAGAGTAGGTCAGTTATTTTAATGTTTTCTGTCTTGCTACATTTCTCTTGTTTGGTTAGAGCAGGCATTTGGGGGTGCTATTTTTATCTGAACTCTTGTTAGCAGTTCAAGGTAAAATATTTTTCTAAGCACTTATGATCTGGCATATATAAAATATAAAGAAAACCCAGTGTGCTCACCAATATATTATTTCTCGGATCCTGGGATTACTAGCTAGTCTTGATTCTTCCCTCCAACTTTCAATTTTCTGTTTGTTTTACAAATAATGTCTAGGGTTGTTAGCCATAATTAGCAGAAATAATAGGAAGAAATGCATTTATTCCATTTCAGCCTGGAACCAAATACACCCTCTTAATATATTTTAATAATTTTTATTTTTACTACTGTGTTCCAAATATCTCTGATAGTAGATTGGACAATACATTTTAAAGTAATACTGGGCTTCCAAAAAAAAGTAAGAAGCAGATACGTGATGATTGTGATACTCATTTTATAGTTACATTCTATATTATAATTTAACTGTTGCTAATTTGAAGTTATATTTTAATAGTTCAATTTGCATTTCTGTGATTGCTAATGATATTATTTTCTCTAATTTAAGTAATTAATTTTTTCCTCAATAGGACTCAAATCCTCTCATTGAAAAAGTCTCTTTCATTGAAATCTTTCATTGATATCAGTACTCTCCTAGGCCTCATGTGATATTTAAAAACCATCCTTCTCAGTCTTTTTCAGTGGTTCATCTTTTTGTACAAAACATTACATTTAAAGATTTCTTAATTCTTTCGTCTTTTTTAATTCATGCATTATAATCTCTAGCAATCTCTTTTCTGCCCAAGGTTTGATATTACTACCAATAAATAATAAACACAGAATTTTATCTCACTGAAGCTCATACCTTAGTATGTAATGTTTCCTTATATTTTTCAAGTAAATATCATAAATATAGTTGAGACTCAACATATTTATAACCAGACATGTGGTTTAGTTTTGTAAACTTGTTCCTCTTAGATATCTCTCGTATTCCTTCCTCTCTCTCAATACACAAATGCAACCCATTCCAGTACTAATCCTGTATGTTTTAACCTCTTAAATATTTATTGATTCTACCTACTTCTCTGCCCTTCTTTCCATCTCCTTATATCCAGCAGCCATTATCACTTACATGAGCTGATTTAGTCACTTCCTGCTTGCCCCAGACCTCTCCTTCCCTCAGATACTTCTTTTTGTACACTAAAGTCAAATTTTTCCAAAATACAAATCTGATCTTCTCCCTGATTCTCTATTCCATCTCTAGCTTAAAAGTCTCCAGTGCTTTTCTATTGCCTTAATATCAAGTGATCAGTCTTTATCATGGCCTGCAGTCTGGGTACAGTCTTACCTCTCAATCTCACCTCAAATGGTCTCGCTTTTTCACGATGCCAAACTCCTGAGGGCCTTTTAACATTTGGCTGTTTCTGATTGAAATGGTCTCTCCACACTGCTTATTCTCTGATCCTGCTAATTGCTTTATAATGCTGTGTCATAACTAAATCTTTAGTTCCTCAGAAAAACTAGAGTGAATTTCTCTATTATGGGGCTTCCTGAAACCATATATCTATCCTTTTTTATTTTTGTCAGTTTTATTTATTTATACATTGGGGTGATTATTTGCTGGATGTTTGCTTTCTTATCTGGACTCTTCTATAAGTTTAGAGGTCCGAAGACATTTGATTGTGTTAATCTGTGTATCTTGAATATCTACACAATGTGTTATATTAATTTAGTACTCAATATAAAAGTTTGTTGAGTTAAAAAAGAAATAAATTGGCTGGGTGTCGTGGCTCACACCTGTAATCCCAGCACTTTGGAAGGCCTAGGTGGGCACGTTGCTTGAGCCCAGGACTTTGAGACCATCCTGGCCAATGTGACAAAACTTCATCTCTACAAAAAATATAAAAATTTGCCGGGCGTGATGGTGGGCACATGTTGTCCCACCTTCTTGGGAGACTGAGGTGGGAGGATCTCCTGAGCCACAGAGGCAGAGGTTGCCGTAAGCTGAGATCATGCCACTGCACTCCAGCCTGGGTGACAGCGTGAGATCCTGTCTCAAAAAAGGAAAAAAAATTTTAATTGTGTGATTTTTTTTTTTTTTTTGTCTGATAACATACTGTTTTGATAATATATGTGCGGGTGCATAGGATTTTTAATTTTCATTATTTATGTGAGAAATTTAGTTGTAATTTGTTTTTAATGTTTGTTATGTTAGTAAATAGTCTATCACCTAAGATCTGACATATGTATTATAAATATTATTACATATTGAAATATCACATATCTGAAGTGTTTTCAGGGTAGACCTTGCTAGTTTTCTCAGAGTAGCTCAGATACTCCTATTAGAAATAATTCTAACTATAAAAAAGTGATTGTAATATGATTTGTACCATAATAATGACCTACTTCAATTATAAAATATAATTACAATTTACTTATTCCTGCTTGAAAATTTGTTATTTTCAAGAAAGTTTATTCAGATTTAATAATACTTTACTATTAATTTACATTGCCTAATACTTTTATATGTATCCAATTTACACATACCCCTCTATGGCTTACTTATTTTATTCATGAAGAATATGCTATTGATCAAAATTTTCTGGTAACATAGGTACAAATTCTTCAATGTACTTTATGGAATACATTTGGCTTATAATTCAAGGAGAAGGCCACATTGACAGGATTTTTTTGTCTTTATCATTTAATTCTGATATTAATGAATGAATGATTTAGAATCATATACATATTTATTTCTGCAATGAAAGTTAATATTTACATTAAATTTACATGTAAAATATTCAAATATAGATTTACTATATACCATACTTTACAGAATTTTTAAAAGAAGTTCATGAAGCTTCTCTTGGCCCACTATTTCCAAATAGTTAAATCCAGTTTTAGAGTAACTGAGAAATATAGGACAATTTGCACTTGTGAAGCAGCATTCCAGTAAGCATCACAGAGAGCTATGTATAATCAAATAAAATCACAGTGAATGGTCACTACTAACATTCCAGATGAAACATATCAAACAAAATCACAAATAACAGTTAGTGCCAAAATACCAAATTGAACAGATGGAATCTGATTTTAGATTTTAAAAAAATGAATGAGATTTACTGTTTCACAGTTAAATGATATTTAACAGACTTGGAAGTGTTCAGCAGAAAACTTTCATGCTAAACCATCTATAAGTAATTTTTTTAACCTATATTTGTATCTATTTTAAATCCACTGAAACTATATTCTTTATAAACTATTAACTTGAAATACAGTCAAGTCCTATATTCATAATCATCAGAAATAATACAACATTTAAACTGCAGGTCTTCTATCTCAATTACAACCAAGTTTTTGTATATTAAATAAGAGATAGAATGAAAAAAAAAATTCAGTGACATTCGTTTTTTTTTTTCCAATAAAAAGTAACACAACTTCATAAAATGAGTTTGTCTTTGGAAAAGTTAACTTTTTGTTTGAGGATAACATAGGGAATGTATCTGACTAAATGTTCTAAGAATTAAAAAGGTGATGTGATTTATTTTACTCTTCCAACCGTTGCAAACAAAATAACCTAAAGCATCTCACCCATACTTGAAATAGATTTTCTCTATTATTTCCCTAGGAATCAAATCAATTTTCCAAAATAAGACATCGATAGACATTATGAGTCTAAATTACTGAAGTGTGTCATCACTCACCATTCAACTTCTATAACCACTGCTAGAGTTCCAACCAAAATCATCTCTATCTGAAAAATATATATATATATATATATATATATATATATGTTAGTTTCCAAACTTAAAAATCTCCTATCACTTACTCATATATATATGATCACAGACTTTCTCAACAACTTCCTATTTTTTCTAGGTCTGGACAATTGCAAGAGTATCCCAAGATCTTGTCCATTATTCTTTTATAACCCCTGATCCAAAATATTTTGATATGTATGGGGTACTCTGGCCCCACAATGTAATTTGCCATTCCTAAAATGCATCATAATTTTTTTAAAATTATTTTTTATTATTATACTTTAAGTTCTAGGGTACATGTGCATAATGTGCAGGTTTGTTACATATGTATACTTGTGCCATGTTGCTGTGCTGCACCCATCAAATCGTCAGCACCCATCAACTCGTCATTTACATCAGGTATAACTCCCAATGCAATCCCTCCCCCCTCCCCCGCCCCATGATCCGGTGTGTGATGCTCCCCTTCCCAAGTCCAAGTGATTCATTGTTCAGTTCCCACCTATGAGTGAGAACATGCGGTGTTTGGTTTTCTGTTCTTGTAATAGTTTGCTAAGAATGATGGTTTCCAGCTGCATCCATGTCCCTCCAAAGGACACAAATCATTGCAGAGTATTCCATGGTGTATATGTGCCACATTTTCTTAATCCAGTCTGTCACTGATGGACATTTGGGTTGATTCCAAGTCTTTGCTTAGTGCCGCAATAAACATACGTGTGCATGTGTCTTTATAGCAGCATGATTTATAATCCTTTGGGTATATACCCAGTAATGGGATGGCTGGGTCATATGGTACATCTAGTTCTAGATCCTTGAGGAATCGCCATACTGTTTTCCATAATGGTTGAACTAGTTTACAATCCCACCAACAGTGTAAAAGTGTTCCTATTTCCCACATCCTCTCCAGCACGTGTTGTTTCCTGACTTTTGAATGATTGCCATTCTAACTGGTGTGAGATAGTATCTCATTGTGGTTTTGATTTGCATTTCTCTGATGGCCAGTGACGATGAGCATTTTTTCATGTGTCTGTTGGCCTTCTTTTGAGAAATGTCTGCTCATATCCTTTGCCCACTTTTTGATGGGGTTGTTTGTTTTTTTCTTGTAAATTTGTTTGAGTTCTTTGTGTTCTGGATATTAGCCCTTTGTCAGATGAGTAGATTGCAAAAATTTTCTCCCATTCTGTAGGTTGCCTGTTCACTCTGATGGTATGCTATTTGTCAATTTTGGCTTTTTTTAATGATAAATTGATCTTAGGTCTAACCTCTCTTTTTTTTTATTTTAGATTCAGGGGCACACATACAGGTTTGTTATATAGGTAAACTCACGCCATAGAGGTTTGTTTTACAGATTGTCACCCAGATGGGGGGGAATCTATAAATTACCTTGGGCAGTATGGCCATGAGCCGAGTACCCAATAGTTACTTTTTCTAATCCTCTCCCTGTCCCATCCCCTACCCTCAAGGAGACTCTAGTGTCTGTTGTTTCCGTCTTCCTCTTTGTGGCCACGAGTTCTCATCATTTAGCTTCCCGTTATAAGTGAGAACATGTGGTATTTGGTTTTCTGTTCCTGCACTAGTTTGCTAAGAATGATGACCTCCAGCTGCATCCATGGCCCAACAAAGGACATGATCTCATTCTTCTTCTATGGCTGTCTGGTATTTTATGGTATATATTTACCGCATTTTCTTTATTCAATCTGTCATTAATGGGCATGTAGGTTGATTCTATGTCCTTGCTATTATGAATAGAGCTGCAATTCATATTTGCATGCATGTCTCTTTATGGTAGTCTGATTTGTGTTCCTTTGAAATTGCTGGGTCAAATGATAATTCTGTTTCTAGCTGTTTGAGAAATCACCACACTGCTTTCCACAATGGTTAAACTAATTTACACTTCCACCAACAGTGTATAAGTATTTCCTTTTCTCCACAATTTTTGCCAACACCTGTTGTTTTTTGACTTTTTAATAATAGCCATCCTAACTTGTGTAATATGGTGTCTCATTGTGGTTTTGATTGGCATTTCTCTAATGATCAGTTAAATATTAAGATTCTTTTATATGCTTGTTGGCTGCATGTATGCCTTCTTTTGAAAAGTGTGTTCAAACTTTTCCAACCCTTTTAGTGGGATGTTTATTTTTCTTGTAAATTTGTTTAAGTTCTTTATAGATGCTAGATATTAGACCTTTGTCATTTGCAGTTTGCAAATATTTTCTCCCATTCTGTAGGTTGTCTGTTTACCCTGTTGATAGTTTCTTTTCCTGTGCAAAAGCTCTTATGTTTAATTAGATCCCATTTGTGTCTTTTTGCTTTTGTCGCAATTGCTTTTGGGTCTTCATCATGAAAAATTTGCCTGTTTCTGTGTCCAGAATGTTATTGCCTGGGTTGTCTTCCAGGACTTTTAGTTTTAGGTTTTACATTTAAGTCTTTAATCCATCATGTGTTGATTTGTGTATGTGGTGTAAGGAAGGAATCCAGTTTTAATCTTTTGCATATAGCTAGCCAGTTATCCCAGCACAATTATTGAATAGGGAGTCCTTTTCACACTGCTTGTCAGCTTTGTAGACCATCAGGTGATTGTAGGTGTGCAGCCTTATTTCTGATGCGCTCCCTGCTCTTTTCCATTGGACTATATGTCTGTTTCTGTAAGAGTACTATAATATTTTGTTTACTGTTACCCTGTAGTATAGTTTGAAACTGGGTAAAATGATACCTCCAGCTTTGTTTTCTTTGTTGTTGGTTGCTTGCTTGGTTGGTGTTTTTTGTTGTTGTTTGGTTTTTTGTTTGTTTTTGTTTTTGCTTAAGATTGCCTTGGGTACATGGTCACTTTTTTTGTTGTTTCATATGAATTGTAAAATAGTTTTCTTTAGATCTGTGAAGAATGTCATTGGTAATTTTATACAAATAGCATGGAATCTGTAAATTGCTTGAAGCAGGATGGCCATTTTAATGATATTGATTCTTCCTACCGATAAGAATGAAATGTTTTCTCATTTGTTTCCTCTCTGGTTTCTTTAAGCAGTGTTTTGTAATTCTCATTGTAAACATCTTTCACTTCCCTGAGTAGCTGTATTCCTAGGTATTTTATTCTTTTTGATGCAAAAAGAATAGATTGCATTCATGATTTGGCTCTCAGCTTGGCTGTTCTTGGTGTATAAAAATGCTAGTGATTTTTATACATTGGTTTTGTATCCTAAAACTTCGCTGAGGTTGTTTATTAAGCTGATGGAGCTTTGGGGATGAGACTATGGGGTTATCTAGATATAGAATTATGTTGACTGCTAACAATGAGAGTTTGAATTTCATTCTTTCTATTTGAATGCTTCTCTTGTCTGGTTAAGCTGGTTAGGACTTCCAATACTATGTTGTTAATAGAAGCGATGAGAGATGGCATCCTTGTCTCATGCCAGTTTTCAAGGGGAATGCGTACAGCTTTTCTCCATTTAGTAAGATGCTGGCTGTGGGTTTGTCATAGATGACTCATTACTTTGAAATATGTTCCTTCAATACCTAGTTTGTTGAGAGTTTTTAACATGAAGAGATTTTGAATTTTATTGAAAGCCTTTTCTGCATCTATTGAGATAATCACATGGGGTTTGCCTTTTTTTCTGTGTATTATTAATCACATTTATTAATTTATATGTGGTGAACCAACTTTGCATCCTAGAGATGAAGCCTACTTGATTATGGTGGATTATCTTTTTGATATGCTGCTGGATTTCATTTGCAAGTATTTTGTTGAGGGGTTTTGCATCAGTGTTCATCAAGGATATTGTCCTAAAGTTTTTTGTTGTTGTTGTGCCTCTGCCATGGTTTTGGTATCAGAATGATGCTGACCTCATAGAATGAGTTAGGAAGCAGTCCCTCCTCCTCAATATTTTGAATAGTTTCAGTAGGAATCAGCTCTTTCTTATACATATGGTAGAATTTGGCTGTAAATCCATCTGGCACTGGATTTTTTTTGGTTGATAGGGTAATTATTACTGATTCAATTTCAGAGCTCATTATTGATCTGTTCAGGGAATCAACTTCTTCCTAGTTCAGTCTTGGGGTACTGTGTGTGTCCAGGAATCTATCCACCTATTCTAAGTTTTCCAGTTTGTGTGCATAGAGGTGTTCATAGTAGTCTCTGAGGGTTATTTTTATTTTTGTGGAGTCAATGGTAACATCTCCTTTTTCATTTAAGTGTATTTATTTGGTTCTTCTCTCTTTTCTTCTTTATTAGTCTACTAGCAGCTTCTCTATCATATTAACTTTTTCAAAAAACCAACTCCTGGATTTGTCTATCTTTTGAGTGTTTTTTTATGACTCCATTTCCTTCAGTTCAGTTCTGATTTTGGTTATTTCTTGTATTTTGTTTGCTTTGGGGTTGGTTTGCTCTTGCTTCTCTAATTCTTTCAGTTGCGATGTTAGATAGTTACTTTGAGATCTAACATTTTGATATTGGCACTTAGTGCTATAAATTTCCCTCACTACCTCTTAGCTGGGTAACAGAGATTCTGATAGGTTATATCTTTGTTCTCATTAGTTTCAAAGAACTTTGTGATTTCTGCCTTAATTTCATTATTTATTCAAAAGTCATTCAGTAGTATGTTGTTTAATTTTCATGTGATTGCATAGTCTTGAGTGATTTTTTTAAAATGAAAGTTTCATTTTTTATTGTGCTGTGGTCTGAGATTGTATTTGGTATGATTTCAGTCCTTTTGCATTTGCTGATGATTGCTTTATATCTGATTATGTGGTCAATTTTAGAGCATGTGCCATGTGGCAATGAGAAGAATGTATATTCTGCTGTTTCTGGCTTTCCCCCTTACTTACTTTATAGTTTTATTGACTTATCTAAGCTCAAGGGAAATTACTACTTCATTCTCAAAACTAACTTCTCCTCATCACACACACAAAAAGGTAACTAAAAGAGGGGATTAATATGTTAATTAGCTTGATCGTATTAATCATTTGCTGGATATATGTATGCCAAAACATCATGTTGTACTCCAAATATATATATATATATATATATATAAAGTTTATATGTATATATTATTTATAAAAAGGAAATAAATTTCCCTTTTATCATTTATGTCCCAAATAGTTTATTTCTGTCAATGTATTTCTTCTTTTTCATTCAGTTAGTTAATTGCATTTTTACCACTTACAATAAACAGGTTTTTTAACCATATTCTAAAACTATTTTTAAAAACAATTATTTTTTTTAGTCTTTATGAACATATATATATATATATATATATATATTTTTTTTTAACTTTAGTTTCAGGATATATGTACCATTTGTTCCATAGGTAAGCTTGTGTCATAGGGGTTTGTTGTACAGACTATTTCATCGCCTAGGTATTAAACTTAGTATCAAATAGTCATTTTCCTGATCTCTCTTCTCCCAACCTCTCCCCTCTGATAGGCCCCAGTGTGTGTTGTTCCTCTCCGTATGTCCATCTGTTCTCATTATTTAGCTTCCACTTATAAGTGACAGTATGCAGTATTTGGCTTTCTGTTCATGTGTTACTTTGCTAAGGATAATGGCCTCCAGTGACATCCAAGTCCCTACAAAGGACATGATCTTTTTTTCTTTTTTATGACTGCATAGTATTCCCTGGTGTGATTTTTCTTAATTACAGTCAGTTGTCTTACAACTTCAAAAACTACTTTCCCATTGTCATAAAATATTTCAAATATGTATGAGAAGGGCAAGCTAATGTTTATTGCTAATTTTATTTCATGAATGTAACTTTTTTAAAATGTTTATTTTAGAATCAGAGGGTACATGTGCAGATTTGTTATGTAAGTATATTGCATAATGCTAAGGTTTGGAGTTTGAATGAGTCTGTCAGCAAGGTACTGAGCATAGTACTCAAGATGTAGTTTTTCAGCCCTTGCCCTCCTCCCTTTCCCTCCTCTACTAGGCTCTAGTGTCTATTTTTCGTATTTTTATCTCTATGTATACTTAATGTTTAACTCCTACTTATAAGTGAGAACATGTGGTATTTGATTTTCTCTTTCTTCATTACTTCATTTAGTATAATGGCTTCCAGCTGCATCCATGTTGCTGCAAATGACATGATTTTGTTCTTTTTATGGCTATATAAGATTCTATGATGTATGCACCACATTTTATTTATCCAATCCACTGTTGATATACCCTGGATTAATTTCATGGCTTTAATACTTGTGAATAACACTACAAAGAACATAACAGGTGCATGTGTCTTTTTGGCAGGATGATTTATTTTCCTTTGAGTATATATCCAGTATTGGGACAGTTGGGTCAAATGTTAATTCAATTCTTAGTTCCTTGAGGAATCTTCAAACTGCCCCTCCTGTGACTAATTTACATTCCCACCAACAGCGTAAAAGTGTTTTCTTTCCTCTGCAGCCTCAGAGGTACCTGTTATTTCATCACTTTGTGATTATAGCTATTCTGACTGGTGTGAGATGGTATTGCATTGTGTTTTGATACGCATTTCTCTGATGATTAACGATGACATTTTTTTGTGTTTGTTGGCTACTAGCCTGTCTAGTTTTAAGAAATGTCTGCTCATGTCCTTTGCCCATTTTTAATGGGGTTATTGATTTTTGCCTTTTGTTTCTTTCAAATTTCTTATAGATTCTGGATATTAGACCTTCATTAAATGCATAGCTTGCAAATATTTTCTCCCATTCTGTAGGTTGTCTGTTTATCTATTGAGAGTTTATCTTGCTGTATAGGACCACCTTAGTTTAACTACGTTTCACTTGTCAATTTTTGTTGTTGCAGTTGCTTCTAAGGATGTAGCCATAAATACTTTACCAAGAACAGTATTGAGAAAGATATTTCCTAGGTTTCCTTCTAGGATATTTCTAGTTTGAGGTCTTACATTTAAGTATTTAATCCATCTTGAATCCATATTTGTTATGGTGATAGGTAGGGGGTCCAACTTCACTCTTCTGCATACGGATAGCCAGTTATCTCAGCACCCACTATTTATTGAGTAGGAAGTCTTCTCCTCATTGATTATTTTTGTGAAATTTGTCAAAGATGAAGTGGTTGTAGGTGTGTGACTTAATCTGGTTTCTTTATTCTGTTCCATTGGTCTATGTGTCTATTGTTGTGCCAGTTCCATGCTGTTTTAATTACTGCAGCCTTGTAGCATAGTCTGAGGTTGGCTAATGTGAAATTTCCAGCATTGTTCTTTTTGCTTAGGATTGCTTGGGCTATTCAGGCTCTTTTTTGTTCCATATGAATTTTAGAATAGTTTCTTCTAATTCGGTGAAAAGTAAAGTTGTTAGTATAGCAGAAGTAATGCTGAATCTGTACATTGCTTTGGGCAGTTCAGCCATATTAATAATATTGATTATTTTGATCCATGAGCATGGGATGTTTTTCCACTTATTTGTGTAATCTCTCAGGATTATTTTGTAGTTCTCCTTGAAGAGCTCTTTCTCCTCCTTGGTTAGCTGTATTCCTGCTTATATTATTATTTTTAGCTAATGTAAATAGAATTGCATTCTTGATTTGACTCAGCTTAAACTTTATTTGTATATAGAAATGCTACAGATTTTTGTACATTGATTTTGGACTGTGAAACTTTACTGAAGTTGTTTATCAGTTCTAGGAGTTTTTTTGCAGAGTCTTTAGGGTTATCTAGGTGTAAAATCATATTGTCAGTGACGAACGATAGTTCGAGCTCTTTTCTTATTGTGATGCCTTTCATTAACTTCACTTGCCTGATCTAGCTAGGACTCTCAATACTATGTTGAATAGGAGTAGTGACAATGGTTATCCTTGGTTTTGCTTCTCAATCTCTCCCTTATCCTTTCTGTTAATAATTTATTTTAGATTACTCTGTAAATAAAATTTTGAATATTTTTCTTCTTCCTACCTTGATCAGATATGGTAAAGATTAAGCTGCTATAAAAATTAGACCCCGAAATGTAATGATTTGGGTGAGATAAACATTTATTCATCTCTTAATAGTTTGATCATGGGAAGTTCTTACTGGAAGGCCAGATTTACTTACCAAAAAGTCATTCAGAAAGACAATTGCTTACATTTTGGAATCTTTCGTCATGTAAGTTGTTTGTATGATTAAAACTAGATGTCTGATATGTCTGTGTTTTTGCTTATAGGAAGATAAAATAGAGAAACTACTACACAATTTATTTTTAGCCAATGAGAGGAAAGTTGAACACACATTTTTTTCTGTACATATTTAATTTATGAGGTCTTAGCCCATCATCCTGGCTTTTCATTTGGGAGATGGTATGCCTAAGAAAATGAGGAAATGGATACTGACGGAACCACTGTTATTCTCTCACACACCTCATTAAAAGTCTGCGTAAACATGTGTTCAATGCTTGCCTGAAAATGTTTCATTTTATATATTTACACATGATATAATTCAGCCTTATTATTAGATATATAGGCTTCCTGTTTCAGGACAATAACACAGCTACAGTAAATTCTTTTGCCATTAATATGTTTCTGTACTTTTTGTTAATTCATCAGCATAATTTTTCTCAAGGTGAAACTATTTTATTAAAATGTTCAAACACTATTGGATTCTCTACACATTGTAACTTTTCAATCTGAGAAAGTCATGTTAGTTTATATCATGTGTATTTATGTTTCTACAGAAATTTCACATGATTAGACTGCACTTATTTGTTAAAACACAACTTCTTTCAGTATATAGTTGGGAGATAATTCTCCATCAGTCTCAGGTTTCTGAATATCTTATAAGCAGAAACACTTAACTTCTTTTCCTGACTACATTATCAAGGATTCTTGTACAGTAAACAGCCTTGGAAAACAGAAATACTGTCCCACAAAAGCTTAAGTTTGCCTGTAGCCTTAAAGTACAGGGATGGTGTGTCCTTTCAGAGCAAGAGAGCAAAGGATAGACATGTATACAGTGCAGTATAGTAAAGAGAATGTGTCTCTCGAAGTCAAATGGCAGACAGTTTTAATGCTCATTATAGGTGATTTCATTCTCTATTCTCAGAGTTCCTCTGTTATACTACAATTACTAGTTCTTATTTTATAAGAAATGTACATAATTTCATTTTTTGAATTTTGCTTCTTTGAACATCTAATTTTCTCTAGCTGCTTCTTGCCCTTTTTATAGGATGTTGTGAACATATAAAATGCATTATTATGTAATAAAGTTATAATATTATTATATGTGTCAATATAAAAATAGATATGCAGAGAATATACATTTATAAAACATGATATTTTGGAATTCTGAATGAAGAATATATTCTCATTGCTTTTCTAAGGTCATTTGCTGAACTAGACCATCTATTTATTTTTTACGACTCTCTGGCCCTCACTGCGTGAAAATAGAGTAAATTTAATGTGTTGATAAAACTTTTACCTTGCTAATTCTGAGGGATTTAAAAACATGGTGCCTAATTTATAAATAATTATACAATACATGCTATTAATCGTGGTGTTATATAATTACCACCACCAGTGTATATTTTCAGATAGAAAACACAAAAATCATTTAGTGTTCTTCAGTTTATAATTATGGTTAGATTAAAACCATTGTAAATGTTTACTGTGTTGATAAGCTTCTGTTTTCTGTAGTTTGTTTATTGTATTTTGGGGGCTACATTTAAAATTTAACAATTGCTTTGCAGGCTAGTTCTTTCTTTGCTGAAAATACATAAATGTCAGAAAATGTTATGTTGATTAAAGGTGGATGTTGTGTAAAGTCTTAATTTTATTTTTATATGTAGATAAATATATGCATTATTTCTAGGAATTCAAATACTCTTCCCTACTAGGTGTAAGGGAAATTACAGTGTAAAATTCATAAAAATCTATTGGTTTATTTAGTTTCTTTTTTTAGTATTTTTCTTCTAACTGAAGGACTTAAGTAGTACAACTATGTTGATTAGAATTATCACATTTTGACACACCACAAAACCTAGTTATATTTTGATGATTCTAGAGTTAAGATTGCTGATATAAAGAAGAATTTTGAGACAGTTTTCATTGTCACACACTTCCCCTGGCACAGTGTTCCTTTTTCTATCAATTGCCAAGACCAGGTGCATTGCTAATAGCCTCCGATCAGGGTTCTCCAGAGTGATGGATCACAATTCACAGTCTTAACACAATCCAAAAGAGCCTCAGGACAACAGCTTTCAGCAGGGTGCCACCTGTTAGCTGAGAGGTGTGAGTTGAGAGAATCCAATCCAGCTCCTAGCAGGGGCTTTCTGAGCACCATCCCCCAGGCTTTTCGGAATGCCAGGACTTTTTCATCAGTTGACATGCTGGGCTGCATGAGTTGGAGAGAAAACTTGGCACAATAAGTGGCAGCTTCCTGCTCTAAAATATTTTGAGGCTCCAGAATACATTCATTACTAACTAGTATTCCTACACTTAGCTGACTGCATAAGAATGCTGAAGGTGTGCTTCTTTAAAAATCATTATTTGTGGGCCCTACACCAAACTTATCTGTGGGGTAGGCTCAAAAATCTGAGCTTTAATAATGCCTTTTGCCTCTTGTGTTGCAGATGTGGTCAGGCAGGTACTTGCCTATTAACTGGCAGTTAAAAACTACACGCAACAAAGAATTAGATGTGATGGAAAATTCAAGCAGCCTGTTTAGGAGCAATCTCTAAATCAAGCTGGAAAGCAGAAATTTGTCAAATTTAGAGTTAGCCTTGGCATAAGAAATCATGATGACATTTCGATTTATTATTGTTGCTAATATTTCTCTTGATTTGTTTTACTTGATTTGTTCTGAGATAGAAGTAACATTGAGCACATTCCTGTGCTAAAGTCTTATTGCCATTGAAGATACAAAGGTTTAAGCCATAAAGAGGAGTAGGAGAATAATGCACAAGGTAAAGCAAGAATTTAAATGAAAGATTTAATAAGTTTATCCAACAAACAGGTATAAAAGGTAAAATGTTCATGCCCCAAGTCTGTAAAAACAACAAACAAACAAACAAACAAAAACGTGACTTGTTGGTGTCTCACTAGAGTGTCCAATTCACAAACTTGCAGAAGGTCTAGAAATCTATGCTTTATACTCTTACCAGGTACTTCTTATGCATACATGATTTGTAAAATCATTGTATACAACCAGCAAATGCAGGCTAGATTCCTACTCACAATTTGGTTCAGATGTAGAGACTGCTAAAACCACACATACACCAAGAAGGCACAAAAAGTTTTATTACTCACCTAATGGGGCTTTTCTGAGGAGAGGAAGTCAGGCCTCCTAAATTGGCCCAAAAGCAAGGAGAGGAGATTGTCTTTGAATCCTTATTGTTAGGAGGTGGGGCCAGAATGGGAAGGGGCTTACATGGTTTGAGCTTCTTACCTGTGCCAAAGTAGGAAGCACACAGACTTTCTTATCCACGTTTTCTAGATATGGGGGAGTAGGAGAGCAAGGAGGAGTGAGATGTAGAAGCTGTAAGCCATCAAACATCAAAAATTTCAGTCAGATTCTTTATTACAATAGCATTAGTCTATAATAAATGCAATTCAAAATAGAAATAATAGACATATATTATCGAAAGAACATCGGTAACATTGAAATAGATCCGCATAATTAATGAGCTTAAAAATTTCTGTCATGAATACCTTCATCATAATACCCATTATTGTTCTAGGCAACATATACAAAATTCTAAACAACTACAGATGTGCATCGTGGGACAAAGGAATTAATGAGGAAGTGACAACATTAAGTTACTTGAGATGGGGGGTTAGCAACTGGTTTCATTGAGACTATATAGATGAATTGTTTACACTGAACAATCCTAATGACATTGACTTTGCTTCATGTTTGTAAAAAAAATGTACATTATTTTATCTCAAATAACTGAAAGGGAAAAGGAAGTTGAATTAAGCCACCAACAGTGTGTTTAACAGTGACACTTTTGGAACATTTTCCATTATTTTAAAGTCTAGATTAATGTGTTGCAGGAAATACTATGGCCTTTCTGCCCCTTAGGCTTTGCCACAACTTAGACAAATGACCCTTCCTAGTTGTTCAAAGTGTTAAAGTTTTCCTGCTACTAGCAGTGAAGAAGGATGGATTCACTGAGATTTTAACAGATTGACAACATCTTATCTTAGTGCTGCACACATGCTTCAAGAAGGCAGAAAAGGCAATTTGCCCTCCACTGTGACTATTTATTTGCTTTTTAATTGGCTTGGACTAGTTTTGTACAAGAAACCATTAAATCATAGTTGAATACAAAAGAGGTGTGTGATGGGGGAGAGCATCTGTGTTGGTAATTTCTAAGTAAATAAATTACACCTATTCAAACACTTCACAGAGCATTTACATGAACAATTAAGTTCTCGGTCAGTGCTAGTTTCTGGAGATGTACAAGATTTGTGTAATTCTGATTAACAAGCATGTTCCTAAATGAAAATAACTCTTAGCATTTAGGTATTAATGTAACTGTCACTATAAGTTAATGCAGATTGATATAGTGAAGAGAAGTAATGCATATATTGTTCATTAGACATGGAGATGTTTAAGTTGTAATAGAATTACAAAACCTCAAATAAAAACTCCATTTTTTATTCCAGTGAATTATATTTTATAATTTGTGAATTATGTATAAAAATTAAGCATGCACATTATCTTTTGATACAAATTTCTGAAGACTTGAGTTCAAATCACATTCTCACTTCAGTATACCATTGACATTTAATGCAATAAATTTATTCATCTGGAAATAATGATTGAAATTTTATCAATGTGACATAAAGTGAACATCAAGCTCAATGATAAATTCTTATTTATATCCAGGTGTAGGTGGTCTACAAAGTCCCTTTTACTTCCAATTTTTTTTTTACATTTATTTATTTTTGTGACAGTGTCTCACTTTGTAACTGAGGCTGGAGTGCAGTGGTACAATCTAGGCTGACTGCAGCCTCGACTCCTAGGCTCAAGGTATCCACCTACCTCAGCCTCCCAAGTAGCTGGGACCACAGGGGCATGCCACCATGCCCTGCCAATTTTTGTCTGTTTTGTAGAGATGAGATTTTGCCATATTGCCCAGACTGATCTTGAACTCTTGAGCTCAAGGGATCTGCTTACTTTGGCCTCCCAAAGTACTGGGATTACAGGTGTGAGTCACTGCACCTGGCTTGCTTTTAATGTTAATTTAACATTATGAACATCCTTGTGATAAAGTGAATGTTTTCACCATTTCGGAATTTAGGTAAATTCTCGGCCAAAGATGATAAACTTTTCTCTTTGCCAGACTAAAATGGCGTGTGTGTGTTGGGGGGGGGTGGGGGGGGGGTGGGGGGTGGGGGTGGGGGGTGCTTATAAGTCAGCTGATGAAAGATTAAGAAAGCCAAGAAATAGCCACCAATTGAAAGTTTTTCATCAAAGCTGTTTTCACTTTTGAAAAGACGTAACATTAAATAATAAATATATATTATCTACTCTGGTTTGTCAACCTTCTGCTCTTGTATTGTTTCCTTCCTCAACTGCAATTATTTCATGGGTTTGAGCAGTGAATTCCTATCACAAACTGTCTTAGAAGGTCAAGCTGTGTTCAAAGGACTTTTTATTTCTTTGCTTTCCCCGTGAAAGGGGAAGTTCCCTTATATGTTTTGTCTATATACTCAACTTAATTCAATTAATTATATTTAGTTACAACTTTTTCTCATTTATGGAAACATGAGGTGACTTCCTCTATTTTCATATAGGTATATCAACAGCAGCAAAAAACAAATTTAACACAAAGTAAAACATAATTGTATTACAGAATACGTTATGCTTTCATTCTTTCTCTTTTGTAATTTATTTTTAAATATCTCTTTAGAAAAATAATAGCTCAAGCTTTGCATTAGGATACAACATTAGGGTGAATTAATTTTTTTAATGTTTGTACATTCATTTTTGTCCCCTGTGGAAGAAAGGATGTTTACCTAGCAATTAGTCAAGAAATCTCTTTGGAATTTAAAATCACAGTTGCTCAAGTTTCCTTTTATTTATATGAGCTCTATATTTAAGTTAAATAGACATGGCATAGCTGCAAGTACTCATAAACATCATTTTTATCTGTATTTATTTTTTTAGAAATCACAACTAATTGTGTCTTCATATTAATATATGCTCATAATGTATGTTCAAATATTACTCAATAAATGGATAGATGCATATCTATCCCAGGCACTGAACTCAACACATTATTGCATTATTTCTCACATCATCATTGTTAAATTTTCAAAGAGGTTATTCTCATTTTATTTCTAAAATTGATATTTAAAGATTTTAGATGATTTACTCAGATCTAAGAGTAAAAAGTAAAAAGAGTTTTAGTTTGTGGAAACTTGACTCAAAGGTTATTTATATTTTTTCTCACTTTTTATAACTTTAATAAATGTTTATATAATCCACATTTTATAATTTCAAACTATGGAATCAAAAGACAATTCAGTGGTGTGTTAAAACTGAAACTAACATAATTTCCTATCTCTTTGATAAACATCAATGGGACCACACTTTTTTTTTCCTATGATAAACAGTACGAATTTCAAAAAATAAGATACCTGTTTCGCTGAGATAAGACTGCAAATTAACTAATATAAGTTACTTTTCAAGACTATCAAATTTTCTCATTGACACTCTGTTCATAACTTTCACCTCTTATGTGTACCAATCCAGTGCATAAGCCCAATTAGGTCCCTGTCTTTGAAGACCTGTTTGAATTATAAACATTATTGTTAGGGAAAAAAAAAAAAAAAGTGGGGTGATATATATGAACGGTTTCTTCTGGTGTGGCAAATACCCTTGTTGTATTGTGAAAGCCAAGTTATTCTGGATTAAGTTTGAAAACCTGCTTTTTTAGTATATTCATTTCTGGGCATATGTTACTCTGTACTTTATTTAACATTTTACTTGTTTAAAACAATTTTTTTGGGATTCTGATATTTTAATATCTGTCCCAATTCAAGATTCAACATGAGACATCTTCCATTATACCTCATATGAAAGCTTATTTTACAAATTTTTTAAAAGACGTAGGTGGCTATTTTCTCTTAAGAATGTTTATAGTAGGTTCAGTCATTTTAAATATATGTCATTTTAAATATATTAGGCATAAAGCATTTATGACTTTTTTTCCAAATTTGGTTTTAGTGTTCTTCCTATTATTTTTTTTTTTTAGGTTGAAAACAAAAAATAAATTAGCTATATGAAACAAACAGGAAGAATGAGTAAAGAAATGAGTAAAGGTTAGACTAAGCAGAAAACAAAAATAACCTAAGTAAATTGTGTTCTGCTTTAAATTTTACCTAGGGGCTTTGAGATACTATAGCCCAACCTGAATTGCTATAAATTTCCAAATCACCATGGCAATTTATTATACGTGTATCACTGTAGAGTAGTAGAACGCAGAAGAAAATGTTCGAAGAAACATGCAAGTCATTGTAGATTAGGCCATTCACTGCTAAAGTAAACATACTCCAGAGCTGATCATTCTCCAATATACATGTTCTCTAATCACTCACTCCCCACAAAATATTCTGAATTATTTTTTAACTTCTACCTTAACATCATGTCCTGATAGCATTGACATGGTTTTTCACAAATTTCCAATAAGACGCTCATGAAAATACAAAAAGTGATTAGCACAGCACATGAAAATTTAGTAATAATTAGTCTAGTACCAGAAATAGGATTTGATGGAATAAGGCTAGAAACTTAGATAAACGGCTGCCTAATTCCATCGTAATGAAAATAGAGACACAAACGTTCCCCATTCGTTCTCTTCCTTTGTCTCCTTTTTCAGCTATGCAAGTTTCAAAGCCATCTCTAAACTGAGAAGACTGTTCCCTTACTTGGTGTGTACACTTTTGGGTCAGTCCATATCAATGTGCACAAGTGTGTTGGCCACTGACAAGATTCACATGAAACAAATTGCTCAGTGGTTAGTGGGCTGACTGCTCATGCAGATACCAGAAAGAATTCTCATCTGCCTCTGCTCCCTGCCAAGAATGACAAGAAGGAAAGTGAATCTATGAGGGGCCCTTCTGAGAAAGTAGTAGAGTCAAAATGCTCAGGGACTTAATGATTTCAAGAAATGATGGCAATGAACGTATAGCATCAGGAAAACTGTAAGAACATATGGGACATAGGATGGTGCAGCAAAATAGAAGATGAAAACCAGGTATTTAAAATAGACATATCAAATGTAGTCTTGTTTCTTGTTCATAAAGTACAAGTATTAAGGTGAAGTAGAGGGAAACGTCATTGAATGTAAGATGATTAACATACAAAATGTTCAGGTTGAGATTATTTCATCTATATAGATGTTTATGTCATTGGGATTGATAAAAGAAGATGGGGAAGAAACAAAGTCTGTGCACCAGAGGCTAAAATTGAGCAAAAGAATGGGGGAGTGAAGAGGCGATTCACAGAAAGAGAAGATGATATTGGCCTGTGCTTTTTAGGTGTGTTCCATGGACCAGCAGCACAGGAGTCCCTCTGAGATTTTAGAAGTGCAGAATCTTGTTTATTCCAGTCTTACTGAATCATAGTCTGCACTGCATTTTAATAGAAACTCCACATGGTTTGCGTTAAACTGTGGGACACTGGTATGGAAAGACAATATATACCTTAAAGGAACCAAAGTTTTTCTCTTTTTTTTCCTTATTTAAAGAAAAAGAGTAATGTCTGGAAGCATTGATAATGAGCCATGAGGACAGCTACTCGGTCCCTTGTCTCTGCTATATGTGATGTGTAAGAGAAGAGCCTTAATTTAAGAAGGCTGCGGAGGAAGCTTGTTTTCTGAAGAAAACTATTTAAAAAAAAGGTGTTGTTTTAAAGTGTGTTTTCTGATTTAAACCAGTCTTCATATGGGGAAAAGGTAGATTTTCATTTGTTTGTTTCCTTGCTTGTTTTTTGTGAATGCTGTTTTTTTTAGTTTGGTTGTTGGTGGTGGGGGGGTGTTTTGTTTTGTTTTGTTTGCTTTTTGAGCCAGGATCTTGTTCTGTCACCCAGGCTGGAGTGCAGTGTCCCAATTATGGCTCAGCCTCTGCCTTCCAGGCTCAAGTGATTCTCCCTCCTCAGCTTCCCAAGTAGCTGGAACTACAGATGTGTACCACCATGCCTAGCTATTTTTGTTCGTTTTTAATATTGAAGAGTGATTCAATATTATGTAAATTGAGAACAACTGATTTAGGGATTTAAAAAAAAAAAAAAAAGATAAAAAGGCTAACAAATGTAAAACATGAGATTCTTTTTACCAGAGTGTGGAGGACCCTAAAAGTGCTGGGGAATACTAGATTGAGTAGAATGTATATCTGGGTGAATGATGACCATCAATGCTTGAACATCTGATAATAACTCAAGTTTACCTATATTTGAATCATAATATGATTGGTTTTGTTGGTTTCTGAAACCCTGCAGTCACCAGTTCTATTGCTGTTTCTCTTTGTGTTACGGTTTAGAGATGGTAGCTCCTTGTGCCTTGGTATAAGATGATGACTTTTACTGGAAGTAACTTACACATGTTTAGTTTTGAACTTTTCCAAATTTCTCTAAGATAATGGTATTCCCAAGCATGCTGCCCACTTCCTAAGTCTATAGTAGAGTTCACTGGCAGAGACTCAAGTCTTAGAGCAGCAATTTCTTAACTAGAGGATTTAAGTTTATAAAAATAATACATAAACTAGTTCTTATAGAATTAATAATTGAAAAGAGGAAAACTTAGCTATTGATATTTTACCTGATTTATTTGGTATGTTTTCTTCCCTCATTCCATTTCCATTATTCCTGCTTTTGCTTTAACATAGAGCTTTATTTTTACAATAGACTGTTACTTAAAATATTTAACATTTAAACATTTTATATATTAACAAACATTCTGTTAACTTGATTCTCAATGACATTTTCAATGACAACTTGATTAGGCGTATAATTATCAGTTACTTCTTTTTTTTCTTAACCTATGAAACTTGATTATTTGTAATTTTTGTTAACATACTCCAAACTGGTCATCCCGCTACAATTTCTGCCTTCTAGTGATCCATTTGTCACAAAGCAACTGTGGTAGTCCCATTAAAATACAGATTTGTTACTCCCCCGCTTAAAACTCTCTTGTCTCTCTCCAACTGTCAGAACAAAACACAAACTACTAAATTTAGCATATCCAGTCTATACATAAGTGGTTACTGAACCCTGTGTAGATGACACAATTCACTGCAATTGTAGGTACAGAGACAGAGCTATAGGGCATGGAGAGGTGGGATATCTAGCCGGCTTGAAGAGCTGCAAACACATGTGATGCCAAAGGGCTCAGCCTTCCTGCAGAGGTCAAAACAGCCAGTATCATAATTCATGGCAAGCCAAACACAGGTGTTTCTTTTCTCATTAAAAAGACCTATCTAAACACACATATTTAACAAGAGATGTATTTAACTTTACAAAATGCACCAGAATATTTTAAATGTATTTGGACTAGTAATTCATAATTTGGATGTATTTTCTAAATGAAGTCTAACTAGGTCCTCATAATGTGACTACCAGCATCTGTCACAAAAAGGCCCAGCCCACATCTCCTACATCATTTCATACAATTCTTCTCAGGCTCAGAACACTTCAGGTGCACTAGAATACATTCTGCACCTCAAATGCTGCCAACATGATCTCACCTCAAAGACTGAAACCTCAAAACACTGAATTATTCATACGATTTGAATTTCAGTTAACTTTCTTCTCCTAGAGAGACCTTCCCAGCCTTCTGAATCACCAACAACCACAATCCTTCCCCATTCTTCCTCATACTATCAGTTTTCTTTCTTTCTTGTAGTTATTGTCTGTAAGTATCTGGTTCAAGTTTTGCTTTCCTTTTTATTTCATTGTTTTGCCTCCTTCTACCTCTAGATGTAATAATTCACATTCTACAGCCTCCTCAAAATATTTTTCATGCAATAAAAACAAATCTGGTATTGCTATTCATAGCTCTATGACTAGGACATCTATCAGTGCCTAGGGCATTAATAACATATTTAACTCTTTTTTATGTCGGATTCTTCCTCAGAAATTCTTTCAGTTGTCCCTTCTTTTTTGTTGTCTGCTTTTCCTATTTCTTGACTAACCTATACATGCAGTTCTTCCTATAAACATAAACAAAGTATATTATGTTTTTGTTGTTGAACTCTCTAATATTAAATGGATGGTATTTTGGTCCTCAAATCAGCTAGTCTAATTCCTCTTACTGCTTTTTATTTCCTGCTGTGGTTCATGTGAGGAGGGACTTATTCTTGAAAATGTATGTTCAATTGACTGTTGGACAGATATTTTGGGTAATGTGAAGCGGTCTGTAAATTACTCTCTTTATGTAATTAGAGAGTGAAAGGGCACAGCTCAGCGTTTACTGATCACAATGTCTTTCAATGCTTTACTTTTCTCCAGTGCCCTTAATGTCTATGACAGTAAATTCTACCATCTACCCATGTTTGCCCTATACCTGTTTTAATTATGGAAATGATAGTACATAAATAGCTTTAGAAGGCGCTATGTCTAATTTGGGATCGTGTTGGAAAGAGTTCCAGCTAGAAAGAAAGCAGTTTTCATTAATTCATTTGGTTCATTTGGTTGGTTCATTTGGTTCACTTGGGTTAGGCTAAATAATGATATGGTAAAAACCTGTGACCTCAAAAGCTTAAGGCAGCCTTTGGGCTGGAGAAGAAAGCACAGGAGAGTTGCATTCTGGCAATTAAATGTTTCCTGAAAGTGATTTATATCACCTACTCACATTTGACTGGCCCGTGCAAATCTAATGGCTACAACTTACTTCAAGGCAACAGAAAAGCGCCACTGTTCCATGTGCCTGGGAAGAGAGGAATACTAGACATTGATAAGGGCTTGAAATGCTCACAGAATCCCCTAAACCACTGAGGAAGGGAGTAACTGATAGGGTGGCAGGAAATATTCTCCTTTTTGATAGACTCAAGTTTCATAATCACAAACAGATTTTCAAAAGTAAGTATCATTTTGTGTAACAACTTAAGTCACCAACCTATTCTGCTTAATGTAGATATGAAATATATTGTCTTGGAAGCAAATGCAACATCTCTCTGTTTTTGTTTTTTTTTTTGTTTTGTTTTGTTTTCACAGAATTGTTATTTTAAACCAGCTGCATTTCCATTCCTGGCTAATTTTCTTTCCTATCTCTTCAAGGACTCAGGTGCAGAGATGACCTTTGTCAGGAAAGAGGAGCCATAGCCAGTTCCTTGTCACCTTCAATAGCCAGCATCTTGCTCCAGAAGCCAGTCATTGCTCTTGGGCTAGGGAGTGCCTCATTCTGTACAGGCTACCCACAGAGATAGGTTCTCTCTCTCAGTGATCCACTTATAGCACTTGTATCTCCTTTTTCCATCCTTCTAGCCATAAGGCACCTTAAAGGACTAAAATAACTCACTCTCTATGAATCATGCATCCATGCCTCACTTTCCAGAGTGCTATGGGGAAAATGTGTTAATTAGAGGTGAAGAATGTTGACTACTTGTGTTTATTGTAGTTGGGTAAAAGAGGAGTGTGCTACAGTTGGTAATAGAGTCATACTGATCTTATGAATGTTTGGCATATTATAGACCACTAAGCTTAGTTGCCATTCTACTTTAAACAACTCATAAGTGTTTCTGTGTTTTTATGAGTATTTAAATTTGAATGTAGGGAGAGGGTAAATTACTCCAGGTATGTTTTCCAAAATGTTTTTTTTTTTTTTTTTTTTTTTTTTTGAGACGGAGTCTCGCTCTGCCGTTCAGGCTGGAGTGCAGTGGCCGGATCTCAGCTCACTGCAAGCTCCGCCTCCCGGGTTGACGCCATTCTCCTGCCTCAGCCTCCCGAGTAGCTGGGACTACAGGCGCCCGCCACCTCGCCCGGCTAGTTTTTTGTATTTTTTAGTAGAGATGGGGTTTCACCGTGTTAGTCAGGATGGTCTCGATCTCCTGACCTCGTGATCCGCCCGTCTCGGCCTCCCAAAGTGCTGGGATTACAGGCTTGAGCCACCGCGCCCGGCCCCAAAATGTTACTATTTGGTATTGTCTAGTCTCTAATTTGTTTTAGATGTCAAGTCAGCATTTAAATATTCAGGAGGACAAAAACAGATAGATAGATAGATAGATAGATAGACAGACAGACAGACAGACAGACAGAAAGACAGACATAGTTATTTCATTGAGAGAAGTTACACCACAGTGTTATGAAGTAAAATGTTGGAAGTCAGAAACATGTGGGGTGAAGTCCTAGATCCGCCACTTAGTTATATGATATCTTACAAGTAACCTAAGCTCTGTACATCTTAATTTTACCCTCTGAGGAAATTTAATGAACAAGTATATGTCTTTTATCAGAGAGGCATTAATTAAACTGGAGGATAGCCTCCAGTGGATAATAGTGGTATTTCTGCCACAGTCTGTTTTAAGTTTAATGGATATACCTATAAAACCCTGAACATGGGTTCAGATATACAAACATGCTCAATGAACTATTTCTAATTAATATTAGTATGTATCTTAAGGCATGACTTAGCTATGAATGTACCTAATGAAAAGATAAGATGTAATATATACATTTTAATTTTCTCACTTTGACATAATGTGAGGCATTTTTAAAAAAAAAATTTTTAAAGCATGTTTTAAAGCATGTTTTTAAAGGCATTTTTAAAAAGCATTAAAGGTCTATTAGCTAGTCTGATCTGAGTCACAGAATATAGTAGAATTTAAAGCAAGAATAAAAGATAATTTCAGGAAGTTGGGACATGAACAAAAGCATAGAGAAAAGAATGCAGTTTGCTATTGCTAAAATAACTGCAAAACAGTGAGTGATGAAGATGAACATGGATAGGCACATATATCTTAGGTCATTGAAAACATTAATGGTCATAGAAAGGTATATTATAATACTTTGTATAAAACGTTTTGTTTTTGTATTTTACAGAAATTCATTTTATAAGTTTTAAAATAAGTGTTTTACAGCCACATTTCATGATATTTTGGTCAGCCTGATAGCTGTGCAAAGTATGTATTTGTGGAAGATTTCAGGCAAAGATACAAAACGATAGCCAAATAAAGAATTTCAGGTAATGGATACTGAAAATTCAAGTTGATGTAGTAGGCCAAGAAATAGAAACAGCTTGAGGATTATTTATTATGTAAAATTGGCTCTACCTATTGACTGAAAAGGGTAAAAGATAATGTGAACTTTAGTGGTGCCAAGAAAAGTTTATAAGGTAATGGGAATCACTAGAGGAATGAGTAGCAAATTATGAGAAAAGCTGATGAATAATGTAAGCGAAATAGAGGAAGTATAATTTTGGTAAAATATAAAGTACATAGGAGTATTCAGAACTAGAGATGTGAATTTGGGAGCCATCATTGTGCAGTTGGTTGTTAACCTGTAATAGTGGATGAAATCACTTGAAGAAATAACTCTGGAGTGCAGAGAACTGCGATCAAAGAGGGATAAAACACTTCAAAGCAGAGAAATAGCATACCACAAAGAAAATAAAGAATGGTATCCAAGAAAGACAGTGTTATCTTCTTTATTAATATTAGTATCTATGGAAGAAAATAGAATAGATTTTTTCCACTTCTGGAGATACTTACGAAATCCCAGACAGGACAGAAAATACTACTATATTTTTTAAGTAACCACCCTGAAATATCACTTTAGAGATGGAGAAATTAAAAAAAAAAAAAATTGGAAAGATTACCCAAATTTCAAGAATAAGAATGCCAGGATTTCAGTTCAAGTCCTTCTGGAATTAAAGATTATGCTGCTGCTGCCTTTTTTTTTTTTTTTCAAATTTAGTTATAAGTTTTAATAAGAAAAAATAGAATATTCTATAAAAATGTAAGGCAAGGAAATATAGTTTGTTTTATTTCATAAGTCATATATATTTGGAAATTATTTGTATTTTTATTCATGTATTTAGAATACTTTAACATTTTTTATGTAATGGAGAGAAAATTAAATACAATGAGTACCTTTGTTGATACCAGTGAAGCTATCATTTGTTGGATATTTCTAGGTTTCTGATGTTTTACTTACATTAAATGTATTAATTGGTAATTCTTATATTTGTTTCTCATATGTTTTGTTATCCCCATTTGGTGGATGGAGATATTACAAATAAGGTCAGTTCTATGTAACAAAGCAAATATTTTCATGCTGATTTCTTAGTGCCATTGTTTAATCTGGAAAGCAAGCGTACTTTGTAGAGCTGCCATTTGACAGTGCCTCTGTAATCACACCTACAAAGAGGAATCTGGCTTCAGAAAAGGCTGATTTTAATATTTCTCCTGTCTTTCTCTTTGTTTAACTTATTCTGTCTTAACAATCATGCAGTGTGGGTGCTACTCACCTCCAGCTACTTGGAGGAACAAGTTAGTCATAGGAAAAAGTGAAACAAAACCAGTAAATTGCTTTGTTTTCTCAATAATTCACAGTAGGGACAACAGCTAAAAGTTGTCACGTTTGTTTCTTTCATTCAATAATATAAGAATTTGAATAAGAAGTAAAGAAGAATATGGAATGAAGAAAGTTAAGCAGTCATTCCAAGTAAATATATTCTTGTTCAAAAATTAAAATTCTGCATTGAATACAGCTAGAAGATACTGCCATTTGAAGTACCATGGCTTATAATTTTACAGGTAGTCTTAAGGATCTATACTACCTGGTTTTAAATTTTGCCTCAAAATTGGTCAAAAGTACTATTATGTGACTCAACTCTGTATTTTCTCAGTAATAAATGTATACTTTTTTTTTTATCTCAATACACTCTATAAAATTGAAAGGGAAATGTATAGACATACTCATCAGATAGATTGTCAATTTCTCATTGTATTCTTTCACAGAGAGAGTCTTGCCTTTTCCTAAATTTCAGTAGCAGTAAAGCAATACATTTAGATTTAACTGAGATTAGTATTTTTCTCTTTGATTCTGCAAATATTATTTTGCAAGCAGTATTACTATTCTGATCGCTAGAGAGATGGGTCATTTTCAAAAGATATATAACGCTTAGTGCCTCATCTTTCTGCTTATGTGCAAAAGTAAGAGGAGGTTTGCAACAGCTAAATTGACATTTTTAAATTTTATAATGTGAGAGTTGTATTATGTGGGCAATTTTCCTGGCATTTTATATTAATATTGCATGCTATCACAATTCATTTTCACCAATTTAGAAGGTGTAGAAACATGCTGAACACTTCAGTAAAATGGTATAATGATTATATTTGCATACCATAATAGTAGAAGCAAATAGTAAAAATATACAGCACCAGTACTTTATGAAGGGCAACTTTAATACAAATGACTACTTAGTAAAGTATTTTATTATCTTCAACTGGTAGAGAAATAGCTGCTTCATTGAGCTTGCTTTTGTGTCATAGTATAAAATTCATAAAGTAATATCCACTGAAGTTAGTAGAGGTTTGAGTAAATGACCATAAATACTGTTTTCTATTTTAACCAGAAACTGCACTGCTACATTATTAAGGAAATCTCTTCTTCTAAATTGTGTTCATTTAATTGAATTACTGGGCATTAACTTGATGTAAGCATACAGGAATTCACAGTGTAATGTAAGCTATTTATTGAATCACATTTATTTTACTATGTAGATCTTTTTTCTATTCAGAAGTTTTAAAATACAGAGGGAGCAGAGAAATTTGATTTTGTTTTTGTTTTTATTTTTAACATTCTCATATTTTTAATAGAGGTTGATGTTTAATACAAATTTAGGCCATGGTCGCAGGTTGAAAATTAGATGAAAGGTCCATCTATTGTACGTACTTTCTTTAGGCATGAGATTTGAGAAAGTATAAAGATAGGTCATGTATACATCAAATCAGGTGTTGTTTTTCTTCTTAGGCAGCTTTGAAAATCTATCATAAAGATTATTTAAAAGATTATATTTGACTTTTTGTGATTAGGTTGCCATTTTGCATACTTGGGAATGTTCATGATCATTAGTATCCAGTATTGAGTAAAACATATAATAAAATGCCAAGAATAACACAATTTTTGACTGCAGAGAAACCATGCTATGGTGGAAAGCAAGTTAATATGATCATCAAAAAACCTGCTCTGGGCCTGCATTTGACAAGTTGTTAAAATGCAGAGTCTTGGTTATTTCATATCTCAAGTGGAGGTTAAAAGATCTCACATTGATATTGTAGCAAATAAGCTCCAAGTTGAAAGTGAGTAAGGTTTTCTGGGAGATGAAATTATAATGAAATTAGATGAAAATTATGGCAATGGGATAGTTTATGGAAGCAAAGTAAGCGTGGGTACCTTTTTGGTGGGGGGAAATAGAGTCTGGCTTTGTCACCCAGACTGGAGTGCAGTGGCTCAATCTTGAATCACTGTAACCTCCACCTCCTGGGTTCAAATGATTCTCTTGCCTCAGCCTCCTGAGTGGCTGGGATTACAAGCATGTGCCACCACTCCTGGCTATTTTTGTACTTTTAGTAGAGATGGGGTTTCATCATGTTGGCCAGGCTGGTCTTGAACTCCTGATCTCAGGTGGTCTGCCTGCCTTGGCCTCACAGTCAGGAAGGGTTACAGTCCTGAGTCACCTCACCCATGTGGGTGCCATTTTGGCAGGCAGTCCAAAATAAAGGTGTGTAACAGGTGCCAATTATGGACAATTTTGTGACAAAATAATTGGTGATTCAAGAAAAGAAAGAAAATAAATTAATAAACGTACTTTGTATTAATAAAAATATATATATTGTCTATATTGCTAGGAAGTTTTCTCAATAAATTTGGGAGTTGGGGCTAGGGTTGCAACAAAACAAAACAAACGGGTTAAGAAACACTTAAAGAATTAAGGCAAGAGAGAGACAAGGGAGAAATAATAATGGTGAAATTACCAAAACTAAAAAAAATAATAAAGTAGGTTATTATTCTGTTGTCTACATATTCTTCCTAAATGATATAAGAAATAATAATTTACAATATATATGCCAAACTCAACAATGGCTAAATAAAACTTGTTTCTCCATCTTGAAAATGTCTTCCTTTTTTCTAATGTAATTACTAAAATTAAAATCTTGGAGTCTTATTTAATTAATATTTCCTATGCACGTATTTCCTATTAGCTGCCAAGTCAATTTCATCTGCCATATTTTCTTAATGCAATATAAAGTTTCAATACCTATTATCATTGAGGCAGTTCATATCCTTATAATAACTCTTCAGAAGCATTAGTCTGCTTTATATACAATTTTCCCAAATTTGTTCTCTATGCTATAACCATAGTTATCATTACTATCTAATACATACATTTTATCATGGCATTATTTAGTTAAATCTTCAGTGACTTTTTATACTGCACAGTTGAGGATGGAGGACAAGTTTTATCAGCTTAGTATCATGCATCTTGACACAACTCTACATCCATTCCATGTACCTTATATGTCAAACACATAGAAAAACATTTATTTTGAAAAGAAAACACACATTTTTAAAATATGTACGTTAATATGAATGTTTGCATTTTTGGCTTAAAAAATAGCTACAGAGAGAAATAGGGATAACACATGGAAAAAATTATTATCTCTATTTACTCTTATTTCTGTCTGGAAAGCTCTATGCCACCGGTATTATTTGGAAAACATCTTGTCATTTTTCAAAAATGAATTCAAATGTTCTTGTACTCTATAAAGTTTTACCTTCCACCTTAAAACAGAGGTAAACATTTCCTTTACCTTCCTTGCTCTTTCAGTACTGTGTAATAACAATTCTAAAAGCATTTTATAATTTATTTGCTTATACATTTGTTTTCAAAACTTCTTTCAAAGAACACAATTCAGGGTTGGGATCTTCTTTGTTCATTCTTTTGTTTTGGAATTTAACAATTACTGGAACATAGTTCTGGGTCATTAAATGATGGTTAATGAATGAACAATGTAAATAGAATGAAAAGAGAACAGAATTTTGCAATTACTGTTAGAAGTAAAAGACAGTAGAAAAACTGTTTTTCTAGGAAAATTGTCTTGTGAGGCTCTTCTTCACAAAACATGATATAAAGGGTTTCAGGAAGTTTTGTGTAATAGAGATGCTGTGAATTCTTAAAAATTAGGAAAAATGCCAAGAACATAGTTTTAGAAGTTTCGTTTCTTGTAAACCAAGTTGCTTGAGAGCTTCAGATGAGAAGAAAGCCTAGTCTTAATTTGGATATTTCATTTAAACAAAAAGGGAATACCATTTTTGATTCCAGTTTTCACAGTAAGAGTTGAGTGAACAAATCCCCTGAAGAAAATTATAAAACATGTATATAATACAATGAGCAACTATCTGAAGGTACTGAAGGGTGAATAGAAGTAGGCAGGTTCTATAGCAGAGATTTTGCTTACCTGTAAAAGGGTAGGTAGGCAGAGTAAATTACTGTCACTGTGGGTTTTAGACTACATCTAAGGACAGTACAAGCAGTGCTCACAGTTGTGACAGGGACACACATGGAAAAAGACAGTGTTTTTTATGTAAAGAGTTTTAAAAGTGAAGTAAGGAAACCAGGATTTGTTAAAAACAATGGGGAAATTTTTAAAAGGGAAAGAGCCACAGAGGGGTCTCAAAACTTTACCTTCCCAGATGTTCAACTAATACCTTAACCACACATATGCACAAAAGACTCAAGACAACTCTTGTAATGACAAATGTGTGAAATTATATAGGAGCTACCACCCAAGTAAAAAAAGGTTTGCAGTTCAATCCCACCAAAAAAAAAAAAAAAAACCAAAAAACAAAAAAATCTGCTATAGCAAGAGAAACAACTTAGAGAAAAATGATGAAATTTAGAATCTCTAAAATTTAACATTTATAATAGCTATAATATAATGCCAAAATTACTAAACATGCAAAAATCCAAGAACCCATAGCAAACATTCAAGAGAAAGGAAAATCAGTAGTTTCGATCCTAAAATAAAGATGTGTTAGAACTAACAGAAAAAAATTCTAAAAGTGGCTATTATAACTATCATCAAAGAAAAAAATAAAAATAGTATGTAAAGATGATCTTACATGTATGTTTTACAAAATAGACAAAATAGATTTTTAATATAAAAAGTTCTCAGCAGAGTAATAGGAAATCGCTACGTGAGAAGGAGAAGTTCTGTATAAAAAAATACAGTTTCTGAAATTTGAAAAGAAAAAAATCACTGGGTGGACTTAAGAGCTTAATGCACATGCCAGAGTAGAAAGAAAGTGAATTTTCAAGTGTACCAACAGAGTTTACCCAAGGTGAAGAACAGAAACAATAAATATTGAAAAAAAAATGCACTGATCTCAGGCAATTATTAGATGTTATTCAAATGTCCAACATATATATATAATTTTAGTAACAGAAAGGGAGTGGAGAAATTATAGGACAGAAAAAATTATCTATAAACATATCATACACTGGACTTTCCCAAATTTAATGAAACAAATTTTCAGACAGAAGTTAGTCAAACATGAAGTAGTCTATACACAAAGGAATCCATGCTGAGAAACATAAATTATTAAGAAGCTCAAAGGATATGAACAGACATTTCTCAAAAGAAGACATTCATACAGCCAACAGACACATGAAAAAAATGCTCATCATCACTGGCCATCGGAGAAATGCAAATCAAAACCACAATGAGATACCATCTCACACCAGTTAGAATGGCGATCATTAAAAAGTCAGGAAACAACAGGTGCTGGAGAGGATGTGGAGAAATAGGAACACTTTTACACTGTTGGTGGGATTGTAAACTAGTTCAACCATTATGGAAAACAGTATGGCGATTCCTCAAGGATCTAGAACTAGATGTACCATATGACCCAGCCATCCCATTACTGGGTATATACCCAAAGGATTATAAATTATGCTGCTATAAAGACACATGCACATGTATGTTTATTGCGGCACTATTTACAATAGCAAAGACTTGGAATCAACCCAAATGTCCATCAGTGACAGATTGGATTAAGAAAATGTGGCACATGTACACCATGGAATACTATGCAGCCATCAAAAAGGATGAGTTTGTGTCCTTTGTAGGGACATGGATGCAGCTGGAAACCATCATTCTTAGCAAACTATCACAAGAACAGAAAACCAAACACCGCATGTTCTCACTCATAGGTGGGAACTGAACAATGAGATCACTTGGACTCAGGAAGGGGAACATCACACACCGGGGCCTATCATGGGGAGGGGGGAGGGGGGAGGGATTGCATTGGGAGTTATACCTGATGTAAATGACGAGTTGATGGGTGCAGCACACCAACATGGCACAAGTATACATATGTAACAAACCTGCACGTTATGCACATGTACCCTACAACTTAAAGTATAATAATAATAAATAAATTTAAAAAAAAGAAAACTGCAAAAGACAATTGCCATATTACATACATGGTAATAAGAATGCAATTAAGAGTTGACTTTTACACTGGAAACCTTGAAAGACAGAAGAAAATAAACACATATTTAAAGTGCATCACAGCCTGAGCAACATGGCAATACCCATATCCACTAAAAATATAAAAAACTAGCTGATGTGGTGGCACAAGGCTTTAGTCCCAGCTACTAAAGAGGCTGAGTTGGGAAACTCGCCTGAACCCAAGAGGTCAAGGCTGCATTGAGCCAAGATCAAGCACTTGATCAAGCACTCCAGCCTGAGAAAGTGGAGTGATACTCTGTCTCAAAAAAAAAGTGCATATTTTTTTTAAAGTCAACCTCAAATTCTACGCAGAATAAATACCTTTCCGTAACCAAGAACTGATAGAGATATTTTAAACTAAGCTAAAGGCATTTATCTCTAATGGACTTGCATTAAAAGAAAGTCAAAAAGAAGTTCTTCAAGCTAAAGGGAAATTGTCCTAGGTCAACACTCATATGTATATTCAGTAAAGAAAGACTAGCATTATAAATGCTAACTAGTAAATGCAAAATATTATTTTCCCTTGTTCTTATTTTATCTAAATTTCTTTAAAAACATGATTGTATAAAACAATATAACATTAGAGTATCACACGGAGTATTTTCACTGCCCTAAAAAAAAAAAAAAATCTGTCCTCTGCCTATTCACCCCTTCCACAACCCCGATCCCTTGACAACTACTGATCTTTTTACTGTCTCCATAGTTTTGCCTTTTCTAGAATGCCATATATTTGGTTTCTGTATTTTTTTAACTTTTAGGTTCAGAAGTACATGTGCAGGTTCATCACATAGGTAAACTTGTGTCACAGGGGTTATACAGATTATTTCATCATCCAGGTACACTTTATTATATATTTGTTCAAACTTATAGAATATACAACACTAAGGGTGAACCTTAAAGTAAACTATGGAATTTGGGTGATTATAATTTGTCAGTTGCAATGACTGTACCACTCTGGTGGAGGATACTGATAATCAGGAGACACTAGGCATGTGTGGGACTAGGTGATAAATGGGAAATATCTTTACTTTTCTCTCATTTTACTGTGAGCCTAAAACTGCTCTAAAAAATAGTCTTAAAAATTTGAAAATATAATATGTAATGATTATATTCTCAGAGAGTGTATAGATAGTACAACTATATAAAACAGAGGGTGAATAAGGAGAGCATATGCATATGTTTTTATTAATCATATTGATATTTGTAACATTTGTATTGTTATTCTGAGACTATTGTGTATGTAACAAGAAATAAAACAACTGAGCATTTCTGGAAAAAAAAAACAATATAACATTATCTTACAGGATTTATAATGAAGGTATGTGTGATACATTTAAGAATTATAACAAAGAATGAGAGATATAGTTGGAAGATTTTAATGTTTTCATATATATTCTCATGAAATATTGCATTAACTATAATTTAACTATAAAAAATCAAGGATGTAAATTGTAATTTACATCCAACCAACCAAGGGCAACCAAGTAGTATATAAAAAATAAAGTGACTGACTTAAACCAACCATGTGAATAATTGCATTAGACATTAACAAATGAGACAGCCTGATTAAAAGGCAGAAATTGTCAGAATATTGAAAACCAAACCAAATCAACCAAACAATAAAAAATACACCCACTGTACTGTGGGAAAAATAAATCTTTCCTGGATTTCAATTTTGTAGTTGTTCTGTAAAACCACAGCCTCTGGAGCTATGGAATCTAATATATTATAATACATTATAATATAGTATGAAGTTATAGAGTGTAGCTCTCACCTTTTCCAAGAACATTTTCTTACACCAAAAAAGTTAGATCTGCAGCCATTTGTTTCCCTAAGGGAACCAATTTTTCAGATTTAAAAAAGATAATACAAGTTTCTTTTATGTTCCCAAGAGCCAATCAATTATATTGTAGGATGTTATATAACAATAACATTAACATCAAAGGTAGACAAATAGTCCTGTGGAAAAGTTGAAGAATTTTCTTCCCAGGTTTTTACATTAAAAAAAAAAAAAAGTGCAACCCAGACCCTTGAAGGTTTGAAGCTAAAGACAAGTCTTTATCTGAGTCCCAAGGAGTATTTTTATGACAAAGGTAAAAATTAAGGATTCTTCCCATTGCTTCTCCAAAAAGACTCTCTTAAAGGAATGGGGGAAAGTGAATAGTCTCTGCCATTTATAAGCACTGAAAACACTTTTTTTTTTTTTCCTCCTATATCCCTTACCTATTGAGTGAAAGCTGGTATTCTCTAAGATATTTCTACATGTGACTCTCACCACATCGCTCTATGGTGATGCTGACTGGGAGGAGCCAAGGTGAGAACCAGCACTGAACTGTTACCATAGTTGTTCATTAAATAATATTAAGTTCTTTTTCCCCAACCCAACCATGTAGTGGCCATCTGTCCATAAATATCTGTGTATGATGTGTAACATTTCAAACCCTTCACAGTTTATAACAACGTATTTATTTATATTCTTAGAATTAAATAGTTTCTACAAAAATGTATTTGAAATGTAAAGACATATATAGGTCTATTTGAAAGACTGAAAGTAAATAGAAGGAGAAAAATATACCATGAAAACGGGAACATAAAATGTCTGAAGTGGCTATATTAATATTTTAAAAAGACAATTTCAAAAGAAATGTGTTACCAGAGATATGACACTTCATGATTATAGCAGGATCAATGCATCAGGAAAACATAACAGATAAACAAGAGTATCGGTTTCAAATGTTAGCTTTAATACTCACCTAGGTATGCCTTTTGTAGGCTGATGTAACATTGTTGAACATCAGTTTTCTAATGTGTAAAATAGTGATAACAGTAGAACAAAGTTACTTTGAGAGGCAAATATAATTATGTATTTAAGACATCTATTTTCTTTTAAGAACATTATGTGGAAAAGGAAGTAAAATAACCTCAGTGGTAATGTCACATTACATGAAATTAAAATAGCCTCTCCAAGTTACAAGTAAAGAAGAAAATAAAAAGGGTCACAGGAAGAAATTTTAAAAATAGATGTACTGTATCTATTAAAAGGAAGTTATATTTTAACAAAAGGAAATAAAACAGAAGTATATGTCTAGAGGTAGTACTACCTTCAAGCCTAAGATTTTTTGCAGTCTTTTAATATTCTCATCTATCCATACTGCATAAGAATATTTTTTGTGTCTAATTTTTCTCCAATGAAAGGTCAATTCCAGAATTCACTAAGTGGCCCCATTTTTCATGATTTTTCAGATCATAATGGTATTATCATGTTGCTGTATGGTCTGTAAGAACTAGCCTGCTAACACCTTTGTTGGTATTACTAACTTCACTTTCTTTCTCCATGGTCATCTATGAATCAACTTTTTAATCTTTTTTGTTTACTTAGCTACTAGAGGAAACTGCTTTTTCCTTAAATATGAGCAAGGATTTATGCTCTTCAATTAATCTCTCCAAAGATATAATTTTCCTGCTCTAGCAATAGCATGTAAATTAACCTCCAGTTATAGGTTCATGGTGTCTCCTCAAAGAGTAATCACATACTCATGACTTTTTCTCTGAATCTCTGCAGATTTAGGAAATTCAGAAACACAGACGTCATTCATGGAATGGGGATTCAAATCTCACCCCACCTCTCTTGCCCTTTATGTACTGCACTGCGGTGGTTTCACAGACAGGATTAGGGCAAAATTCAAATTAATAAAATGTATACAAATGTGACTATTTCCAACAAATAAATAGAAATGTGAAAATGTATAGTCATTTAAATGTTCCATCAAACACATGGTCAAAGAAATAATTATATAAAAATTAAATGAAAGAAAACCATAAAGCATGTTTATGTTTCCTTTAGGAAAGGAAACAAGGTTTTTCAGAAAGAGAAAAATAGTTTGTGTGTACGTGTGTATATAATGATATAACCACTACACTATGATTATGGATTCTGTTTTATATAATTAAAAATTTCATTTAATTATGCCTCAATATAATTTTGAAGTTACTGAAATGCAACATTATAAGAATGTGGTCAGTAGAGTGAAGAAAATGTTTCAGTAGAGGCAAAGCTGATTTCTAGCATATAGATGGTTATTAAAATTGTTTGATTTTGTAATGTTTAGTAATTATTGTCTTTCATAAAATTCATACAAACCTGCATATTCATATATATCCTGTATGTGATTATTCAAAAGTTTTTTTTTTTCCAAAACATTAGTTAAAAGGAAACATTTTATATCAACATTTGTGGTATACATGTTTTTTAACCATGGTAAAACATGTATACCACACAGGTTGTGTGGAAAGCCTAGTGGAAAGACTGAATTTTGTTTGCCTGCAGAAATATTTTCATGATTTCTTATCCTTTTTGGAACATTTCAGTCTTAAATGTGGCACTGAAAGCTAAATATTTGTGTTTTCAGAAAATTTATTTTTTGAATATACATATTTGCAATGATAACATATCATTCTGAAATTCTTAAAGGAAAATATAAAGAAAATATAACCTTGATAGGCTACATGATTAGGGTTTCATGCTGATAAACACATAATTTTTATAAGATTTTGTATTCGGGCCGGGCGCGGTGGCTCAAGCCTGTAATCCCAGCACTTTGGGAGGCCGAGATGGGCGGATCACGAGGTCAGGAGATCGAGACCATCCTGGCTAACACGGTGAAACCCCGTCTCTACTAAAAAATACAAAAAACTAGCCGGGCGCGGTGGCGGGCGCCTGTAGTCCCAGCTACTCAGGAGGCTGAGGCAGGAGAATGGCGTGAACCCGGGAGGCGGAGCTTGCAGTGAGCTGAGATCCGGCCACTGCACTCCAGCCTGGGCGGCAGAGCGAGACTCCGTCTCAAAAAAAAAAAAAAAAAAAAAAGATTTTGTATTCGATGCAAACTTTGAAGAGAGGTCACAATATTACACAAGATGAGATCATGATATGCCTTTTAGGAGAGAAAGAAAGAAAAGAGACATGAAGTGAGTTGATAAGAAGTGAACTGAAACTGGGCATTTAAGAAACTTGTAAGTAAACATGAAGATACTAGTTTAATAAAATGGTTACTTCCAATTTTTTTCCATTATAATAAAAATTCTTACATTTTAAAAACTTTTCAACATATGCGTTTAGGATAAGTAAGAGAGACCTGAAGCAGCAAAAAAAAAAAAAAAAAAAAAAAAAAAAAAAAAAAAAAAAGCATGTACTCAAATTTTGGGCTTAATACTATGAGGTTTGCAATAAAGTTATTTAGAAATGGTATGTGAAAGATATAAATTAAAATGTGTCCATAATTCTTATTTTATTAAATATAGTAAAGAAGAAACAACAGAGGACGCATTACAAGACATTTTGTAAAATAATCTGTTTCTCCCACAAAGCATGAATTCATATGTAACATTCAGAAAAGAATCGTTAACTATTTTTGCTTTAGAAAAACATTGTAAGTGATGATAGTATGATCACTTCCAGTGTTTAACACTTAAACATCTTGTTAACATAAACTTCTTTGAAAATTATCTACTTCACAAATAAAGTGCTGTATTTATAATGTTCTATAATGCAACCTTGTTTTTAATTCTTAGGTATCACAACAGTTTGAGAAACACTGAACTTAGAGTCATGAACAACAAAATAAAAAAAAAAAAAAAAAAGATACTTAAAATTTCTGGACATTCAAACATTTTTGATAACTAGTTAAATCCCTAGCATGACTGGGAGTTTGTTAGGCCTGAAGAATTACCACCTGACTGGATTTCTATGTTAGTATTTCATTTTCATAATCTCATTATAAACTAATAATGCTATAACATAGTAGCATAGTAGGAACAAGCTAGGTTATTAAGTGAACAGGAAATTCAATGGACTTATAATGCATTTTTACTGCATAACATCATCTAAATACTTACCGGAAAAAAGATCTAATGGGATAAGATGAGTAGCCTAAAAAAACAGTGAACTATAAGGGTGACCTTTGTATTTGTTAAAAATTACTAATACGATGTTATTTGTGTGAGGAGATAGTAGTTTATTTAAATTGATATGTCACAATACAAAATAAATCAACAGCATGGGTCCCATCAGGATGTTAGGAAAAAATGGGAAGGCTTGGCGTTGAGTATTAGAGTCTGGTGATCAGATAGTGATTTTTGAATGACAAGGTCAGTGAAAGAACACTCTCAGGTCCAGAGAAAGGAAAGAGGAATACAAAACTCTTTTGGATGTTAGGTAAAATCAGTGGTTCTCAGCCCTGGCTATACATTAGAAATATGGTGCTTTAATAAGTACTATGTCTTCTCACCAGATAATTTATTTCAATGGTTACATCATGAGACTTATGCATGTATTTATTTTAACACCTCTGATCGTTCTAATATGACACCACAGCTGAAAAAAACTCATAGGTTAATGATTCTCGACCTTTAATGCATACCAGAATTATCCAATGGACTTGTTAAGACATACAGTGCTTTACCCTCTCCCCAGTTACTGATTCAGTCAGCCTAGGATGAGGCTAGAGATTTTGCTTTTCTAATAAGTTTCCAGGTGATGGTGCTACTGCCAACCTCAAAGACCACACTCTGAGAACTACTGCCATATGTTAAAACAAGAAAAACAAAATAGTTCCTTGGTAATTTAGGTGACCAGTGTTTAAACCACATACTTTTATACATGTCATGTCACATCTGCAATTGTATAAATTTAAAGAAAACTAATTTATGAATGTTGTCACCTTTAAATAATTATATCCTAATAAAACAACTAAGACCAATGGAATTAGTAGCATTTGTGAAATTATATCTTTGTAATACAAAACTGGGCTTTAATTGTCATAATCTTATTAAAGGAAAATAGATGTTTTTCCTGAAAAGATGTCATGATATGCCAGCAATCGGAGTTTTAAAATTCAGCATTTTAACTTAATTTTTATCTGTTTGAAATTATCAAGCCTGAACTGAAATTCATTCCTGTTAAACTTGCCCCAAAAATTTAGTTTTAAAGTTTCAGAAATACTTTGTATGTCATTATATTTTATACATAAATTAGGACCTTGAAGTATATTTAATTAAAGGAAATTAAATATCCACATAAATATTTGCTTATCGTTTATAGCTACACAAAAAAGCAGAAAAAGTCATGATATTCTTCAGCTTCTTTGGTTTGAAAAAATGAAATGAATACTGGGTTTGTCTGTTTTTTGTACTACATTAAAATTGCTAATTGATTTTAGAATATTGTCACTTAAAAATTAGCATTGAATAAATATAGTGCAAAATACTGTATTAAAAATGAGTAATATGCTTTAGGAGATACAAATTAATATTAATGAAAGTCATTTTGCTTTTAAATTGTTGAAATTCAAGCTACACATATTTTCTCAAAGTCATTAAAGGTATAGAATAGAAATAAAAAATCTCCAAAAATCTTACAGTCCAATTTGCTTAATTCTAATTGTACTGCTATGTTTCAAAGATAGTTTTTTCTGTGCGTCACAATGTAATTTACACTTATAAACACAATAAAACATAATTGATTTTTTTTGACTTCTGAAAGAAAACATGTTTCATTTCAGTGGGAAAATAGCAGGTATGTGAATAATGATGTGGTATAGTCCTAGATACAACAGTTGATTATCTGGTAAATTGTTTCAAGTTCGTAAGATTTTCACAGCACAATGTGTCTGGGAGGCTGGAGGATTTATGTTAGTACATGATTTTGGATAGCGAACACTAATGCTAATAGGTAACCTACAGTATTGTCTGGGGAATGTCAGCACCAGGCTGTAAATGAAAAGCTGACCATAAATGCCAAGTGGGTAACTAGGGACTGCAGTATAGCAAAAAATAAGGTCATTACCCAATCTGATACTTATACCAATAGCAAGGTCAAGATGAACTGTGACTCCAAGTCAGAAAGCAGACAAGGTACTCTGCAATTTGATCCAGGACAGTGTAATTTAGAGATCAATCATCAACTCACAAACCAGGAAGTACAGAAAGGTCAAACAGAATACAATGAATAAATGTTGTTTTTTATCTGGGTAGTTTATTGCTTCAGATTTGGCTGTTTCTTTCTTAATATTGTATGTAAACAAAATTCATGTTTTTAAGTGGAATAATGAAAATGAAAACAAACAATATATATTATAGCCTGTTGATAAATTTAGAATGAAAAACTGAATAAATAAGAAGGACCACTTTGTTTTTCAATAGTTTTTCTAAAAGTTAATTTGCTCTTTCATCTATTTGCCTAGCATTTACTTACAAGGTACCAACTATATTATCAGGCACAAGTGGTTTGTAATTTGTAGTGGCTCATCAACTAATTTAAAAAATTCAAATGTTTTCAATATTATGTTACCTTGTTCCTCAACCTTCAAACTAAGGCTTACTTGAACAGTTTTCAAACTCTTAAGAAATTCAGCTATTAAGTTCTCAAGTAAACAAATGCGTGCCACTTCCCCAAAATTATTCCTTTTGGCATGTAATTTTAATTATAGACTTCTCAGGTACAAAATTTCATTTATTCTTACCATTCCAATGATTCTTGAATCCCAACTCCTGCATTTCTGACTAATATTTATTACTCAAGTGTGAGTATTTTGAGAGAGGAATAATTCAGTACTTCCCTAAGGTATCTCATTTCATCTTTGGATATTGGAGTGAATATCTGTTGTCGTATTAATTTCATCTTTTTATTCCACCTTTCTAATCAAATTCCTTGAGTAATTAAAAACAAGACCAACGAATACTTCCTCTTGTCAGCTTTCACGTGTCTTTATTTATTTATTTATTTTTGAGACGGAGTCTCGCTCTGTTGCCCAGGCTGGAGTGCTGTGCGTGTTCTCAACTCACTGCAAGCTCCACCTCCCAGGTTGACGCTATTCTCCTGCCTCGGCCTCCCAAATAGCTGGGACTGCAGGCGCCCGCCACCACGTCCGGCTAATTTTTTGTATTTTTGACAATTTTTTGTATTTTGACGGGGTTTGACCGTGTTAGCCAGGATGGTCTTGATCCCCTGAACTTGTGAACTGCCCACCTCGACCTCCCAAAGTGCTGGGATAACAGGCGTGTAAATAGTTCTTAATTGGTTACAATTAAATCTAAAGTATCTTCTCTATATCGACTGGGAGAAGGCATATCAATAATATTCAATCTAGTTTTTATGTAAAACAGAATTCCAACAGATAATTGGATAATCACACATCATTGTCACTACATCTTACTTTGTCAGTCTTTTCATCTTTGCCATGAAGCGTTGATCAATTTGTTCCAGTTTTGTTCTTGAAACCTATGTCATCTCTTGTCTTTTGCCTTTGGTAAAACAAGTTATTGAAAATTACCTAACCATCTGATTTGCAGCAGTCCAGAGATATGTTGGTATACAATATTTTTATGTTTTCTAATAAAGACCCATTTCGGTTAATTTAATGGAAAGTGTACTCTATTTCATGCCCATCCCACATATTTAAACATACTTCAAAATACTTATATTCTCACATTTAATTTGAGTATTTCCCATTACCCTGGAAATTCCATCAATTAGCTGAATCTATTGTTTTGAGTCAAAATTATTTATTATTCAGTGTTAATCTCCATTTTGTTTAACCCCAATACTGTGCCATTTCATCTACTTTTTTAGGTATTTAATATTTCTTTAGTAAAGTTTATCTTAATGTACTACCTCTTTCTTTTTAATTATTCTTCTATTTGAAACAGCAATACAATATGTGCCAGATATTAGATAATATGATTTCCTTACTCCCTGCTATTTATCAAAGTAAAGAATGAATCTTAATATATAATCTTGATGACATTTTTATTTTATTCATAAATGTAGATGTCAAAATACTGTTGCCACTAGAACACCTTTTAAGATTACACTCTCTTTATTATTTTCATAGGCATTTGATCTATTCAAAGCATTTATTGTATATTCATAAAGCCCTAAGACCTATGTCACATACAATTTATAAATATAGATTATTATAAGGTGTTTGAATTTGGTGAATGCACATTTTTCTCTCACATCTACCTACAGATATATGTGTGTGTGTGTATATATATTCTTTACTGGTATTGTATTTTATTTGAAATACATAATCTTTATTTCTTATTTGATCTATGCAATATTTAGATTAAACATTTACTTTGTAATTGGTTTAGCTGGATGGTGTTTCTGCAAATACCAAGACATAAATATGAACTCTGCTATTCTTTGCATATATGAAAAAATTGTTATTGTTTTTAAACTTTGTAATTTCCTTACAGATTTCAATTTTAGCTTCCTTTTGTTTATAGGAATTTTGCCTTTAGCACTTCCTCCAGTTAGAACTGAATAGAAGTAGAAATGTTTCATCACTCTTCAGCTTAAGGAGTTAAATGATATTGAAGAAATTTAAACAAAATTTATTTGTAATGTTGTAAACACCATTTAGTGGCTCTTCTACCAGAGTATAATTACTACATAAGAAAAAGCTGTTCAGAATCCTAAAAATGTATTTGACTTCTTGGGAGTTATATTTATAAGTTGTCAAAACTGGCATTTAGCTTCCATTTATAGTATCTCTTCTGGTCCAAAAGATAAGCCAATTTACTGCTGGTACATATTGTCATTTATCCTCTACAACCAGAAAACATTCTGGCAGTGAGAGCTTTACTAGACGAAATGGGAGTTTAGTTTCAGCTTGACTAGTTCAAAGCGTACTCAAGTACTTTAAATCTTCATTTATAAGTCATTCTTTCTCATATTAAGAGAAACAGAATCTCAGCTGGATTCATCTCAAGCACAGAATTTGCTTCTAAAACCCTGAAGCTACAGGAGTGACATCTCCAAAGTTACAAATATCTGTGCGCTAACCCTTTTACTCAAAGAAAATGCATTTACTGATTCCAATATATTCTTTTTATTTCTCTAAACAGGGGCAATTCTATCCAGTTATATATCCTGATTACTGCAATGGAAAAGAAAAGCTTTCTTATATTGTGCCTCTTCCTTAGAATCTCTTTTTCATTTCCTTTTATCTGCATTTTACAAAAGAGTGTTACCTCCCAGATAAGTGTCCCTACATATTGGTAGGACATTTTGAGATATGAGCATCCTATTTAAAAGTGGAAATTAAAAACAAAAGCAAAAATATGTGCTTGTGTTAGTTAACATCACACAGAAACAATATAATGTTTTACAGGAAAAAATTGTTAAGCATGAGCACGATGTAGTACAGCAGATTTCTAGAAATTATTCACCGTGTATAACAGAAATTTTTACCCATTGAACAACAACTCCCTATTTTCCCTTCTCCCCAGTATCTGATAATCACTATTCTACTTTGTTTTTTAAATTTTAGGTACTTCCTATTAGTAGAATCACACAACATGGGTCTTTTGTGGCTGACTTGTTTTGCTTAGCATAATGTCCTTCAAGTTTATCCATGTTGTTGCATATAGCAAGACTTCTTCTTCAAGACTGAATAATCGTACGTATGTACCACACTTGGTTTCACCATTCACCATCCTTTTATCATCAATAGACATTAGGTGGTTTCCCTATCTTGCCTATTGTGAATAATACTGAAATGAACTTGAGAGCACAGCTGTTTCATCGAGATTCTGATTTCAATTATTTTGGATGGATACACAGAAGTGAGATTTCTGGATCATATAGTAGCACTGTTTTTACTATTTTGAGAGTAGTTTCCATACTGTTTTCCATAGTGACTACATTATTTCACATATCCACCAACAGTATATGAAGATTCCAATTTCACTACATCCTCACCAACACTTGTTATCTTGTGTTTTTGATCATAGACATCCTAACAGCTGTTGACTAATTACTCATAGTGGTTTTGATTTTCATTTCCCTGATGATTCGGGATGTTGAGCATTTTTTCAAATACCTGTTGGCCATCAGTATTTCTTCTGTGGAGAAGTGTTTATTCAGATTCTCTGCAAATTTGTAAATCAGATTATTTGGGATTTTGTTTGTTTTTGAATTGTAGGAATACCTTATATATTTTGTATACTGTTAACCCTTTATCAGATATATGCTTTGCAAATATTATTTTTCTATTCCATTGTCTTTTCAAGATGTTGATCATTTCCTTTTCTATGTAGAAGCTTTTTACTTTAATGTAGTCATAATTCTTCATATTTGCTATCATTTTGGCTGTTCTTTTGGCATCATATCAAGAAATTGTTGATAGGGCCAATGTCAAGGAGCTTTTTCTGAAAATTTTTTTCTAAGAGTTTTAAAGTTTCAAGAACTTACAATGAAGTTTTTCGCCCAATTTGAATTGATTTTGGTGTAGGGTGTAAAATAAGGGTCCAATTTCATTATTTTGCATGTAAATATCCAGTTTTCTCAATAGCATTTGTTGAAGAAACTATTCATTCCTCATTGTGTAGTCTTGGCATACTTGTTACAGTTCAATTGACCAAATATGCATGAGTTTATTTCTGGGCTGTCTATTCTGTTTGATTGCTCTATATGTCTATTTTTATGCTAACACAATACTAGCAAAAATTATTTTAATTGTCATAGCTTTGTAACATCTGAATTCTGAAAGTGTGATATCTCCAGCTTATTCTTTTTCAACATTGTTTCATCTATGAGTGTTCTTTTGTAGTATCATATAAATTTTACAATTTTTTTTTCTATTTCTGTAAAAACTGACAGTGGAATTTTGACAGGGATTGCACTGAGTCTGTAGATCACTCTGTGTATTGTGGACACTTTTACAATATTGATTCTTCTAAACCATGAAATCAAGATGTCTTTCCATGTATTTATGTCTTTTAAAATGTATTTCTTCGTATTTTTGTACTTGTAGTGTACAAGTCTTTAACCTCCATGGTTATATTTATTCCTAAGAATTTTATTAGTTTAATGTTATTATAAATTATGTCTTTAATTTCATTATTAGTTTGTTTATATATAAAAACACAATTGATTTTTAAGTATGTATGTAATTTATCAATTAAAAAACTACATTTTTGAAAACCATGATTTTCGTATGTTGATTATGTATACCGAAATTTTATTGAATTTGTTTATCATTTCTAACAGATTTTTGTGGAGTCTTTAGGGTTTTCTACTTATGAGACCTTGTCATCTCCAAACAGATATATGTTTAATTCTTCTTTTCTGATTTGGATGGCATTTATTTTATTTTCTTGTCTAATTGTTCTGGCTGGAACATTTAGTACTATGTTGAATGGAGTGGAGAGTGAGATTCTCACCCTGTTTCTGATCATAGAGGAAAAGTTTTAAGTTTTTTGCCCTTGAATATTACGTTAGCCGTGAGTTTTTCATACATGGTCTTTATCATATTGACTTAAATTTCGTGTATGCATAGTTTTTGAGAAATTTCACCAGGAGAGCATGCTGAATTTAGTCAAACGCTTTTCCTGCATCTAATGAAACGATCATGTGATGTTTATCCTTCATTCTGTTAGCAAAAAGAATTAATATTAATTATTCTTTGTCTGGTAGAGTTCACCAGTGAAGCTATGTGGTACTGGACTCTTCTTCATTGGAAGGATAAAAATATACTTTATTGATAAGTAAAATTTGTATATATTCATTGTGCCCAACATGATGCTTTAATGTAGTTATATATATTGGTAGAATGGCTAAATGAAGTTATTTAAGATACAGGTTACCTCATGTACTTAACTTTTTTTTTTTCCTGGTGACAACATTTAAAATCTCCTAGCAACTTTCAACATTTAAATTCTCTTAGCAACTTTCAATCATATGATATATTGTTATTAACTGTAGTCACCATGTTGTATAATAGATGTCTTGAACTTATTCTTCTTGTCTAACTGAAATTTTGTGTCCTTTGATTAATATCTTCCCAGTCCCTCAGTACCACGGCCTCTGGTTACCACCCTTTTACTGTTTACTTCTGTAGGTTTTGCTTTTTAGGAAATTTTTGATTACTAATTGAACCTTTTTCTTTGTTATTGGCCTAATCAGACCATCTCTTTTTTCATGATAAGTCTTAGTAGGTTGTGTGTTTCTAAGAATTTATACATTTATTTTAGGTAATCCAATCTTTTCGTGCAGAATTGCCAATAGTAGTCTCATATAATTATTTGTATTTCTGTAGCATCAGTTGTAATATCTCCCTTTTTTTTTTTTTTTTTTTTTTGAGCATTCTGCCTTCTCAAGTCATGTACCTAGAACTTTGCCAGTTTTATCTTTTCAGAAAACCAACTCTTTAGTTTGTTGACATTTTTTCTTGTTTGTCTAGGCTATTTATGTTCACATCTTAGTTATTTATTTCCTTCTGCTAATTTTTGTGCTTAGTTTGTTATTCCTTTTCCAGCTTCTTGAGATATAGAGTTAATTGTTTAAGAGCTTTCTTCTTTTATAGTATAGACATTTATAACTATAAACTTCCCTCAATATTGCTTTTGCTGCACACCTTAAGTTTTTCTGTTGGTTTTATTTTTTTAAGAAAAAAATCTATTTTGAGATAGTTTCTAGTTTCCATTTTGATTTCTTTTTTGACCATTGTATATTCAAGATTATATTAATTATGAAATTTTTAAACATTTTTCAGTTTGTCTTGTTATTAATTTCTAGTTTCATTTTTTGTGGTTGGAAATAATACTTGGTAAGACTTCAAGCTTCTTAAATTTATTAAGACTTGTATTGTGGCCTCAATTGTGATCTGTTCCAAAGATTATTCTGTGCATGTTTAAAAACATGCTTATTCTGCTGCTGTTGTATGGAATGTTTCATATATGTCTGTTAGGTCCCATTGGTCTACAGTATTGTTTTAGTCCTCAGTTTCCTTTTTTTTCTTTTTCTTCGTTCAGATATCCTATTCATTATTTAAGTGGAGTATTAAAGTCTCCTGCTATTATTTTTTCTATCTATTTCTCCCTTCATATAAGTCATGTTTGCTTTATGTATCTACTTAGGTGCTCTGATGTTGGGTGTCTATATATTTGTAATTGTTTTATCTTCCTGATGAATTGACCAGTTATCATTATATAATCTTCTTTCTCTCCTGTGAAAGTTATTACTTATGATGTTCAATATGTTTTCAAATATGTATACATTGTGAACTAACTAAATAAAACTTATCAACATATTTTTGTAACAGTTTGTTACTTAAGTATATTTTGTCTCATACAAGTATAGCTATCCTGCTCTCTATGGTTTGCTGTTTGCATGGGATGTCTTTCTCCATCTCTTGACTTTTAGCCTATGTTAGTCCTTAAAGCTAAGGTGAGTTTCTTATAGACAGCCATAGAGTTAGATCTTTGTTTTTAAGAATCTATTCAGGCACTCTGTGTATTTTAATTGTGAAGTTTAATTCATTTATATTCAAAATAATTATTATAAGGGAGGACTTTTAATTAAAATTAAAAAGATTATATTCTATCTATTTTATAGTTATTTTGTCCCTATTTCCTTCCCTTGCCATCCTCTTTTATGGAATTATATTTGTTTTGTAGTGATATACTCTGATATATTTTATTTGTGTATATTTATAGATATATTTTTTTATGGTTACCATGAGTCATGCATGTCTTATAGCCGTCAATTTTAAGCTGATGGCAACTTCAATTGAAACATTATAAAATTTCTACACTTTTACCTCCACACATATATTTTATCTTATTGATTTCAGAGTTTCCCTATTTTATATTGTGTATACATTAACATATTTTTGTGGTTATGCTTAGTACTTTTGTCTTTTAACTTTAATGTTAGAATTATCTACTATCATTATGGTATTACAGTATTATCTACATATTTACATTTACTCATTATATTTTATACTTTGCTGTTTAGTATTATTTCATTCTTTCAGAATTCCTTTTAGCATTTTTAATTTTTTTTATTTTTTATTGTACTTTAAGTTCTAGGGTACATGTGCACAATGTTCAGGTTTGTTACATATGTATATATGTGCTATGTTGGTGTGCTGCACCCATTAACTCTTCATTTACATTAGGTATATCTCCTAATGCTGCTCCTCCCCCCTTCCCCCTCCCCACAATAGGACCCGGTGTGTGATGATCCCCTTCCTGTGTCCAAGTGATCTCATTGTTCAATTCCCACCTATGAGTGAGAACATGAGGTATTTGGTTTTCTGTTCTTGTGATAGTTTGCTGAGAATGATGGTTTCCAGCTGCATCCATGTCCTTACAAAGGACACAAACTCATCCTTTTTTATGGCAGCATGGTATTCCATGGTGTGTATGTGCCACATTTTCTAAATCCAGTCTGTCACTAATGGACATTTGGGTTGATTCCAGTCTTTGCTATTGTGAATAGTGCAGCAATAAACATACGTGTGCATGTGTCTTTATAGCAGCATGACTTATAATCCTTTGGGTATATACCCAGTGATGGGATGGCTGGGTCGAATGGTATTTCTAGTTCTAGATCCATGAGGAATCGCCACACTGTTTTCCACAATGGTTGAACTTGTTTACAGTCCCACCAACAGTGTAAAAGTGTTCCTATACTCCACATCCTCTCCAGTACCTGTTGTTTCCTGATTTTTTAATGATTGCTATTCTAACTGGTGTGAGCTGGTATCTCATTGTGGTTTTGATTTGCATTTCTCTGATGGCCAGTGATGATGAGCATTTTTTCATGAGTCTGTTGGCTGTATGAATGTCTTCTTTTGAGAACTGTCTGTTCATATCCTTTGCCCACTTTTTGATGGGGTTGTTTGTTTTTTTCTTGTAAATTTGATTGAATTCTTTATAGATTCTGGATATTAGCCCTTTGTCAGATGAGTAGATTGCAAAAATTTTCTCCCATTCTGTAGGTGGCCTGTTCACTCTGATGTTAGTTTCTTTTGCTGTGCAGAAGCTCTTTAGTTTAATTAGATCCCATTTGTCAGTTTTGGCTTTTGTTGTCATTGCTTTTGGTGTTTTAGACATGAAGTCCTTGCCCATGCCTATGTCCTGAATGGTATTACCTGGGTTTTCTTCTAGGGTTTTTATGGTTTTAGGTCTAACATTTAAGTCTCTAATCCATCTTGAATTAATTTTCGTATAAGGTGTAAGGAAAGGATGCAGTTTCAGCTTTCTACTTATGACTAGCCAGTTTTCCCAGCACCATTTATTAAATAGGGAATCCTTTCCCCATTTCTTGTTTGTGTCAGGTTTGTCAAAGATCAGATGGCTGCAGATGTGTGGTATTATTTCTTAGGGCTCTGTTCTGTTCCATTGGCCTATATCTCTGTTTTGGTACCAGTACCGTGCTGTTTTGGTTACTGAACTCCCATTCACAATAACTTCAAAGAGAATAAAATACCTAGGAATCCAACTTACAAGGGATGTAAAGGACCTCTTCAAGGAGAACTACAAACCACTGCTCAGTTAAATAAAAGAGGACGCAAACAAATGGAAGAATATACCATGCTCATGGATAGGAAAAATCAATATTGTGAAAATGGGCCATACTGCCCAAGGTAATTTATAGATTCAATACCATCCCCATTAAACTACCAATGACTTTCTTCACAGAATTGGAAAAAAAAAAAAACTGCTTTAAAGTTCATATGGAACCAAAAAAGACTCCGCATTGCCAAGACAATCCTAAGCCAAAAGAACAAAGCTGAAGGCATCATGCTACCTGACTCCTTTTAGCATTTCTTATAAGGCAGGGCTACTATTGATGACCTCTCTCAGGGTTTGTCTGGGAAAGTGTTTTATTGCTCCTTCATTTATGAAGAACAGGTTTACTGGGGATAATATTCATGGTAGACTTTTTTTTTTCTTTCAGCACTTTCAGTATGTCATTCTACTCCTTTTTTGCTTGCAAGGTTTCTACTGAGAAACCAACTGATAGTTTAATGAGGGTCCCTTGTATGCGATAAATCACTTTTCTCTTACTAATTTTAAAATTATCTTTGGTGTTGACTTCTGATAATTTGATTATAATGCATCAGTGTATTGGGAGTTTGTAAATCTGAATGTTGTTTGCTTCCAAAACTTTGGGAAGTTGTTTGTTATTATTTCTTTAGATAAACTTTCTGTCTTTTTTTATTCCCCTTCTTTGACTCCTATAGTGTGTATATTGGTTCACTCAATGGTTTCTCAAAATAACCTTAGGCTTTCTTCACTCTTTTTCATTCTTTTTGTGACTTGTGACTACACAATTGCAAATGACCTGTGTTCAATCTTACTGCTCAGTAAGTAGTCAATTCAGTCAGAAAGATAATTAGATATGTGCTTGGATGTAAAACACAAAATGTGTAGGATAAAGATGACCGTATGATATCATGGCAACTAAAAAATCTATGCCTGGCTGCATTTCAAAAGTTTATTATTTTTGAAGTATTTGATATTAGATAATTAGATATCAAATATCTAATTGAAGAGCTAAACAATTATCAGAAGATAAGATTCAATGAAATTAGTGAAATGAAAACATTGGCAGTAAGATGATTGTTATATCATTAAAATAGTGTGTTGCATGACTTTTTGCATTTGCAATTGCATAGTCATGTATTTCTATGATAATTCATGTTATAGCATATTTGATTTTCATATGCTGGTAAATATATGAGCAGTTATTACTTTATGTCACGAAAATCATAATGTTAGGAATGCCTGAGAAATAAAGCAAGACAGTTCTAACTTTCTGAGAATTTAATTGTTAGGCCACTTCCACAACTTTTCTCTCTTTTAATAGTATGAATCTTTGCAACTTTGTTAAGTACTAAAAATTTTACATGAATTCAAGACTGACTGGATTGAATATAGTTTTATTCATTTTCATTCTTGAGTTTGTTTCATGAAAGAACCAAAAATTATTTTTTATTTTTCTGGTAATTGTATTTTTATATTCTAATGTGCATCTTCTTACACAGATTGGATCAAATAATTCACAAAAATATAAATTTAAAGCCATAATAAATACTATTTTCAATATTAAAAGTTATATTAACCTATTTGTCAGGTTGCAACCCAAACTGGGATCTGAGGGAAGTCGGTAGATGTGGAGGGTAGCTGAAAAACATTCAAGGGACCGTAGGCAGGTGGGATGTGGATTTATTTTTCTCTCTCTCTCCTACAGAGTCAGCAGTATAGTTGTATTTTTCACAGACAACAGTGGCTCAAAGCCAGGGATGAGCTCACACAAACAGGTTAGAACCAAATGGCTACATAAATGTAATTATGTGGTACATGGGGTTGTGCACCTCTGCTCCAAACCCACTGTGTCATGTACTGGATGTCGGCCTAGGCCTACTCCAGACAGAAGCACAGCCATTCTCCTTACACTAATCAAAATTATGAAGCATATAAGTACAATAAAAACTGAGTCAAAGTACGTGAAGGTGAACCTTAGCATTTTAACAAGCTATAAAATTGATTCCATGATTACTATATTCAGCTCATTTGTTGTCAGATTATTTTTTAATCATAACAAAATACATGTTTGAATTATCTAACTTCTTTTTCATTAAGTATTTATTTATTTATCTATTTATTTATTTATTGAGATGTAGTCTCGCTCTTTCACCCAGGCTGGAGTGCGATGGAGTGATCTGGGCTCACTGCAAATTCTGCCCTGCAAATTCAAATGATTCTGCTACCTCAGTCTCCTGAGTAGCTGAGATTACAGGTGCCTACCACCATGCCCAGTTAATTTTTGTATTATTATTATTATTATTTTATTTTATTTTTATTATTTTTTTTTTTAGTGGAGATGGGGTTTCACCATTTTGGCCAGACTGGTCTCAAACTCCTGACCTCAGGCGATCCACCCACCTCGGCCTCCCAAAGTGCTAGGATTACAGGCCTGAGCCACTGCGCCTGGCCAGTTTTTAAAATTTATAATACAAACTGAGAATTAAATTTCTCCTAATCCGGAATATGAACAAATATAATATTAACAATTAGTGTTTATTTCTTATACCCTAAAAAATACATGTCTAATCATGTACAATTAATTTTGAAGAAAAAGGTACAGAATATTGTACATGAAATACTAACTTCATGAAGGTTTGTTAATAATAATTAAATACACATTACTGAATATTTACAGTGTACTAGGCCCTATTAGAACATTGCATTCTCAGACCTTATAACAGGTTAGTATTACTACCCCTAATTTATAGACCAGAAAATGACACTGTACGGATGTAAAATTAATTGCTCAAGATTTAATAGTAAATATAATAAATGGATCTTTGGGATGGCAGCTTTGTGTTGTGGATCCATGTACTATAATTTCTTTCAAATGTTTTGGGATTTATGACACACTGGTAGAGACTGCATTAGCCACTCCCACAACTTATCCTTTAACTTCTCTTCTGTTTCCATTCAGTTCGTATGTTTTTATTTAATGTTTCCTGTATGCGAGGTACTCTACTTTGCAATGTAGAGAATATAAAGTCAAATCTAGTATATTTCCAATCCAGAAAGACCTTACTGTATTTTTGGTGAGTGTATTAGTCCATTTTCACTGTGCTGTAAAGATGTACCCAAGAGTGGATAATTTATAAAGAAAAAGTTTTAATTGATTCACAGTTCTGCATGGCAGGTGAGGCCTCAGGAAACATACAATTATGGTGGAAGGTGAATGGGAAGCAAGGCACCTTCCTCACAAGTTAGCAGAAATAAGTGTAAGAAGGTGAAATGCCAGATGCTCATAAAACCATCATATCTCATGAGACTCACTCATTATCATGAGAACAGCATGGGGTAAACTGCTCCCATGATCCAATTACTTTTACCTGGTCCTGCCCTTGACACCTGGGGATTATGGGTATTACAATTCAAGATGAGATCTTGGGTGGGGACACAGAGACAAACCATAAGCCCCTGCCCACTCCCAAATATCATGTCCTCAAAACAGAATAATGCCCTTATGCCCTTCCAACAGTCTCCCACAGTGAGTGTGTGTATGTGTGTGTGTGTGTATGTGTGTATATGTGTGTGTGTGTATATATATATATTTTTTTTTCTTTGTTGCCCAGGCTAGAGTGCAGTGGGGTGATCTCAGCTAACTGCAACCTCTGCATCCTAGATTCAAGCAATTCTCCTGGCTCAGCCTCCCCAGTAGCTGGGATTGCAGGTTCATGCCACCATGCCTGGTTAATTTTTGCATTTTTTTAGTAGAGATGGGGTTTTGTTGTGTTGGCCAGTCTGATCTCGAACTCCTAACCTCAAGTGATTCGCCCCTGAAAGTCTTAGCTCATTCCAGCATTAACTGAAAAGTCCAAGACCAAAATCTCATTTGAGACAAGGCAAATCCCTTCCACTTATGAGCATGTAATATCAAAAGCAAGTTAGTTGCTTCCTAGATACAATGGGGGTACCAGCATTGGGTAAATATATCCATTCCAAATGGGAGAAATTGGCCAAAACAAAGGGGCTCCAGGCCTCATGCAAGTTCAAAATCGAATAGGACATTCATTAAACCTTTAAGTTCCAAAATGATCTCCTTCGATCCTTTGTCTTACATCTAGGTCATGCTGATGCAAGAGGTGGGCTCCCACAGCTTTGGGCAGCTCTGCCTCTGTGGCTTTTCAGGTACAGTACTCCCTCCTGGATGCTTTCATAGGCTGATGTTGAGTGTTTGTAGCTTTTTCAAGTGCAAGGTGCCAGTTGTAGGTGGATCTACCATTCTGGGGTCTGGAGGATAATTGCCCTGTTCTCACAGGTTCACTAGGCAGTGCCACAGTGGAGACTCTGTGTGGGGGCTCCATCCCCACATTTCCCTTCTGCACTGCCTTAGCAGAAGTTCTCCCTGAGGACTCTGGCCCTACAGCACACTTCTGCCTGGACATCCAGGCATTCCATACATCCTCTGATATCTAGGTAGTGGTTCCCAAACCTCGGTTCTTAACTTCTGTGCACCCACAGGCTCAATAGCATGTGGAAAATGCCCAGGCTTATGGCCTGCACCCTCTGAAGCAATGTCACAAGCTATACTTTGGCCCTTTGTAGCCATAGCTGGAGCTGAAGCAGCTGGGACTCAGGGCACCATGTCAGGAGGCTACAGAAAGAAGGGGGGCTCTGGGCCTGGCCCATGAAACCATTTTTTCCTCCTATGATGATATCTAGATGGGAAGGGCTGCCATGAAGGTCTCTGACACACCCTGGAGATGTTACCCCATTGTCTTGGTGATTATCATTGGGTTCCTCATTACTTATGCAAATTTCTATAGCAAGCTTGAATTTCTCCCCAGAAAATATTTTGTTTTGTTTTCTTTTCTTTTCTACTTCATGGTCAGGCTGCAAAATTTCCAAACCTTTATGTCCTGCTTCCTCTTGAATGCTTTGCTGCTTAGAAATGTCTTCTACCAGGTAACCTAGATTATCTCTCTCAAGTTTAAACTTCTACACGTCTCTAGGGCAGGGGCAAAACATCACCAGTATCTTTGCTAAAGCATAGCATGAGTGACCTTTAATCTATTTTCCAGTAAGTTCTTCATCTCCATCTGAGACCACTTACAGATGGACTTGTGCATATCACTATCAGCACTTTAGTCAAAACCATTCAACAAGTTTCTAGAAAGTTCCAAACTTTCCCACATCTTCCTGTCTTCTTCTGAGCCCTCCAAACTGTTCTAACCTCTTCCTATTACTCAGTTCCAAAGTTGCTTCCACATTTCTGGGTATCTTTATAGCAGTACCCTACTCTCTGTAGTACCAATTTACTGTATTAGTCCATTCTCACACTGCTATGAAGAAATACTTGAGACTGGGTAATTTACAAAGGAAAGAAATTTAATTGACTCACAGTTCCAGATTGGTAGCAGTCCTCGGGAAACTTACTATCATGGCAGAAGAAAAAAGAGAAGCAGACACCTTCTTCACAGGGCAGTAGCATGGAGTGAGTGCAAACAGGGAAAATGCCTGACTTATAAAACCATCAGATCTCACAAGAGCCCCTTATAATCATGAGAACAGCATGGGAAAAACTGCCCTGATTATTCAGTTACCTCCACCTGGTCCAACCCTTGACACATGTGGATTATAAGGATTACAATTCAAAGTGAGATCTGTGTGGGGACACAGAGCTAGACCATATCATTGAGCTTAGACATGTGTATGGAATGATACAATTGTGAAGAATGTGATCAGAAAATCACAGATGGAAGCTTATGAGAGGTCATTTATTATTCAAGCAAATATGCATATTCCTTTTGGTGCCTAGTACTCACTTAATGGGCATGAGGGGTTTAGTTTGTATTCTGGCCTACAGTTCAGATCTCTCTAGTTCAAGAATACACCAGTCATTCACTCAACCTCTAGGAGTGTTGATATCTGATATCATTCAGTTGAGTCTTCCAATTACCATGAGGTGGGAGAAAGAAGAAGAGTGAAAAGAGTGGAAGAAGGGGCCAGTTACGTAAGATGCACAGCTGTGTAGTGTCATAAAACCAATGTGTGGATATAATTCAACAAGTAAGGAATTGTTGACAATTTTGAATGCTGCACACAGGAAAACTAAGATAAGATATTCAAATACCCATTGGATTTGGCAGTAAGAGGGCACCAGTGTCCTAAAAAAATAGTCATTTTAGTGGAATAATGGAAAATAAACCAAACCAAAGGTGATTAGGTTTTCAAGATGATCTGCAATGATGAAAGGGGAGAAATATGATACCAGTTAAAGTGAAATATTGGATCTAACTCTGATTGAATGTTGTCATAAAAACAAGAGGTTTGCGATGTCTGGTGCCTCATTAACTTTCCAGTACTTCTTGGTTTTACTCTTCGCCTATGTCATGACTTTCGGCTTCACTCATCACTCGTAATTTCTTATTTATCATTTTCTTCTGTTCACCAATTGAGATATCAAATGACCTAGATTCCTAGACTAAAAATCTTTCTTTTTTTTTTTCTAAGATTTGATTCCAGTATTCTCAGAATTCTAACAGTTCAATCAGGGAGAACCCCCATATGCTTTCCCGTAGGAATATAGCCTGAGATTTAGACAGCAGGATGAGTTGTTTCGCTGTCTCAGCAACACATCTTCTTTCTTATTCCTCCACAATGATGCCCATGCTACTACACACTTCCTGCACATCCTATTCTGTTTCAGCATGCTGTATGCTATATTTTTTTCCTACTAAAACACTAACTTTATTTCAAGAATTACTTGTAAGCTTTTATAACACTCACTGAGATAATGAGACGTTTATCTACGTTCAATGTCATGAAATGCTGACAAAATTAAATGTGTATTTAAATTGTAGATGATTGTTGGGAAGTAAAAACCTGATATATTTCCAGGGGTATGAAGAATTTGATTCCAACTATGGTTCCTTGTCTCTGACACTTAGATTAGGAGGGGCATACCATAGGATACACAACAGTGAAGAAGATGTTTTGACAAAATAAGTTCTAGGGCAGATATTATTTTTATTTTAAAAAGTAAAATAAAATTTCACTACTGGTTTTACTTTCTTGGACTAGCATTTACTGTTTCGGAAGAAAGCTCATATTTAAATTGGCAATTTGAGTGACAGATATTTAACAATCTAAAGATTAACTGGACTGTAAGTATAGCTTTTCTCTAATGTATTCTACTGATTTTCTACTGTTTATCATAGTTGGGGAAAATGCAGTTTCATAATCTATATTCTTATATGTATAGTTCATGGTAAATTAATGGCAATTGTCATTAACAATAGTCTGGCTTTACAGTGAGAAAGAATGTTTTCAGCAGTTAACCAGGACTCAGTGTGCTGTCTTAGAGAACCTTTTGAGTGATTCTAAGGGAAAAGACAAGCATCAAATAGTGTTATTACTTCTTCTGCCGACATGATAATTTGAATGTCATTTGGGTTCAGCCCTGAATTAATCATGAGATACTGACTGACTCTTGTCAAAGATAAACCAAGTTTCAGAAATAAAAATAATTTTGAGCATATTTTATTTAAAAAATATACAGTCTAATATGTCTTTTATAAGAGATTTCTGATACATAGGAACATTTATATTTGAAAAATATACATGTCAACCTATGGCTTAGAGTAATATAAAAATTTGGCAAACTAATTATAAAATTATCAGCTTCAGATTAATATTAGGAAGACCAAATATAGTATATATTATATAAATACTAAAAAGTATATTATGAAAGTGATTTTAATTAAAACTCTAATAGAAAGCATACTTAGAGACCAGTCTCAACAAAGGAATAGTTTTTTGGTTTAATGTTGACTCTCATTGACGAATTTCAATGTTCAGACAGAAAGAAAATGAGTAAGATTGAAGTATTCTTAACTGGAGGAAATAAAGATAATGATTAGCAAAACATAGTTGAATACGTAACGGTTATCAAAACAAAATAATATTTGAGATATCAGTTATGCACTGTATTTAATCTGCTACAGACAAATCATTGAATAAAAGTAGTCAATTTAGGAAACAAAAAAATTATACAGTATTACATAGACTTTTGCTAACAATTCTAAACATATCACAACTTTTACATAGGCATGTAAAGAGCCATATTTTTGGATGCTACCTATAGATTTTTATATTATCAATTTAATTTTAGGGGATATAAATTCTAGGTTGTGTAGCAAATTGAGAGAAAAATAAACGTTTTAAAATTTGATTAATTCACTGATTTATTTACCTTTATGAAGTAGTAAATCATAGAATGCTGATGCATTGGTTCTACTGAAGGACTTCTTTTGAAGGACAGCCCCACCCTACCCTTTTAAAGGTTCATGAGTCTAATACTGAGAAAATGAATAAATGAATGCAATTATGTTTCCTGCTTCAGTGGAGCTGTCAAGTGGTGTCACCAACCTTGTTTTTTTTCTCAGGAGGGAAACTACTCTAAACAATGTGAATTTTTTAAAGATGGACTGTATATAAAAATTGGCAGAAGTTATTAATATTCTCCACTAGTAGCCTTGAAAGATAGTATAGTATTTCTCCTATCAATATGCTGCTTCTGAAATCCCATCTGCATTCATCTTTTATCTATTTATCTGTTTATTTCTATAAATTGCCTCAAAGCGAATAAATTATAGTCTATTACATGCATTTACTTAAATTACTAAATGTTTGTGTAATTAGTTGTTTAATATGTTACCTAAGATTTCATATATCAGAGTGAAAAAATCATATATTTTAAAATTATGGTATGATTAAAATAATACATCAAAACAGGTTGATAGCAATATAACAATGGAGGAATAGCTGCAAGAACTCAGAAACTGTTTATTATGTATATCCCTCATTATCAAAGTAAACGTTTATGCACAGAATGTAGGAAAAATGCAATGTAGAAGCAAGTTTCTGTCCATTTTCAATGCAATAACCTTTGCCAGTACCTTAATACTTAATTTCACTTGCGGACATATTCTGAGATTCTGTACTTGAAGTAGAATATCTTATGATTTTTGCTAAAACAATGGCCCGAGATATCTGTAACTAAAATTACTGTTTTAACATATTTTTTCCTTTGTAATACTTATCTCATTGTCATGGAATAAATTGACCAATTTGGTTTTGTGCCTATTACAAAGAAGTAATAAACAATAATATAAGTATTCATGGTTTTGTATTTTTAATATAAAAATGAACATGACTCATAAGTAATTGGTTTATTTATGTGAACCATATCCATAACCTCCAGCATTAGAGAGTTTGAGATATAAGACGAAAATGAGTATGACAATCAGGTGAATGGTAATCTCAGAAAGAGTGATTTTATTATTAACTATGCTTGACAAGGTTAGATCATTTATATAAGGAAAATAAATCTTGACATTTATATGGATAATTTTGTGGCTTACTTGTCAACCTTCCTGTGAGACATGGGTCTGATTAAATTGTGATTGAGAATGAGAACTGTAATACATTATTAATGAACTCAGGGTAATTGTAAAGTTTTATGACTTAGAGATCAGTGGAAATTGGTTCCATGGTCAGTTTGAGAAATGATTGAGAATACACCTTGTGCCGACAGTGCTGATAGCTCGGCATCAGTCATGGTATTCCCATAGCCATGGCCTGTGACAGCCCTAATGATAGTCATTTTGTAGCATGACCATGCATTAGAATATATTTAGAAGAGCACAAAATGTCAAATTGAAGTAAAGGATTTTCAGCAGTTCTTGGTACAAGAAGTCTTATTTTCCTGGATGTTCTTAAAATTGTGACCCATGTTTAGTAATCTCAAGATGAATAGAAAAATGTAGATTAAAAATCAATGAATCTCATTTTTTTTAATAACTAGTACTTTGGGCAATAAAGTCATATTGCCAATCAAAAAGAAAACAATGTTAAAGTTCGTGCTGTCAAAATTCTCTTTAATTAAAATTCATATCAATGAATTTATATTTCTCAGTTTTTTTTTAGTGAACATAGTGTAGGATAAAATAAAATCTGTGGAATGATTTATTTAAATACGTAATATTGTGAAGTTTCAGTTTCAAATGATAGTATTTTATATAATAGAGCAAAATATGTGTTGTAAATTTACAATATAATATCAGATAATGGCTATTACAAGAATTAGACTAACAGAACAAGTAAGGGCGTGAGTTTGGAAACAGAGGCTTGGAAGATTCCAGGCTCCAGCGTGTCCCTGTTTTGTTGCCTTAGGTTAGCTATGGGTCCCGACTAAGCTTGCTTTTGTCACCTTGGAAGTAGAAATTATAGTGATCTACTGAGATATAGAAAATGGTCATTTCAGTATCTGACACATAATGATCACATATATTATTTTCATTTCAATAATATACTCGCTTTAAAAAATGTATTCACCATTTAAAATAGTCATGATGAAGCAAATTTGAAATTACTACATTATGCCTTGCTATTAAAATAAACGTATTTGAAGATTATAACTGCGAGGCCTGCTTTAAGAAATGTCTGTGGTTTGAGTAAGAGCATTTCTACCTGCTGAGACTACAATGGGAATTATTTTTGTTTGTCTTTTGCTCTCCCCGATGAGATGTATTTTTAAACATAGATAAAGATACCAGGTTGTTCATCAAATTCAAATAACATAAGAGGGACTAAGACATCAGTGTATGTAAAAAGATGCAAAATTTAGTGCTTATGAAATATTAGAAAATATCATTGTTTTGAAATAGCACATTGTGTTTTTAGCCAATTTATTAAAACGTTACGAACTTTCATTTTCTTTTCTTTTTAATTTTAATTAACAAACAGCTGGAAAAAAAAAACCTCATTTTGGTAAAAAATATATCTTGAGATTCCTTGAGACTAACAAACCCAAACCAATCAATTCAAAATTGCCTGTGATGGAGAGGCAATGTAGTGTCTGAGCTGCCCATAATGAGCCACAGTGTATTGAGACAATGCCAAATGATATCTAGAATCAGCAGATAAGTCTTAGATTCATTCTTTAGCCATGAAACAGAAGTTGTGAAAGTTGTATATTTTCAGGAAATTTATAGGAGTTATCTGATAAAAATAGAATTGAGTAGGAAACCAAAATTGATGATATAGGCATTGGCTTAAAAAAGTTATATTAAATGTGACTTTAGCCAAACTCCTGTAAGGCCAGGGAAACAAGTATGTTATTGTTATTACCTTTCTTTTTATCTTTCTGGATCATTCACACTGTATTCTCAGTTGGCCAGTGTTTCCTGATGGCAACAATACTACTCTGACAACAACTTGTAACTCTGGGCGTGTACTGTCAAGGGCTCCTTCCCTCATCCTGTTCTGAATGACAAGTGTAGTGATGTTTTCTCAGCTCTCTTGTAGGGAACATGGATCTTATAGTGGTCACGGGGAACAGAGTTTACAGACAGAGTTCACCACCTGAAAATTTTCGCATTCTTCTTCTTCTTTGACTCTTCACTGCCTCCAATTCAAAAATCTTTTCCCTCTTTGCCATTCTTGGTTAATTAATGATAGTAATAAAAATGCACCTTTATACCTGTACAAAAGAAAAATCTAAGATATTTTTCTCTCTGTTTATTATCCCACTTCTGCCTTTCAAGCCCCATCAAAATTTCTGGTTGTTGAGAAACAATGAGGGAGGTTACATCATCAGAATTTCTGATTTTTGGGAAACAATAAGGGAGGTGGGGTAAGTGGGTTGCAGATGTGTATGAAGACAGAGAAAAATATATATAAATTAGATTATATTGTCCTAAAATATATTCTTAGTAATATATTTAAATTCAATGCAGATTTTGATTTTTTTCTCAATGCTGTTCAATAAGAACATTACATGAGCCACATATGCAATTCTAATTTCTTAAAGAGCTATATTAAAAATAATTTAATGTGAATAATGTTTATTTAACTTAATATATAATATATCATTATTAAAACAATATTTAAATAATTATGCTTTTTTTCTAACTTAGTCTTTGAAATCTGACATGTATTTTGTATTTATAAGGCATCTTAATTTGGATGCTAACTTTTCATGGGAATTAATCTGTAATTACATTTCATAAAACTGAAGGTTGAAATAGAGATTTATATCAAGTTGTCAAATATATTTAAAAGTTTTTGAACATCTAAAATGAATTAGTTTTTTTTTTTAAATTTATTATTATTATACTTTAAGTTGTAGGGTACATGTGCATAACGTGCAGGTTTGTTACATATGTATACTTGTGCCATGTTGGTGTGCTGCACCCATCAACTCGTCATTTACATCAGGTATAACTCCCAGTGCAATCCCTCCCCCCTCCCCCCTCCCCATGATAGGCCCCGGTGTGTGATGTTCCCCTTCCTGAGTCCAAGTGATCTCATTGTTCAGTTCCCACCTATGAGTGAGAACATGCGGTGTTTGGTTTTCTGTTCTTGTGATAGTTTGCTAAGAATGATGGTTTCCAGCTGCATCCATGTCCCTACAAAGGACACAAACTCATCGTTTTTGATGGCTGCATAGTATTCCATGGTGTATATGTGCCACATTTTCTTAATCCAGTCTGTCACTGATGGACATTTGGGTTGATTCCAAGTCTTTGCTATTGTGAATAGTGCTGCAATAAACATACGTGTGCATGTGTCTTTATAGCAGCATAATTTATAATCCTTTGGGTATATCCCCAGTAATGGGATGGCTGGGTCATATGGTACATCTAGTTCTAGATCCTTGAGGAATCGCCATACTGTTTTCCATAATGGTTGAACTAGTTTACAATCCCACCAACAGTGCAAAAGTGTTCCTATTTCTCCACATCCTCTCCAGCACCTGTTGTTTCCTGACTTTTTAATGATGGCCATTCTAACTGGTGTGAGATGGTATCTCATTGTGGTTTTGATCTGCATTTCTCTGATGGCCAGTGATGATGAGCATTTTTTTCATGTGTCTGTTGGCTGTATGAATGTCTTCTTTTGAGAAATGTCTGTTCATATCCTTTGCCCACTTTTTGATGGGGTTGTTTGTTTTTTTTTCTTGTAAATTTGTTTGAGTTCTTTGTAGGTTTCTGGATATTAGCCCTTTGTCAGATGAATAGATTGCAAAAATTTTCTCCCATTCTGTAGGTTGCCTGTTCACTCTGATGGTAGTTTCTTTTGCTGTGCAGAAGCTCTTTAGTTTAATGAGATCCCATTTGTCAATTTTGGCTTTTGCTGCCGTTGCTTTTGGTGTTTTAGACATGAAGTCTTTGCCCATGCCTATGTCCTGAATGGTACTACCTAGGTTTTCCTCTAGGATTTTTATGGTATTAGGTCTAACATTTAAGTCTCTAATCCATCTTGAATTAATTTTCGTATAAGGAGTAAGGAAAGGGTCCAGTTTCAACTTTCTACTTATGGCTAGCCAATTTTCCCAGCACCATTTATTAAATAGGGAATCCTTTCCCCATTTCTTGTTTCTCTCAGGTTTGTCAAAGATCAGATGGCTGTAGATGTGTGGTATTATTTCTGAGGACTCTGTTCTGTTCCATTGGTCTATCTCTGTTTTGGTACTAGTACCATGCTGTTTTGGTTACTGTAGCCTTGTAGTATAGTTTGAAGTCAGGTAGTGTGATGCCTCCAGCTTTGTTCTTTTGACTTAGGATTGTCTTGGAGATGTGGGCTCTTTTTTGGTTCCATATGAACTTTAAAGCAGTTTTTTCCAATTCTGTGAAGAAAGTCATTGGTAGCTTGATGGGGATGGCATTGAATCTATAAATTACCTTGGGCAGTATGGCCATTTTCACGATATTGATTCTTCCTATCCATGAGCATGGTATGTTCTTCCATTTGTTTGTGTCCTCTTTTATTTCACTGAGCAGTGGTTTGTAGTTCTCCTTGAAGAGGTCCTTTACATCCCTTGTAAGTTGGATTCCTAGGTATTTTATTCTCTTTGAAGCACTTGTGAATGGAAGTTCGTTCATGATTTGGCTCTGTGTTTGTCTGTTACTGGTGTATAAGAATGCTTGTGATTTTTGCACATTAATTTTGTATCCTGAGACTTTGCTGAAGTTGCTTATCAGCTTAAGGAAATTTTGGGCTGAGACAATGGGGTTTTCTAAATATACAATCATGTCATCTGCAAACAGGGACAATTTGATTTCTTCTTTTCCTAACTGAATACCCTTGATTTCTTTCTCTTGCCTAATTGCCCTAGCCAGAACTTCCAACACTATGTTGAATAGGAGTGGTGAGAGAGGGCATCCCTGTCTTGTGCCAGTTTTCAAAGGGAATTTTTCCAGTTTTTGCCCATTCAGTATGATATTGGCTGTGGGTTTGTCATAAATAGCTCTTATTATTTTGAGGTACGTTCCATCAATACCAAATTCATTGAGCGTTTTTAGCATGAAGGGCTGTTGAATTTTGTCAAAAGCCTTTTCTGCATCTATTGAGATAATCATGTGGTTCTTGTCTTTGGTTCTGTTTATATGCTGGATTATGTTTATTGATTTGCGAATGTTGAACCAGCCTTGCATCCCAGGGATGAAGCCCACTTGATCATGGTGGATAAGCTTTTTGATGTGTTGCTGAATCCGGTTTGCCAGTATTTTATTGAGGATTTTTGCATCGATGTTCATCAGGGATATTGGTCTAAAATTCTCTTATTTTGTTGTGTCTCTGCCAGGCTTTGGTATCAGGATGATGTTGGCCTCATAAAATGAGTTAGGGAGGATTCCCTCTTTTTCTTTTGATTGGAATAGTTTCAGAAGGAATGGTACCAACTCCTCATTGTACTTCTGGTAGAATTCAGCTGTGAATCCATCTGGTCCTGGACTTTTTTTGGTTGGTAGGCTATTAATTATTGCCTCAATTTCAGAGCCTGCTATTGGTCTATTCAGGGATTCAACTTCTTCCTGGTTTAGTCTTGGAAGAGTGTAAGTGTCCAGGAAATTATCCATTTCTTCTAGATTTTCCAGTTTATTTGCGTAGAGGTGTTTATAGTATTCTCTGATGGTAGTTTGTATATCTGTGGGGTCGGTGGTGATATCCCCTTTATAATTTTTAATTGCATCGATTTGATTCTTCTCTCTTTTCTTCTTTATTAGTCTTGCTAGTGGTCTGTCAATTTTGTTGATCTTTTCAAAAAACCAACTCCTGGATTCATTGATTTTTTGGAGAGTTTTTTGTGTCTCTATCTCCTTCAGTTCTGCTCTGATCTTAGTTATTTCTAGCCTTCTGCTAGCTTTCGAATGTGTTTGCTCTTGCTTCTCTAGTTCTTTTAATTGCGATGTTAGAGTGTCAATTTTAGATCTTTCCTGCTTTCTCTTGTGGGCATTTAGTGCTATAAATTTCCCTCTACACACTGCTTTAAATATGTCCCAGAGATTCTGGTATGTTGTATCTTTGTTCTCATTGGTTTCAAAGAACATCTTTATTTCTGCCTTCATTTCGTTATGTACCCAGTAGTCATTCAGGAGCAGGTTGTTCAGTTTCCATGTAGTTGAGCGGTTTTGATTGAGTTTCTTAGTCCTGAGTTCTAGTTTGATTGCACTGTGGTCTGAGAGACAGTTTGTTATAATTTCTGTTCTTGTACATTTGCTGAGGAGTGCTTTACTTCCAATTACGTGGTCGATTTTGGAGTAAGTACGATGTGGTGCTGAGAAGAATGTATATTCTGTTGATTTGGGGTGGAGAGTTCTATAGATGTCTATTAGGTCTGCTTGCTGCAGAGATGAGTTCAATTCCTGGATATCCTTGTTAACTTTCTGTCTCGTTGATCTGTCTAATGTTGACAGTGGAGTGTTGAAGTCTCCCATTATTATTGTATGGGAGTGTAAGTCTCTTTGTAAGTCTCTAAGGACTTGCTTGATGAATCTGGGTGCTCCTGTATTGGGTGCATATATATTTAGGATAGTTAGCTCTTCCTGTTGAATTGATCCCTTTACCATTATGTAATGGCCTTCTTTGTCTCTTTTGATCTTTGATGGTTTAAAGTCTGTTTTATCAGAGACTAGTATTGCAACCCCCGCTTTTTTTTGTTCTCCATTTGCTTGGTAAATCTTCCTCCATCCCTTTATTTTGAGCCTATGTATGTCTCTGCGTGTGAGATGGGTCTCCTGAATACAGCAGACTGATGGGTCTTGACTCTTTATCCAGTTTGCCAGTCTGTGTCTTTTAATTGGAGCATTTAGTCCATTTACATTTAAGGTTAAGATTGTTATGTGTGAACTTGATCCTGCCATTATGATATTAACTGGTTATTTTGCTCGTTAGTTGATGCAGTTTCTTCCTAGCCTCGATGGTCTTTACATTTTGGCATGTTTTTGCAATGGCTGGTACCGGTTGTTCCTTTCCATGTTTAGTGCTTCCTTCAGGAGCTCTTGTAAGGCAGGCCTAGTGGTGACAAAATCTCTAAGCATTTGCTTATCTGTAAAGGATTTTATTTCCCGTACACTTATGAAACTTAGTTTGGCTGGATATGAAATTCTGGGTTGAAAATTCTTTTCTTTAAGAATGTTGAATATTGGCCCCCACTCTCTTCTGGCTTGGAGAGTTTCTGCCGAGAGATCTGCTGTTAGTCTGATGGGCTTCCCTTTGTGGGTAACCTGACCTTTCTCTCTGGCTGCCCTTAAGATTTTTTCCTTCATTTCAACTTTGGTGAATCTGACAATTATGTGTCTTGGAGTTGCTCTTCTCGAGGAGTATCTTTGTGGCATTCTCTGTATTTCCTGGATTTGAATGTTGGCCTGCCCTACTAGGTTGGGGAAGTTCTCCTGGATGATATCCTGAAGAGTGTTTTCCAACTTGGTTCCATTTTCCCCCTCACTTTCAGGCACCCCAATCAGATGTAGATTTGGTCTTTTTACATAATCCCATACTTCTTGCAGGCTTTGTTCATTTCTTTTTCTTCTTTTTTCTTTTGGTTTCTCTTCTCGCTTCATTTCATTCATTTGATCCTCAATCACAGATACTCTTTCTTCCAGTTGATCGAGTCGGTTACTGAAGCTTGTGCATTTGTCAGGTATTTCTCGTGTCATGGTTTTCATCTCTTTCATTTCGTTTATGACCTTCTCTGCATTAATTACTCTAGCCATCAATTCTTCCACTTTTTTTTCAAGATTTTTAGTTTCTTTGCACTGGGTACATAATTCCTCCTTTAGCTCTGAGAAATTTGATGGACTGAAGCCTTCTTCTCTCATCTCGTCAAAGTCATTCTCCGTCCAGCTTTGATCCGTTGCTGGCGATGAGCTGCACTCCTTTGCTGGGGGAGATGCGCTCTTATTTTTTGAATTTCCAGCTTTTCTGCCCTGCTTTTTCCCCATCTTTGTGGTTTTATCTGCCTCTGGTCTTTGATGATGGTGATGTACTGATGTGGTTTTGGTGTAGGTGTCCTTCCTGTTTGATAGTTTTCCTTCTAACAGTCAGGACCCTCAGCTGTAGGTCTGTTGGAGATTGCTTGAGGTCCACTCCAGACCCTGTTTGCCTGGGTATCAGCAGCAGAGGCAGCAGAAGATAGAATATTTCTGAACAGCGAGTGTACCTGTCTGATTCTTGCTTTGGAAGCTTCCTCTCAGGGGTGTACTCCACCCTGTGAGGTGTGGAGTGTCAGACTGCCCCTAGTGGGGGATGTCTCCCAGTTAGGCTACTCGGGGGTCAGGGACCCACTTGAGCAGGGAGTCTGTCCCTTCTCAGATCTCAACCTCCGTGTTGGGAGATCCACTGCTCTCTTCAAAGCTGTCAGACAGAGTTGTTTGTGTCTGCAGAGGTTTCAGCTGCCTTTGTTATTATTTACTGTGCCCTGTCCCCAGAGGTGGAGTCTACAGAGACAGGCAGGTTTCCTTGAGCTGCTGTGAGCTCCACCCAGTTCGAGCTTCCCAGCAGCTTTGTTTACCTACTTAAGCCTCAGCAATGGCGGGCGCCCCTCCCCCAGCCTCGCTGCTGCCTTGCGGGTAGATTACAGACTGCTGTGCTAGCAACGAGGGAGGCTCCGTGGGTGTGGGACCCTCCCGGCCAGGTGTGGGATATGATCTCCTGGTGTGCCTGTTTGCTTAAAGCGCAGTATTGGGGTGGGAGTTACCCGATTTTCCAGGTGTTGTGTGTCTCAGTTCCCCTGGCTAGGAAAAGGGACTCCCTTCCCCCTTGCGCTTCCCAGGTGAGGCAATGCCTCGCCCTGCTTCAGCTCTCGCTGGTCGGGCTGCAGCAGCTGATCAGCACCGATCGTCCAGCACTCCCCAGTGAGATGAACCCAGTACCTCAGTTGAAAATGCAGAAATCACCGGTCTTCTGTGTCGCTCGCGCTGGGAGTTGGAGACTGGAGCTGTTCCTATTCGGCCATCTTGCTCCGCCCCCCAACCCCCTGCTCCGCCCCCCAACCCCCATTTAGTTTTTAAATTTAAATTAATTTAAATTAAAAATTCAGTTCCTCTTGCACCAACCACATTTCAGGTGTTCAACCATGTGTCTACTGACTAGCATATTGAAAACTGCATCTCTCAATATTTCTATTAAATAAAATGCACTTTTTATAAGAAACCAGACTTCTTGATATCGAGATCAATTGCATGCACAATACTCTGTCAGCTTTAATAATCAAAATTAATGTTTGTAGTGGGCTATTCTTGCATTGCTATAAAGAAATACATGAGACCGAGCAATTTATAAAGAGAAGAGGTTTAATTGTCTTACAGTTCTGCAGGCTGAACAGAAGACACAGCGCCTGCATCTGTTTGGCCTCTGGGGAGGACTCATGAAGCTTTCGCTCATGGCAGAGCAAAGGAGCTTGCATGTCACATGGCAAAAGGAGGAACAAGAGGGAATGGGAGGGGAGGTTCCACACATGAAAACAACCAGATCTCATGAATACTTACTCACTATTTCAAGGACAGCACCAAGCCATGAGGGATCTGCCTGCATGACTAAAACACCTCCCACCAGGCCCCACCTCCAACATTGGGGATTACAATTCAACATGAATTTGGGCAGGGACAAATAACCAAACTATTTTAATGTTGTTCATCCTTAGTTTTTACTGGCCGTGGAAAATGTACCTAAATTTGATTCCTCTGTTATTTTTTATCTATACCAATTACCTTGCTTTGCATGCATTATTGCAGCCTACATGATTATTGCTTTGGAGTTTTTACCCAGTCTCCATTTCGAACTTATTCACATACATATGAATACCTTCAGTGGCTTAGGTTAATTTAAGTATCAGATATTAGTCACACTCCTCTGACCTCTACTTTTCTTTAAAGGCATAATTTAAAAAGCATTTTTCTTCTTGGCAATCTTGCTTTGTTACTGCCTTTCCTATTTGCTATTGTGTTCTAAAACTTCTTCAATTGACAACTGAACTGCAGGGAATAGATTAAGAAAAATAGCTTAACAAATAAATCCTTATTTAATTTCTACTGTTATATTTCTGATCATACTAACTGTCTCAAATTTGAAACTTGTTTACCATAAATAATGAAATAACAGTTGACATAAAATTCTAAACCTGACTGCAAACATCAAGTTCATGCTGGCAAATAAATATGTGAGACTGCTAGAATACAATAGACTATTTAGATTCCACAAATTAAATTAAGGAGTCATCTTACAATAACACACCACACAAAACAACCACTGGGCTGCACAAAATAGAAAAGAGGAAATCAATTATGGTTCAATGATGCTACTTTCCCAATCAGTTAGAAATGAAAAGTGTGTTGTTTACAGGAATTCTGAAGGCATAATTTTCTGACAGCTTTTCATCTGTGAATATTAAGCACTGCTTGTTTAATTATGAGGGAAAGTACAACAACTGAAATCATCTGAGGAAGAAGCACATTTATTTTTTCTAAAACCATTAAAATTATCTCAAAGTAATTTTAAATTATTTTGAAGTTGTTCACTTATAAATATATGTTGACACATTTTTAACTTTGATAGACATCTTACATTTAAGATCAAATAAATGAAATTAATTGCCATGATTGCTTGACTTTTGGTAAAATGTGTTTATAAGAAATTCTGTTGTCTATGTGACATTAATCTAGAAATGAAACAATATCATCAAAAGGAAGGCTTTTGCCTATGTTCAACAATATTCTTCCATAAAACAACCTAAACAGTAATTTTGAGTTTAATTAATTTGGGAAATACGTTGAAAGTTAAGAAGTTGTAATTCCGTTTAAGATTTTCAGTAAATACTTATTTTATATACTAAATTAACAATGCATTTATTTGTGTTTATATTAGCTGCTATTAAATTTTCTCTTAATACTATGCAATTTAATTACAGACCTAGAACATTTTCTTCGGTGCCTAGTGGGCTTAACTTATTGAATCATAGTGTAAATGCAACCAATACATCGATTTAAATATTTTGTTTACTGTTTGTCTCTCTTTAATGGTGATAGACTAAGACGTTCATTCAAGCAGCTATCTTGTAAATGCATACTTTGAGTAAAAATGTGTACCTCATGTGAAAATGACATTCTGTAGAGGCCACAACCACACATAGATGATTGTAATAATTATAGATTACCCATAGGTTTGTTCACACTTAATCTTAGGGCTAATAGATCCTGTCAAGGAGTAGTATATCAGGTACCCCAGAGTTTTGTATGAGACTGTACTGCTTCCATGCTTGATGCTTTGTATGTGTAGACATGACTACAGGTAACACATATTCCCACTAATCGTTGGATTTTCACCCCATTGTTGACTTCAGTTTAGTATGTACTATACTACTGTTATTCCTTCTAAGTCCCCTGTTTTCCTATTTCCTAATTCTCAGTTCAGTTTTCTGTCTAGTTTGAGCTGAGCTTCAAAGAGCAGTCTGAATATTTTGGAGGTGATACTCAGATGAGGAAACTTATTTCTGTTCAGTATCAATGAATACATGCTATTCAGATTTAATAAACGGCCCTGCCTCTCTTTATACTTCTCTTTCTGCTTCCCAGATCCCTGATAGAAGTACTCAGCATGCCTCTTAGCCAGATTACCATGAGAGGAGGAGAGAGAATGTATATGTATGTGTGTCTATACATATGTATGTATATATATTTATATATGTTGTTTATCGATGTACTCTGAGGATAATTTCTGCAAATTTTGGATTTAGACAAAACTAAAATAGAGTCATAATTTTGTTGCTTTCTAGATGTGTAAACTTGAAAAAATAAGTTTAACTCTCTAAATCCCAGGATTTCCATTTCTAAAACTGTGATGATGGTAGCTATTCACAAACTTGTTTTAAAGTACCAAGAGAGAATATACATCAAACAATTGGATGCCTCATACCCTATAAAGATCTGTCAAATTATTTACCAATTTAGTGGACATATGTAATTTTGTCTCTGATTGTTTATTTTGTCATGTCATTGTCAATATGTATGAGATATTTTATAATTTGATATTTCAAAAGATAACAGATATATAATACAAACTTGGATGACTTCAATATTTTTTCCTAATTTTAAGTCTTCTAAAAACAAAGTTCTTAAAATACCACAATAAAAGAGTGATACAATGTATTTTCCAATTTATTTCAAATTTTTATAGACATTTTTTTCTCTGGAGTGCTTAATTTGTATAAGTAGCATTTATGATCTATCATCTTTACCTTTAAAACTGTCCAACAAAAATAAATTGTGGTGTTACAAACCTCTTACCATTAAATTATGTAGTTGTCATTTGGACTGTATAGTAACTTTCTGTTTTTTTCAAATGCAACTTGATTTACTGTTTTAATGTTTGATTTTCTTTTCTGTCAGATAAAAACTGCAGTAGACATTGATGAATGTACTTCCAAGACCTGTAAAAATTGAGGTGTGAGATTTTAATGTAGTTGCCTGCCAGGAAATAATCAGATATTTATATATTTTAGACCTATGAAATGAATTTTCATTTCAAATGAAACTTTTCAACTCACTAGAGGTTAGAATTGACATGTTAACAATTCTCCAAGAGTGGCTATAATTCTCCTTAGAAATATTAGGCTGTGAGAAACTTAAATATTACCTTACCATGCATTTTTATGAATATTTACCATAGATGTAGGAACTAGCATTCTCTATAGGTGGAATCATAAGAGCTTTTTGAACTAAAAGACTGATACAATAATATTTAAGAAATTCATAGTAACATGGAATTGTATAACATTCTGGGTTTATCTAAAACTTCAACCTGAATTTCCTCAGGTTATTAATGTTTCTGGCTTTTCCTTTAACAAGTTTCCAGTAATTCTAAAACTATATAGAAAAACACATAAATTAGCAACTATATTGTTATGATTTTTTTAAAAAAATTAGTTATATATAAGTTAAATGAATTTATGTTTATATAGTATTTCCATCCTCTAGAAAATATTTACTGCTTTCAAAATGTGAAGAAATTTCACATGAAGCTGTTGGCAATGCTAAAACCATTTAGTATGCATATATGCATGTAGGCAGTGTTTTGTGAAATGATCAACTCACTGAATTGTAGAAGTGGGTAGATTATTATGCCTTTGGTTTTCAATAAATGTACCCAAACTCTTGGTGTGGGATACAAACACAGTCTAAGAGCTTCAAAAATTTCAAAATAGTGACTAAGAACTCATGTTCTCAATGTACAAATCCTCCTACAAATATAGGGAAGATAACAAGTAGATTGGGTGAGAACTCACAACATGATATGAAAATTATATATATTTTATTAAGTAGTGATTTTCCGTATTATACACAATGACTACTTGTATTACAGCATGTGACTTTTAATACCATTTCATTTGTTCCTCTGTTAAAAATTACCGAAACTCTTAGACAATGTGCCTGAGTTTTTGGAGTAATCTTGTGTGAACGTTTCTTGTTTTTGCATGCACTGAGGTCCCACGCATCATCTTTGGTGAAGCACATGCCAGTTTAGCTGGTCATATTTCTCCCTTACAACGGAGGCCTATCTTTACCTGTATCAGCAGTCAATTATGTTCCTAGATACTTCTCATTTAAAACTTTTCTTCAGAATGTTACTTGGCCCCACAAAGCAGCCTCTCTCTTGGCTGTTCATTTCTCTGCTATGATCTGATGCTCTATGTTTGCCATTGGTCTTACCGCTTTGCAACTATTTTGCACTCACTTTCTCACTGCTATAGAGGGAATAATATCGTAAATTCTGCTTCCAGAAGGGAAGTGTAAGTTCCTCTTTGAAATGTAACTTGCAAATGGATTTAACAATACTGCTTTTGTAAAATTATTAAGCTCTCCCTCGGCAGTAGCCACTCAGAGACATTCATAGTTGATAATGTTTTGCCACATGGTCTCTACAAGGTCTCACCAAGACCTTGAGTAGAAACAGGCAAGATTATGCCCTGAAGGGCAGGGCTGCACGGAATTAATTCAGGACAATAATTTGAGAGATGCAGTGCAGGTGAGAAAACAATGCTGTACCTGCTATGACCCTGAGATTTCTGTGTTGGCTGAACATTTGGAGCAGAGGAAAGGAATAATTACAGAGTTCAGGACCAGTACTTACCATAGAGTCGACATATTGTCGTCTCAAAAGGAATTACCTGTTTTTCATTTTTGTTTATTTTTAGAGTTAGAAAACAATTCCAACGTTTTATTTTCATATTTTACTCTGAAAATACAAACACACAAAATAAATACTATCTTAGTAAGTTATTATAAGATGAACAAAGTAATGTACCCTTAGAACTACCACCTCGAGAAAGAAGTTGAATTTCACCACTAAACATCTTCTAAGTGCCCAGTGGCAACGTGACCATCTCCCTTCCTGCAAAACTAACCACTCTCCTGATTTTCACAGAATAACTTTCTTGCTTTTATAATTCAAGTGTTCATTTCTAGGTAGCAGTGTTTAGTTGTGCCCATTTTTAAAACATACGTTTAAGTATATGGCAAAGATCAATTTCTTTGTTACTTCATTCCAGAGCTACCAATTCAAATTCAGCATTATATAATCTTAACGTCTTCTGCATAATATTTGTATATTCTTTCTTCCATAATAAAATTCTAGTCTCAATAAAATAAGGGACAACAAAATCAGAATATCTAATTTTTTTCATATATAAAAAATTAAAAAGTATATATAAAAATAATATTGATGTAACATTTTAAATTTTGTTCATATACTCTCCTCATTTTCCTCTAATTTTTATTATATATCTATATTCTGAGGCTACAGGCATTATATGCAATGCACTTTCCTTTTTATATTTTATCTTGTTTTGGTTCTATTAGTAGATATATGTATAGTGCATACTGCCTATACTCATATTGAGCTCTGCATATGAGATCAATATTTAAATCATATATTTAAACAACCAAAATAAACATATTTTAGTTGTTTAAAGCTTATTATCTACGAGATACTTCAGAGAGGGCTAATGGAAATAATTATTGCATTCCTGGGTGTTCATGATCATAGATTTGTGCCCTTTGTACTTGAAAGTCAGTTTTACTCTGTAAAATCTTTGACTCACATTTTCTCTTTTTTTCATAAATAGCTTAAATATTCTTAAGTATTAAATATTTCATTTATTTCTGGCATATATTGCTGTTGAAAAGTCTGATGTTAATCTAATTTTCTTTTCATTATAAATCAATTGCTGCTTTTTATTTACTACATGCCCAAAGGGTATTATTTTTTCATTGAAATGCAGTTATTTTATTCAAATATATCTGAGTGTTGATTGTCTATATTTTCCTTAATCTTTCCATGTACTTTGAAACCTTTTTCTTTTTCAGGAAAGTTTTCTTTAATTATAATAATGTTTAATTACACAATGTCATATAATGTTGGTTCATAAAAAACATTAATTATATAATGCTTGCTCGTTTTCTTTCTTTTGCTTCTTTTCCAGGAAGTCTTTTAATTCAAATATTGAATCTTCTTTACATAGTTTCAATATTTGACCATTTCTCTCAAATCATTTTTATCTCTTTCTTAATTTACTTTTTACTTATTTTTTTTCAACTAATTATCTTAAGTAATTATTGTATGCATCCTTTGTCATATTCTTTTTGGTTTAATATTCATTTCTGAAAGTTTTCATTTTCTGATACTTTTTTGAATTTGATGACCTCATTACTGAGTATTCAATTTGATATTTTGTATTTTCATAGCTTAGGTTATTTTCTCAAAATGTTTTAGCTCATTTGGAAATAGTAATACATTGCAGATTTGATCTAACTTTGACAATGTTTTTGTTATTTGCTTTTATTATTTAGAAACTTTCATTTACTTTAAGAATATTGTTCCATTTCTTTTAAGTAACTTTGTATTGGAGTTGATTTTGATAATTTCTTTTGCTTATTTTCATATAGTATTTAGTCCTTATGGATGTTTAGAAAGAGACATAATTCAGGGTAGCTTTCCTCAATTCACAGTGATCCGTCTCTCTCTTTTCGTTTTTTTTTTTTTTTTTTTTTTTTTTTTTTTGCTTATTGTTCTGGTATATATCCACTTGCTAAGATATCTTAGGTCTCTGTTTCCTTCTCCTACTATTGTCTAGTCTTCTCTGTCTTTAATGTGTATTTTCTCTATCCTACTCAATTTCTATTAAATTTCTAACAATTTCTCCCCAACATGGAGCCCTGTTTGGGAAGACAGCTGAGGCAGCTCAATTTTGTGAGTTTATAGGGATGTACTGTTCTGAAGATATTTTTTGTTCATCTCTTTTATTCCCACATGATATGAGTAGATAAAATCCTTTGAAACTTACTATTTGTCTTAGTCTATTTTGTACTATAACAATACTTAAGACTGGGTAATTTATAAAGAGAAATTTATTATCTTACAGTCTGGAGGGTGGAAAGTCAAGATCAAGACACTAGTAGGCTCAGTCTCTCTCAAGGTAGTGCTTTTTTTTTTTTTTTTTTTTTTTTTTTTTTTCCTGCATTGTCTGGAGAAGAGGAATGCCCTGTCCTCACATAGCAGAAGATGGAAGAGCAAAAAGGGATGCAGTTCCTCATCAAGCACTTTGATAATGGCATTAATCTATGTAGTACAGTGAAGACCTCATAAACTAAACATCTCTCAAACTGTTACACCTCCAAACACTGTTGCATTGGTGATTAAGTTTCCAACACACGAATTTTGGAGAGGCCACATTCAATAATGCTGCTGTTCTCAAGTTGATTTACTGTGCTTTCTAGGGAATACTTCATATCTATTTTGGAATTATCTTATCTTCAGGCCTATACTATGCCATATTATTTCCCTTGGTTGTCAATTGAACAGATGTATGTGACACATAGTTCTTGGTTTTTGTGAATAGTTTTAGAGTTGCTGTTGTTGGTATATATGTGAGTATGTATTTATGGGGATACCATGTCACTTAATATTGTTGTGCATGCCATTCATGGATTTTCAATTTTATTATCTACTTGATCTGCCTGTTACTAGATGGCCATTCAGAGAAATCTAAAAACTATTTCAACACTACCATTATTTTTTCCAGAATTCCATTTCTAATATGGAATAGTCCCATTCTTATTGTTTAGATATATGTCAATGTATTTTTAACTTTCAGTGCGTATTCCAAACAAATTTTCTGATATTGAATAGGCTGAAAGTTAAAAACCCTAATGGGTAGTTTATATACTAATAACTTTCTTGCTCTCTAGAGTGGATTTAAATTATTTGTATTTTTAAAATAAATATTTTGTTTTTTTCTAAATTCTACATTTTTCTACAATTTTTTAAGCTGGTGATAACTACTTCATCCATTTAGCCATAATCCAGTCTAAATACATTCCTTTTGTTTGGCTTTAATAAAGACAAATTTATAATTAAAAACTAAAACAACATGCCCGGCAATGATAAATGAAGGGCCATTTTTTAATGTACACCTTAAAGAAGAGAGCTCTTTAAGATAGTACATGTCATTTTAACTGTAAACTGTGAAATAAAAAAGTGATAAATATATGCATAGGTGATTTCTAAATAATGTAAAATGCAATTTAATATTATGCATTTTATCCTTAGTTTATTATTATATTATGTTTTTAGTAAATATTATTGGGTTATGAATAGTGTCGGGCATAGAGTATTAAATGGTAAATAGTAGGGAAAAGGGTTCTGTTTACAATCGAGTGGGAGATACAGCCCAGTAAAACTAAACATAGATATGAGTCGTGTCATGAGATGCAAATAAATAACAGGGAGTATTGAAGACACAAAGGAGAAGGACCTAATCCAGACTTGCCCCCACAGAAAAAGATTTCTCGAAATAAGTCTCATCTAGAACGGGATATAGTCAGTAACAGGAATTGGCCAGGATGCTAGTAACCTCTTTATCACCAAGAAAACAGCATTACAAACCCCTAGCCATGATATGACCTACAATGAACCTGCAAACAAAATAAAAAATTTAAAAAAAACTCTAGATGTAAGAATGAGAAAAATATTGTAGAAGATTGAGAGAAGGGTGTTATGAGTGGAAAGCAACAGTGAGTGCATGTGAGTGACTGCTAAGTGTGGATGCAAAGAAAAGTGACAAGACATAAGGTAGAGGCCTAACAAGGGTGAAGACTGTCCACAACCTTGCAAAACATGCTGAGATATTTGGGCTTTTACCTTAAGAGGATTGGAGACATATGTGAGGGTTTTACACTGCCAAATGTCATGCTCATATTTGTGTTTCAGGAGAGAGAAGTTTTGCTGCTGGATGAAGAATGAATTAGCACATAGATAAGACCCAAAGCAGGAAAGCCACTTAGGACGCTGTTTTTGTAATGAAAGGGAGATTTAATGACAATCAGGATTAGATAGTTGCAGTGGTGAAGGAAGAGTGGATGTATTACGTAGTATTTAGGAATTGTTTTAACCTCATATTTTTACTGAAGTAAATGGAGAGAAAATTATAGGATATATGTATCACTTGAGTTAATTAGTGAAAATGAGGTTCTGAAAAGAAATGTCAGTTTTCTGACAGGAGCATCTATATAGACTTGGTGTTATTTACTGAGAAACAGGATTAGAAATCAAACGTTTGGGAGCAAGATAATGTTTTATATTGGAAAATGAAAAATCTGACTATGGGATTCCCAAATTATCTTTCAATAGCTGTTCAGATATTTCAGTTGAAGGAGAGATTTTGAAGCATGGAAGACAAGTTTGAGTTAAGGATATAAACTTGGAGTCAATAATCTAAAAAATAAAACCAGTGTAATGTATGAGTTTACTCAGGGATGTATACAAATTGAGAAGAGAAAGCCCATGACCAAAGCTGAAGCATGTCAATAATTAAAATACGAGTAGAAAACCACAGTAGCTACATCAGGAGACACACAAAGCAAGGATAAAAAACAGAAGTATAGCTGAGAGGAGTGCACTTAAGAGAGATCAACAATAAACAATGCCACCTCAAGATTATGTAAGATGGGGACCAAAAGATCACAGTTTGGATTCACCTTTAATGATGTCCTATAACAATGGCAAAAAGCAATTTCTGTAGCAGGAAAGGCAAAAGTCACTTGTTCTGTGACTGAAATTGAGATGACTTAAGGAAATGGAGAAAATGAGTATAAGTTAAATCTTTAAAGAAAGTTGGCATCAAAGGAAGGAAGAGAGAAAAAATGAGGATGAGGTAAGATGAAAGTTTTCTGTTTTATTTTAAGGTAGAAAAGGCTAGAATAATTTTAAATGCTGATCAAAGAAGAAAGTAAAAGCAGAAGTTTGAAGATGCAAGAGATGAGGAAGGAGATACTGAATCCCCCAAAACTTCAAACTTGAGTAACAGCCACATGTGTAGGAGTGATATCACATTTATTTTCGGAAAGAAAAAGAGAATTCCAAAATTGTAGGAGAAAATGTGTGTAAACATGAAGATTACGAGTCCTAAATTTAATGGAGTGCTTCTCTTCTGCCTTCTATTGTCTCTGTGAGGAAAAAAAAAATTAAATCATCTCTTGAAAGGATGATGTATTTTAGCAAGATTAGATATTAGAGGAGTGCAGAGAAATTTAAAAGTGTACTAAGGTATCTAAGAAGGGTTTATAAATAGCCTAAGAATTTAACAGATACTGCAGAGCATGACTTATGAGCAGAGTTGAGCATAAGCAAACAAATATTACATTAATTCAAAGAAATGCTTGCCAACACATTTTTTTTTTTTAATATAAGAATACAAGTAAAAATTGGTAACATTTTCTGACATCTGTTTCTTACATGGCTTCTTGAAGCCAGAGGTAGCTGGCCTACAATACCTAGAAACTGGTATTGACCAGTTTCTATGTCCTGGGCTAGGGCTAAGGGAATTAATATCTAGTCCCACTGGGAACTCATGTGTTGGTACATTGACACACAGGTGAGAAGCTATGACTACCCTCTGCTTTCCTGATAGCACTAAAACAATTCAAAGAAGTGAAAATATTTGCAAAAGAGTGGCCTCATGGAATAGAAGAAAAAATAGTACAAAGGCCTGGAGGTCAAAGTAAAAGTGTAATGGTAATGGGAGAAATTGAGAATGGGCAACAAGGATAGGTGATGGAGGTCACACTTGATTAACTGAATAATAATATGTCAGCAGAATGTTTGTATTCATTATTTGAGAGAACAGTGAGGGCAATATCCTTGGATTAGCCATGGGAGTGTGTGACTGATGTGAAATGGATTTCCATACCATTCGACTCCATTGGAAAGTAGAAGGTGGAGAAAATGAGAAATGCACTTATTTCATGGGTGTTCTAAATGCATGTTGGCATTAGTCAAGATGACAGAAATAGGTTTGAAAAATCTCTGTCAGGCAATAAAATGTTCAGTATAAGAAGAAAAGTTTCTAAGAGGAGAAATGCAATGAGGGTATAGAAGATAATGTCAAAAATTGTCATTAGTCTTTGCAATACAGTGATTTTTATATGAATAGGAATTAATGTCCAGGAAATAACAGTGTAACCTGAGGATATTAACCCTGCCTTCACACTATTAACCTGCTAGCATGTGATAGAATTAATATCTACCTCTTTAAGAAGCATGTCCCTTACTGAAACTGTAATTAAATTATTAGTTGACTCTATACTCGTTATACAACATGTAAATAACAGAAGATATTAAAATTTTTAAAAACAGGAAACAATATTTTTTAAAAAACATGGCAAATTTGGTACAAGTGTCTTCTCATTGCCATGATACTTTTGCATTATCCTGTCCATGGGTAAACAACTTTATGCAATGGGAGATATTACCTGCAAATATTAGGGAAGCCCAAATTCTTCTATTCTTTAGGTGTCTCTTTACTCTTCCTAGTAGTTAATTATGTTTTCTTGTTAATAATTGTGTATATTAAATTTTTCTTGTTCAAATTACTAACATAATTCCTGTCTCCTATCTGTACTCCAACTGATACACCCATTGATTTCTGGCTTTGACAATATTTTATACGTTCTAAAGCACACTTACTGTATTTCTTCACATCTTATTTCTAAAGCCAGAGAGCCAATAATTAATGGTGTGTTTGTCTATTTTGTGATGAATTGAGCAATCTGTGACATCTCAGATTTAATTATTATTTTTTTATCCTTTACTGTTTGTGTTAGACTCCAATCTTCAGGGACTAAGGCAGAATAATCATTTAATTATGTCCAGCTATTCAGAAAGAATATCCTGTTCTTGGTTGTAGACCTATGTATTTTAAGCTTGATTTTAAAAATGACCCGCTGTGGGACTTTGGGTTAGTTTGGAAATGGACATTTCCAATGAAATTCTCCACACACATGTCTCTTTGTCCCTTTGGGGATATAATTAACTTCCTCTCTTTCTCATTCTCTACTTCCCTTCCTTTCTTTAGTTTGATCCAACAGACACAGATTATTAAGATTAGTCTAATGGAAGTAGATATCTTAATTCTTGAAAGTATATTGCCATTTTCCTCCTAATAAGGCCATTTTCCTAAGCTGATTAAAAGTAGAATTAGTAAATAGACCATGACCTTTCTCTCCTCTGTCTTTTCAGGAATAATAATTCTTTATGCTAAATATTACATATCACATTTAAATGACCAGTCTCATTTGATATTGTTAAGCAGATATTTTATAGCCCATCTCCCAATTATATGCACAGTATATCATTAATATCTTCACAATGCAATATGTAACTATTTGTGAATTAATTACTTTCACTGCAGTGAGATTAGTGCATGATTAGCAAATGTCTACTAAGAAAGGAACTGATTTGAAAGCAGAAAATCTAACCAATTTAGATAGCTTCCCTGATGAATTCAAGCTTGAATCAATTTGTATTCAGTCTTTTGAATGTGTTGTAATTTTGACTAAAAACTGAGACAAGATTATTTCTATAAATCTAATATCTTCTTTCTGAAGCACTCTGTGATATAAAGTCTACTGTACCATGAAATAGGTCTGTTGTACTTTTTCTTTCAACTCTGATAGCATGCCTAATAAACTCCTTCATTATACAAAAATGTATTCATTTATGAGACTGAGCATTATAGGAAAATGGGTTTCCATATTGTTATTTCATCTCATAGACTATTAGGAAATCTGCAAGTGTATAATTGCCAAGAGTAATCTTGTTATTACCAATTGTACATGACCTAGAAATAGGTTCAAAATTGTTAAAGATACAATCAAAGATAATTTTTACATAACTCGCAGCTTTAAGAAATTTACATAATTTCACTGGCTTCATCTTATCAATTCCAGTAACAATATACATGTTTGGACAGTGGCAAGTGGTAATATTTAATAAATTGAGAATATTTTATTAACCATTTACTAATATGAGGAATCTCTGTGGGATCCAGAATGAAAAGGCTTGGCCAAGCTCCTATTCTGTGGCTTTGAAAATGCCATGCCCATCAACAAGCAATAATGTCGCTAGCCTCTTTATTTTTATAGTTGTCATTGAACTAATTAAACAGATGTCTGAACAAAAATTAAGATAATCAATATGCTTATTTTGCAGTAGTGCCATTCAGTTGTAGATATCTGTAAATAATGTAGAGACCCAATGAAATTTACACTCATTGAATAGGTTCTAATAACAATGACCATAGGAAAAAAATAAGGTAGTAAGTGTAGGGATTGAAAACAAATACAGGTGACATATTCTTCTGTGTATTGTCAAACATATTAGTTTACAACACCAATTGCCAGTTATAAAAGGTTCCTAGGCATGTGTGGCAATAGTGTAAAGAAGAATTACTTTACACTATTAATGTGTAATATAGTATATTATACTATATATACTATATATATATATACTGTGTACTATATAATATGCTATATGATATACTATATATAGTATATTAGTATATAGCAAAATATATTAGTATATAGCTGTATTAGTATATGGCAAAGCATTATTATATAGTTTAGTGTAAAGTATTAGTGCATAGCTTTGTGTAAAATTCTTCCATCCAACAAAGTATTACATTTATTAATAATAAAGTACAGGAGGATATAGATTAGTGTAAAATCCAAATGAGTATATCCAGTCCATAGAGCAGAGTACTTAGACTATTGGCTACTACCAGTACCAGTGAGGAAGGCAAGAGACAGTGATTTACTATTCTGCCAACTTTGAGAGATTAACTGTACTGTAAGCTAACAACTTTGAGCCAGTGGCTATTTCTCACCATTTAGATAACTGTTTGTGCCTTTTTTGGGAAGGAAAAAAAATGGAGTAACAGAAGGTCAAGAGTTTTAAGGCAAAATTACTCTGAATGAAAACTAAGCACGAAAGAGAAAAGACATTTCCTTTAACTTTAGATTTCTATCTCATTTAATGGCATCATTGGTGAAAGTATTGAATTTCTCCCAAATTACTTGGATCAGACACCTTTTGGCCATTATTTTGACCTGGGTTGTAAGTGAAAGAGCTACTGCTCTGACTTGATTTGAAATTATGGGACATTCCCCCCACCCTATTTTTCTGACCGTACTCTATGCTTCAGTTCCCCCACTGTAATAGTACTTAGCGCCAAACTTTTTCCTTTCTACTCAAGAAGAAATCTCATATAACATGCTATACGGTGAGATGTTTTGTTTAGAATACATGTAGTTTATAATATATTCCACAAACCAAAATATATATAAAAAGGAATTTGATGGTGATCAAATTCAGTAGGATACACAATAGCTTCCACCTCTACATTAATAATAACCAGATTTAATAATGACATTAATATTTAAGATTGAAAGACATTTACATATAATTTCAGAAAATTGTAAAATATGTAAATTAAGTTCTTATAATTCTATTATTTCTTTTTTTTATATATTAACAGATGGTTGCATTTCTATGTAATTTTTGTTTACTAATAACAGACTCTGACTTCCAAGAATACATTAATTCATTTAAAATATTTAATGTGGTCCAACTTTGTACTGCAAACTATTTTGTTAATAGTGAAACCGTTAAGGATGGAAGAGAAGGTACTTACTATTGTGTGCTAATTTTCTAGTGAGAGGAAAACCAAGCAAAAATAAGAAATGTACACACCCATACACGTATACACGTATGTCTATGTGTGTAGTAAGTTTTATAAAGCAAAGTAAAAGACAGTGATGTGAGAGGAGTGATTGGATAGTAAAGATAATCCTCTTTAAGCAGTTTCCATTTACACCAAAAACTGGATAAGAATGAGTTATCCTCCAGAGAAGACTTTCCAGTGATAGAAGTCTGTTAGGGCAAGACCCTCAGGTAAAAATGTGTTTCATGAGATAATCTAAAGAAGTTCAGTGGAAAATAAGTGAGCAAGAAAGGATTATTATGTGTTCTAAACTCAAAGGTTTTCAGGGCCTTATCATATAAGGTAAGGAGTTTGGAGTACTGCCATTAACTTTTTTACTGGATTTGTATTTCTTAATTATATTACATTTTTAAAAATTACTCTGGATGTATTGCAGACTGCGTTAGAGTAAGAGGGAAAGCAGAAAAACAGTTGAACAACTCTTGTTCTCATTGGGGATGGGAATAATTATAACAGACTAAGATATTGGTAATAGAGATGGAGGTAAATAGATAGGTTTGGGACATTTTTAGGCATAAAGTTGCCAAGATTTACTAATAATTCAGCGAGGGTGAGGAACAATAAAGAATAACTCTTGGGTTTTGTAATTTATCCTGGTTAACAAGGAAGACGGAAGGTAGACCTGCTTAGAGTGTTTTGTTTGCCCATGTTGGACTTGAGATGCCTTGTATATATCCAAGTGGTGTTAACAACTGATATTTAATTAGGCATTGAAGTCAGGAGTTCCCGGGGCTGGAGAAATTTTGATTTGGGAGTGTGTCATGTAGAGGTCATGATATGGTTGATGTTTATGTAAATTAATTGATGGTTTCAATTACATGAATAGGTAGAAAAATATAATTTCAAATGAAAGAATGAATAAACAAAAATAAGGATGACATCCAACGGACAGGAGAAAACAGGAAGCAAATTCAGGATTTAGGACAAACCACAAAAAAGAAAGAGTAAGAAGAAATAGAAAACCCAGAGTAAAGAAAGCATAGAATGTTTGAGATACTATGCATGAAACACAACTCTAAGTATCTGGATTGCTCTTTGGTCAATGGATGATTCCTACATGATGGTTCCTATGAGGAGAAAACGATCACAGTGTGATTTAGCCCAGATGGTGCAAGCAATTGAAGAATATGATGGAAGTAAATGTCATTAAGTAACAGATTAAAATCCAGTTAAACAATTAAAAGGGAAACTAATTTAAATGTGTGTGTTTGTGTGTGTGTGTGTGTGTGTGTGTGTGTGAGGCAGAATTGAAACATAGACCTAGAAATATATGAGGAAGAAAAAATATGCTTATTTGGAAATTAACACATGAAACTTATTTTAAAATAAAGTGTCTAATATGTCAATGTATGTTCATCAATTGTCACAAATGTCTCCAGTCTGGTGGAGGATGTTGATAATGGGAGAGACTACATATGTGTGGAGTGAGTATGTGGGAAATCTCTGTACCCTCTGCTTAATATTGCTGTGAACCTAAAACTGCTCTAAAAATTAAAGTATTTTAAAATAATAAGACATAGAATGCTTTATTTGTCTACCTAGAAACTTTTGAAAAGGATACATGAATGCTATTTTATTGAATGTGTTCAAACTACTTATGCTTAATAATTTATTTGTCAAACAAGTGGAAATTTTACTACAGCTCACTGAATCAAATTGAAATCTCATTTAAGTTCAGTCTACATTTTGGCAATAAAAGCTCTAAAATTATATACATGTACACCTTAAATGTGGCCTATTGTTGCCAAATCATGTGGAACACACTCTGAAATTGAAAAGAGTCAGTCACAAAATCTGTTTCTGGCAATCTTTATGACATTTATTATGTCATTTGGAATTTTATTATTTTGTTAATGATTTGTCTTAAACAGGGTTGAAAATTATTACCTGTCCTTTACAGATACAATATCATTGCCATTTTTCTGCATTTAGTCTGTCAATTTTTCATTCATTTAACAAATGTTTTTTGAACACTAATATCAGACAGTAGCTATTCTAAGAGCTATGGATACTAGAATATATTTTCATAAGCATACATTTTAAAGAAATTACATATATATGTATGTATATACATACTGTGTATGTATATTTATATATGCAACTGACCACAGAAGAAGTTGTAAACACTAGAAAAGTGTTGTGCTAATCTGTACCCAGAAAGAATAGGCCGAGGGTACCTGAGATGATCCAGGTTTTAAAAGGAAACCAGGTATTCCCAGGCAAAATCTCAGGCATTTAAAAATTCATTGTGGTTACTTGGGTAAGACGGTGAACAAGAAATGGGGAAGGATAAGAGAGAGAAACCAAGAAGGAAGGCTAGGTACAGACCGTGATGTTACCGTAGACTATGCTGTGAGTTTTTTACATTATCCTCTAAGTTCGTATTTCTCTTGCTAGAGCACTATACATTAGGGGATGAATTTAAAGCTTCATGAAAGTCACAACAGTGATTGTAGCATCATCTTGGACAATCAAATTTCCCTATGGGTGTATACGTATTGTGTTATAGAATGTGTTATATATTAATGAGGACAAACTATGGTGTAAAATTCAATATTTGCATGAATTTTAAAATTAAATGTCAAATTAAAAAAAAAAAGCCTTCCTTGTATCTTGTTGAACCCTATTGATGTCTAAGATCATAAATTCTCTATCCTCATTAATTAGGACTGCTTTAATAGATTAGCTTGGGAAATATGGATGAGGGGTGGAAAGAAATTGAAGGCTGAAATTGTTAGGCATTTCATCAGATTTGTCTTTTAGAAATATAAACTCGTAGCGGTGTGACATTCAGGTTCATAAGGGGAAGCTGGGATCAGAAGACACAGAGACATATTTAAAAATAGTAACCTAGAGAGAGACAGGGTGATTGATTCCACTGTGTGCAGAAATGTGACCCATGTTTCTCAGACTTCACCAGAAATTTAGAATAGTGTCACATTAATCATATAAATTAATATTTCATTATTTCTTTCCACCTTCCACTCTTCGGGAATTTGAGGACTGTAGGAATCTTCACAAAGTGTATTTGTCACAAGACAAATAGGTTTCCCTCAGTGGGACTAGACTTTAGACAGGTTTCTTCCTGAGCTGCTTTTCTTCTTACTTCTTTACAGGATCCAAATGATCTAACCACAGAAGTCCCTCCCTTCATTTTCTTAGAGAATTTACTTCATAACCCAATAATTATAAATTATTTCTTTGCCTCTTTGGGGTGTAAATATCTTTAAAAGCCTCTTGTTCATTTAAGAACCCAAGACTATCTTTCTCAAGGACCTGGGAGCTATCCCTTTGAAGTGTAATCATCGAGGAAGATAGCATCTGTATCTCCCAGTCTCTGTAGGGGGATAATACTACATCCTAACTTGAAGATTGTAAAACAAATCTAATTTTCTTTTTGTTAAGGCTAAATAGCAAATGCATGTGACCTATGAGCTCTCTCACTCCAGCTCTTAAAAACTCTCTCACCCATTGTTACAATGGAGTCAAGCTCAGACTGACTTTTGGCTTCTCTCCTTCACTGCAATAGCCTTGAATAAAATCTTTCTTGGTTGTTTAACTTTCTTTCTGGCTAAACTTTTGCTTTAACAATAGGGTTCTCAATTTCCACAAAATTAAATTATCTCATCTTGAATATTTGTTTAAACTCAATTGTTTACTGCAGTATGAAGTTTTAATTTTATAGTAAATGTAGCACTGTAGCTCTCCTAGTATTTTGTTAGGCAGTATAATCTATTTTTTCCAGGCAATATTTATTAAAATTTAAACTTCAAAAGACCCCACAACACCTTGTAGGGAGAATCTGAGTCTACCTATTCCTCAAATATCACATGATCCATTTCTAAATGTGAAAAAGAAAAAGGTATACAGAATTTTTTTTCCTGTTTAAATTTTGGTGTGCATAAGAAACAGATTATATTGATGGACACCTTAATAAATAACTCTATAGGCCAGGTGCAGTGGCACATGCCTGTAATCCCAGCACCTTGGGAGGCCAAGGCAGGCGGATCACGAGGTCAGGAGATCGAGACCATCCTGGCTAACACGGTGAAATCCTGTTTCTACTAAAGATACAAAATCAATTATCTTAGCGTGGTGGTAGGTGCCTGTAGTCCCAGCTACTTGGGAGGCTGAGGCAGGAGAATGGCGTGAACCTGGGAGGCGAAGCTTGCAGTGAGCTGAGATTGAGCCACTGCACTCCAGCCTGGGTAACAGAGCGAGATTCCATCTCAATAAATAAATAAATAGCTCTATTTTGAAATTCATCTTGTGTTACCTGCAAGGATGTTCAGAAAAGTTACCCATATCATCTATAAGAAGATCCTCTAATGACATTTCCTTCTGCCCATAATGTCAAGAGCAATTGTTCTTCCTCCTGAGTCAATAATGTGTTGTTACATAATGAACACCGAAAATTATATAACTGGCCAGGTTTTCTTCTGTAATGCCTGCTAAAAATATTGAGGCCACAATATTGGCCCAACTAAAGTCATAGGTTTTTAAGGTATGGCATTTTTAGCCTATTTATTTATTTATTTATTTATTTATTTATTTATTTATTTATTTTTAGTTCATTTTACAAACCCCCTACGTTTTTTGTTTTTGTTTTTTTTTTTTCTTTTAGTCTCTAGCTTCGACTTCGACATAAAGTTCTTGTGTTCTACTTCATCTGTTTTCAAATTGTCTTCAGGACAAGGCCTAGCCTGCATACACAGATGGGAGGGTAGATAGCTGAATAGATAGCCAGTTGGTTTGGTGTAATCAAAGGAAGTCTCCAGAATTGGTTTGCTCTGGAACTCTTTTCTCAGCTCTTTGAGGTGATGCTTGGTAAAACTCCTTCAGTTAGATTTGATCGGCCCAAGAGCCTTAGCAGGAGACATCATAACAGGTTGCATGTTGACAGCAAGATAAAGCCAGAACAGGAGATGAGGGGAAAGTTACATGCCACTTTTTACCAAAAGAATTATTCTATGTATATGAATAACCAGATATATATGAAATGATTCTATGGAGTGAGAGATCCTATTAAAATGAAGTATAAACAACAAGACATCCAACAGCTGATTGCTTAGAAAGTCGATCATGTACCAGATTAGATACATAGCAAGTTGTATAACTTCTATTCATTTAAATCACATACCTTTAAATGAAGATAATAGCACCCCCTCATAAAATTATGGGAATTAGAGAAGTGAGCAGATGTAAAGTTACAATAAACATAGTGTAATTGTGACTCAGCTGATTTGACACAGAAATACATAAACAATACACTAAAACAGGCAAGTTTAGAGGAACAAAGTTTTTCTCTGAAAATCCTCGGTATCTAAAATAATAGCAAAAGAGATGCACAGGAACAATACAATATTTTTCATAGTTTAAGAAACAATGTTTTTTTCATAAGATGGAAATCACGCCCTGTTCTGGCATGTAAGCTACTGTATTCATAACTGAGTTGCATAGAAATGCCACCCTTCAGGTTCTCCAATAGTTAGGTGATGTGTGTGTGTGTGTGTGTATAATTTGTTAGATATTGATAGGAATATTTCACAATCATCAGCTTTTGAATTTTCTTAAGGGAGCTTATTTTTCTACATTTATTTCTCTTGTTAAATCAATATTTTTGCTGCCATATGATTCATTATTTTCATAGACTATCAGTATTATGGAAAAAAACCCTTTTTCAAGTAGAGGAACTGAAAACAAATTAACCCAAAAATCTAGTGAAATGAATTTGTTAGAATTGAATATAAAACCTGTTTGGTATAACTGAATAGTTTCATGAAATGTTATAAGAATCAAATATAGTAAATAAATCACAGCTTTACATACAGCATGATTTTAAAAAAACTGATTTTTTAAAATGAGACTTAAATGTAACTTTAACTTCTTTGTGTTTTTTATTATAAAATTGAAAATCAGAAATCCTAGTTTACTTAATGATACTCAGAGAACTAGTCATGTTCATGAACTTCAAACTAACCTATGTATATTCGTCCATTTAAATTCAAGTGTTTCATGACAAGTGAAATATTTCCATGAGAAATTATTGAAACCATTGCAATATTTTAAAAAGTTAGAAAAAACATGTTATGTATTGCACATGGTAAATAAAAATCAAGGGAATTTCCAATAAAAAGCAATGGATTCCCAGATGAATTCATTTTGGATTTAAGTCTGCTAAAAGAGACAAAGTTTAAATACTGCCTTATTTTATTTTTTCTGTATTCCTTTGACTTGCTCATACATCTATTTTTTAAATTTGAGATATAATTACATATTTTATTCATTGGATTTCTATTATGAAAGATAAATCTTTTGTTCACTAATTACACAATCTACTTCTCCAACTTTCTGTCAGTAGTTTTTTTTTTTTTTTTTTTTTTCCCCCCCTTTTTTGACATAGTCTCATTCTATTGCCAAGGCTGGAGTGCAGTTGCGGGATCTTGGCTCACTGCAACTTCCACCTCCAGTGTTTAAGCAATTTTCTTGTCTCAGCCTCCTGAGTAGCTGGGATTATAGGTACCCATCACCATTCCTGGCTATGTTGGGGTTTCACTCCTGGCTATGTTGGGGCTGGTCTCGAACTCCTGACCTCAAGTGATCTGCTGCCTAAGTCTCCCAAAGTCCTGGGATAACAGGCATAAGCCACCATGCCCAGCCTCTATTATTAATTTTAATTCTTTTAATTATTTTTGTAAAATTATTTTCATTCTTATGTTGGCTACATGAACTTAAATAATACATTAAGATTACATGTTTTAATTGAATCCAATCTATCTGGACTTTTATTAAAATTAAGAGAATTGGTGCCCTTACTGTTCTATCTACCTCTTTCCCTATTAACTTTTTCTACCTAATAAATTATATCACCTATATTTTGTGTTTACATTGCCATTATTTGGCTATGTTACACTCAAATATATTAAGTATAATGAAGACTTCTGTGCTGTTTAAATGTTGAGTTTAAAAATTGAAATCAGTAATAAATGTGTACAATATTATGTATATATTAATATTTGCTGCCAAAGTGAAACTAGAATATATTATTTGTAATACAAGTCCATTTGAAGGACAACATTTCTTAGCTTTGAGACAAAATAATTTCTTTTATTATACCCTGAATAGATTGTTCAAATCAAGTCTTAATTTAGTGTGGTTTGTATTTGGACCAGGGCCGCCTTTAAATATTTTAAAACTTTCTCATTGAATTCTTGATTAATTATTAATTAGTAAGGATCTAATTTTAATCTTTAATTAAATTGTTTATTAATGTAGCTCTAAATTAACAAACATACTACAGTTTCATACTCATTTTGTATGTGTGATGGATCCATCCACAAAACCTTTCTTGAAAAGAGAATTTTTTTCAGTGTTCCCTGATTTTAGTTTCTAAGTTGGACAATCAGTGTCTCAGCTATTATACAATACCTCATCACCGAATTCCTCAATTAAATGAATAATTTCTATTCTACTTCTCTTTTATTTATCTCCCTGATCTTTCTGGTATATATCGTAAAGTAACTTCTTAAGAATATTTGAGAAATTTTGTTATTATTACTTTTATTACTCTGTGTGATTTTTTGTTTTTCTCTAAAAGTATTTAAATTTTTATTCCTATCTTCTATTAATATGGTAATGAAACTAGGTTTAAGTCTTTTTCTTAACCACATGTTAACATCCTATCTAACAACTCATGTCCCATATAAGCTGTGGTAAGATTATCATTTACTTGATAAGTTTCTTTTACCCATTTCTTCCAGTTCCTTTGAATGATGGACCTCTTGACGTGTTCTTGTACATGATTTCATTTCTCTCACGAATTTTCTTTTGGTGTGATTTTGCAATACATTATTGGAAGTTTTTCTCACTCCTTTATTCTTATAATGGATTTTATTTCCACAACTTTACTGCTAATGCTTATGTGCCTTTTTATTCTTTGAAGATTTCCCTTTACCTATAATATCATTCTTGTTTTGTAGATGTGATATTTGTCTATATTTCTTTCAGGAAAATTATTATAATTTTTGAAACTTCTTTATTGCCCATTGAATTTCACTAAGAATTAAAAAGGGTACTTGATCTGTTTCTAGGACTCAATCATGAAGATCACTCTATTTCTGATGCAACCTTAGCTTTGTTTATGTTTCTCCTCTTAATCTCTATCATCTTCCATCAAACTGAAATTTGTGACATATCCAGTTGCTCTAGATGCCCTCTCTCTACCAATCTTTTTGCTCTTAAATATTAAGTCTTTTTAAAATTACTTACTCATTCTTTACAGGATTTTTCAGAGAGCGGAAAGATAAATATTTAGGAAACAAAATAGTAAACTACTATGTAATGAATATGTATAAAACTAATATACATGTGTACACATGTATATGGATTGAAAAATTTCAGTGAAAATATTTTGAAGTTTGTTGTAAAATATATAACACCCAAGCATATAAAATATATATTTATAAATACATAAAAATTTATATTTTGGATTTCCATTCAGGTATTGGTATATGTAGAAAATACACAACATATTTTTAATTATTCTAGGATTTAGTAGTTTTATTATCTTTAATAGAATAGAAAAACAACAACTCTTTCCAAAAAATTAACTGATTACATTGATACGTAGCAATCATTATTTATCTGAATGACGTTTGTTTGCATGGCATAAACATGTTCTTAATGTAATTGTTTCATTTGCCTCATTTCCCTTAAATAAGACTTATGCCCTTTTACTGTGCTAAAATATCTTAAAGTAAGTTACAGATATGATTCCTTATAAAGAAGATAAAGAAAAACATGACAATGAAACACAAAAATGATAAATTCATTTGCATATAAATAATCTTCCTCTGCAAATAAAATTTGCTGGTACATGTTCTAATTAATAATAGACATTCATCTCTAAATTTTCAGACAGGGAACAAATAATGTAAAATTAATCCTAAATTTTTAACCTGAAGAGTTATCAGTAAATTATTATCAAATATATGAATTATAATACACTGAAAATAATATCATTTTAATTGGAGAAAAATTTAGTTTTATGAGATGTTCAACTTGAGGTAAGCAGATGACAAGTTTTAAAATGACACTAGGATTTGAGTAAAAAGTCAGGATCTGAGCTATGGATGTAGAGTTCTTTCTTACATCAGTACGAGAAACCCTGAATGCAAAAGGAGAAAAATTGGATAAATAGTTAAAGCTTGGTAAAATCGAAGATGATATTTGCACAAAAACAGAACAATGTATTAATTTACAAGTGGGAACCTAAATTATGATTATAATCTGTTCTGATTAATGCAAAATGGTTAATAATTTGTCAATAAAGTGAACTTTTCTGGGATTGTTTCCCATTCCGGTTGCTGACAGTAGGTTATAGATATCACATGTAATTTCCATGGAATGATCTTCAAATTTATTGATTCTTTCTTCTGGAATTTTATATCTGCTACTGAGCTCAGTTAGAAAACTTTTCAGCCGGGAGCAGTAGCTCATGCCTGTAATCCCAGCACTTTGAGAGGCCGAGGCAGGCCGATCAACTGAGGTCGGGAGTTCAAGAGCAGCCTGGCCAACATGGTGAAACCCCATTTCTACTAAAACTACAAAAATTAGCTGGGCATGGTGGTGGGCACCTGTAGTTCCAGCTATTTGAGAGGCTGAGGTAGAAGAATCACTTGAACCCGGTAGGCAGAGGTTGCAGTGAGCCAAGATCCTGCCACTGCACTCCAGCCTGGGTGACAGAGCAAGGCTCCATCTGGAAAAAAAAACAACCACCTTTTATTTCACCTATCTTGATTTTCTAGTATGAAATTTCCTTTTTATTATCTATTAAATAATAAATACTTTAAAGTTTCTTTACTTTTTATTGTGATTTCATATTTGTTGTGACATCATCATATTTTAATTAAATCTTTAGTTATAGTTTCCTTTAATTCCTTTAACATATTCGTAATTGCTGATTTCAAATTTTGTCTGCTAAAAATAACATTGGGGCCTACTCCAATCACAAGGCAAAGCATTTGCCAGACTGGTTAAAAAAAGCAAGATCTAACTGTGTGCTTATATTTGAAGACTCAAATAGGTTAAAAGTAACGTGATCTTTAAACAATATACCATGTGACCAGTAAACATAAGAGAGTTGTGGGGAGTGGAGGGGGGGAGCTTATTAATACCAGACAAAATCAATGTTAAGTATTTTTTAGCAACAAAGAGTAAAAATTTCATGATGATCAAAGAATCAATTAGTCAGAAAGCTATAACAATAATAAATGTATACATATCTATCAGCAAAACACAAAAATACATGAAGCAAAACCCATCAATATTCAAAGGAGACATACAGAATTTAGCAATTATAGTTGGAGATTTCAATAACTTTATTACAATCATTAATATAACAACTGGATGAAAAATCAGTGAGTATATGGAAGAGTTGTACATAAGCCAACTTGCCTAACTGGCAGTTACAGAAAACTCAGTAGCCAAATATGTATTCCTTCTAACTGTACACAGAGCATTCTCCATGTGGACAAAATGTTGTATGTAAAACAAAACTGCAACTGAATTAATTATAAATCAATACCTGAAAGATGTGGGAAATATGCCAATACTTAAAAAACACACTTATAAATAACCCATTGGTCACAGAAGGTATCACAAGACATATTAGAAATTTTTTTTTGTGCCGGGCGCGGTGGCTCACGCCTGTAATCCCAGCACTTTGGGAGGCCAAGGCGAGCGGATCACGAGGTCAGGAGATCGAGACCATCCTGGCTAACACGGTGAAACCCCGTTTCCACTAAAAATACAAAAAAACTAGCCGGGCGAGGTGGCGGGCACCTGTAGTCCCAGCTTCTCGGGAGCCTGAGGCAGGAGAATGGCGTAAACCCGGGAGGCGGAGCTTGCAGTGAGCCGGGATCACGCCACTGGTCTCCAGCGTGGGCGACAGAGCGAGCTTCCATCTCAAAAAAAAAAAAAAAAAAAAAAAAAAAAAAAGAAAAGAAAAGAAAATTTATTTTGTGAGATAATTGTGAATATATCAAAATGTATATTGAGTTAAAGAGGTGCTTAGATAGAAATGTTTAGCTTTTGATGCTTAAATATGAAATAAATACCTGTTTAATAATCTATGTTTATAACTTAAGAAGCTCAAAAAATAAAATCAATTTATATCAAAAGTTAAAAGGGAAACTAAGACCAGGTTCAGAAATCAATAAAATAGAAAACAAAAAATAGTAGTTGGATCTTTGAAAACAACAACAAACTTAGCTAGAATAAGAGAAGAGAGCAAGAGGGCAAGCATTATCAAAAACAGGAATCAAAAAGGAAACATCTCACAACACTACAGAAATGTTAATAATGTCATAAGAAAATATTATAATCAACTTTATACCAACAAATTAGATTGCTTAGAAGGAATATAAAAATTCTTTCTAAGACACAAGTTACAGAAACTTAAGAACAGATAGAAAAACAACAAACACAACTAGAAAAGAGACTGAATTACAATAAATACGAACCAGAAAGGCAAGGACTCAGATGGTTAGGCTGGTGCGTGTGATCAAGTATATAAAGAGAAAATAATATCAACCATAAACAAACTCTGCAGAAAAAGAGAAATAACTCTTTCCAAGTAATTCTATGAGACCAATTTTACCTAGAAAGCAAAGCCAGGCAAAGAAATCCCAAGAAAACATAAAAATATTTCTGACTTCAGAAGTTGGTGGCTATAACCCTCTCTGTTACTGAAAATAGAAGAAAATAAATATAGGTTAACAAAAATGATGTAACTTTAAAATATATATTCAATATATGTGAAAACTCTTTATAAAAAATTTACCTGATTGCTTCACCTCTAAAATTAAAATATGTAATAACAGTGGCAAAAATAAATTGTAATATATACCAGTAATAGAGTTATTCATTGTGGTTGCTCAAAATGCACTCAGGCAGATTTAATTAGAAAAGGATTTAATTTACAGATTATTAAAAGATTATTACCTGTAGAACCTGTAGAAGTCTCTAGAATTAGATTTGGAAAACTGACATAAAAGGGCCCAGGGCAGCACACGGGGACACAGCAAATATGATATGACACTATCAGTGGGGGAGCAATGCCACCAACACTAGATAACACTATTGCAGAGCAGTCACTGAGACCCTTGAAAATTGGTTATGATGTCCCTGGCATTCCCACCTGTAGGGAAAAGAGCTATTTTCCATCTCTGCTTCTTTGTATCACCAGCATCCTTTCAAATTCCACAGTAGGTCCGTCAGATAAACCAGCTTTTGCCTGCATACCCACAGGTAGGGGTACCTGAGCGTGGGAAAGAAAATAATTTGTACTTTTACCTCTCATATTGAGAGGTGGTCTCTAACTTTCATCAAAAAGTCACTAAGTAGATAATTCTCTACATTTAAAAGGAAGTTCAGATGATGAGTAACACAAATAAATAAAAGCTACATTCTACTACATGTTCTTTCCTTAAGCAGTTTTGCTGAAAATGTATCATTGTGTTTTTCTAAAAGAATATCTAAAATAACTTGTGAATATGTGAATTAATTTTGTTCACATTTATTTGACGAAACAGGAGCTGAGAGGTTTTTTGTTCACGAATAGTAGATAATACCCAAATGTGTATAATACTCAGCTTTTGAATGAAAAGATATCAAAGAAAGTAAATTTGGTTAACACTACACAGTATTAAATAGAATGCTTCAATTTTATGGAAATAATAGAAATTTGAATTTTCTTTGGTTACGTGAGGTGAGAGTGAGCCACAGTTTTTGCAGCCAGAACAAAAATAAAATAAACCAAACAAAAATAAAAATAAAGAATAAATGCCTACTTCATAGCATTAGGCAATGCATTGACTTTTTGCAGCCAAGTTGAATATCTTACATATACTATATCTTACATATACTTACATAAGCAATCTTGGACTTAGTTGTATGTTGCATCAGTGACATATTTATAATGAATCCTTTGTTTTAAGTGAGAACTGTGAGATTCAGGTGGATGAATTCCTAAGTGATCACTTAAATTGTGGTATTTGTGTTGTACACAAATTGTAGTACTTGTGTTGACCTTCATGGTGCCTTTAGCTGACGGCGTCAAAATGGATTTCAAGTAAAGCAGGCTTGCTGATCAAAACTATGATAACTGAATGTTAACTTGAGATCGAAGTTATTCTTTAGTTTTAGAAAGTACAATTTGTCTCATGCGTATGCATATTAATTATTTTTCAGTGGAATAATACATAATTTATGCTTGGATTCTAACTACATTTTTATATTGTCACAAAGATTGAAATATTTAGTATACAATGCATGTTTTTACTTTTGTAAAGGCTTATATATTGTGTCATCATTTTTTTCAAAAAGTTGACTAGTTAAAAAAAACAAATGAATATATTTAAGATTTCAAAAGTATTCATTGACTCACATAATTCTTTTAATATTCACTTTTTTTAGCTTAACTTGATGTTCTTGTGTCAGCTTTTCACTAAATATTTCATTTTGTCAGTGATAATAGTGATGTTTTCTACTTAGTCTAGTATGTTGATTCCTATTAAATTTGATGTATGTTTTCTTCTTTCTAAATTCATGTTACTGTTATAGAGTTTTTTTAAAGAAGGAATGTTTTCATTCATATAACTTGCTAATAATTTGCATGGTGTCAATGTCAATTTTCTATTATTGTTATAAATTAGTAAGAAAATTAGCTGTCATAAGTCATAAAAATCAATTCAGTATCAGTTGAGGCTATGATTTTCAACTCTTGGGAAATTTACAGGCAATCTAAGTAAATGAAAAATATGAATTGGACAACAGTTTAAAGAAAATGCTAAGACTATATAATTAAGGGATATTTATTTATTTATTTTTCCATGTAGGCTTACATTCTAAACTTACTAGAAAAAAATGTAATTCATCACCCTGGAACCCTAATATTTACAAAGCTCATGAGTAGATTCAAATGCATCTACCCATTACCCATGGCTTTCTTGGGTAAATAGCATTCAATAACTGCGCCTCGTAAAGATTTAGGGCCGGGCGCAGTGGCCCATGCCTATAATCCCAGCACTTTGGGAGGCCAAGTCGGGTGGATCTCCTGAAGTCAGGGGTCTGAGACCAGCCTGACCAATACAGTGAAACTCTGTCTCTACAAAAAATACAAAAATTAGTTGGGCATGGTGGTGTTTGCCTATAATTCCAGTTATTTAGGAGGCTGAGACAGGATAATTTCTTGAACCTGGGAGGCAGAGGTTGCAGTGAGCTGAGATAGTGCCACTGCACTACAGCCTGGGCAACAGAGTGAGATTCCGTCTCCCCTGCCAAAAAAAAAAAAAAAAAAAAAAAGAAAAGAAAAAAAAAATCAGCCCTCGGGGACATACATCAGGATGTTATTGTTTCATCAATATTTTCTTTTCGTTCCTTTTTTATTTCCTTTTGCCTAACATTGGATCTGCACTCCAATGACTTGAAATATCTACACCATCTCTAGACTCCTCCGCAAAAGAAAATTAGTTCACTTCTTAAGAGACTTTGCATGCCTACAAACTCAGAATAGTTTAGTGTGTATTTAGTAATTCTAAGAGAAGTTACTGCAGTTTGTAGCAAGGTGAAATAAATGGGTTCTGATAGTAATATATGTGACATTCTTATCTAATAAATTTAGTTTCAGATAAGTGAATGAAAGGCTTGTACAAATTTAAAAATTACTTGATACATGCCTACCTTGTTAACACTTAACGTATTTTTTTTTACTATTTTCCAAAGGTACAAGATGTGAAATAGATCTAGATGAGTGTGCCTTACATCCCTGCAAAAGTGGAGCCACCTGCATTGACCAACCTGGTAATTACTTCTGCCATTGTGGGCCTCCATTTAAAGGTAATGAACACCGAGGGAGAAGGAAGAGCAAACATAATTAACTTTAAAAATCACTTCTGTCTCTTGTCTGAACTCATTTCGTCTTCCGACAACATTATTAGTCCTTCATTTTCTTAAAGTCAGCTTCTAAAGTGGTCAACCAATTATTCCTTAGGCAGAAACTACAGTGAAATTAGTTTTATTTGCATACACACTAAAATAGTTGAGTTTCTTATTTTTCTATTTGAAAGGTCACCAATGAAACCAAAAGATACAATTTAAAAAGTAAGGAATATATTACCAGCCTATCATGTTATATTTGAAATATTCTTCCATATTATTTAATTTCTCATGAAATTGTCAGGTTTTCTTTTTTTCTTTCTAAACTAATCATCTGTTTAATTTTTCAGTGTTCAGCTTTGATGATAATTCTTTAGCTTCAGTTCAGGAATTGTATTTTTTCTCAATACACTAAACAAATCCTTGCTTTGCCTTATAAATATGTTCATATATTATTGCAACTAGTATATAGAAACTAATTAATTGAGTACTTCCTTGAACTTTGGTATCTCTTTCTAAGCTAAGAAATTTGAAAGTGTTCAACTAAGTAAAATTAATTTAGATATTTTAATGTTATACCTATTTACCTTGGAAAGTATCTTATAATTACTTATGAAAAGTATAAGATTATATGCCCCACTTCAAATATTTTGCATCTATTTAAACACACTAAGTTATAGCTTTCTTACTATTAAATGAAAGTAAGAATATACCTAGCTCATTTAGTTGAATGTGATTTAAATGAGAAATGTTATATAAATACCACAATGTCTGCCAGAAATTAAAAATAATTGTTTACTTATACTTTCCAATAATGTTCTAAGATATATGTAATATTTATATAATGGACAATATTTTATCATGTTTGGGTAGGTGGGATATCAATACATACTTATTTAATCATGCATCTTTAAACATTCGCAGGCAATGGCCTAAATAATCTCAGTAAAAATATTAGGTTTCATTTTTTATTTTTTGAGGGAGGATCTCACTTGGTCACCCAGGATGGGGTGCAGTGGTGCTATCATAGCTCACTGCAACCTCTGCATCCAGGGCTTAAGTGATCCTCCCCTCAGCTCCCGAGTTGAGAGGACTACAGGTGCATGCCATCATATTAGGGTAGTTTTTGTATTTTTGTAGAGATGGGGTTTCACCATGTTGCCCAGGCTGGTAGACGTCATTTTAAAAATAACAGTTTTTCTAATGCCCAGATTTTTGTTTCTCATACGTTCTTCAATTAAACAAAAATCAAATCTCCTTAGAGATCTGGCTAATTTTAGGATTAAGGCATGGAATATAGCTTGAATAATATTGTAATGCTAAAAAATATGAAAGTAATTAAACACAAAAGTATGAGATTAAGTCAATGGAAGGAGCCCCCAATGATCAAAGTTAGAATGATTTGAGCACCAAAATAAAGGAGTATTGATCGGTACCCAAAATATAAATATGTAAGAGTCCACATTGATGGAAATATATGATTGATTAAATAAATGAGAAATAATAGACACATCTTTTTGTACTATAGTACCAAATAACTTATTTGGTACTTGAACGTAAGGAGGTGGAACAAAACTCCCCATCTGTTAAATTTGGACAGCAGATAGTGACTGGCTTTCAAAGAGTATGGCACGTAAACAGGGGGTCGTGGAGGGAAGAGCAGCTTTACAATGGAGAAATCTGACAATTGCTACCTCAGCCACGTGATCAAGGTTAACATCAACATTCGCAGTCATGTTAATAACCTAAATTTTTGATATGAAGTGATCAGAATGACACTTTTTGACTCTTAACTTCCTTTCAAAAGTGCATTTTCCAAGTCCAGTCATCAAAAAATTACCAGACAAATCCCAATTGACAGACATTCTAAAAAATAACTTGACTAGAATTTCTCAAATCTGTTAAGGTCATCAAAAGCAAGAAAAGTCTGAGAAACTTTAAAAACTAAGAAGAAGCCTAAGGAAATATTACTTCTAAAAGTAATATGGTATCCTGGAAGAGATCTTGGAACAGAAAAAAAAGACATTAGCTTAAAACTAAGGGAATAAAAATAAAGTACAGATGTTAGTTAATAACATCAATATTGGTTCATTTGTTCTGACAAATGTACCATAGTAGCATACGATATTAATACAGGGGAAAGTTGTTATAGAGTATACAGAACCTCTCTGTACTACCCTTGCAACTATTCTGTAAATCTAAAGCTAGTCTAAAATAAAAGTTTAATTAAAAAATAAACAATTGCAAATAATTTCTGATTCAAAATATTTTACATTAGGCTGGACATAGTGGCTCATACCTGTAGCCCCCTCACATTGAGAGGTTGAGGCAAAAGGATTGCTTAAAGCCAGAAGTTCTAGACCAGTCTGGCGAAAAAGCAAATCCCTGTCTCTAAAAAATAAAAAGGAACGGGCGTGGTGTGGCTCACGCCTGTAATCCCAGCGCTTTGGGAGGCGGAGGTGGGCAGATCACCAGGTCAGGAGATCGAGATCATCCTGACTAACACAGTGAAACCCCATCTCTACTAAAAATACAAAAAAAAAAAAAAAGAAAAAAAAAAAATTAGCCGGGCAAGGTGGCGGGCGCCTGTAGTCCCAGCTACTCTCGGGAGGGTGAGGCAGGAGAATAGCGAGAACCCGGGAGGCGGAGCTTGCAGTGAGCCAAGATAGCGCCACTGCACTCCAGCCTGGGTGACAACGAGACTCCGTCTCAAAAATAAATAAATACATAAACAAACAAATGAAAAATAAATAAATAATAAAATATTAAAAAAAAAAAAAAAAAGGAAAAATGAGCCAGTTGTGGTGGCATGCTTGTGGTCCCAGCTACTCAGGAGGCTGAAGCAGGAGGATTGGTTGAGCCCATAAGTTTGAGGCTTCTGTGAACTATTATTGTGCCGCTGTACCCCAGCCTGGGCGACAAAGTGAGACCCCATCTATAAAATAAACAAATAAAAAACAGTAACAAAAGAAAACCTAAAACCAAAACCAAAATATTTTCCATTAAAACAAAACAGAATTTGTAAAGCATGAATAGAAATGTTAGGTAATCATGATTATTTTAACCTTCATATACCAAATACTAAATATTTTAATCTATGAATTATAATGAAAAGGATTCTTCAGTTAATGGTAGTGCCTTAGCTTTATGTGGTACATTAACATGTTCAATGGAACTGTACATAAATAAAACAAAAAAGCAAAAACACGGTTAAACTATTTTAAAATGCATGTGCTTAATAATGTATAATATTTTTCTAGTAATCACATCACATAAATTTATAATGTAGCTACCCTATCCTAGAGATAAATATATTCTAATTCAGTTTATATTCTTATACATCTTTCAGCTGGAAACATGCCTTGTATATCAGAAGCTGGATACGTGTTTATCTTTTTCTTTTGCTCCTAGGCATAGGCTTAATTATCTTGTATTTAGATGAGACAATGTGAATGAATTCTAACCAACAGAAAATCAATAGTAGTTTTTATCTTGCAATGTGGTTCATAAAAATATCTTGCAGTTTTTAACTTTTTCATTTCTTCTACATTCTTGATGGAAGGGAGTTGCCTGAAAAACTAGAGAAAAGCCAGAAGATGGAAGATCCCTAATTCTTACATAAAAAGATATTCATGGACCAGGAATACCCCTATTATACTGAGAGATAAGAAAACAAATTAATTTATGAGTTATTATTGTGCTAAACCACTAAGGTTAAGGTACTTGGTTCTTTACAGCAACCAGCATTGTTAAGAATTACTCTTTGAATGCTAGTAGCAAAGACTTTCCTTGAATACCTCACTAGAATTGATTTTTATATTGTTATAAATAAATAAAATTTTTGAAAAAAGTGTATAATCCATTTATGAATTCAATTTCTATGCAAAAAGCACAAATAATTTCCTTTTGTAAAACTTAGTACCTCTTTGTTTTCTGTTTAAATTTGCTGTGAGCCTGTTGGTGATTTCATAGTCTTTTTCCCAAAGAAAGAAAAATAATGCACATAAACAATGTACCTCCAGGATGACACATTAAAATCACAAGATTAAGTTGGTAAATTTTTAGTTGATTCAGTAATTTGATAAGTATACTTGTTTGGAATTCAATAGATACAGGTTAGCAAAATATGTCCTGTGGGAGAATATCCAGGCCTTTACCTGTTTTGTGCCTCTCAGAAACACCACTATACTCATTAATTTATGTATGGTGGATTCCTGCTTCAGCCGTAGATACAGAGTATATGTTCTCTTTGCTTGTAAATCCTAAATTATTTACTATCTGGTCCTCTATAGAAAACATTTGCTGACCGCTGGTATAGAAAATGCTCAAACAATAACCTATTTTTTAAGCTAATTGTGGCGTTTGTTGATAGAGTCCGAGTTTTATCTATTAGATGTTTATTTGCACAAACATATGTTTTGATAAAATGACGTCTATCATCTTCTTTTTTATATAAGAAATAGGTGACTCTGCCCCATTGTAGTAGGTTAAATTCATAACTGTTTTCATTTTGAGTAAAATTTGTAGCATAATAATATATAATTTTATGAGTTTATGCATTTATGAATTTGAAAATATAAAGAATATATACAGTTACTGTTTAGCAAATACATGAAATTGTAAGATATGGTGCCTTGCGTGTTTTTCTGAGAATTTACCCTAGTTCGAACATTTTTCATTGATAGAAGTTATGTTTTATTACTAGTTATAACTTTTTAAAGCACATACTGGAAAAAGGAATTTGTCTGAAAAGGGAATTGTGCTTATATAGTCCATTTATGGGAACAATAGAGAATAATTAGAAAAATCTTGGTGTAATTACTTCTGTAGAGCTGAATAATGCAGTGTTTTTATGCATGTTAGTTTCTAGTACTAAAATTACAGATCCTCCAAAAATAGCATAGCTTTCATACAAAATGTTATTAATGCTATATATGTTTTTTGATATCTGTGGAATCTTTTTTCTTCTGTTTTTAAAAGACAAATAAATATGGAAAATAAATCCCTTAATACAATTCTTTTTCCACTAAGTGTTCATCCACTGGCGTAAGTGGTTAGCTTTGATTGAATCTGGCTCCCTTTCAAATTCTAGTCTTAGAAACTGAACTTAGCAAATGAATTTCAAATATATATTTCTTTTTGAAGGAAAGGGTATTTTCATTTTGTTTTCTGTTTACTATGGATGAATTTTTTTCTTCAGAAATGAATAAAAATTTTAATATGTAAAAATGAATTTTTACTTTCCCTGATAAAATTATTATAATATACCTGAACAAAACCTCATACTTTTCATGTAACAAAGCAGGATACAGACTGCGTACATATTATCCATGTTTGGATACCACAATTTTCTATCTTAATTAAAATAAGACGATACAAGGAAGTCATTTCCAATAAGCACTGTTGTCATTAACCTGTCTATTGTCATGGCCAATGATTGCTTTCTGAGGCACTCTTTGTTAAAGCCCTGTATGCCCAATACTTCCAAAAATGAATTGTGATATAAATTTGTCTTGATATACAAAATGTATTAAGTAGAGGATTTTTTGTTTTGTGTGTAATGTAAATGAGATTAAATAATGCCTCAAAGTATAAATTGTTTTTCTACATAAGAAAAGTAATTATTAAGCACATACATAAATGCACACACACAAACACACACACAGACACACACACACACATACACCTGGGATTAAGCACACTTACTCATCTTTCCCCCAGAACTAAATGGAGTTGAGTATGTGAAAAATGCTAGTTATAACTATTTCCTTAAAAAATATTATAATCAGTGCCAACCAATAAGGCAGCCCTTACTCAATCAACAATTTTAAATTCTAAAACTAATGTTCAAGAAACATAAGAAACATAATGAAAGTAAAGAGAAGAGACTCCATCTCAAAAAAAAAAAAAAAAAGAGAGAAGATAACTGCCTACCATGTAAATGTTGTTCCTGACAAAATTGAGGCAGTGTCTTATTTACCAATGAAGTATTTAAAGAAACAAAGTATATTTGGAATAGGACTGCTTTCTTAGTGGGTAGAAAAGACCACAATACTCAAATTGTCTATTATTAATATTGCCTATTAATATATCAGGGATACTGTAATCTATATGAATTTAATGCTAGTACCTACAGAAAGGTATGATTAAACTCTCTGATTCTATGACTTTATCTTTTTTTAGATTCCACATATAAGTGGGATCATGCAGTATTTGTCTCTTTGTGCCTGACTTAACGTTATGTACTCCAGGTTCATCCAAGAGGAGGTATTGGGAAAAGGATACAAAATTTCAGTTAGATAGGAGAAATAAATTCAAGATGCCCTGTACAACATGATGATTATAGTTAAAAACAATGTATTATATACTTAAAAATCATTTACAGATTAGATTTTGTGTTCTCACCACCTCAAAATGTGTGTGAGGTAATACATGTGTTAATTAACTTAATGTATACATGCATCAAAACATCATACTGGGTGCTGACGAGTTGATGGGTGTAGCACACCAACATGGCACAAGTATACATATGTAACAAACCTGCACGTTATGCACATGTACCCTAGAACTTAAAGTATAATAATAATAAAAAATAAAGCAAAACATCATACCGAATGCTACATATATACATATTTAATTTGTCAATTTAACAATAAAGTATGATTCACAATTCAAATTTTAAAATGTGAATTTACTGGCATCAAACTAAATTGTTCATGACTTTATAATTCATAAAATGAAACTTGTACATACTGAATTTCATTAAATGAAGGTGTTCTGGGGGAAAATAATGTTGCATATATCACTGTTAAAACAATCGTCCTTGTATTTCTGTCATGTATTGGTGCTGAGAAATAAGTTGTTACTCTTCTAAAATACAAAAGTTTTCAATAGCTAATACAAAAAAATAAGGCTTTGTCATAAATTATTGCTTGATTCTCAAGAAAGTAAGTACTTAATAAGAATGTCATTCTGATAAAGCTACATATAGACAAGTAAAATGAAAATGTTTGAGCAAATGTCTTATCTGCTAGAGCTTTAAAGATACATGTCTCTAAATGTGTAGTAATTAATATAAAAAGCTGAAATGGTAATTAGCCTTTAAACATGTTTGCAAAAGAAAGTAAAGAAGAACAAAACTCAGCAAAATAAAAATGCTTAAGTGTGTTGGAAGCCAGAATAATAATGCTATTTTCTGGATAGGACACTCTGTTATGGGAACTTGTAATTAGAAAGCAGATTTAAGTATATATTTTTAAGTGCTTGTGAAGTGAAAAAGACTGGAGTGCAGATAATGGAGCAATTAGTTTTTCAGCCTTCACAGGCGATATTCAGTCATTCTTGTGTCAAGCTACAATGGGGAACTAAAGATGCTGTAATTAAATGCTCCATTCTACTCAATGTACAACTATACTAAAGGTTCTTGGAGTATAAAATATTTTGGCTGGGCTACCCAAACAACCATCTCTAATGTTCTGGAAATGTATTAAAGTCAAGTCCAGATCAATTTAGAATATTAACCAAAAGTCAATTAAATTTCTCTAATGAAAATGACAATATGCGTATTATTTTGGAGGAGTGGTCAAATAAATTGAATGAACTGTAAAATGCTGAGTCCATAATAAGATATTAATCCAATAGAAAAAAAGATTCATTAAATAGTTGAAATTAATGTTGTCTTACATTTGTTCTGTCTAGCAATTAAACAGTAAATATGGAGCAAATATTGGTTTTTATTAGCAGCATTGTGTTCTTCTTCCTGGTGATTAAATCATTACCTTTAGTTCAATGTAAGTGCGACCATGCTAAGGTTATTTTGACAGCAAGCATATAGGGAATCTGAGTGAAAGATGTGAATATTTCTATCTGCCATTTAAAACAAATTTTTTTTATTATTATTATTTTTTTTAAAAAAATTTATTTATTATTATTATACTTTAAGTTGGGAGTTATACCTGATGTAAATGACGAGTTGATGGGTGCAGCACACCAACATGGCACAAGTATACATATGTAACAAACCTGCACGTTATGCACATGTACCCTACAACAATTTTTTTTTTGCTTCTTTTATTCCTTTCTCTTATTTTTATTTTAGATTCAAAGCTCTTTAATATGTTGGCCAAGCGTGTATTTAATTCTATTTTAATTTTATTTCCTGTGAATGGACCAGACCTATTTATTCCTTCTTCCTTTATAACCTATTGGCTGCTCCATTTGGGTGGCTAATTATATTTGACTATATTTTCTGTAAAATAAGCATATCAAGTAAAAAAAATACTGTAATTGACCATAACTATAAACATATTATATAGTTTTATCAACAGGTTAATGTGCAGCCCATCCCAGCTGAGTTACCTATTATGTGCAACAATAGGATGGCAGGTCTGGCAAACTTAGAGAAATGCTTATCTATACTGTACATTTTATACTAATAATTTTCATTTGCATTACCAAAAGGAGAAAATATACTCCTGACACTCTGACAATGAGACAAAATTATAATTAAATTAAAAATCACAGAGAAGGATTGTTTGCAATGAATTCATAATACTCTGAAAGTTTTGAAAAATAGGAAAGTAATAACAATGCTATTGTTTTCTAAATGTGTACCTTTCTTAATTTCCAGCACAATACTCACCCTTAAACTGTGATACTATTCAGCATTCTGTCCTCAACTTTTAAACTTTTTCACTATATATGCTTTTCAGATTGTTCAAATCTATTCAAATGTGTCAACCACCTATTTCCCAACATGTGAAAAATGGTATTTTCCCTTTAAATAGAAAGAAGTATATGTTGATAAATTCTAAACTGCCATGCATATCCTAGTATTACACATGTTCCTGGAATAAATTTAAAATAAAATAGGGAGCAGAGACAACAGAAATTGTGGGAATTCAAAGACCTCAAAGACATTCAGTTTGGCTAAAATTACTTTGAGAGCATGAAGCTGGAGTTTTAAACAGAATTCAAACCAGAACTGTCACCCAAGGAATATTAGGGTCAATGGGAAGTTATTAATCTGGGGAAAAATTAATCAAATATAAATTTGGGGAGATTATTCTAAATTATAAAGGAGAATTTGATTTTTTTCTTCTTTTGAATGAATTTTCTTTTGTGTATTTGAGATTTACAACATGATTTATGGGATACATATAGATAGTAAAATGGTTACTATAGTGAAGCAGATTAACACATCTATCATCTCACATGGTTACTTTTCTTTTTGTGACAAGTTACCTAAAATCTACTTATGGCACACTGGAAAGAGAGAAAAAATTAAGTGCTTGCAGTAATCAAGCTGTGGTCTATTGCAGTGGCATGGAAACGGGGCTTGAGTTAGGTAGTTGGATAATTTCAGGAGATATTTAGCTTACAGACAAAATAAGTTAGAATGTTGTGGTATTGAGATGTGTAAAGTAAGAAAAAAAAAAGAAAACTATGTTCAGTTTCCTAGGTCAGATAAATGGATTATTGCTTTAGGGCAACAGGAGTGGAAGAAGCACATTTAATGAAGAGGGAGATCGGCAGAGCTTCAAGCATACTGAATCTGTCAGATTGTAAATTATTAAAATCAAGGTTTCCTTCAAATAATCCTAGTATGTGCTTCTGAAGCATAGGAGAAAGTTCTGGAAGGACTATAGTTTTATAAAGCATCAGTCAAAAATAAGTATATATGGAATGGTCAAGTTTTTTCATAGGACTGTTTACTAAGAAATACTAAAATGGAAAGGCTGGATGGGGAAAGGGACACATAATGAGAAGCCAAAGGTGAACACAAAAGATGGGAGAGCTCCAGTTAGGAAGAAGTAGTAAGAAAGTCCTAAATAAGGTTGGACAGTAGTGTGATTTGGTGTGAAAATGATCTATAAAACTATTACTAAAGTGGCCTTGGTAAACTTCACAAGAAGAGTTTCAATGGAGTTTAGTCATTGACAATGATATATGTGGAACTGTACAGATGAAATGAAAAAGTGGCGATAGTAACACTAGATTCCTTCTTGAAAATATTTGGTAGAAAAGTGGTAAGGAGAAAAGAGGCTAAATAGGGGAAATATGAGACAAAAGCAAGATTTGTTCATCAAAATGTTACGGGCTTAAGGGACGTATGGCTATCTTCCATTGAGTAGCCCTTTCAGATCTACTCAGTGTCCAAGAAGCTACACTACATGACCTGTATTTTTCCCGCTTTCTTTTGAATTTGGCAAATGGGAGCCCCAATATGAAATAAGAGGAAGGGAAGAGACAGATGCAAATACGTTTATTACCTCATTTTCCTCTGTGTTTTACCCTCCACTGATCAACTCATCTTCCCTATGGCAGTGGTCTCCACACAGCTCCTCTGCCTTAGGTTCTATCACCAGCTACCTCCACTCAGCTCCTGAGTGGCAGAAAAGACCTCATTCTATTTCTAGTGGTTTCCACATGCCCTGCCACACTTTGTAAGTAGTCCCTTATTAAATTCCCCACACATTTCTGAGTTCGATTGCATCATCTCTTGCCTTCTAGGATCCAATCACACTTAGTAATCCTAATGTATGCATAGGAAGATATTAGAACAGAAGTAGAGACTGAATCTTCAGGATGTAAAGAAGATAATTAACACAGAGGGCAGTGGAATGTGGTATGATGGTAAACTACAAATCTGATGATAACATTAAATTTAAATGTCATCTTAAATATAAATGGCCATAGATTTAAATGTGAAACATGATCATAAATATTTTAGAACAAAACGTAAGAGAAAATATTTGGGATTTAGAGCTATTCAAAGAATTCTTAGACTTGAAACATAAAACAGGATCCAGAAATGAAAAAAAATAATAAATTGGACTTTGTCAAGATCGAGAGGGATGAATGAATCTGTTGTTATTTGATAATAAAGTAACCAAATACAAAGTATAGATGGAAATATAGGTAAGACTAGAGATTTTACTGGTAGAAATTTGAGGGAGTTTTTTGATGGAAGTCATGTTTTCTGAAATTTAGGGGTATGGTTATATTCTGTGAGTGACCAGAAAAATAACAATTTATAATTCAAGGAGAGTATATTAGTCTATTCTCAAAATGCTATAAAGAATTAGCAGAGACTGGGTAGTTTATTAAAAAAGAGGATTAATTGACTCACAGTTCTGCAGGCTGTACAGGAGGGATGGCTGCAGAAGCCTCAGAAAACTTAAAATCATGGCAGAAGGTGAAGGGGAAGCAAGCACAACATCATATTTCATGGCAAGAGGATAGAGAGAGTGGGGCAGGGGCGAAGGTGCCACCCACTTTTAAATGATCAGATCTCCTATTAACTCAAAATGAGAGCTCACTTATCACAAAGGGGATGGCCCAAGCCATTTATAGGGCATGTGCCACCATAATATAAACATATTATTTTTTATATAATAATATATTGATATATTATTACATATATTAATGTATATATTACATATATTAATGCATATATATTACATATATTAATGTATATGTAATATTACATATATTGCATATATTAATGTAATTATATTATTATTACATATATTAATGTATATGTAATAATATATTACATCAGGTTCCTCCCCAACTTTGAGAATTCAACATGAGTTTTGGGTGGGGACACAGAGCCAAACCGTATCAGAGAGTATAAAACATTTCACATTTAAATGAATGTACATTTTCCTGTATGCTGGCGATGGTATCTATCTCACTTGAAAATGATTCTCCTAAGCACATTTTGCTTTAGGAGTTGCTACTTTGGCTAGAGTTAATATCTACCCTAAACCAGATCAAATATTATTTTAGGGATCTTGAACGAAGAATTTGGGAAAATGTTGCTCAGACTTTATTTGACATTGACCATATGAAACATGAATTTACAATTACTGGCAAAAGGAAGTCCTCAAGTTGGAAGAAAAAAAAAGTTCATAGAAGTTTAGGATCATAACAATAATAAGGAAAGCTATAAAAAGACAGACAAACAGATATGGCAAAGTTATAGTCCTTAATGTACCTGAGCCGAATGCACTTCTACTCTCATAATTTGCTACTTGAGCTAATAAATTTCACTGTACCAGTGTTGATTCTACTAAGGTTCTGTCTCTTTTCCCTTAAAGAGTCTTCCATTATAAAAATGTAAGCACTATTGAAGTCCAGTTCACACATTTCTTGACATCAGTCTTCAAACTTGTGTGGTTTTCCTCTATCGTTGCTCAGTAGCCTAAGAGGAGTCACATAGAATTAAAAAGTTAGAGTAGTACAGCATTGAGGAAATAAAGAGAAAATAATAGGTTCTTTGTGTCAGTGAATAACAAGGGGAATGTAATCCCGCCTATTGAGTCTGAAGTTTTATTGATATAGGAAAAACTGTTGCTTAAGAGGGACAAAAGAAATATGATGCAATCATAATGAAACAGGTTTTAATGAAGCAATAAGGTAAAATTATATTCAACATATAATATAAGAAAGGTTGTTAATAACAAAAGGGTGAGTTTGTTTGTGGTGCTATAACAAATCTACCAACTACATCCCTAGCTGTTTAACCCTAATTGTTAAATTCTAAACACATCTACATCTACCGGCTACATCCCCAGCTCTTCTATAGCTGTTCTTGAGCCAAACCCTCTAAGTCAATTAAACCTCTTAGCAAATATTTCAGAGTTCGTATCTTAAATTCCATAAACTAAGTGGCTTATAAACAACAGAAACATATTTGTCATGGTTCTGGAGGCTGCAAAGTCGAGTATCAAGGCACCAACAGTTTTGGTGTCTGGTACCAGCTCACTTCCTCATAGGTGGTCATCTTCTCACTGTAACCTCACATGGCAGAAGGGATGAAGGATCTCTTCTATAAGGACTGTAGTGTCTTTTATAAGGACTCAAATTTCTTACACAACTCAGAAATTATTCATGAGGTTTTTGTTCTCAGAATGTCATCATACCCCGAAGACTCCATCTCCTAAACCTTCACATTGGAAATCAGGTTTCAACATAAAAATCTGGGGCTGTGGATGGTCACAAGCATTCAGACTACAGCAGGATACAATGGCAAAGTTTTGGAAGACTATCACAGTGGGATGTTGATTCAAGTGAGAAGCGCCGAGTTAAATGGAAATAAATGATTTAGAAAACATTGCACTATTAAAAACATATTTTGTGAAAGATAAGAGTATTCAGAAGATATTGTGGACTTAAGAGAGCACACACACAAAAAGGCAAACAGTAATCATGGAGGCTTCTGGCAATGGTGGAATAGCATATAGAAAAACCATTCTTCAGATGACAATTGTAAACTCTAAACAAATAATGAAAACAACTGTTTTAAGCCACTAAAGAGTTACCAGAAGCAGGCAGAAATTAAAGAGGAGTCAAGCTTTGAAAGAAAGAAGCTCTGCTGGGTAAAATGTGTCTTTCTATTGCTTTTCACCTGAGGATTACCTTCAGTCTGATATGTATGGGCAGTGAAAAGAATAGGAGAAAGCTGCAATGTTAAGTGTATGAAGAGTCACAGGACAATTTAAGGCTCCCAGAATGGCAGAAAAGTGAAGGGACTGGGGAATTCAAGAAAGAAGGACACCATGTAAGGAAGAGTACCAAAATACAAATTGCACAAATCCTTTGTTAATGCCTGAATGACACAAATGTAGGGAATCTCAATTTTCCCCAGTGAAAGCAACCACTGAAAGTATGAGGAGCTGAGTGGTTGTGGCTGCTTCCAAACACACTGAGGTGGGATATAGCATTTGAGTTCAGATGTGATAACATCTTTCTATAATAAATAACATATTGCTTAAAGGAAGAAAACAGAATCCAGAGACAATGCAACATATCAGTACGATGTCAAGAATATAATTAACTATTACTAGAGAGACTTCATCCTCAGAATATTTTCACTGTAGTAAAATTACCAGAAGAAAACATAGGCGAAAATCTCCACAAAATTGGATTGGGCAAGGATATTTTGTATGTGACTCCAAAAGCACAGGCAACAAAGGCAAAATTAGACAAATGGGATAGAATCAAGAAATCTTCTGCATGGCAAAGCAAACAACAAAATTAAGACAACCCACAAAAAGGAAAACAATATTTTCAAACCATACATATGATAAGGAATTAATATCCAAAATATATAAGGAACAGAAACAACTCTATAACAAAAAACACACAACCTGGTTGAAAAATGGGCAAAGGATCTGAACAGATGTTTCTCAAAAGCAGACATAAAAATGGCAAGCAGATACATTTAAAAATGCTCAGTATCACTAAGCATGAGGGAAATACAAATATTATAAAAACCACAATGAAATACCACTTTACTCCTCTTAGCACGGCTTTTATTATTATTAAAATGTGAAAAACAATAAGTGTTTTTGAGGATGCAGTAAAAAGGGAACTTACACATTGTGGGAATGTAAGTTACTAAAATCATTATGAAAAATGGTATGGAGATTCCTTGAAAAACTAAAACTAGAACTAGCATATGATCAAGTAATTCCATTTTTGGGTACGTGTGCAAAGGATATGAAATCTGTATGTTGAAGGAATATTTGCATGCCCACATCATTGCAGCATTATTCACAATGGTCAAGAGATGGAAACAACCTAGGCATCTGTCAATGGAAGAATGGATAAATAAAATGTCATATATATGCATAATGAAATATTAGTTAAAAAGAAAGAACTTTTGTGACAACATTGATTAACCTATAGGGAGAACATTATGTTAAATAAAATAATCCAGGTACTGAAAGAAAAGTACCAAAAGTACCACTTACATATGAAATCTAAAAATGTTAAACTCATAGTAGCAGAGAGCAGAATAATGCTTACCAGAGACTGAAGGAGGGGTGCAGGAGGGAATTAGGAATTGTTGATAAAAGGATACAAAGCTTCAAAAAGAGGCATAAGATTTGAAATCTATTGCATAGCAGTGTAACTACAGTCAATGATAAAGTACTTTAGATTGCCATTAACATAATCTATTTAGAGTTCATTTTGTACTATTACACATAGATATAAAAATATTATACCATTGTAGTTCCATTTACTTCATTTGCTGTAGTATTGTCATATTTATTATACTTATGTTATTTATAAGTGCCACAATTTGCCGTTATAAAATTTGCTTTAAACAATTACTACATGTGTATATTTCAAAATAAGAGCAAATTTCAAATTTCTCCCCATAAAAAAAGATAAGTAATGAAGTAATAGATATATTAGCTCAATTTAATGACTGAACTTTGTATACATATATCAAAACATCACATTGTATCCCATAATGTACACACTTATAATTTAACAATTAAAACTCACAGTAATTTTAAACTGTAGAATACAATCAAAAGATATCTAAATTTTCAGGCCATCCCCATTCTATAGGAGAATCAGAAATTGAATTTTCACAGGACTCTCAAGAAATTTAATACACATTCAAGCTTACATAGTTATAATTGAGGCCAGTGATTCTCAAAAGAAATAAATTAAAATGTCAGCCAAATGTGTAGTTTTAAAATAGCTCATAAATATATATAAAATAATTTTAATAGCATACATATTAAGATAAATAAAATCTTAAAGAAGTTCTTCAGCATAAAAGGAAGTAGCACCAAATGGAAACTTATAGAAAGACATGAAGTCTTTGAAAATGAAAAATATGTAGGAACAAACACTAGAATATACAAAATTTGTATTTCTTTATTTTTTTTAAATACATGTAACTGTTTAAGACAAATTTTGTAATGCTGAATTGTGGATTTATAAATAACAAGTATAACAAACATGATAATATTATAGCAGATGGGGTAAATTGAACCATACTGGTGTAAAATTCTTATATTTGTGTATAGTTGTGCAAATTATCTCTAAATGGATTAAGGAAATGGCATTCTAAAGAGCAATAAGTACAAAATAATGCATAGGATTTATACCTGATGTAAATGACGAGTTGATGGGTGCAGCACAGCAACATGGCACAAGTATACATATGTAACAAACGTGCACGTTATGCACATGTACCCTAGAACTTAAAGTATAATTAAAAAAAAAAGAAAAAAAAATGTAAAAAGGGATGACTATACCAATGAAATAATAAAAATATTTAATCAAAAAACAGAAAATGAAAGCAAGAAAATTACAACAAAAAACAATAGGGCAAATAAAAAAAAAGCAAATGATGGACATAAATTCAATGATCAAAATAATTCCATTGAATGTCAATGAACTAGATAGAAATCCAACCAAGGTATAGATTGTTCATCTGGATAAAAAAGGCCCAACTTGATTAAATCTACAAGAAATGCATGTAAAATATAAAGACATAGATGAGTTGTAAGAAAGACAGATATACTATTCAAAAAGAACTCATAAAAATGTGATGATCTATATTCATATTAGAACAAATAGATTCCAGACCAGAAGTAAAAATGATTATCATAATACTAAAAGGGTCAGTTGATCAGTAACTCCAGTCAACAAAATGTGGGGCAGCAGAACTATCCATACAATATGAAGATTCACGAGAAATAATAACAGGTTTTTATTTGTTAAGTCTCTAAGTAAGTCAGTTGTTTGTTACAGACAGAGACAATTGAAACAAGTTGGTACCTAGAAGTGAGATGCTACCATAAATAAAACACTTTTGTGGCATTGAGACTGTTTTGGAAAGAGGTTGAATACAGAAAATGTTAATGATGTCTGGAAGATCAGTGAGGAAATTTGTACTGGAGCTGGAGAAATGGAAACCGTGTTATATATTGACCAAATAATGGGACCACTGTTGCTTGTGCCAATGTGAAAGATAGAAAATATACGGCATGACCTTATTAACTAGGCTGAGATTTCAGGACAAAACGTGGAAGTTACCAAATAGCTTCATCTACTGGCCTATGATAAAACAGGAAATAAGAGATGAGTTAACGATGGGATTGTTTTTAACCAAAATTTAGAAAAAATATTTTTAACATAGGAGTACTGTGTTGAAAAATAAACAAGATTCTTATTTTCAGACTTCCAGCTGGTAAAAAGTTTTCAAAATAGACTCAGAGCTATTATAGAATCCAGGACATTACCAGTAAAAGTAGGGTTCAGGTCAAGATCAAGGGTACATGGTTTTTAAACCCTTTGTTAAGACAAGAATCATCTAAGGCAGAGGAATGTAGACCCCTCATGTAGATAAAAATATTTTTAAATCCTAAGGATATATCTTAACTCTTACCTCGTGGTAGAGAGGAGATAATTCTGAGAGATTTGTGTGTCTGACAGGAAGCTGGCTAAGAAAATTATTCACCTGCAACATGGGCCACTACTTATGGCTTGCAGAGGAAGGGTCACAGAAGTAGAATGGACCAGTCTCTGCTATATACCTTTCTTCTTCTCTCCTTTTTTTAGAACGTTTGTCTATTGTAGTATGTCTGTCTCTGCTTAACTTTACATATTGAGAATATGGATGAGCAGATAATTCGTCCTAACTTTGTAAGTCTCTGAATCAAGAAAAACTGTACCCAAAAGTGAAAACAGAGAAGCTGTAGTAAATAGCCTCATTGGCAATCTACATCTGGACTTAATTTAAATAAAGCTATTCTAGATTTTAAGTGAATTCCAATGTGATAAGACATTTATGGGTAGAAAAGACTATAATTTTCTTATTGGGCATCTTAGTTATAGTGGTCAGAAATTGAGCTGTGGTACATAATATCTAAAAATGACCACTTATCATCCCGCTTGATCAGCTGGGATTGGTCAAACACTCTTCTGTCCATGTAGTTTTCTGTATGGCTAGCTTAGGCTTCCTTACAACATGGCAACCTGGGGGTAATCACATTTTTTTAGAGCATTGGTTCTAAGCTAGAAATGACTTTGCCTTTCCAGGAGACATTTGGTAAAGTGTAGAGACATTTTTGGTTGTCAGGACTGGAGGAATAAAAGAGGCACCAAGTGAGTACACTATGTGCTAAATTTTTCCTCCAAAAATTCACATTTTAAAGTTCTAACCCTCAGGTCATATCATATATCATCAATGTAATATTATTTGTAAATAAAGTCATCTCAAATATATGTAATTAGTTAAGGTGAACTCATACTTGAGTAGGATAGGTTTCTAACCTAGTATGACTGATGTGCTTATCAAAAAGGAAAATTTAGGCACAGACACAAAGGGAGACCTCCATATGAAGATGAAAGCAGAGATTGGGGTGATGCTTCTACAAGTCACAGAATGACAGACATTGTCATCAAAGCACTGGAAAACATGGGAGGAACATGGAAGAGATTATCTCTCATAGTTCTTAGAAGGAATCAACTTTACCAAGACCCTAATCTTGGACATCTAACTTTTAGAGCTGTTAAACAATAAATTTTTGTTGTTTTCACCACTGATTTTGTTGCATAGCCTCGCAAATACAAGGTAGAGGTCAGGGATTCTTTATACATCTTACAATGAATAACAAAGTCTCATATAACTAAAAATTATCTGATAAAAGTGTCATTAATGGTGAAGTTCAGAACCTGGTAAGAAGCAACTATTTCAAGAGGAAAGAATCAGAAAGTGCAAGTCTCTTAAGATCCATCATCCAAAATTGGCAAAGTAACACTTCTGCAAGATTCTATCATGCAAACATTTCAGAGTCCATCAGATTCAAAAATGGGGTAATATTTATTTATTTGCTTGTTTGTCTGTTTATCCATTTACTTTTTACTACACTCTGCTATCTAGTAATGATCATTTATATTCCACTTACATGCAAAATACACCCTTTTTAACTAAGATACCAAAAGTCTTCCTCCATCATAGCATAAGACTTAGGTTGAGATTATAAATTAAACTTCCTAAAATATATTTTTATAAAAACTGCAGAAGCATAAAATATTTATGGTTAATATTTTTAAAAAGGAAAATGTGCAGAAAAATACAAAACATTGTAAAGAGAAATTAAATATATCTATAAGAATGCAAAAATGTAATCGCATCACATACTGGAAGAATAAATATGGTTAAGATAATTCATAGATTCAATGTAATCTGTCTTCTAATGCAAGTAGTGTTTTTAAAAAATTGACATGTGTTTTAAGATATAGAAATGTATAAATGTATAGTGGCCAGTAAATATATTAAATACAAGAAAAAGTTGAGAAATTGTACCATCTAATTTTACAACTTAAAATGGGTTTTATTTGAAAAATAAAAAGACACTTTGATCAATGAAAGTGAAAAATTTCAGAAACAGAACCACATTTATACAATTAATTTATTTTCAACAAAGTATCCAAAGCAATTCAATAAGAAAATAAAAGTCTTTTTAAAAATGATGGTGGAAATGGTATTCTTATGGAAAAAATGATATTGACTTCTACCTCACATCATACACAAGACACTAATTTTAGATGATCATCAGTCTCTATGTAAAATCTAAAACTATGAAGATTTTAGAAGAAAATGTAAAAGAAGTTCTTTGTTATCAAGTAGTAGGAATTTTTTTATTAGAACATGTAAAATGAGCAATAATCATTAAAAATGGTAATTTAGACTAACCAAATTTAAAAATTTGCTCACAAATGATACTATTTAGAAAATGAATAAGTGTAAGAGAAAATATTTACAAACACATACCCAGGACTTAAAGCAGAATATATCCAGAAAGCACTTATAATTCACTAATATAAAACAAAACACTAAAAATGAAGTGCAAATAACTGGAGACAACATTTTCATTGAAAGATAAGTAACAAATTCTTATTATGATTAATCATCCGAGAAATGCAAAACTAACCGAAAGTGAATACTCCTCCAGAGTCTAAAATTAATAAAAAAAATATTGAAAATGTGAAGTAACTCAAAGTCTCATACACTGTTGATAGGGAATCAAATAAAAATTTTAAAAAATTGAAAAACATTTTGCAGATTATATTTAAAATTAAACATACACCTATCCTAAGAATAACAATTTATATAAACAAGTGAAACGAAAGTATTGTTCTATAAACAGTCATTTACAAGAATGTTTATAGCAGTTTTATTTATTGTAACTGAGATTTGGAAACAAACAAATGTCTGTCAACCTGAAAATAAATAAGGATCTAGTGATATGTATGTACAATGTATAATGGACTATTACTCAGTGAAGGAAGGATCAAACTACTGATGTAAGACTATCTCAAACATTATGCTGAACAAAAGATAAAAGAAAAGGGACCTTTTGTAAGATTTCACTTTTTATTTCAAAAATAAGTAAAAATATTTAAAAAATTGTTACCCCAAGGAACAATGTTGATTGGGAAGTGGATAGAAGTAATTTTTTGTTTGTGAAAATGTATTTTATCTTTAAAAAATGTGAGTTTTAAAGGTATATGCATTTTTTAAACCCATCTAATCTACATATGTTTAGGATTATGCACTTATGTGTATATTTTAGCTATGAACAGGATGATACATTTTTTTTTGACTAGTTTTGTTCTCTACAGTGGTTTTGGTTAGCAATTCTAAACCTATTAGTCATGCATTCTTGAGCAAATTTGTAGATATTGTTGAAATTAATGGAAACTAGGTTTCTCACTGTTGGAGAAAGAATTACTAATATGGAGAGGAGAAGTAAAAGGCACCCTGAGGTATTGTTTATAAATTGGTGATATGAGTATAAACTCATGTTTTGTAATATACAGGCATATAAATATAAATATATGCAAATGCATGTATTTACCTATGATACTGGAATATTCCTAACACTTTGAATGATTGGATAAGATTGCATAGAATTGACTCTTGAACAGTGTGGGAGCTAAGGGTACTAAAACTGCACAGTCAAAAATTTATGTATACATTTGACTCCTTAAATCTTAACAGCTAATAAACTCTTAACTGGGAGTCTTACCCATAACATTAACAGTTGATTAATACATATGTGTATTTTGTATGTTATAGGTATATATATCATATTGTTGCAATGAATGAAGTAACCTAGGGTAAAGAAAAAGAAAAGACTAAGAAAATCATAAGAAAGAGAAAATATATTTACTTTTTATTAAGTGAAAATAAATTATCATATATGTCTTATTTCTTTTCATTTTTTACTTTAGGTTCAGAAGTTACATGTGCAGGTACATAATATGGGAAAATTGTGTGTCATGGAGGTTTGGTGTGCAGATAGATTGTTTCATCACTGAGGCAATAAGCTTAGTACCTGATAGGTAGTTTTTTGTTCCTTGCCCTCCTCCCACCCTTGACCTTCAAGTAGATCCTGGTATCTATGTCGTCTTATTTGCATCTGTGTGTACTCAATGCTGAGCTCCCCGTTAGAAGTAAGAATGTGCAATATTTGGTTTCCTGTTCTTGCATTAATTAAATTAGGATAATGGCCTCCAGCTCCCTCCGTATTGCTACAAAGAATATGATCTCATTCAGTTTTATGTCAGCTTCATATTCCATGGTGTATTTGTACCGCATTTTCTCTATTTACCCCATCATTGATAGGCATTTAGGTAGATTCCATGACTTTGCTATTAGGAATAGTGCTGCAATGAACATACATATGCATGCATCTTTATGGTAGAACAATTTATATTCCTTTGGGTATATACCCAGTACTGGGGTTGCTGGGTCAAATGATAATTCTGTTTTAAGTTCTTTGAGAAGTGTCCAAACTGCTTTCAACCATGGCAGGACTAACTTATATTCCCACCAGCAGTGTATAATTATTCCCTTTTCCCCAAAACCTCACCAGCATCTGTTTTTTTTTTTTTTTTTTTTTTTTTTTAACTTTTAATGATAGCCATTCTGAGTGGTATGAGATGGTATCTCATTGTGGTTTTCATTTGCATTTATCTAATGAATAGTGAAGTTGAATATGTTTTATAGATTTGGTCATGTGTACGTTGTCTTTTGACAAATGTTCATGTCCTTTGCCCATTTTTATGTATTTATTTATTTATTTTTTTTGCTTACTAATGTGTTTAAGTTCCTTATAGATTCTGGATATTAGACATTTGTCAGATGCATAGTTTGCAAGTATTTACTTCCATTTTTTAGGGTATCTGTTTATTTGGTTGGAAGTTTCCTCTTTAATTAAGTGCTATTTGTCAGTTTTGGGTTTGTTACAATTGCTTTTGGTATCATAATGAAAATATTTTATTTTCCAGGGCCTATACTCAGAATGGTATTTCCAAGTTTTTTTCTAGGATCATTATAGTTATATATATGTGTGTGTGTGTGTGTGTGTGTGTGTGTGTTTAGAATGGTTATGTCTTCTTGTTGAATTGACCCACTTGTCAATGTATAATGCCCTTCTTTTATCTTTGTTGGTTTAAAATCTGTTTTGTCTGAAATTAGAATAGCAACCTCTGCCCTTTTTTGTTTTCCATTTGCCTTATAGAATTTTCTTCATCTCTTTAGTTTGAGGTTATGGGTGACATTGCATGCAGTATGGGTCTCTTAAAGGCAGCATACAGTTCGGTCTTATTTCTTTATCCACCTTGCCATTCTTTGCCTTTTGACTAAGATATTTACCTATTTACACTCAAGGTTAACATTGATATGTGGATTTGATCCTGTCATTTTGTTGTTAGTTGTTATGCAGACTTGATTGACACTATAAAGCAGCCCCTGAAGGACTACTACCAGGTCCATGGCTTTCTTTTTCTCTGGCTCCCTCAACGTTAAGCACCTGCTGTGTTGGAGGAATCAAGGTGTGCCTTGTCCACTGGCAACAATACCGCAATGGAATTTGTCAGCCAATGTGCTACACTGGAACGGTGGCAGTGGGATCTCAGCTTGTGCATGCATGCCAGCAGCAATAGTGGTACAGTGGAGTACATGCATGTGGACAGGGTGCTCAGGGGATGCCATGAGTTCTGCCTACACAGGTGCCAGAAAATCAATGAGGGTGCTACAGGTGAGTGTGTGCCAGCATAGTGGTGGGGGAAGGCTGCAGTGTGGGGAGGCCGTGGGTAGGTGGGTGCATGCTGGTGGTAGTCTGTCTGCAGAAGCTCTCTCATGGTTAGGCAGGATCTGTCAACAAAGGACCTATGGTGATGGCCACCGGGAAGCACCTGGTTGGGCATCTGATGCTGTGCTGAAAACAGCATCAGCCAAGCAGGGACCCTGGGAGTGGCTGGCAGAGAAGGGAAAGCTCAGATCACACTGGTTCCATATTATTGGCAAGATCACCCTGCTTCATCCATGTCTGACAGTCATCAAAGGCTACAGACACTTAGGGGAGTGTGGCCAGACTTGGAGGATGTACATCCCTAGCTGTTCTCCAGCTGTTCTTGAGCCAAACCCTCTAGACTCCACACAGGCTGGAGGTCTGACCTCTCTAAACAGCTCTTCTTGTCAGCTCAAATGTCCATGGTGGCCACGGGGTGTCCTGAAGCTAGCATTCTGGTGTTCCATAGTGAGAGTGAGCTATCCTCGCCTATTTATCTCACTCCTTCCCTGGGACCCACTGGCACCAGGAATGAGTCCTGGTACTCAGCAGGCCAATGCAGAGATTGCAGGTTGCGCCCTCTTCAGCTCAGGGTATTCATCTTCTTTCCATCCACTCTGAGTGGCTTTCTTCCAAAGATCTTCATATAATGTGCCAGTCTTCTTAACAGTCTGGTTTCTTGCTGGGAGATGCTCTTTCTGTCTGCATTTAGTAGGCCATCTTGGCTCCTTCTCCTCTTGTGAAGTTCTTCATCGTCATCATCTTCAAGTTGAATAGGCTTAGGAGAAGGAGAAGAGGAGAAGTTGGTCTTGCTGTCTTAGGGGTGGCAGAGGCAGAAGAGGTCAAGGAAGTAGAAGGGGAGGCAGGAGAGGCAGGCACACTCCATGTAAATTTTATTGAAAAACTTTGCATATAAATAAACCCATGTTGTTCAAGGGTCAATGGTTTATCAGTATGAATCTGATATGTGTGTATATGTGTGCATGTGTATTTTATATAATTCTTACAAAGTATGTTTCTGCATATAAATGTATGTATATCAGTATATATACATAAATATATACATATGTGTATGGACATATGCATACATACTCACACATGCACATATTTCCTATTTCTCTTTATAAGAGAATACTCTGATCACCTATATCTTGATTTCTTAATATCATTCTCTACTTAATGGAACCATAACTTTTTACAGAAAAGATAAATTTCAAGCCTAGAGCAAGGAAGTTAAAAGAGAAGGCTTAAATATCTTTTTTGTGTTATAAAGAAGTACTCAAAGAAAAATGAGAATAAATCAAAAGGACACAGGGGACAGCTCTACAGGTTTTCCACTGGCTAAGTATGAAGAAATTTCAGCAATAAAATAAATAATAAAGTTAATGGATTATAATTCAGTGAATAATATAATTGATGATTCAATTCTTATATAAATGTATAATAAATTGAAAAATAGACAAATACTTAGGGAAGTATAAAGGCAAAACTCTTCCTTATAGCGGAAAATCAACATATACATGAAAGTAAGGTGGAATTGGAAAATTATCAATGATCGCTAAACTAGTGGGTGAAAGATTCTTTAACAAAAATAAGTGTTTATAGTTCTTAAATGACAAAATTATTCATTAAGTCCAAGGGGATAAGTTACATGATTTTGTTAATGGAATAACATGACAAATATTAGAACAACCTAACTAAAAATGTCCACTGATATGCACTGAGGATACCATATCACTTCTGTTGTACTTCTTTCAAAGTTATATAAAACCTGAATTTGAATCAAAAGATGACATCAGATAAACCAAAATTGAAGGACACTTTTCAAAATTAGTAGACTATTATGGGCAAACTATACTAAAAATCTACTCTCAGCATCTTTTATGTGTGCATTATTATTAACTATAGTCAATAGTGTTGATTTTTGTAATTGTACTGATGATGTAAGAAATAACATTGTTCTTAGAAAACACATACTGCAGTAATTAAGGATAAAGGTTCATAATATTTCAAACTTCCTCTAAAATGGCTCACAAAAAGAATCGTATGTGATATAGATAATATACTCTATATTATTCTAGAAATGCATATAATATAGATAAGTGAACACAGAGATAAAATATTAAGGCAAATATAGCAAAATATCTCAGAGCATTTTGGGATTCTGAATAAAGTATTGGAGTTTCTTGCACTATTTTAATTTGTTTGTAAGCTTTCAGCTATATAAAAATAAAAAGTTAACAGAAATTGATCTTAATCCTCCATGATGAGCACTGCATACCTGTTAGTAAGATAAAAATTAAATAAATACAAAGCAAATAACAATAGTAAATGCTTGTGATGCAGAATAACTCAAAGTGTGCTCATTGATGATGGGAATGCAGGATAGTAAAGCAGACTTTGGAAAGAAATCTGGCATAATAATTTAGTGTGAATTAAGTATTCACTTACCATACAATTCAGCAGTCAAGTATTTACTCAAGTGAAATAAAGATTTTGTTAACCTAAAAACTTATATGCAAATGTTTATAGGGTACATTTATATATATTCATATTCAGCTTTATACATATTCACCAATAAATGCAAACAAACAACATGACTTACAACAGATGAACAGATAACTTCTGATACATAAATACAATGATACACTATTTGGCACTAAAAAGGAACAAAGTGATTACTACAATACTGATAAGTCTTAAGTGCATTTTCTTGTGTGAAAGAAGCCATATACAAAAGGTACCTGTTGCATGATTCCACTTATACAGTATTCAGGAAAATGCAGAGATAAATATCAGAACGTAAAGCAGATCAGTGGTTGACAGAAAGTTGAGATTGGGATTGTTTTTAATGAGGCATTCAAGAGAATGTTCTGTGATGGGACATACATTTGTCAAAATCAATAGAACTCTACCCTGAAGAATAACTTATTGTACACGAATTAAAAATATCAGCCAGGATGTTGGAGGGTTCAATAACAAAAAGCAGACTGTCACAAATAAATCCGACTTCATTAGAAGTCAGAATTATTAGAAAAGTTTATTAGGACTAGTTCATTAGAAAATGACGTTAGAGAAGTTAAGACATCACTAAATGATGTGGAAAGAAAAGGAACCGATCTAAATAACATTAGAAACAGAGTTTTGATTGACTACAGTAAGGTAAAAGCTAAAATAACTGTACAAAAACATTGTACTCTTTTGGGTAAATTTGTTTCTTACAGAGGTACAGATGTGCAACTCTGAAACTACATATAAAAGTAGAGTTCAGTATGTAAATAAATTATAAATAATGGCAGCCAAGCTTCTCACTGTGAGAAAAACACATTACAAATAGGCAAGAGAAAAAGGGTAGAACAAACCATGTGGTGACTATTTGACTGTTTAGAATCAGCGATATCTAAATCGGTGTGGTTTTTTTTTGTTGTTGTTGTTTGTTTGTTTGTTTGTTTTCTCTGGAGACGGAGTCTCACTCTGTCACCCAGGCTGGAGTGCAGTGGCGAGATCTCAGCTCACTGTAACCTCTGCCTCCCGGATTCAAGCGATTCTCCTGCCTCAGCCTCCCGGGTAATTGGGATTACAGGGGCATGCCACCATGCCCAGCTCATTTTTTGTATATTTAGTAGAGATGTGGTTTCACTGTGTTAGCCAGGAAGGTCTAGATCTCCTGACTTCATGATCTGCTTGCCTCAGCCTCCCAAAGTGCTGGGATTACAGGAGTGAGCCACTATGCCCAGCCAATATCTGAATCTTTACTTGTTTTTTGACAGTATTTCCCAAAATGCTAGGTAGACTTTGGACTGTGCTCTCCTAATGGATCTTCTAATACGGGGAGGCAACACAGGCCCATATAACATCCCCTGCCTTATTTGTAGCCCATTCATCTGTGCATAAATGCCTTACTACATGTTTGTCTTATGGTCATACCCCTGGTCTTTTTTCATGAGTCCCTTTGGCCTGGAATGCATTTCCTTCCTATTAGTTTTATGCTTCTATTAAGAAAGTTTAGAATTCAACAATTAACAACTCTAATTGTTAAATTCTAAGCACTCTTCATTTAGTTATTTGTTTTCTGGAGAATACCTGCAGTGCAGTTCCAGGCTACAGTATTTAGAGCACCTGAATTAATTATGTTTTCCTAATAATGACCCTGTTTCATTTATTAAACTAACAGTGGATAGAGTTAATAAAAACTGTGTCTTATTAGAAAGCCTATGTAAATATTTCATAAATAAGTGACTGAAGAAGTCTTTTTAAATCTGTAAGAGAGGGACTGAAGAATTATTAGAAGAGCATAGAAAAGTAACAACTGATGAAGAATGAGAGACACTGACACAGAATTGAATAAAAAAATACATATGGCAATTTAGAGTAGTTTCAGACAGTTTAACTATTAGGAATTTTGTATTTATGGACTGAGTTTTAAAATAAGCCCTGTATATGAGTGACTCACTATATTAATCTTGAGAAAGTTGTGTAGAAGTTTCTCTGCCCTGGGGAATCTTTTATAATCGTCGTCCTTTGTATCCCAATGTACCCTTTATAGAACATCATTAAAACACATATTTCACTCACTGACAGACATCTGTTCTGTTATCTAAAATTCAAGATTCATAAAGCAAGAAATTGTTTTTCTTAATATTATTTATTTTTTTGAGATGATGTCTCACACTTTTGCCCAGGCTGGAGTGCAGTGGGGCGATCTCAGCTCACTGCCACCTCTCCCTCCTGGGTCCAAGCAATTATCTCGCCTCAGCCTCCTGCGTAGCTGGGATGAATGCATAGATCTACCAGAGTACCAGTCTTACACCATGTTTCTTTACTGTGTATTTACTGAATAACATAATTATTTTCAATCTTTTTCCTACTTGAATAACATATATTCTCTAAATGCATAAACGCAAATTAAATATAATAGAAAAATGGAGTTAAACATTTAGCATATCTCAAAGGATTCAGATTTATACATTCACTAAAATCCATTGGTTTAAAATCAATTCATTTTCGTTATTGCAGAGATTTTAGTAGACATGATATGTGCTTTTTTCTGTGTTGTTTTAAGTGGGGTGATATGCAATTGCTCCATTTTTGACATTCAATGGTTTAAGTGTTTAATGTAAAGGATTTGAGGGAAGTCAGAACTCTTAAAATCTGCTTTAGCTAAGTACGGTTTATCAACTTTACATTTTTGTGGGCAATGCATATTGATTTTCAATTGTATGATAGGTACAAATATACTCTGTAAAGTCTATTGAATAATCTATAAAATATTCAGAAGAACAGTTTTTCTGGAAATTTAAATGTGAATTAGCATTTCTGAAAATATAGTAATGTTTTTCATACATAAGAAGAGTTTCATTATATGAGAATAAGGTAGAGGTATTCATCTGCTTCTACTTGATTCAATTTTAGGTTTTTACCTAAATTCACTACCCTTAATCACCCTAGTTGAGGATTTATGCCATGAAATTGCTGAAACTAATCATTTGACTGATGGTAGTCCTCAGTGAAAGCGTAGAGGTATAGCTGACCTTTTTCAAGGTTATTTAAAAAAATCATTTTGAAACACTTTCAAACAATACCAAATGTTAGTTTCTAGAACATAATATTTGGGTTTTTTTTAAAGCTACATGAATATATTGCTTGCAAAGAATCTGAAGAATTAAACAATGTAATCTTATTTATCAAAACCTATTATTTCCAACTTTTTGGAAACTCAGTGATTGAATAAAAAGCAAAAATGGAATTTATTTTTTAATACATGAAAATGCCTACAATATCTTTGAGTTAAAAATACAATTTTGAAGAAGTAAAGCACATTCATGAAGCATGAATTTACAATTTTGAAGAAGTAAAGCATATTCAGGAAGCATGAATTTTGAAAAACTGAAGCACATGGGCATTCTGAAGAACACTCAGCCCTGTAATAAGGTTGAATTCACAGACTCAGGGCCTGGACAGAAGCCTGGCTCCCCACAGACATCGCCCTGCATCTCCATTTCCTCAGGGAAGAATGGGGATGACAATAATACCTACTAAGGTTCTCTGTGAGGATACAATGACTTGGCTATAGAAATCACTTAAAATAGTACCTGAGGTGTTTTAAGTTGTAAGGTCTTGCCATTTTCATGAATATTATCTAAATCATGTCATTGCTATGAATACTACTTAAATCACATGGGCCTCCTTAGTGAATAAATCTCCCTAAACATATGAACACCAGCTATATTTTCGTTGCATTGCTATATTTATTTGCAATGATAGAATTTTACAGAAGCTACAGATTTACATGAACTACTATTTTCTCAAGTTAAAGTTAGTTTTGTAAAATGTGATGACAAAACAAGACCACCTAGAAGACTTGAGGTTTGCTCTTGCTTTATAAAAGAGGGCTATGGCATGTAATGGGAGACTCCTCCCATCTTAACTGGTGTATTCTATTTTCCAAACTTTTAACCTCACCAACCATTGTTTACTTGAAATCATTTAATTTATTTGTGTGCTAGGTATGATGTTTAACCTATAATTTGAATTAAATGTCTTCTCTCAGAAGAAAACTTTTTGAAAATGTTAACCCTGTCAGTGGAATGAAGATGTTAGAGTAGCCAGATAGCTAGTCATGAACAGGAGGGGGATCCCTGGAGAAAAAGGGAGGTCTGGAAAATCTGTCACCCCAGAGATCACCCAAGACATGCATGCTAGAGAAGGCGGGAAACACCTAGGCAGAAAAATACACTCCTTAAAGACATTCAGTAATTGTTCACTCTGTAGTCAACCTATCAGAATGTAGCTAGATGCATGATGATAAGGAGGGAAAAGGGGAAAAGAGAAATTCCTGAGATAGGCAGGCACAGTAAGTATAGATTTAACTGCTATGCAACCTTTCTGGGGTGGCAGTAATGAGCAATGCAGCCATTAGGTAAAATTCATATCCAACATGGAGCCCACATGTTAAGGGAGGGTCCCACAAACCCAGCAGGAACTAAGTGGGGAAAATGAGGGGACATAGGCAGGAGTGGGTAAACTAGACAAAGAGGGTGGGGACTTAAGAGAGAGGCAAGAACTTAAAAAAAAAAAAAATCTCACATTATAAAAACCAAACACAGACCTCTCGGGCTACTGCTAGCTCGCTCTTTCAGCAGCCTGTTCTGCCTCATCTTTCAGAATCTACTGTCTTTCTAAATAAAGTCTTTGCTCTCTATTTTCCTTCAATAAATTCTGTTTTGACTAAATTAGTTACTTGGCTGAAATCTTCCTCCCGACTAAGAACCAACAATTTCCTGTCTTCCTAGCAGCAAAGACATGGCCATAGGAAAACAAATAGGCAAGGATCTAGGTGAACTCCTAGAATGGGTTCTCTGATAAATACTTACTGTTCTACTCATGAAGCAAAAGATTTTCTATTGTTTTAAACTGATCCCTACCCACCACCAATACAGTGCAACTTATTATAGTGGTGGGAAGTGGAGAAGGTTGTGCCCCAATTTTCTTGCCTCTCATTAAATTGAAAGTCAGCACATTGAAGTTTGTATACTGACACCAGGATGTATAGTGTGAAAAATGTAAATTTGTAGACAAGCAACCTCTTTTTATATTTGATCTCAACATACAATTGGAAGTCCTATTACTATTGACAACATAAAATTTATCTTGACTGTTAATGGTAACGTGGTCATTATTATATAGTCATTAATATATGGCCAATTAATATGATTGACATAAAATGGTTGATTCTTTCCAGGTAAATAACTTCTTTTGTGCTAATAGTCTGTGCTTTGGAGGAAGTTTCTTCCTGTCTATGATTTTGTTTTTCACAATGTTATCTGGGTTTGGAGGTGGTTTAGGTAATATGATGGCTTGGAGAAGTTTCATTTTTGTTTTGTAACTGAGTTTTCCCTGGCTTACATCAAGATTCCTCATAGTACTTGATCGGTTTGCCTGTTTCTGCCATGGCAGTATCCTCTGCTGTGAGACCAAGTGTGATGTAAGCTGCAACCTATTCTCCTTACTTGGTAACTGTAAGATGGTTTTTTCATTCCCTCAAACTCACCTCACTCCTCTACTCTGCTATTATCATTTTAGCTTTCACTGATGCTGAATTTACCCTTCAAGTCTCCTTGGTTGTCAAGCTTGGGACTTCAACCCTTCAGATCTCTGACAGAGTATCATTCCGTTATTTCCTGAAGAAAATCACCCTAGAAAACTTGTCTGTTAGCCTACTCACTCCAAAAAATTAGGAATTGCCTTTTTGCTAAGGAGAAACTGAGAAGAGTAGGGAAATAGCTTAGTCAGTGGTGTATGCATGGGCAAGTTACATCAACGTCTGTCCCTGTTTGACTACCCTATTGCCATTGCTACCTTATTGTTGTCCTGCACTACAGGTGCGTACTTTCCTGTAAGACTGCTCTTGTGATTTCATGATGCAAGCAAACCTGAGTCTCTTCTGTCATTGAAAGACTGAGAAATTTCTGCGTCCACTTGTGCTGCTTCAACTGGTTTCAAAACTGAAGGTTGTATAAAAGAGAGGCTGTTAAACAATTCTAGTCCTTTTTCTTACTGCAAATTATGGGAACTATGAATTATTTCCTCTTCTCCCGTTTTTCTTATTTTGGATTAACATATTTCAATGGCAGGAAATTCACTATTATCGCCACTTCAACAACAGCAAAAACACAAAACAAACACTGTAATAAAAATACTTCCAACAATTTTTCTCCCTTGAAGCCTAACTTTTGAAATTAAAGATCTCTTTGTATTTAGAGTATTATATCTGTTCCAGTGATACAGAAAAATAATCATATGGAAATTCAATTGAATTTTTTTATTGCATATGGTATCTAAACTTCTCCAGACACAAGCAATAAATAAGGTAACTGAGACCAAGCAAGATTTAACTGTGACCTCAGTTAATATAATTAAAAAGATAATATTACTCTACTATCACTCCTGTAATCCCAGCACTTTGGGAGGCCGAGGCGGGCAGATCACAAGGTCAGGAGTTCGAGAACATGGTGAAACCCCGTCTCTACTAAAAATACAAAAAAATTAGCCGGGCATGGTGGCAGGCGCCTGTAGTCCCAGATACTCAGAAGGCTGAGGCAGGAGAATGGAGTGAACCCAGGAGGCGGAGCTTGCAGTGAGCCGAGATCACACCACTGAACTCCAGCCTGGGGGACAGAGCGAGACTACGTCTCAAAAAAAAAAAAAAAAAACCCAACTATATGTTAATAGCTTTATTGAATTATAATTCACTATTCAGTTGAGATATAATTCATAAAATTTACTGCAAGTAAACAATTCAATTGATTCTAGCATATTCACAAACTTGTGCAACCATCATCATCATCATAATCTAATGAGAACATTTCACCACCACCAAAATAAAAGCTATATCCATTAGCAGTCCTCTCTTCCTACTAATCTACTTTCTTTCTTTATAGATTTTCTCGTTCTGGACATGTAATATAAATGGAATCATACAATATGTAGTCTTTTGTGAACGACTTCTTTCACATAGTAAAATTACTGAATATATAGGATGAATGTCTGTTATTTTGTTCTATACATATTTTTTCCCCATTATCTTCCATTATTCTTTCCGTATAAAAATACTTTTTTATTTTTAGTGTACAATATTAACTTTTTTGTTATGTATTTGCCCATATTGGCTTTAGCTATGTTGCTAGTGGTTTTTCTGGGGTTACAATTAAGCATCTTAAGATAAGTTTTTCAAGTTAATGTTACCAATTTCAATAGTACATAAAACCTTTGATACAACATATCTCTATATTCTCTCCCTCCCTTCATTGTACTGTCATACAAGTGATGTCTTTATGCATTATAAATTTAATAATGAAGTTTATAAATACTTATGTAGATGCCTTTTAAATTAAATAGAAAAAGAGAATTGTATTACATATATTTGTATTTATGTTTAAAAATATATAAATATATATGTTTAATTTAGTTTTATATATGTACTTCTTTAAAAATTTACCTGTATATTACCTTTATCAGTGCTCTTTATTTCCTTTTATGGATTCAAGTGACTGTCTAATGACAGTTTATTTCAACCAGAAGATTCCCTTTAGTGTTCCTTGTAGGGCTGATGTGCTGGCAATAAATTTTCTCAGTTTTTGCTTATTTGGGAAGAGCTACAGAAAGAATAGAAGTAGCCATAACAGCTTAGCCAAGATGTGATCATTAGTACTCCTCTTCCTGCTTAAAATCCACCTAACACCACCACTGCTACACCAGCTGTTAATGTTACTATCAAAATAAGCATGCCTTCCAAAGCTTTCTTCTTATCCAATTAGATGAACTGGCATAATATGCCTCTTTTGGTAAGCCAGAGAGCAAATGGAGGAAACAGCTAGTCTGCTGGGGTTCTGTAGCAAGATGTAGGTAGTGGGATAAATAAGGTTAAAAATGATCTTTCAGCTAAGAATAGACTTAGGAGAAAAAAGAAACCCTCCATCAGAAAATCTGGATGCTAACAGATAGATGCTAGGCAGCTAAAACACACCATTATAGAAATGGAAGAAATACATGTTAAATGATTACTGATATGGTTTGACTGTGTTCCCACCCATATTTCATCTTGAATTATAGTTCTCATAATTCCCATATGTTGTGGGAGGGTCCCGGTGGAGGTAATTGAATCATGGGTATGATTACCCCCATGCTGCTGTTCTTGTAATAGTCAGTGAGTGAGTTCTCACAAGATGTGATGATTTAATAAAGGGCTTCCTGTCTTTTGCCAGCAGTTCTTCTTACTGCCACTACGTAAAGAAGGATGTGTTTGCTTTTCCTTTTGCCATGACTAACTTTCCTGAGGCCTCCCCAACCATGCTGATTAGTGAGTCACTTAAAACTCTTTCCATTTTAAATTACCCAGTCTCAGTTATGTCTTTATTAGCATCATGAGAATGTACTAGTACAGTAAATTGCTACTGAGTAATGAAGTGCTGCTGTAAAGGTACCCAAAAATGTGGAACCAAGTTTGGAACTGGCTAACAGGCAGAGGCTGGAAGAGTTTGGATGGCTCAGGAGAAGACAGGAAAATGTGGGAACATTTGGAACTTCCTTCTCTGGAGGAATCAGAAGAGAGGAAGATGTGGGAAAGTTTGGAATTTCCAAGAGACTTGTTGAATGGCTTTGACCAAAATGCTGATAGTGATATGGACAATAAAGTTGAGGCTGAGGTGGTCTCAAACAGAGATGAGGAACTTGTTGGGAACTAGAGCAAAGGTGACACTTGTTATGCTTTAGCAAAGAGACTGGTGGCATTTTGCCCTTTCCCTTGAGAACTGAGGAAGTTTGAACGTGAGAGAGATGATTTAGGGTATTTAGCAGAAGAAATTTCTAAGCAGCAAAGCATCCAAAAGGAAGCAGAGCATAAAAGTTTGGAAAATTTGCAGCAACCTGATGATGTATCAGCAAATAAAAACCAATTTTCTGGGGATAAATTCAAACCAGCAGCAGAAATTTGCAAAAGTAATGAGGAGCAGAATGTTAATCACCAAGACAATGGGGAAAGTGTCTCCAGGACATGTCAGAGGCCTTCATGGCAGCCCCTCCCAGCATAGGCTTGGAGGTCTAAAAGGGAAAAATGGTTTGCTGGAATGGGTCCCAAACCCCACTGCTGTGTGCAGCCTTGGGACTTGGTGCCCTGCCTCCCAGCTGCTCCAGCCATAGCTTAAAAAGGCAAATGTACAGTTCAGGCTCTAGCTTCAGAGAGTGCAAGTCCCAAGCCTTGGCAGCTTCCATGTGGTGTTGGTCCTGCAGCTGCTCAGAAGATAAGAATTGAGGTTTGGAAACCACCATCTAGATTTCAGAGGATGTATGGAAACATCTGGATGTCCAGGCAGAGGTGTGCTGCATGGGTGGAGCCCTCACAGAGAAACTCTGCTAGGGTAGTGCAGAAGGGAAATGTGGGGTTGGAGCCCCTACTCAGAATCCCCACTGGAGCATTGCCTAGTAGAGCTGTGAGAAGAGAGCCACAGTTCTCCAGACCCAAGAATGGTAAATCCACTGACAGCTTGCACTATGCACCTGGAAAAGTAGCAGTCACCCAACGCTAGCCTGTGAAAGCAGCTAGCCTGCAAAACCATAGGGACAGAGTTACCCAAGGTCGTGGGATGTGATCTGGATGTGAGACATGGAGTAAAGGAGATCATTTTGGAACTTGAAGGTTTAATGACTGACCTATTGGATTTCAGACTTCCATGGGACCTGTGCCCTCTATGTTTTGGCTAATTTCTGCCATTTGAGATGGGTGCATTAACTGAATGCCTATATTCACATTGTATCTAGGAAGTAACTAACTTGCTTTTGATTTTACAGGCTCATAGGTAGAAGGGACTTGCCTTGTCTCAGATGAGACTTTGGACTTTGAGTTAGTGCTGGAATGAGTTAAGATGTTGGGGGATGATTGTAAGGGCATGATTGTGTTTTAAATTGTGAGGATATGAGATTTGGGAGGGGCAGGGGTAGAATGATATGGTTTGGCTGTCTCTCCACCCAAATCTCATCTTGAATTGTAGTTCCCATAATCCCCATGTGTTGTGGGTGGGTCCTGGTGTGAGGTAATTGCATCATGGGGCTGGTTACTCTCTTGCTGTTCTCATAATAGTGACTGAGTTCTCACAAGAGCTGATGATTTTATAAGGGACTTTTCTCCATTTTGCTTGACACTTCTCCTCGCTGCATGTGAAGAAGGACATGTTTGTTTCCCCTTCTGCCATGATGGTACATTTCCTGAGGCCTCCCCAGCCACGTTGAACTGTGAATCAATCCTCTTTCCTTTACAAATTGCCCAGTCTCAAGGATGTCTTTATTAGCAGCATGAGAATGGATTAATACAATTACTAAGAGTTGGGTGCCTATCTGGAGTTAGAAATTCTGATTTTGAAATAATTCCTGTTGTCTTACCAGAAATAATCAGCAAGATAGGCAAATGGACAGAGATAATGAAAAAGTAATAATGTGTTAAATTAATATACTGCTTAGCAGGTACTTTTTGAAATGCTTAACATATCTTATCTCATTTATTTTGTACTAAAAACCTATGAGTTGTGTGATGTTATTATCTCTATGTTAGGTATCCGAAATCAGAGGCATAGAAAAGTCATATGCCTAAGATCATGTATCTACTTAAAGATCAAACCAGGATTTGGATTCAAGCTCTTTTTAATGTTGTGTCCACATTGTTAGCCACATATTGCCTTGTGTGGATGGCTGAATTTTTATAAAATAGACATGACAGAAAAATAACAGTACAAGGATTTCGGAACTGGCAGTGAGAGTGGTTTAATAGATACAATGTTCAATTAAATATTTTTAGAAACATAACAGAAAAAATGTAAAAAAAGAATAAGAATGTTTAGTCTTTGCTTATGTGGGAGTACCTAGATTCACAAACATTTTAATATAAAGAAATATTTTTCCTATTAGACTGAAATTATTATCAATGGGTTTATCTTAATCCAAACTATGTGTTACCCAAAAACAAAACTAAGTGTTGAAATCATCTGATTGATAAAAAATATGACACCCAGTCTTTCTTCTTATTCTACATTTATGCCACTTATTCTGTTCCCCATTTTGTGTTCATTGAGATAATCTTATAAGCTGTATTCTTATTTCTAGAATCCAAAATGATATCATACAATAAGTTTCATTTTTTGTAACTATGATTTTTAAAATATCATTTAAGCTAAGATTGCAAAAATCACAATTTAACTGTATTTAAACAACAACAATAAAATTCAGAACTACTAAACAATTAGCAAACATACGCACACAGGGTATACATACAGGCTTTACTAAAGGTAACCTTAGAGGAAGTATGAGACAGTTTTAGTAGAGAACCATTAGAAGAACATGGTCTTTTAAAAAAGCTTCTAAACAAACAAACAAACCAAAAAACAAAAGCCAACAGAGAAACCTCTTATGCTTCCTTCACTTCAAAATACATTGTTAGGGATTGAGTTGTTCCTACCAAAATTATGTTGTTGCCCTAATCACTTAGTACCTTATTGCAATAATGTGACCTTATTTGGAAATAGGATCATTTCAGATGTAATTTGTTAAATTAAAGTGAGGATATACTGGAGTAGGTGGGCCCTTAATCCAATATAACTGCTGTGCTTAACAAAAGGGAAAATTTAGACACAGAAAAATATTGCGAGAGACCTCAATGTGAAGATGAGGGTAGAGATCAGGGTGATGCTTCTACAGCTATGGGATGCCAAAGATTGCCAGAAAAACACAGGAAGCTAGAGAAGAGAAATGGAACACATTTCTCTTGCAGCCCTCAGAAAGAACCAATCCTGCCAAGACCTTGATCATAGACTTCTAGACACCAGAATTGTCAAACACTAACTGTCTGTTGTTTAAGCCACCCAGTTTGTGGTACTTTGATAGGGTTGCCCTAGCATACCAATACATACGTATATTATACATCTATGGGAATATACTGCATTTTTTTATTGGTCACAGAAAAATAGACATAAATGCTCTCTTATTTCTAGTCCAGAGTAGAAGTATCTTTATGGACATTCTCCTGTCAAAGACCACCAGAAATTCACCTGTCATTAGACAAACTTGAGTTTATTGGCTCCATACTATGAAGAAACAGCACACCATGAGGAATTTGGGAGCACTTTGTTGAGAGGATTTCAACAGAGGCTTGAGATTCAAGCTCGGATTTAGTGACTCTGGAGATGGTTCCAGGAAGTTTGGCCTCTACTCTACACTGAGAGTTACAAAGGAGAGTATTTTGAAAATTGTTATCTAAAAGGTGGAAGAAACAGATCCAGCTAAACCTTTAATTGGAAAAAAAAAAAAAAAAAAAAAAAAAAAAAAAAACTATAGAAGAGATAGGAGAAATGAATCTAAGCTAATAGTAGTTTAGACAGCTTTATTGTTTTTGTTTGTGCTCAGAAATGAGTGTGGAGTGATATTATTTGTATTATGTTCCTTCATGAGCACAGGTCTTGTCTGATTTTGGTGTTCCATAAAATTGTTTATGCTCAGAAGAAAAGCACCAGCGTCATATTATGTAGCCAGTCCAGCTTAGCTGATACTGGTGGGGCTGCTTCATTGACTCTCAGTTTAATTACTCACAAAATATTTTACTGACATGAAGAAAATCAATTCATTTGCTATTTAATCAGGTCAAGAAAGAACATACATGAACATCGGTATTAATGTTTTATTTATTCATACTTGAAGGTATGCTTTTTAAAACAAAAATTATTTAAAAGAGTAAATCATAAAATTAAAATGAAAATAATTGACTTCATATGTTTGCATTCAACCTGGAAAGGGGATTTGCTTTCTCACAGTAAAATAAATAAATAAAAATAAATAATATATTCCAATTTATGACAATATTTGTAAAATGCATCTGTAACATTTGCCATTAGCATTTTATTTCTAAAGGTTATGTGGAAACTGGGGTTATTTCCATTGCTTTCTGTCTCTCTAATCATTGCAAGATTTGAGAAGAAATTTGTCCAACTTAAATAGGAGCTAGGAAGCTGGGAGGGAATGGGACAGGGAGAGTGAAAAATTATGTCTCCCCATAAAATTCATCACTCAGACTTCCTTGGTTTACATAAAATTTCTAGATGATAGATAACAGCAACCATCTCTGGTCTTTTACAATGCACAGAATATCTACCACTTAAAGTCCCTTAAAGATATACAATGTCCATTACCACTTAATGTCCCTTAAAGATATACAGTATTAGCTAGATCTTCGTCTAGTAAAAAGGACTGTCTTCTCTTAAAACTTTAGTATATGAATAATGAGTTTTATGAAAATACAAAGAGAATTAGGACTCATATTTAATACGTTGAGGTATGCTCCATAAAGAACTGTTTACCTGCTATATGTCCTTTGATATTACTGCAGAAACAGAATTTATACTGTCCAGTCTAATCCTTTCATGTTTTTATTGCTGATTATAGAAGTTGGATGACTTGGTTCTACTTTACTTAACTTTAATAGTGGATGTCACTAAGCCTTCTGTCATTTACACGTCATATATGATGTCTCTTGTGTGGAAAGATTGTCTCTACCCTATTATTTACTCACTTTTAAACTACTGTGTTTCTCTAAATATCTGAATTTTTGTTATCACTTTAAACATTTTAAACAGCAGATTTTAAGTTTGTCTAAATCATGAGAAACTAAAATTCAAGCTACTAGACTCACATGAAGACATGCTTGGCATTTTCACATTTTTGTAAACATCTATATCAACTTACAGCTCTTAAAACAGCAGTATTCTTTAAGAAGTTTAACATATGAATATATGAAGTTTATCATAATGAACTTGATATCGAAAGTCATCCATCCAGTGGAAAGTCCATCCATCCATCCAATGGAAAAAGGAGATATATGGAGATATATCTATCTATCTATCTATATATGGAGATATATATATATATCTATATATGGAGATATATATATCTATATATGGAGATAGATATATATATATATATATACTTTTTTTTTTTTAAGTGGAAAGGGGGTTTCACCATGTTATCCAAGCAGGTCTTTGAGCTCCTGACCTCAGGTAATCTGCCCAACTCGGCCTCCCAAAGTGCTGGGATTACAGGTGCGAGCCATGGTGCCTGGCTTTTTTTCTTTTTTCTTTTCTATTTTTTTCTTTTTCTTTTTCTTTTTTTTTTTTTTTTTTTTTTTTTTTTTTTTTTTTTTTTTTGATGTGGAGTCTCGCTCTATTGCCAGCCTGGATTGCAGTGGCACAATCTCAGCTCACTGAAACCTCTGCCTCTGGGGTTCAAGCAATTCTCCTGCTTCAGCCTCCTGAGTAGCTGGGACTACAGGGTTGCACCACCATGCCCAGCCAATTTTTTTTTTTTTTTTTTTTTTTTTTTTAAAGTAGAGGTGGGTTTTCACCATGTTGGCCAGGATGGTCTCGATCTCTTGACCTCATGATCCATCCACCTCGGCCTCCCAAAGTGCTGGGATTACAGGCATGAGCGACCGTACCCAGTGGTACAATTTAGTGGGAACCTCAGCATTTTTGATTTTCTGAGTTGATGACATCATTGTAAAAATCTAATAAAAAACAGGTTCTTAATTGTTCCTACCAAATATGTACGCAAAAAAATGTGCTTTAGCTTCTTAACATTAATTTGAGAGAATATAGTTTTCAGCAAATAAAACTTCAAGGAAATAAAGAAGCATTATATATATTTTTAAATACAACTAAGAAATACAATACAACGTGATTCTCTGTAAGGAGACCAACCATACTTTATAGCATTTTTAGGAAGGCTTTCAACAGTTCCTCAGTGTGCACCAGGTTTAAGTTCTATAGATCACAAAGCCTTTTAGGATCTTATCCCAGCCTATGGAGATGTTATTTCAAATTAGTGAACTTCATTTAACACATCCCAATTTTCATCACAAATTAGCATGATAACTAACACATTACATATTAACACAAGCATCTTTGAAATTGGGATGAGTTTTTCACAATAATGATGTCTTAAAACACTTTATCGGAATTTAACTGTCAATTTTTGCTCTCTGTATTAGTTTCCTATAATGGCTGTAACTAATTTTCACAATCTTAAAACTGCACAACTTTATTATTTTATATATTTGGAGGCCCAAGTCTAAAATGCGGTAGGTGTTGCAGGGTTGTGTTGCTTCTGAAGACTTCTATTTTCTTGCCTTTACTAGATTCTAGAGGCTGCCTATATTCCTGGGCTCGTGACCCCTTCCTTGCATCAATCCAAACTCCAGCTTTCATCTTCATGTCTCCCCTTCCTCCTTTAAACATCTTGCCTCTGTCTTATAAAGGCCCTTGGAAGACCCAGTTAGGGCCCACCCAGATAAAATAGGATAAGCTAACCACATCAAAATCCTCAACTTAATCACATCTGCAAAATCTTATCGGCCACATAAGATAGCACTCACAGGTTTCCAGAATTAGGAGCTGGATATCTTCAATGGGGAGGTAGTGAAGGGAGTGGGAGGGCATCAGTTTTTCTACGACCCTTAATGGCACATAAAATAAACTCCCTTAAAGTCGGTAGCATATTATAATTCCTTAAATGTGGTAATGCATCTCCTTATTCCCTGCATTTTGTGTTCCACTCATATTGATTTGTTTTCAGTCTCCTGAACTTTCTCACCTTCTGGCCCTCATCCTTCTAGAACGCTCTCCCCATCCCCTTCTGTATCCCACATGTCTAACCTCGATAATGTCTGATGATTCCTTATGGCTCACTCCAAATATCACCTGTTCAGTAGGCTTTCCAATAGCACTGAAGATATCTTAGTTGCCCTTATATTTGACTGTGTTACTTTTGCCCTTATATTTGACTGTGTTACTTTTCTGTGCTGAATAACAACTAATCACAAACTTATATATTTAATACAAGTCACATTTTTTATTTTACAATTTCTGCAAGTCAGAAATCTGAATGGCTTAACTGAGTTCTCTACTCATGGTCTCACAAGACTGAAATCAAAAGGTTGACCAGGACTGTGAGCTAATCTAAGGCTCATGTTTCTCTTTCAAGCTCACTGGCTGTTGGTAAAATTTAGTTCCTTGTGATTTTAGAACTCTGATCTTTCTTCCTTACTGGCTGTTTAGAGTGTTCTCGGCTGCTGCAAAGCACATGCCATTCCCTGTCTCATAGAGCTTTATAAAATACAGCTTTCATTTGCTTCTTTGAGGCAAGTAGGATAATGCCTCTGACTTCTTTTAAAGTCTTACCTGATTTAGTCAGGCGCACTCAAGATAATGTCTCTTTTGATGGACTCCCTTATGATTCTGGGACTTAATTATATCCACAGTCTTTTCTTTTCTTCCATAATTATTATTTACTTCCGTAAATAATTACGGAGTGACATTCAATTATATTCACATATCTTACCCATGTTGATTTATTTATTTAAGAGAGAGAGTCTCACTTTGTTTCCCAGGCTGAAGTGCAGTGGCTCAATCACAGCTTGCTGCAGCCTTGACCTCCCAAACCCAAGTGATCCTTCCATCTTAGCCTCCCAAGTAGTAACTGGGACTATAGGTGTACATCACCACCTCTTCACACCTCTAGGGGCCTCACTATATTGCCACGGCTAGTCTCAAACTTCTGGCCTCAAACAATCCTCCCATCTCGGCCTCCCAAAGTGCTGGGAATACAGTTGTGAGCCACTGCACCCAGCCTCACCCACATTTAAAGCGAGGGAATTATGTAGGGTATGTACACTAGTGGTGGAGATCTTGGAAACCATATTGGAATTCTACTTACAGAATGACTCTTTAGCACAGGAAATTGACCATGTTTACCACTTACTGCATTTCTTTACTTGCCTATTTGAACCTATCATTGTTCTTTTAAACATCTGCCCCCCTCCTCCCACATCTATCACAGTGCTTGCCACGGAGTAAGGGCTCATTACATATTAGTATAATGAAATAATATACAAATCAACATGATATGGGGGTACAGTGAATTCATGTGTGTTCTGTAAAAGAAAATATCATGAGTATTTTCTCATATACATTGTTGTTCAGCTACATAATGTTTATAATGTACAAAATTATTTACAAAGCAACAGCTAAATTAACTTCCCACTAGCAAAGCAAAACACCTAGTGTCACAATTAAATATTTAGCAGTAGGTAATTAGAAAGAAAGAGTATGCATGGGAACTTTTCATTAAAGACAATTCATTTTTTCTGCATGAGTAGAAGATGTTTATTCAATGCAATTTCCCTTACTTCACAAAAAACTTTGATTATGATAAAATAATGTCGAGAAATGTATTACTTGCAATACATTTCAATCTCATAATAGTTTCAGAAAAAGATCTTATTTCTATTTGAATTCTCCATACTGCTAAGCATTGTTCCTGCAAAAAGTAGCCACTTAATAGTTTTTTTTTTATTTTTTTTATTGAAGGACATTTTTATTTTTATGTTCTTGGGAAGTAGTTTTTTATTTTCACTGTTTTTTTGTTTGTTTGTTTGTTTGTTTTTGCTGTACTTGGAAATTGAAGTACTGAGTATCTCCATTTTGGTACAGTTTTATTGCTCTTATTTTATGGACACTAATGATATCAATTTGGTGCCTTTACACATTGTTGATATCCTCACAGCTTCTAGGCAGGCCCTCTTACAATTTTTCTTGTGATCAGAATTGGGAGAGTCACAGGGACACTGGGATATTATAATTTTTCAAACTACTATGGTACTTCTCAACTTTGAAAACTTAATCCCTTATCCTAAGTCTTTGTGTTATACCCTTTTCCCTGCACTTGTGAAGTTACTGAGAAAACCCAAGCAGTTCAAGGACTTAATCATGACTGTATATTTTCTGCTTTAAAGTATTCAGTCAGGCCTTTTTAGAACCTATGTTTGTACCTATACACTATACATTTTAGTGAATAAGTGACATTATTTTTAAATACTTTCCAAATAGCTAACATCTAATTATTTTTACTATGCCTTGAAAACTGACACTCAAGTAATAATTTTGCTTTGTTGAAAAAGTTTGTGCTGCTTATACTGAGCTTTTTGTCTGATATGGTTTCTCTTGAATCAAACCATCCTATTTCTTAAATACTTGTGTACATTTCACACATTGGCAATCACTTTATGCAATTAGATTTTCTGAGTAAAATATTTTAAAAATTCAGGACTGAAGTGTTTCTGTTAAGATTAGATGCTTATTATAATGTTCTTTTTTCAGTTATTTGTTTTGAGAATAGCAAGAAATCCATCAAACAAAGCTTACAGTGGTAGCAACCTCCAGGGTACCAGAAATAAAACATAGGGAGCATCAAATTGTTAATAATCTACTTTCTTAATTGCAATGTCTTCAGAGAACATTGTTGAACAAGAAGTGGGAAGTATGAAGAAACAAAATATAATTTTTTAAAATGCTGTCACTTATCATTGCTGCCTGCTGGTACTTTGTTAGATGAAGCATAGAAATCATAAATAACATTTATTTCTTAAATTGTAATGTAGAGGGAAAGAGAGAGAGTCACAAGCATAATATGGAAGAGAATAGAGAATAAATTGGATGCATTTATGCTGAAATATGCCAGGTGAATGACAGCAGTTGCAAGAATTGGTTCATTCAATAAGCACTGGCATTTTGATTCTTTCCTTTCCAAGTCATCACTGTGAATTTGGGCCTTGCAAAGCTAGTAATCCTTGTGAGAATGGAGCTGTGCGTAAAGAGAAAATGGATTTGGAAATGTTTCCCCTTGAGTTCCAGTGCCAGTGTGCCAGCTTTGCAGGTCCATGCTGTGAGATCATTGTCAATGAGCGCAGTTCCAGCCCTTGCCTGCGTGGATATTGCTATGATAGTGAGTTCCTTCAGCGGCTGCAATTGTAGTAGAGCAGACCAATGTAGAATCTAACATAGTAATGGGAGAGTTTAGGATTTAACCAGGATTATTTACTGACTTTAGCCTGGCTTGAACATCAAAGTCAATGTCAGTTATCTTCACTAAGTACCCCCAATTTCTGACAAATCCATTCATATTTTTGTGAGTGCAGCAAACGAGGAAATCTGATGAAATGTGACTTTTTCTTTCTTGTGTGAGAATTAGCCTTTGAAAATTTGTTTGAAATGGTAGAATTTTTAAAAATATTCACTTTTAGGCATGAGAAAGCATTGTTTACAATATTCAAAGTAATATTAGTTTAGCCTATTCTATACATATACACCCCACACACTCACATTTCTTCCTACTGAAATTTATATTCCTAAGAAATATAAATTTATAGAGGAAAAAGAAGACAGGAAGAAAAGAAGGAAAGAGGGAAAAGTAAGATGGAAACATGGATTTTTCTGTGGAAGAATATGCCTAAAATGGGTAATTTTGTTTAGACGCAGGAAAATGAAATGACATTATACACAGAATGTGGCTGAGGCATGAAGAGGAGAAACAGAAATAAACAAAGGTCTAGAAGGGTGTTGCAAAAAAGTATCTTATTTGTTTTTATCTCACCTTCTTTAAAACATATTTCTACATGATCCCTCAGTATATGAGTAAATAGTTACAATTAAAACCTCATTTCAATAGAAAGTTATGTTATTGTCTTTTTATGTAGAAATAGTAGGATTTAACTCAAATTTTAAATTTGTTTCTTAAAACAAGTGCTCTGCAAATAAAAGCCAATATCAAGGCAACTGAATTTTGTAAATTGGGTGAAGCCATCCAGATATAAAACAACAGGTAGTGGTGGGGTCCTAGCAAACTGAAATATCTATATAGATACTAATATCATGTTAATTTTCTAACATTGTGCCAGCTAAGCAAAACAGTTCTGTGGACTATATGCCATCTGTTTGCTGCTCTTGCTATAAATCACCAAGCTATTATTTCTGTTCCAGACTTTGTCACTTCAAAGATTGTATTTTAAGATTTCTGAAATTCTCAAATTACCTTGAAATAAGTCAGCATTGTATCATTTCTGAGCTCAAACCCACAGGTATCTGGTGAGGAATGATACTTTAAAAAGATTCATGTCTTTTTAACTATCGCATGGCTGAGAGAGAAGTTAGAGATTTTTTGTTTTTGAAATACGTAGGCAGCCCTACTATAATGACTACATATAGGCAATTTAAATTTAAGTTGTTCACATTGATTAACAATGTATTATATTTAACTTTTAGAAGTTCTTTGTAAATATTTTAATGTATATTTTTCCAAGATAAGAAAATGCAATTTATAATGTGTTACTTATAATGCAATACTGCCTATTAAAATTTTGATACCACAATATATTATGGGAAATGTAAAATTTGAATACCTAATATATTAATGTATTTCATCATATAATCATTCATAATATATTTTGGACCCGATCTAAGGATATTTAGGTACCAGAGAACCAAAATATTTATTAAAATTTATATCACACATGTAGAATGTTATCAGAACGAAACTAAGACACTAGATTCTTCATACTTTCTCTAAAATAAAATAGTATGGGAAGCCAAACTTTCTGAATTCTAGTTAATAGTGATACAGATAGGAGACAGGGAAAGTTCCCTGGCAAATGTCATATCCTCAAGCCTGGATAACCATGGCCATACATGAGAACAGGCATTCCTGTTTTTCCACCCAAAAAGTTGCCTTTTGCCTGCCATGCTCCCTATCCTGTACCCATATACATGCTGAACCCCAGACTCCAGAGTTAACCGGAAGATGAGGAGATAAGACAAGCAGACGAACGGACTATGCAGCAGAGAAAGAAAGAAGAGGAGGAACATCTGAATACAAAGAGGAGTTCAGGAGTGGTCAGAGAGGAGTTTGGCCACTGTATGGCCCAACTCCAGGGGAAGATTATCTTCCCACTCCATCCCCCACTTGCACTTCCCCATCCATCCTGCTGAGAGCCACCTCCACCACTCAAGACCTCTCATTCATCCTTCACACCCATGTGTGGCCCGAATCTTCCTGGATGCTGGGCAAGAGCTCGGGATACAGAAAACTGTCACACTGACCCTCTGCCCTTGTGAAAAGACAGAAGGTCCATTGAGCTGGTTAACCCTTAAAGCCATCTGCGGACAGCAAGGCTAAGAGAACATTGTAACACTGGGGTTTCAGGCACCCATCCTTAGACACTACCACAGGTCCAGAGCCCAAAGCACTCGCCCTGGACTCTACACCTGCCTATCTGCGTGGTCTCCCTCCCGCAAGGGGTTTTAGCAGCTGCACAACTGAACAGGCCAGCCATACCCCTGTTGCATGTCCTGCAAGAGGGATCAGGGAACTCTACCGTGTCAATAGTACTTATTGCAGGACTATATATGAGCAATATATATATGTGTGTTTGTGTGTGTGTGAGTCTGTAAATCTCAAACACCATTATACAGTTGTTCACTATTTTGTTGCTACAGGTTTTTTTTTTTTTTTTTTTTTTTTTTGAGATGGAGTCTTGCTCTGTCTCCCAGACTGGAGTGCAGTGGCACGATCTAGACTCACTGTAACCTCTGTCTCTCATGTTCAAGCAATTCTCCTGCCTCAGCCTCCCGAGTAGCTGGGACTAGAGGCATGTGCCACAAGCCCGACTAATTTTTTTTTTATTTTTAGTAGAGATGGGGTTTCACTGTGTTGGTCAGGCTGGTCTTGAACTCCTGACCTCAAATGATCCTCCCGCCTTGACCTCCCGAAGTGTTGGGATTACAGGTGTGAGCCGACATGCCCGGCCTACTGTTACAGTTTTAAAATACCTCTGTATATTCCACCAAAAAGTTTTGTCACATTTCAAACTTTCGTTCAATACAACCAGTATATATGATGTCTGGTACATAGTTAAGTATAAAATGAATAATACATCCAGATTCACAGAAGGCCTATTTTAAGAAAATTTGGCCTCAAAATAGTAGCATGAAATATTTATAAACACAGACTAATACCATTGCAGTTGAAATAGGAAATGTTCCTTTGTCCCCCTTGCAGGGTGTGTGACAGGGGGAGTGGCTTGCTTCTTCAGTGCCCCATTCCTCTAGGAGAGTATATAGATGGGCAGGATGTGGGGCTCTGACTCTACATCCTGAGGATGTGGGGTGGATATGTAGGGGTGGATGTGTAGGGGTGAATGTTTCCTGAAGCCCCAGTGGGCGTGTGTTAAAGGGTGCTCATTTAGTTTTGCTCTTTTAGTTTTGCCATCTATAGGCGGCTTGTGATAACCAGCTCAATTAGACCCTCTACCTTGTCACAAGGACAGAGGGCTTTCTGTATACTAGGTTCTTGCCTTGGTGTACCATAAGAATCAGATCACACCTGGGCTTGTAGAATGAGTGCAAGGTTTTATTGAGTGTAAGTAAATCTCAGACAATGGGAGCTAGAAGGGAGATGGTTTTCCAAGGGAAAACCTCAGACTGCTCGGCGGCCTGGGCTTTCCTCTGACTGCCCTGGCAGAACTCCATGTCCTTCTGGGACTCGGTGGCCTGCCAGCATGCCGGTGCTTGTCGGGGCATTCCTCTTAATGTCCAGCCACCTGTGTGTTCCTCCGCTGATGGTACACCTCTCAATGTCCAGTTGTACTGTGTCTTCTTCCCCTGATGTGTTCCTCACTATATCCAGACACATGTGTCTCTGCCTGCTAGGGTCTCTGGGGTTTTTATAGGCACAGGATGGGGGTAGGGGGGGCCAGGGTGGTCTTGGGAAATGAAACATTCTGGCATGAAGGCAGGAGTATCAGTCCTCACCTAGGTCCATGGGGGTAAAGCCGTAGCCAGGGACCATGCCCTCCTCTACCCAGCACTTCTCTTCCCCCTTCTGTATCATTTAAAAGGACCACACTCCTCTCATCCCAGCACTTCCACATCACAGTGACTAGATTCTCTGTTAAAAACAACAACAACAATGGAGAGCAAGACTATGTGTGTAACATGTCTTTCCTATGAAATGGTTATTGGCTATCACATAGCCCCATAGTTAACAAATTACATGTGAGAAAAATGCTCTACTTTTTGTTACTTTGTTTTAAATATTTAAATTGTTTCTATCTTCTTTGCAGTATCCAATTTCCCTTTGGTATCCAATTTAGTTCTCTAGGTTCTCTTCTGGCACTTAGTCCATTGAGTGATTTTTATTCCAGAACAAAGTATTAGAAACACGTTCCTTGTCTGTATTAATCTATGTTAGAAACACATTTATTGACAATAAAAGCATGCTTTTATCTTTTTAACAGTCTGTTTCCAGATACTTTGTTTGTTCAAAGTTACCTTTTGTTGTCTTTTGCCTTTAATGTAATTTATAATTTGTCTTCATAGAACATGTAACATCAAGGCTGAAAGTTAATTTGACTCGTTGTTTGTTACTTGTCAGAACACATCAGTATCCAAACTTAAATAATAACCATAAGTGTAATTTTAAATATTGTTATGATTGATGACACTCCACAATGTCTTAATTATATATTGTATAATATGTGGTTTTAATTTGTTAAAATACAAAATACCATGTGTAACACAGAAAGAAGCACAGACTGACATCATTTTATCACATTAATTCATTTACAAATACATCTGTTTATTTATTAATAATTTGTAGTCAATGACAGGTTAAAAACTAGGTACTAGATAAAAAAAAAGAAAGTACAACAGAAGTAAAATCCTGTCTAAGGAGCTGCCTATTCTTGTGTATTTCACTAGTCTCTTGTGGATGTCTATGACATATGCTGTACAAAACATGGCTGCAGAAATCTAGAAGCTAGATAAATTTCTTACGGTGCATTAAAAATTTTGTTGCCACTGAAGACCTAAGCAATTAATGAGAGTAATAGCAAGTACATTCACAGAGGCGTAATGGCAGTATAGATTTCATGGTAAATCTCAGGGATAATGAAGAACTTAGGGACTGACTGTAAGTAGTTATAAATTGGTGCCTGCTCCAACTGCAATTCATACTGTCACTACTTCCTTGAGAGGCTTCAGACACCATTCTTTTTCATCATTAATGGTAAAATGAAGAACAAATTTTGATCATTATTTTAAAAAGATTTTGATGAAACGTGAAAGCTCTTTTTAACTAAGACTTAAGTAAGTAGCTCATTATCAACTTCGAGATCACAATGCACTTTACATAGAACTTTAACAACTGAACAGTTAAGGTCTTGTTTATTAAACCTAAAACAACTTGGGAAGATTAAATGATACAAGAGTAACCTATTTATCATATATATTGAATACTGCCAAAAACAAGAGAGAGCAAATAAAATTGCATATTTTCATTGTTGCTTTGCAAACTGTTACCAAATGTCCATTGTAATTGTTCTTATTTCAACTAATTGAAGTTTCATTTATTTATTTATTTATTTTTATTAAGTTAAATAGAACTGAGTAAGATGGTTATTTAGAAAATACTATAGAGGACTATGTAATAGATTAAATATGATAATTCACACTTTATTTGGTTAAAAGCAAAATATATAAGTGATTATAGAATTTTAGACTAATTATCTTTACCTGTACTGAGGTTAAAGGAATGTTAAGAGTTTTCTCTTTTCTGTTGTTTCCAGTGGTTGATGGCTTTTCCTGCTTATGCAATCCAGGCTATGTTGGAACAAGATGTGAACAGAACATTGATAACTGCATCCTGAATGCCTTTGAGCACAATTCTACCTACAAAGATCTGCATCTCGTTAGTATCCACTGGTCTTTTATATACCTAAATATGGACTAATATAATTTAACCCCTACCTACAAATAGAGTGAGCTTTTGCCTGTGTGTTAGGTTAGTATATATATTACATATGCTTACTTCTCAAGATTAGAAAACAGAAACTCAGGCAATATACATATATATTTTTTAATGTAGTAAAACATGTTCTATTCTCCACTCTATACAGTTTGGCTTAACTGTTATATAACAAATAGTTCACTTATTGTATTCACAACTTGTGGCAATATTGAATTTGTATAAAATGTCAGAAATTATTCTGAAAGGCACTGTGTGAGTCTTACAGCTGCCTATTTTTATCTAACTCATGGTATTACATTCACACATATATTTCATTATCATTATCTTAAATTTCACTCTGACCTCCATCTCATATAACATATTTCTAGTTTCCTTCACTCATCGGTTGGTGCTGTCCCTTCAGTACATATTCATTTGTCACTGCCTTTGTCACAAGCATGTTCCATTCTGCCTTAAACGATCTGTGACACGGTTGGCAATTGATTTGGGATCCCCTCCAGCTCCTCATTTCTCAGAAAGCCTGACATAAAAAATATCTACTCAAGGTGGACTCACTCATTGACTGGCTTCAGAAAATTAAGAGCATACAACACAATGCTGTTTGTGCTACAATACTAATCCAGGCTTATAGTTTATTACTTAACAACAGAACTGATATTTGCAAGAGGACTATACTTGTTGAAGTTAGAAAACAAAGCTTTGAAAGTAAACCTTTGAAAAGTCAAAATATGGTTTCAGTCAACACCTATTTTGACTATCAGTGAACTGACATTGTTTTTTTTATAATAAAAGGAACATTTGTGGCAAACTGATTTTTCCCACAAGGACTGCAGATACCTAAAGGAATAACTGTAACTCACATTTAGGTATCCATGAACAGAAACAGAGTTGCTCCAGAGGTTGTCTAGCCACTTTTCAGGTATTTGTGGCTGTCTGGATGCTTGGTCTTGGTCCATGTCACATGCTTTATGTAAGGCAGTCATGTTAATCACATCCCATTCTTGCGGATTCCTTTAGAAATGGACATGCGACACTATGTTGGTCTCTGAGGTCTAAGGCAGTCATGTTAATCACATCCCACTCTTGGGGATTCCTTTAGAAATGGACATGTGATACTATGCTGGTCTCTGAGGCAAGGGAGGCACTCTTTCTGAGGAAAGATTTCCTCACCTGCTCTTAGAATGTAAATAAGAAGTACACATGACCTCTCCTATACCTTCTAACATCTAGATTTATGTAGTTACTGTTACCATTTTGAGGTCCTAAAGCAAGATGGGGGGTATAGTCAATTAGACTATCACTATTAACCATTTAAATAATAATATAATAAACTATTAGTCTCTTATTAGTGAGTACCCTGAAAACAGCAGATCTTAGAGATAGAACAAATCTGGTCTGTGATCAACTGTTGAATTCTTGACTGAACTTCTCAGGTTGCCTGCCCAACCTCTGGACCTAATATATTTGATCCTTATGGCCTCTTATTTAATATTGCTTAAATCAGAGTTCCTTTTACTTGCAGGTAAATTGTCTAATGTACACATCCATAATGTAATTAAGCTCTTTTTTTAGGCTGTGATTTTGGCAGTAACTTCAGCAATAATATGAGTTTATTACAGAAGAAAGAACCCCATATCTGTAATCATAAGAGTTCACTTCTAGACCTGACACTGCCACAAATATTCTGTGGGACACTAAGCTAGTCATTTGACAAGTCAAGGAGTACCAGTATAGATGCTGCCTTATACCAAATAACAGAACTTCCAAGTATATTATTGTCTCATTTATCTATTTTATGAATTGCCACTAAAAAGCTATTCCAACTAACTTTAGTATCAGCTTAAAATCTTGACTCCTATTTCCAGAAATTATGATAATAAGAATATGGGGTAGGGGGGAAGCAGAAAGAAACAGGTTGAAGAAGAGATAAAGTTCTCATCTTATTAACTGGTTTAAATATATTTTAACATAAGGAAACTGTTGAAATTATCTAACTCCTAACTGTAAGTCATATATCAACTTCAAGAACAGAAATGTCATCGTACTGGTGATATCCTTCCAAGAAAAGGTGTTATGGAGACCACAGATTGCTTAAAATATTAAAGTTCAAAGCATTTCATAACTTTCAGATATTGTGTCTGGGGCCTAAAGACTACCCTCAGGTTTGATAATGTACAAGAAGAACTGAGAAAAACTGCTTTACTTCTTGCTAGGGCTTATTACAATAAAAGTTACAGATTAAAATTAGCAAAGGGAAAGACACATAAGATAAAGTCTAAGAGAAAGCAGGTACAATCTTCCAGGTGTTATTCTCCCATTGGAGTTACATGAAAGTACTTGAAATATTTTCACAGAATATAGGGCAACCTATAGAAAGTGTAACCAACCAAGGAAGCTCACATAAGCCTTGTTGTCTATGGTTTTCCTTGTAGGTCAGTCATGATGACATGAAGCACCTGCGTAACTGACCTTAGCTAATCAGTCTCCAGCTCCTGCAGGCGCCAAGCTGATGCAGCATGGCCCAAAGCCCCAGGCATATAAAAAAAGGGCTGCCAGCATAAATCACATCTAATTAGCATAAACTATTTGGCACAGCTCAAGGTCTCAGGTATCAAAGACGTTATTATCCGTCAGGATATTCCAAATTCAGAGGTTATCTCCCAGGAACCAGTAAAGGGCCGGTCCCTTCAATGGAATATATATAGGCTTGAGCCCTCAATTTTGAGTTAACACTTTCTTGCACAAATTTCTTGTTAAATATTACCTTTTTGTGTATGAATAAATAGTATATTATTGGAAAACAATGCATGCTATAATAATAAAACAAAAATAGTACAAAGATATTAAGTCATATAAAAAGAGCCAAAACTCATATTTTTAAGACAAAGCCTGGAATGGACATCATACATAATTTTTTGAGTTTCATATTTACTTGCTTTTAGTAACTCATTGGTAAAAGAAAATCCATAAAATGCTGAAGCATTTGAATTGGAAGATAAAATTAGAAGGGCACAGAGTTGGATTTTTCTGCAGAATATTTAATAATCTTAAAAAACAGGAAGATGATCTATTTAATCTATAAAACATTCGCATTTGCCTAAAGAGTCACTGACCTGATTGTTGTATGAGCCAGACCGTCCAGATCAACCCAGGCAATCCCACTGACATGTGGCTTGCATCTTCTTTGAACCTGGCACGTGTATAGCTTCAAATTAACATTTTTATATTCTTTTGATTTTCTTTTGATTACATTGCAGCATCATGATGTTGAATTTAGATGAAAAGCAGAAAATAAGAAGACTTCAAATCCACAGTAGGAAATGATTTGTAACAATGAGCCAGTTTTCTTCTTTTCCTTTCTTTATGGTTCAGTAAATCTAAGAAAACAATAGGAGGAAAAAAAATAATCTTTTGAATGTCTAGCATATAATATAATACAAATGTTAAGAATGTGTATAGTAAGACCTATTCCCTAGTGCAACTTTCTTAGGTATATTTGAGAATAACTATTTCTTTGTGGTTATTTAAATATGTATGATCAAATTAATCTAGTATTTCCCCCTCTCATTTTAGTTTTGTTTTCCTCTGTATCTTACATGAATAATGAATGCTTAATTTTAATAACAGCAGAGGAAGCAAAAATAGTGCAGTAGAACTAATGTGGAACGAACAACTCTGCAATATATAAATATACATACATATATATAAATATCACACACACACACATACATGTATACTACAGGTTTAACTTTCCCCCCAAACATTCAGATGCAAAGACAAACTGAATTTATATGTGTTCTAAAAAAAAAAATAAAACTACCTTTACCTTCATCCACCATATGGTTGAAAATCCGTGTCAGTTATTTGAGAGTTGCTCATTTCCTTCCCTTGGGATTCGAGTAAACCCTGGGGGTAGATCAATCCAGAATTAACGGGGAACAGCCATTGCTATACAGTTCATCTTGGCTCCTACTAAAATGCCTATATGGTATCTCCATTCTCCTTTCAAAAATATATTAATCTGTGAAATGGTTTCAATCCTTGCCTACCAAATGTGGCTCCCAGGACCTTCTCTATACCCTTGCCTTCAAGGGCATGATGCTTAGCTAATCGGTGGTCAGGTTCCAGTTGTGTCATCAGTATACCAAGTTGGAGCCACAAAAACCTCTAGGTTCTGTTCTCTCTCCAGAAATACAAACTCCCCATCAGTGCGGAATCAATCCAACTGTACTCTGTCCAAATACTAAAGCCTTCATTTCTTTCATACCCTCCTTCTCCATAAAGATTTGCTTAATCACATTTGTTGGAAATTAACACAGAAAATCTGACTCATATCAGAGCTTCAAAGTTACGGAATTCTCAAAACACAAAGAGCCATCTAAATATGCCTAGAGAAAGGAAAAATTCAATTTTCGTAGCAAAAAAAAAAAGAGAGAGAACAGCACATTTAGTTCTAATTAATTTATTAGATTAGACATTTTAATTTATCAGTTTCTTCCATAAAATGTAGTAGCTGGACTCAGTTGTTCCAAAACAGGGAGTTGCTTTTGAAAAGACACATGCTTAAAATTCTGATTCAGATGGTGGGTCCAGGCATCTATATAATTTATAATGCCTTGTGATTTTGATATGTACTTCTATTTGAAAATCTTTGAACTAGTTATCTAGATAGCACTTTCTAGCTCTAAATTTCTGTGATATTCTGAGTAAAGCACAAAGATTTCTATTTCATGTGCACTGATAATTCACAATTTATTTATCTCCTTAAAAAAGAAATAATGGATGATCTGAAAAATCTGGAAAATGGTAAAACTGATTTATCCTCTCTGTTTTTAGCAGCATATTTCATGGCATCTTTCTTTCACAAGTACTATTTTCTTGTGGATTCCTCCATCTGTTTTAATGTTTTTGTCTTTAATACAAAAGGAATAAAATCTATTTTTTCTATTCCAATCCTTTTGTAAGGGAGATAATAATATATGGTTTTCTACTCACTATTGTAATAACTTAGTGAAGTGTTAGTCTCCCTATGTATTGGCATTTACTAATCAGAAAATCCATACATGAAATTATACCTTCTCTTAGAGGCTGGATATAATGTTTCAAATCAGTATGAGAGTATTAAAAATATTTGATGACTGATTAATTATAATGATATCCAAAAGGTTCACTTAAGTCTGTTGATTACATCTCTTGTTGCAGCATCATCAGTAGTTATTATGCAGCCAAAACTTGAACTAAACCTTGATGTATTAGCTAACTTCCAAATCTATTGTTAAAAGAGGCACTACAGTGACTAGGTAACAGAAAATCAAGCTTTTTGGTCATGCCCATTGTAAATAGCCTGCTATGTTTATATAGAATAAAATCTGCCTACAATTTATTACTCAGATCTCTACTTTTTATTATACTGATCTTCCCTTTAAGAATTTATTGAGCATAATTTAATGTTACATTTATAACTATAGTTAACTATGATAGGGGTCAGCTTTCTATCATTTCTACAATAAACTCGATTATGGAATTATTTTCCCTGTATGATATAAGACTAAAATAGAAGTTAAGTTCACTCATCTAATGACCTGTATAATTATCTTAATATGTTCTCCCTCAATTGTCAGTTTTAATCATAGTTACTATGCCTATCTGAAGCAACCTCATTTCTTCTCTTTTAAACTACTGTTTTGAACCTATGATGGCTCTGAAACTGATGATTAAATTTATCAGGATTACATGCAAAATAAAAGCAAACAGAACCTGAGAAAAAGACTTGTTGATTCACCTGAGTAAACAAGTATGTGAGCTTTAATGCTTTGGACTTCAGAAATCTCTGGAAGCTGAAACATATTTTCCCTTCTTCCTTATTCCAAGATTCATTACAGAGAGAGAGGTTTACAGATGGCTGAATTTTGAGGTTTAAGAAATCCATGAAGCAGTATTGAATTTTATAAATAATATGTGAGGACATAACAGATCACTGAGAGGAATTTTCCATTTTCAGATTTTCTAACAAAAGTCAGCACTTTCCAGAAATTATCTAGCTTAAAAATGATTTAGAACTGATTGAATACTATTTCCATTTCCAATATTAGCCAAAGTGCATAAAGAAATGTATTTATTTTGAAAGAATTATGAGACAAATTAAGCTTATTTCAAAACAAATACTGCACTTTACCATTATTACTTGTGATATTTGCATAACTATAAATGGGACTCATCTCTGAACTTCAAAATTTATTTCTGAGAAATCAATCAATAGTTACATTCTACAGTAATTCCACTTTTTTTCCTGGAAAACCTTTATATGCCATTTATATAGATACCATTTTTAATCAGTTGACCATATAAAAATTGGTTCTAAAAACTGCTATGTTGTGTACATTGTGTTCATATCATATATTTAAGGGCATCATAGAGCCATAAAATCACACTTTCTTTCAGAACAGATTGATTTTAGCAATTTATTAACTTAATAGCTTTTAAAAGGTAGTAGATCCTTTATTTCGATCAGTAAATAACTCCATTGTGTTCTAAGTCTGTTTATTTCTAACCACCTCATTTGTCTGCATGAATTTTATTAAAAGTAAAAAATAGGACATTTAAGATTTGGCAGTTGATAGATACATGTGTAAACAAGCATATGTGCAAGTATGCATGTACATTTGTGTGTACCTACACAAAAAAGAGAATATGTGTATCTCTCTTCTTTAGTGTTCTGCCAACCATCCTATGATAAATAGAGTATAACACTTTTCTAAAATCAAGTTCTTGAGCTGAAACCAGTTATTTCCTACAATAAACCCGCCTTGGTTATAGTGTGTGTGTGAGTGTGTGTGTGTGTGTGTGTGTATGAAATACATATTCTATATTATATTTTTATATTTATAAGAAAAGAAATAAAATATAATTTATATATAAGAAATATGTAATCTATAAAATGTCATGTATAAAAATATATTTATACATTGCATACTTCTTAAGTATAAACTATATATGATATAGTATAACATAATATAAAATTTTATATTACATGTTTCTCATATATATTATAATATTATATATATATAGTATATATATTACAGCAAGCCAGTAAAGAGCCTCTTTCTGTAAATTGATGAAGAACATTGATTTGAACTGATAGAGAATGATCTATGGCATCATCTTGACTACAGTAGGGTTAAATTTTGTAGTGTGCTCTTTAAAACCAAAAGTCTGCTTATAGAAGTGAAGAGGGCCTTTGGGATAGATAACTTTGGCCTCACTAGCTGTGTTACCTTGAACAAGTCATTTAACCTTTCTAAGCCTCAGTCAGTTTTAATAACAACATATTAATAGGTACTCTGTGGAATTGTTACACAAATTAAATGTAAAATGCTTCATGTATTTTACTTTATGTTAAATCTATAACATAATTTCTGTCCCATACAAGGCATTAATAGATACATACCATGTTTGATGATGATTATAATGATTTTAACCATGGTACAGATAGTGTTTGTCTGAGTTGAGCTTAAGCTCTTACATTGATTTGCCAAGCCAGGGTATTTTACTCAAGGGTATGGAAGTGAGCTATAATTCAGTCACTTCTGTGTTAAAAATAATTTCTTTACTGATCATGGGTTTCTATGTTAATGTATTTTCATATCAAATAATAGTATATAAGCTTATATTTTTACATAAAAACTTTGAAGAAGGTACAAAATAAAATACCTATTATGAAGACTGCTTACTCTTAATATTTTGCCAGGATTTAATTATTTATTGTAACCACTAATGTCAATTCTCTGAAGATGAGGTTATGCTTTATAATATTTAAAAAAATTATATCCTCAAGGCTGAGTTATGACAATGCCTGAAACACTGCAGATTGCTGAGAGAGAGAGAGAGGAGAGAGAGAGAGAGAGAGAAAGGAAAGAGGGAGAGAAGGAGGGAAGGAGGAAGGGAAAAAGAAAGGAAGGAAAGAAGAATTGAATGGTCAGTTGTTTACCTATATCTCTTTAACTTTTTTGGGATTTTCTCATAGAGTAAGAAACTCGCAGGTCTATGCCCAGATTCCAGAGATTTCCCAGATGCTGATGGCATTTGTTTGACATGATATCAGATGCTGAGGCTCTTGGGCCACCTTTTAAGGCTTGCTGTGAGATTGCTACATTTCTGCTGAAATGCTCTGCATCTGATAGACACAAAGCAAAACACCTCAGCTTGATCTGTCTCTCTCTTCAGGTATCAAGCCTTTAATCTGGCTAAGCCCACGTAAATCTTATCAGTGGCACAGGCTTTTAGGTCAGTTTCCCTGGTTTAAGTCGCTGGTCTTTTTTTGCCCTCTCAGAGCAAGAAAATCTCTCTTCCTGTAGCTGCTGTGCTTAAAAGACTAAGACCAAAACTTTGCCCTACATTCTTTAAAAAAGCCTGAAACAAAAACTCGAAAGAGACCAATGGGATTGCTGTGGATATAAATGTGGATGACTATATTAAATATCATGTTAAACATAATATATTTAATACAATAAGTATATTAAATATAACACTATATTAAACACAAGTGTATTAAATATGAAAATGAATTTACACATACATGTGGGTTTAGAGTGTTATTACCAATTCTATGATTTTTAAAATCATTATTAATATATACAATCAAGGACTAGTTTGTTTTTCAGAACATATAAATCCCACTTTGTTCTGAGGTGTGTCTTTCCACGATGTCTTTTATAGTTCACTCGTATATCATAGAAGATACATTTCACAGAGAAAAATGTAATGTTCATAGAAGTGAAGCAAGTTTCACAAAGAGACACGACGGGAATGTACAGCACAGGTCATGCCTCCCCCAACATTCCCTTTCTGTCTTACATATGCTGTACCTCTGAAAGGATCAGACCTTGAGTTCAGCTGCCCACAGGACTCACAAAACTAGGAAGGACGAGGATTCCAAGAGCAAATCAGTATTTCAGAGTCTCTACAATACCCCAGAATCACCTGTGCCAGTTATAAACTGCATGCATATTTGGGATTCCCCCTTTGGGGGTTCTGATTTAGTGAATAGAAGGTGAGGTTGAGACTCTGTGTTTTAATATCCTCCGCAGAGAATTCAGTTGCAGAGCCATAGTGCATAAGTATTGGACTGTGCACAGCCACAGTGATTTATGTTTCTAAGCATTTTATACTCAGCATTCTGCATCCAGCCAATGCTCATCTGCATGGAAGCTTGCACTGAGAGGTGTAGCAAGAACCTGATGATTCAGGAAATGGTCTACTAAGAGCCACACAGATTGAAATACAAGTAAAACTACTTGTGGCCAAAATAACTAGAGTTGAAGGGAATTTAGAACTAGAATTCTAAATATATTGACAATAAAACATAACAAAATCCCAAACTTTTGAAATTTTTTTCTAAGAATATAGACCTCTGGTCACTTCTCCCAAATAGTATCAATACTGCACTTTCGCATCAGAAAGGTGATGTTCTAATGGAAAGAGAGAGTACTCTTTTCTTAAGGTTTGCCAATTCAATTAGCCTAATCAACAGATTTCTGTCATTTGCCACCAAAGTTTTTCTTTAGGCTTCAATATAATAAAATTGAATAGACAAATCAACAACTACACTAGAATTTTTGGTCTGAGTTTATATATGTATCTCCTGAGACAAACTAAACACATTTCTAAAATACATCAATTTTAACTAAAACTAAAATTTAAAATTAATACTATAAAATGGTGAAGAAATATAATGTGCAAAACATTTTGAATTTACTGTGTATTTGTCTAACTGTAATTTGGCCCTTACAATTGTTTCTAAAAGGAGACAATTGGATGAATGAAAGATGTAATACACTCAAACAAAAAGTAAAAACAAACCATAGTAAGTGTTATTATAATTTTTGTGTAGATATCTGGGAAACATTGCAGGTAACACCATGAAGTATTAGTAAAAAATACAATTCATAGGACTGTCTTTACAGTATACATCTTAAAGGATCTTCCAATAATTCAAGGCAGTCAAGTTAAAATTGTGAAATAAAGTGAATTTATTGTGTACTGCCTTTTCATTCACCTTGCTGTGAATGATATTTATACAATAGAGATAGGAATTTGTGTCATTTACATATGTGTATATTTTATTTGCTACATTAGATGAAAATTATAGAAAAAATATAGATGTAGCAAAGGAAATGAAACAAGATTTCCTTGAATAATAAGCCTGTCACCTTCTGATAAATGTTTTTCTTTTTTTCTCTACATTCTTTTTAAATCATTATTCTTTTCTTATAATGAAAATAAAGGTATACTTTAATTCCTTTGTGGATGGGAACATAGGCTTGCAAAACCCTTTATTTGCTTGAATATTGAGAAATAGAATAAACAGGTTTAAAAAAGTTATCCGATGTAGAGTCTTCCATATGATAATGATAAATCAAAACTTGTTCTCAGTAAAAATTGAGATATGAGTATGGAGTGCGCTGTAATAGAACATAGCTGGATTCTGGAAAACGTGGTAAGTAGAAGCAACTGAGGAGAGGAGACTGCTGGACAGTTGTGGCAGAACAGGCATATATCTAAAGAGCTGGGTCCGACTTCCGCAGTTAGTTTTTATACAAATCTTCTGAACCCTCTTTTAAACATATGTATTCTACACTTGCTCTGGAATATAAATTTAGTCTAAGAATGCCAGATTCAGCAAACAAAAATACAGATATCCAAATATTGCATGGGGCATACTTGTAGTAAAATAATCCATTTTTATCTGAAACTCGTATTAATTGTGTCCAATAGTTTGTCTAATAACCCTAATTAAATCAGACTTTATTTTAAAGATATTTATTTTTCAATCACTGTATGACTGTTATGATATTCTTATCTTTTTGTAAAAAAGGTTTTTTAAATTTTTAGACCTCACTTACAGTTTGACTTAATTTCAATAAAAGAAGATAAAATTGTTCTAAGCGAATTCTTCTAGAGCAGCTTAGAATATGGAGTTGAGCAAAATATCATAGAGGAGGAAGAATAAAATAAAGAAGGCATTACTCCCTCATTGTCTAGACTGACAATTTAGCTAAACAAATAATGACATTGCCTGAGGTACTTCCTGATAGGCTTAATTAGTCAGATTCTCAAATAATTTGCTACTTCTCATTATTCATTCAACTGACAAATTCTCTTTTTGTTACTTGAGTTCAAAAAGAAGAAATTACAGCCCTAAGCAAAGTCATAACATTTGTATTGGTTAAGACCTTTCACAGGCTTGTGGAAATATTTTGACAAAGATGGCCTTCAGTGGCATCTGCTTTTGTTTTCAGGGATGACATGTGATTGCATTGGTTCAATTGCTACAACCAGGACCTATTCATATAAGGCTTGTCCTACATCTGCATATTTATAAAATAGGAGCTAATTATTAAATATTTACAAAAGATTATACCAGAAAATTAATATATATTATGTCAAGAAAATTAATATACCCCAATAGGTATTCATTGCCTTATTTTCAGCAAGTGTTTTAGATTGTCTGAATGTTAAAAAGAGGTTTATTTGGCCGGGTGCGGTGGCTCAAGCCTGTAATCCCAGCACTTTGGGAGGCCGAGACGGGCGGATCACGAGGTCAGGAGATCGAGACCATCCTGGCTAACACAGTGAAACCCCGTCTCTACTAAAAATACAAAAACTTAGCCGGGCGAGGTGGCAGGCCCCTGTAGTCCCAGCTACTCGGGAGGCTGAGGCAGGAGAATGGCGTGAACCCGGGAGGCGGAGCTTGCAGTGAGCTGAGATCCGGCCAATGCACTCCAGCCTGGGTGACAGAGCGAGACTCCATCTCAAAAAAAAAAAAAAAAAAAAAAAAAAAAAAAGAGGTTTATTTGTACTTTGTTAAAGGGAGGCAGAATCTCAAAAATCCTTGAAAGTCAATAATTTCCAGAAGCTAAGCAAGAAACTTTTATTTCTGTTACAAGAAACTGATTTTGCTACAATAAGACTACTGGAGGGATGGATGAGAATAAAACCTGTATCGTATCAGAGAAAGAAGTTCACTAAGAAGATATGTCCCTGGCTGCACTGTAAGGCAGAGGGAGATCAGTTGTCTTTATTGGGTAGGACATATTACAAACCCATCATAAATAAATTTACAATTTAAAATAGTCTCTTCTATCAATAATGTATAGCTAGCTAATTCTTTCATATTTTCAAATGATGTCATTGTCTTGTTTTGCTTGTACACCAAAATTGATTACAGAGCATTGAACTTCCTTTTTAAATTCTGTACATAATTATTTAATAACATTTACAAATCTGAATGAAAAATTAATACATGTTCTTTTGTAGACAGTTTAGAAAGATACAGAAAAATACGATTTTTTAAAAAGTCATTTCAAATCTTATTACCAAGACAGTCATTATCAATATATCCTTCTTCACAAAAATGTTGCAGAAAATATTATCATATATCTTTTAGTTTTCAGTTGATAGTTTGGTAACCTGTCACTCCTTTAGAAGAAAAGCCATCCATCCAGTGGGAGAGTCAGTCTATAAGGGGTCATCTCTGCTTCCACATGATTGGAAGGAAGATGTCAAGGGTAGTTTATCTGGAGGCCCAGAGACTATATCTGACCTCAGAAGTCCAGCTTGCGTTTCATTAGTTGGTCTACAATGTTTTAAGTTTGAATCATTTTTCAAAATTCAATAATGGACAAATTTCATTACATAAAAATCAGGATTTTCATTTTCTTTTGAATAATCAGATCTCCTAATTCCAGACGGGATTCTAATACAAACAGGATTCCTGGGGTTGAGTAGTCTCTACCTACTTTAGACAGCGCTCTACTTTGCTGCTTCCTCAGTTTACTAAATACAGATGCTCTACGCCAGGTGTTTAAGAGCTTGGTGTTTAAATGCTACAAAGTCATGAAAACTGGTGCCAAAGACTGGTCTTCCTTAGACTCATGGTTTTATGACTTTTCTGTTAAGGAATAGAGTACAAGAGATTATCTCATTATGTTTAAAACAGGGAGAAATAACCAAAAAATTGAGTCTTAAAACTTAGCAAAAAAATAAATTACCAAGAAAATGTTCATCACCTGTTGGAAAATCAGCATATCTACTTCACAGTAACCTCATTAACACACACTAGTACAACAGAAGTAAAAAGTAGGAAGAATCCTTAAATGGGCTTTATAATAGTATCCAAATATCTTTAAATAATGATTTAAATTATAATAGTTTTTAAAAATATTATGTTGGAAGCATCATTGTTTTTCAGTAGAAACATCAAAGTATAAGTTGTGTGTGTGTGGTGGGGGGGATACTGGTTGTATAGACTCAAATGAGTGAAGCTGTATATATTTATTATCTATCTATTTATCCTGACACAAATAGCTCATAGGCTTTCTCATTTCTTACATTCACCCTGAAATATGAGTAGATTAATTGACATAATGTGGTTATCTATCTTTTTAATGTTTTCACTAGATAAGAAGTGCACTCTACTGAGACAAATTCAGTTAATTAAATCACTCTTACTTCATATTGTACCTTATTCTGTTTAGGAAGTGTAGCAATCCTGTTGACATTTTGCCCATAGATGACATCTTTCAAAGCTAATTCCTATTCAGTGGTACTCTGTAAGTAAATCAAAAGATGAAATGTAGTATGAATATCTTCCTAAAATAGAGAATATCAATGTGAAAGAAAAATAAAACTGACATGAAATTCATAATGTTGTAAAATAAGAACCATTTAATCCATGGTATCTATTTATTTAATAGATTTATGCTTGACATCTATTTCTCAGGCATTGACAAGCATCATAAGGATTTTATTTTCAAAGATTTCTTGTATAGATTTAAATGTTGCTACTGGACAGCTGAAGGGTAAAGATTCTGTACAAATCATATACAAAAATATTATTTTAGAACCATATTTTGTGTTTCACTCAGAAGGTGCCACTTTATTAAGGTTAAGCATAAATACAATTCAACAATATCAGTTTTTGTTTAAATTATAAACTACATCTTTAAATTTTCAGGTATCTATCAACTCTAAAAAAGGATATAACTACTTTAATTATTAAATTATAATAACATTAAGTGTTTTAAAAGCACTCAAAATCATTTTCAAAGTCATATATATCTATATCGATTGAATCTGTCACTATTAGGAGTCAATTGCAATTGATTCTATGTCCCTATTTAGTCAGACTTCTGCCAACAGTTTTCAAACTTCTTTGATTTTGATCTGCTTTCAATACAATGTTTTGTTCATATATTTCCAAAATATGTATAATTTATAATAATGTGCATGACTGACTCTACTAATAGAAATTATTAAATTAAAAACATACACATAAAATGTAGAATAAAAAGCAACTCAGTAAATAAATGATTTTTAATGTTGCATTGTTTATTAGTAATCTAAAGCATTGGCATATTTAACTTATTATAATTGATTCACGAATATGCTGTAAGTAAATATGCTTTGTCTTCCCTTTTTTTACTTGAATTAATTCTACTACAGTAATTTGAAACTTTGTTTCTAACTTCAATTTGTTTAAATATTTGATTTAAAGGGCTGACCAACATGAAAAAGATACCATGCAGAGATACATAATTAAAAGGGGGAATAGTGTAACATCGATTGTGCTTACTGAATCATTATATTTACATTTGCCACACCCACTAATTAAGCCAATCCTGTAGAGAGAAAGGAAAAATATTAATGCTGGCATGGTTCTCTTTTGATTTCCTTTCTTTTGCTGCAAGTACTGTTGTGGCCTGGTTTTATTGAAATCTAGAGTTGCCTAGTTTAAAAAGGGGACCCTTCCAACAGTGAGGTACTTTCATATGACTGGTTTTTGATTCTTTGGAGACACAGCCACTGGTAACATCTAGCAGTAGTTCTAAGCTTGACCAAACTCTGTATTCCATATTGTCACTTACTACCCCTTCTCCCTCCATTGCGTATCCAATCATTCCTTTCAAACCCAAAGCCAAGGAGCAAACCTCTTGAGAGAAACCCTTCAAAAATGGTCTGCATTTTCTTTTCTTTTCGGATTCCCCTACTAGTGAGGCAGTAAGATAAAATGGTTTAAAATAAAGCAGTTAAGACATTGGATCTGAAACCAGACTACTGTATGAAAATTATGGCTCAACCATGTACAGGCTCTATAATTTTGAGGAAATTACATCATCTTTCTCTGCTTCAGTTACCTGATCAATATAATAAAATATGTGTATAGTAAGAGAAATTATGATTTTTGCAAGGTGATTTGAAGAAGGTAAAAGTTAAGAAGGGCATGTTTGATCTTGCAAGAAATCGAAATGGAGGTGAAAGGTGCCTAGAGTGAAAAAATATGAACAAAAGTATATTTGTTCAGAAAGAAGGTATAGAGGCAGCTGATGGAAGACCTGGTAGGCTATCATAAAAACTTTGATTTTGACTCAGAAAAAAAGGGAAGTCAGTGAAGGACTTTAAAGAGAAGTATGACAAAATTTGACTTAAGTTTTAGGTTTTCTTGGATTTCTCTATTATCCTGCATTCTAATTTAGTAGGTTTACATGTTTTTTTTTTTGTTTTTTTTTTTTTTTTTCCTCATGTCAGTTCTTGAAAGCCAGATATGTTTATTATTTATCTCTGAATCTAAAGCCCAGTATATTGCCTGGATTAAAATCAATGCTCAATAGTTGTGTGATAAAGGAATGAATTGCTCATCCACAGTGACTTTATAATCTAAGGCAAATTCTATAATTATTGATTTATTCATCAAACATTTTCTAAGTGAATTTTACCATCGAATTACAGAAACTCAAATCTGGGCCTCAGTTTTGTTACTTTGTTTTGTTTTTACAATAAGAGCAGTACCTACCTTTAAAGTCTTATTCTCTTTTAAGATATCTAGTTTTAAATTAAGGGTATTGTTAAGCCTCAAGTGTTTTTTGTCTTAACTCACTCAAATGGACCATTTCCAAAGTATTTTTAAGTTATATAGAAGATGACAAACCACATCCCAACTGTTAAAGTCTTAGGCCTGGTGAGAAATCATTAGTTATAAAACTAGAATGTATCCTCTCATTTAGTTTGACATTGCTAATGATTTTAAACATATTCTTCCTTTGATATTCTTATATTGTCTCATGCATAAAACCTAACAAAGCATATACAACATATAAACCTACATCATTCTTCAATATGAAGAAGATAGGAACACAAAGTATATGTATTAATGCAGCTACATTAAAACAATGATATTAGCTAATATCAGACATGCCATAATATAAATTCAGCTGATAATTATAGAAATATGCATTTAATAATTCATGTTCCATTAATGTACAATAAACATACAGCACTTAAAAATATATTTATTGTGGCATTCTGGAGAATTATCTTCAGGCTATGGACTAATTTAAAATATCATCAGGCCGGGCGCGGTGGCTCAAGCCTGTAATCCCAGCACTTTGGGAGGCCGAGACGGGCGGATCACGAGGTCAGGAGATGGAGACCATCCTGGGTAACACAGTGAAACCCCGTCTCTACTAAAAATACAAAAACTTAGCCGGGCGAGGTGGCAGGCGCCTGTAGTCCCAGCTACTCGGGAGGCTGAGGCAGGAGAATGGCGTGAACCCGGGAGGCGGAGCTTGCAGTGAGCTGAGATCCGGCCACTGCACTCCAGCCTGGGTGACGGAGCGAGACTCCGTCTCAAAAAAAAAAAAAAAAAAAAAAAAAAAATCATCAATCTTATCACATATTTGGGTCCATTTCATAAAACCAGCCATATATTCTGTTCATGACCTAGATTTAACTTGATTCCTCTGAAATTTTTCTGTGCTATTTTAATGCCTTAAGGGGCGAAGTAGGATTTAAACTGAGATCATTTCTTCATAATCATTGTACATTATTGTGGCATGTTGAAATAACAATAAAATTTGCTTTGCCATTTTTTGTAGAGAAGGAAAGAAAAATCTTGCAGTACATTTTTTATTATTGCTCAATTCAGAGTAGAAAGTCTTACTGTATTTCTTTCATTTTCTTTCTTTCATTTTCTTTCTTTCATTTTCTTAAAAAAAAAAAAAGCAATAGAAGACTAAAAGGATGTCACTTATTCTACAGAAAGGAGTTTCTATTATACACCATCACATGGGACAAAGAGTTTTGTAGTGCCTCCAAGGATTGTGCATCGTTTACTGTTGTGACATCCCAGAATAATGTTGACTATATTATTTCCTTCATCATCTACTGAAAATAATTTGGCCAACTCACAATAACTTAGTGAGAATTTAAAAAAATATTAATCATGTTGGCTGATTAATGTATACAATAGTATATCTTTTAAAATATCCTTTATTTTTCAGGAGACTACATTACTTAAACAATTCTCTTGCGTAACTAAGAGTCCTTTAATTTTAATAGGAGACTATATCACTTAAACAATTCTCTTGCATAACTAACAATCCTTTATCTTATATATATACACACATATATAAATTATATGTATATATACACATATATAAAATATATTACATATTTTATATATGTGTATATATACGCAAGAACTGTTTTGCTTGACTTTTTAAATCTTGATTCTCATGTGTTATTTATTTTCCTTTATTCCCCTTATCATTTCTTATTCCATTACAGCTATAAATTGATCTACCTGTCAACAACTGATCTTTGCTCTCTCTCCTCATTCTTCACTACAATCAGACGCTTCCAGGGTACAAGTCCTGCTCTAGCTCAAAAGAGACAAAGAAAGTAGTGCAAAGTGTAATTCCCAGTCAGAATTATGCTATTAAATGTAATCAGGAAAGCCATTATGATTCCTCTTTGGGCAGTTAGCTCTGCTTAGGTGAGTTCTGTCAAGTTTCTCATAACCTTGAGATTTATGCAATTAACTAATAATATAATTAATTAGCTGGTACACTAACATAGTTTCGCTTCTGTGTAGGAAAAATTTATTTTCATCTTTTTTAAGTTCACATTGGTTACTTCATAAAATTGTTAAAATACAGGCATACCTCAAAGATATTGTGGCTTTGGTTCCAGTCTACTGCAATAAAGTGAATAGCAATAAAGTGAGTCATACAATTTTTGGTTTCCTAATGTATCAATTGACTCTTCCTTTCACAAAAGATTTTTCTGTAGCATTGCTGTTTAATAGCATTTCATCCACAATAAAACTTGTTTTAAGTTGAAGTAAATATTCTGAAATCCTGCTACTGTTTTAAAACTGTTTATGTAATATTCTAAATCCTTTTTTGTCATTTCAACAATGTTCATAACATCTTCACCAGAAGTAGATTCCATTTCAAGAAACCACTTTCTTTGCTCATCCATAAGAAACAGTTCCTCATTCACTGAAGTTTGATCACAGTATGGCAGCAATTCAGTCACATATCCAAGCTCCACTTCTAATTCTAGTTCTCATTATTTCCACCACATCAGCAGTTCCATCCTCCACTGAAGTATTGAATCCCTCAAAGTCATCCATGAACATTGGAATAAACTTCTTCCAAACTCCCAAAATTAATGTAGATATTTTGACCTTCGTCCATAAATCCTGAAAATTCTTAATGGCATCTATAATTTTCATTATTTTCAAGAAGTGAGAAAATGTGCAACTTTTCCTTTCACTTGAACGCTTAGAGACCATTGTAGGGTTATTTATTGGCCTCATTTTAATATTGCTGTGTCTCAGGAGACGGGGAAGCTTTAGTAGAGGGAGAGAACTAGAGAACAGCCAGTTGGTGGAGTAGTCAGATGCACACAACATTTATTGTTTAAGTTTGCCATCTCATATGGGTGTGATTAATAGTGCCCCAAAGTAACTTCAATAATAACATAAAAAATTACTGATCACTTATCAACATAACATATATAATAATGAAAACATTTGAAATATTGCGAGAATTAACAAAATGTATCACAGAGAAATGAAGTGTGCACATAATGTTAGAAAAAATGGCAGTGATAAGGCTGGGTGCAGTGGTTCATTCCTGTAATCCCAATAATTTGAGTGGTGGAGGTGGGCGGATCATTTGAGATCTGGAGTTCAAGACCAGCCTAGCCAACATGGCAAAATCCCATCTTTATTAAAAATACAAAAATTAGTCAAGCCTAGTGGTGTATGCCTGTAATCCCAGATACTACTAGGGAGGCTGAGGCAGGAGAATCCCATGAACCCAGAATGTGGAGATTGCAGTGAGCTAATATCATGTCAGTGCACTCTAGACTCTGTCTCAAAAACAATAATAAAAAATAATAGTACTGATAATTATATTTGATACAGGATTCCCACAAACCTTTCCTTTGTAAAAAAAAAAAAAAAAACTCAATATTTGTGAATTGCAATAAAGTAAGTTATGCCTATAAATTAGTGACAGAAACAGTTCTCTTTTTTCTTGAATGGAGATGAATTTCATGATGTATAATAAATGCTAGATGATAAAAATGGCTGATATGTTTTAAATGTTTATATCCCCTTAAAAATTCATACATTAAAATCCTACCCCTAAAACAATGGTATTAGTAGGTGGAGCATTAGGAAGGTGGTTAGATCATGGAGGCAGAACACTTATGAATGAGATTAGTGCTTTTATAAAAGAGGGAGTCCTCTCTTTCCTACTTCCATGTAAAGTTACGGTAGAAGGTTTATAACACATGTACACCATGGAATACTACGCAGCAATAAAAAAGGATGAGTTCATGTCCTTTCTAGGGACATAGATGAAGCTGAAAACCATCATTCTGAGCAAACTATCGCAAGGACAGAAAACCAAGCACCACATGTTCTCACTCATAGGTGGGAACTGAACAATGAGAACACTTGGACACAGGGTGGGGAACATCACACACGGGGGCCTATTGTAGGGTGGGAGGAGTGGGGAGGGATGGCATTAAGAGAAATACCTATCGTAAAGGACGAGTTAATGGGTGCAGCACAGCAACATAGCACATGTATACATATGTAACAAACCTGCACATTGTGCACATGTACCCTAGAACTTAAAGTATAATAAAAAAGAAAAAAAGAGAGAGATAAAAGAAAAGAAAAAAAAAAGAAGAAGAAGAAGAAGGTTGGCCACCTATGATTTAGGAAGTAGGCCTCAACAGATACTGAATTTGTCAGCAAACTTGATCTTGGACTTCCCAATTGCCAGAATTATAAGAAGTAAATTTCTGTTGTTTAGAAACCACTTAGTTCATGTTTTTTGTTTGTTTGTTTGTTTGTTTTAATAGCAGTCTGAATAAACCAAACATCACTCTGAATTATAAAATACGCCAATATGTAAAATTATAAGGCATAGCACTTTGAATATTTCTTATTTTATATTCATCACATAGTTATTAATGAATTCTTGAAAGAAATTTTAGCAAAAAAGAGGCTGTTCAATATATTTGAACAACCTAAGTCAAAAAAGAGGCCGCTCAATATATTCGAACAATGTAAAGTTTGATAGCTTCTTTTACTGTCACTTGCTTTTCAGTAATAATTGTATTCTTAGTGCATTTCCTTTACATTTAAAAATGCATATGTATCATAATACATTCATTTAATAAAGTTAGGAAAATATTTTTAGTTGAACTAGTTTATTTTAAAATGTTACTTGAAATTACTGCAGCTCTTTCTCTATAGATATTACTGAAAAGATAGTATAAAATGTTTTATCAAATTAGCTTTTTTTTGTAAAAAAAAAAAGCTCTAATCACATAAAATAGGCCTCCAGTTATTAGTATAATATTTAGTTTTATTTAAATAAGCATTTCCTTTAACATATATTTTCAATAATGTAATAAAAATGTTTATTTTCAAAATAAGTATTACCAAATGATAATGTTTGCTTACCAAATCAAAAGAAAATTTATGAATCATAAATATCAAAAGAAGGGATTTTTAGGAGGTTCAGCTTTTCCAGCAAAAGTACTTACAGAATTTTATTAAAGGCCCCTGTGATTCTATTAACCCTTTATTTATATGGAATATCTACTTTAGCTAAACAATATTTGAAACAAATGTTCACTTGTTAATAATGAGTCTACAGGGTTTTATTTAATTATTTAATTTTGTGAAGACAGCTATTCATGTGAATATGACACGTATTGGAGAGACTGGAACTACAATACAAAAACTGTTTTTAAAAAATTAAGGGGAAAAATATCCTAACAGATGTCTGCATCTCACTTATACTATCCAAATAACCAGAGCCCTTTCCTCTTGGGGAATTATTTTTAAGTTACAGCATAGAGAGAAGGAGTTTTTGCTCTGAGTCTTGAATTATACATTATTTATATTTATAGTAATGTATTTTTTAACAAGGAAAGCTGATTTTTTGCACATAAACTAATACAGGTGGGTGTTGTCAAAATCAAAATTATCATTGTTATGTCTTATTCAATAAATGGTGCAGTTTCTAATCCATATCAGAAATACTCAGATATCTGGATGAGCAGCTAAATGATATTAAAAATGTGTGCAACTCCTGACCTAATCAATCTCAAATGCCATTTTCAGATAAATAAAAAGATTTTGAATCTTGGTATATTTTACTAAATATGTGAGAAAAGAAATGATTGATTATGACTTTTATTCTCTGGGGACCTCTGGTTTCCATTAAATTTAACCATGAGACTGCTGTCATTTTTTACTTTTATATAAAATGAACTAATAAGACTCAGAATAAGTTTTACTATTTTAAATTTATGCACACACCAAAAAGTCCACTCAATGTAATATTCTTACCCATAAAACTGTCATTACTCTTGTATGTTATCAATGTCATTCAATTCGAGTAATAATTATTTAAGCACATAAATGTGAAAAGTCCTTGTTCTTTGTGCTGTGCAGTATACACAGACTATCAAGATGCTAGTCTAAATAAGCTAATAAATTATGGAAGACTTAAGAGAGAAGTATCTACACAAATAATACCACTGAGAGTATAATATAATAAGTATCCTATAAGGACATGAAGATAGAGACAGTTCTGCAACTTGGAGTGGAAGGTGTAGTTTAAGTTCCCCAAATATTTGACATTTGTAGAAAAACACTGTATTTGGAAATTTTGGAGTAGAGTCATTCTAAGGACAAATATTAAAAGGCTTAATTATCCTTCTTGATGGGGTTAAAATGCAGATTCCTAGAGGCCATCACTAGATAGTCCGATTCAGTAATTATGAGCTGGAACTCAAGAATTCATCATTTTTAACAAGCACCTCAGGTGATTCAGATCAAGCGGCCAAAAATGACCTTTTGAATCATAAGAAGTACCTTGGATTTTATATGAGGAAGCTTTTATTTTCCCTTATTTTATTGTAAGTTAACCCAATAGTCTTCAAATAAGTTATATCCCCTTTCATACTTTATTTTGGTTAACTTAGCCAGTATCTGTTTCTTTTGCTTAGTGCTTTATGTTGTACGTACAATTTTTGAATAGATGTCTCTGGTTGTTCCTTAAGGCAATTTATAAATATATAAACAAATGCTTTTAAGAACTTACTTTGATAATGTGCTTATAATCTGTGAATTCTTAGAAGCTCATATATGTAATTTAATGATGGAATAAAATGTGAAATGCTTTTTTTTTTTTTTTTTTGTGAGACACAGTCTTGCTCAGTCGCCCAGCCTGGAGTGCAGTGGCGCGATCTCGGCTCACTGCAAGCTCTGCCTCCCGGGTTCCTGCCATTCTCCTGCCACAGCCTCCCAAGTAGCTGGGACTACAGGCGCCCGCCGCCACGCCCGGCTAACTTTTTGCATTTTTAGTAGAGACGGGGTTTCACCGTGTTAGCCAGGGTTGTCTCGATCTCCTGACCTCGTGATCCGCCCGCCTCGGCCTCCCAAAGTGCTGGGATTGCAGGCATGAGCCACCGCGCCCAGCTGTGAAATGCTTTTTCATGCTATTGTTTATATTATTTTTCTCAATGAATATTTTCTAAATTTATTTAAGTTGTTTAAAACTTCCTTTGGTTTTGAGGGAAAAAAGGAATTATCTTTCTATATATTTTGTCTCATATTTTAATTTGACTTATCTATGTTTATCTAAAACAAAAAGGAATTTCACCATTTTGACTTGGAAATTCTAGTAAAGCCCATTTTAAAAATGAGAAATAATACCTGCTTTACGAAAAATGCAGGTCATATTTCCAAATAATATTTTTTCATTATTTGGTTTCTGCAATTATACTGCAGTTTATAGTTTGAGTCTTCAAGACTTAGGAAAGACTTAGCACTATCTTCAGTTAGTAAATGCTTCATGAATCACTGACGTTATGTGCTCTCAGTTTGTTTTTCTAGATTAGTTTACGCACTCATTCAAAAATCATAATATTTCACAATGCTATGCTCTGAAATGAATATAGAATGGTAAACATACACAATCCCTCCCTTCATGACTCTTATAGAGAAAAGTAAACTGTCTTCACCACAAAGTGTGATAAAAAAAAAATCACATAACTCACCAAGGTAAATTATGCACTCTTGTTAGATGTATGTTATAGCACTACCTTTACTTCATGGCACAGACTATGATGATTTTATATATACATACTTAAGGAAGACATCCCTCTGTCTTATGACATAAGAGTTATGATGTGATATAGCTTATTGATTATTTGCCCGGTGGCTAGTATCTAGAACATAGAAGGGTAGTCAGTATCTGTTAAGTGAATGAACAAGATGTCTTACCTATAGATTTGTTTTCTGAAAGGCTGAGATACTTCTAGGTATATTATTTTGTCAAAGAATATTGGGCAATTTTACTTAATTATGCTCCTATAAAAATAACAGTATTTATAGTCCTTTAGGTATATATGGCTATAAATTGTATAGTACAAAGTAACACTGAAGTCAGATCCATATTTATTATAAATTATACTTTAAATTATACCTGATATAGTGGAGATATTGAAAAATTAAAATGCCTAAAGATTTGTCTACCTGTGATTCTTCTCAATCAATTATTAATTTAATTTGGATTCATATACATTAGAGGTGAATTTGAAAAGTAGGCTTGAAGTAAGACCTATAATGCCTAGTGTTAATATTTATTGGTAGTTAACATGTTAAATTGCATTTGAACAATGTGGATGTTGGGGGTACCAACCCCTGAAATAGTCAAGATTATGTAAAACTTTTGACTCCTCAAACAATTACTAATAGCCAACTGCTGACTGGAAGCCTTACCGATAATGTAGTCTACTAACACATATTTTCTGTACTATATGCATTACTCTACTCTTACAATAAAGTAAATTAGAGAAAATAATGTTATAAGAAAATCCTAAGGAAGAGAAAATATACCTGCTATTCGTTAAAGGGAATTGACTTTTTTCTTTTTTTTCTTTTTTTTTTTTGAGACGGAGTCTGGCTCTCTCGCCCAGACTGCAGTGCAATGACCGAATCTCGGCTCTGCCTCCCGGGTTCACGCCATTCTCCTGCCTCAGCCTCCAGAGTAGCTGGGACTACAGGCGCCCGCCACCTCGCCCGGCTAGTTTTTTGTATTTTTTGGTAGAGATGGGGTTTCACCGTGTTAGCCAGGATGGTCTTGATCTCCTGACCTCGTGATCCGCCCATCTCGACCTCCCAAAGTGCTGAGATTACAGGCTTGAGCCACCGCGCCCGGCCAGAATTGAGTAATCTTTAAGGTCCTTATTGTCTTCACATTGAGTAGAGTGAGGAAGAGGAGGAAGAGGACGGATTGGTTTTGCTGTCTCAGGAGTGGCAGAGGTGGAAGAGGTGGAAGGAGAGGCAGGAGAGACAAACACAGTGTAATTTCATGAAAATACACCATAACTTTGTCATAAATGTTTGCTTTTTCATTTCTATAGGAATGTTTCTATGTAGTATCAATCCTTCTGCCATTTGCTTTAGTTTCAGTGATAGTATTATAGAAGAGTCTATGTCCTAAAATAAATCAAAACCAACCTTGAACAATCAGAACTCTTCTGCCAGATTGTCTAACGTCAAAATATTTTCTGGCAATGCTTTTTCTATGTCTTCTTCCACGTCTTCTTTCTCATCTTCTGGCACTGCTTCATAAGAATTAATCTTCATCAAGCAGTCTTCTGTTAATTTTTTTGTTGTGGTGTCTGTTAGCTCTTGAATTTCTCCAAGATACATTGCTAGAAACTTTATCCCCTGACCACGTTGTTTATTTTTATTTTTTGTTTTGTTTTGTTTTTTTCCATATCCACAATCTCTTTCATGATTTCCTGGCTTCATCATAAATCTGTGAAGTTTTGTACAACATTTGGATACAGTTTTCTTCAGCGGAAATTTACCGTATTATGCTTAATGGCTTTCATTACTTTTCTGTAACAACAAAGGCATCTCCAATGGTATCATTCTTCCATAATTTCATGATGTTCTATCAGGGTTCTCTTCCACAGCACTGGCAATCCTTTCTAGAGAGTACTGCGTGTAATGAACCTTAAATATTCTTATGACCCCCGATGTAGAAGCTGAATTATACGCATTGTGCTTAGGGACAAATAGAGCACTTTGACACCTTCAGTGCTGAACTCAAGGGGTTCTCAGTGGCTAGGGGTGTGTCCACTATCAAAAGAATTTTTAAAAGTTGTCCCTTACTTGCTAAGTACTTCCTGATCTCAGGGACAAAGCATCGATGGAACCAAGTCAGAAAAAGGGTTCTCATTGTCCAGGCCTCCTTGTTTTACAACCAAAAAATTGCAAGCTGTTTATTTTTTTCCCTTCAAACTTAGTGTGTAGCAGCTTTATAGATAAGAGCAGCCCTGATCATAAACCCAATTAGTTTTGTATAAAACAGGAGAGTTAGCCTCTCTCTATCACCTTAAATCCTGATGCTCACTTTTCATCCATGCTAATGAATGTCCTTTGTGGCTTTTTTTTTTTTTTTTTTTTTCCCCTAGAACAAGACACTTTCATCTGCATTTGTTCAGGCAAATATCATTTCTTCCTCAGTGATTTTCTTATTGGCATCTGGGAACTTTGCTGCTGCCTCTTGGGCAGCAGAAGCTGCTTCTTTTGTTATCTTGAAATTTATTAAGCCAAAACTCTTCCTAAAATTATCAAGCTATCCTTTGCTGGCATTAAATTTTCCATCTTGAAATCCTTCACCTTCATTTTGCTGTAAGTTATCATATAATGATTTTGCTTTTTCTTGCATTATATCAGAGTCTATAGTTATGCCTTCTTTAGAACAATCCTGAACCTACATAAAAGCTGCATTTTAAATATGAGATTTAAAATAATATATTTCACAAAAAGAAGTGCAGTTTTCACATCTGCTGATGTAGCTGCAGTGATGGCGTCACAAATTTTCTTTTCTTTATCACAGTGGTTCTTAGTCTGAATGCATTTGTCTCAAAATGGCAGCAAGTGCAGACCTCAGTCTATGGTAGATATCAAGCAATTTAACTCTTTCTTATAATGTCATGACTCTGCTCCTTGGGAGCACTTCCAGCATCACTAGGTGCACTTCATATGGGTTCCATGGTGTTATTCAAAGTTTACGGTATTGTACTAACCAGAAAGAAAAATCTATAAGAACTTTGAAAAATCACTTTTTACTGGGATGCACAATTTGCTGGAGAGATAACGACTCACTCAGAGATGATTAGCATCACATGATGTTTTAAGTGGATACTCATAACACTTGGGATCACTGCAATAGCTACAGAAGGTGGTTATAAAATTATTACGGTGGCCGTGGGCACAGTGGCTCACACCTGTAATTCTAGCACTTTGGGAGGCCAAGGTGGGCAGATTACCTGATGTCAGGGGTTCAAGACCAGTCTTGCCAACATGGCGAAACACCGTCTCTACTAAAAATACAAAAATTAGCCAGGCATAGGAGCACATGCCTATAATCTCAGATACTTGGGAGGCTGAGGCAGGAGAATCACTTGAACCCAGGAGGAGGATGTTGCAGTGAGCTGAGATCACGCCACTGCACTCCAGCCTGGGTAACAGAGTGAGACTCCATCTCAAAAAAAAATAATAATAATAAATAAATAAATAAATAAATAAATAAAATTACAGTAGTACAGTATGGTTAATTTTATGCACTTATAATGAATACTGCATATTTATGTATGTTTACATTTGTCTCAGCTATGAATGACACATGTATTTTCTGCGTTTGCTTAGATTTTGATAAAATTTAACCTTTTACAATGGATTTGTGTATATTTTATGGGGTAGTGAATAATACGATAGACTAGTATCTACATATATTTTATGCATTAATGACATTTCTAACTTTTTCACAACTTTTTTTGTTCATATTTCTAGGCTTGGCAGTTCTTATGTGAGATTTTTACATTGTCACAAATCTACCTGAAATTTTCCAACAATATTTATTGGAAAAAATCTGCTTATAAATGTATATGTGCATTTCAAACCTGTGTTGTTCGTGGAACAACTGTATTACATTATTATTATAGAAATAGCTACTGTATTAAAGCCACAGATTTTATATTCATTGTTATGACAATCTATAGTAATTTTACATAGTATGAGATTAGAAAGTTTAGATAACATCTGGGGTCACAAACTGAGGAGTACCAAAGTGAAATTCTACTAGGCCTTTGATACTTCACAGTTGGTAAAATTCTTTAGACCTTTTACTGCCTCTGTATGAGTGGAGATAGGCCAGTAACCTCTGTGTGAAGGAAGACTTTGCTTGGAAGCCTTATCATATCATCTTAACATCACTAGCTATGTGGGATTAAATCCTAGGGGAAGCAGTTGCATGTTATTATCTTGGAATGTAGATATATCTGCACCATCTTCAAACAAAAGAAGTGTGTTCTATAGTCCTAGTGGCTTCCAGGGAATTTGGGCTCTACTGTCATTGGAAGTAAGTCCTGGACCAGGTCCTCATTTTTTACAGATCTGTGGCTGCCAAGATGAGAGTCTAAATGCTTTGAAAGTGACCTCCTAAAATGGTGATTATTCACCCTTAATCTTTGTCTTTTTCAATGCCTCAACGATACCTAGCAAGAGCCATCTGATTACATTACTGTGATTCCCACTCCCACTGTTCTCTCAAATGCTTGTGATACTGCATTTGCGAAGACATTCTCTAGTATCCTGCTCCAGTCCCCAGATAGGAGAGAGTTTTAACAGTTGCACTACTACAGCATCCTATGGGCCATTCACACTCCACCTGCAACCACTGACAGAGATTTTTTTTTTTCAGACAGTTTAGTTTCAAACCATCATTTTACATTGTATGTCTTAGGCTATGCCAGTCTCCAATGCTTTTAGGGGAGATTCCCCAGGAAAAGTTTTAGGAAATTAGTTTTTTTTTTTTTCATGGAAGGAGTTGATTGTGAAATACTCTGAAAACAATGTCTGTGAGAGAGTGAAGGAAAAAGAAATAGACAATTTGAACAGCAATATGGTTATAACAGAGATCTTGGGCAATCCCACAGAAAGTGCTTGAGCTGGGGTACCTCATTAGAGATGTCTTGAATTTAGGGAAAAGAGCTTGGTCTTTGTACCTTCATATAAAGCAATGATTGGATGTGGTCTGGGGGTTCGAGGAAGAGAAAAGCATCTTTCAAGTAAGGACAAGTCCTAGAGAAAGACTCAGCTGGGAGTTTTCAGCTGCCAACAATCTGGGAAGCTAGGGCTAAGAGAGCCTTAGCTATGAAGACAGATCCACAGCAACCACAACAGCAGCCAATGGGGCTACTGACTTTAAAGAAAATAAAGATGGAGTAGGCAATCCAGCTTTTGACAAGCAGAATTTGGGAAGCCAAATTGGGTGTCCTAGGTAATGTGATGGTTTTATTTTCTGAAAAAAAAAATAATAATACTGCTTCGAGCATCTATATAAAGCAATCAGACCCTCTCTCAGGTAACAGTTCAAAAGGAGAAAGAGATCGATTGGAGAAAAGTATTTTGAGTGAATATGCAAAGGTTTTAGATCAGAAAAAATGCAAAGATTTTAAAATTTAATTTGTAAATGAAGAAACTCATACAAATATATTTTGAAAGAATAACACATTTGATCAGCAAAATTATTTTTTAAACAAGTTTTGAAAATATAAAATTGCCATACTTTTCAAGGCAGTGGAGAATTTATAGAACAACTGCATCACTGAGTAATTTTCAAATTCCCATAAAGAAAATCTTGGGTCAAGTGTTAACAGATGTGTTTTATATACATCCTTACTGTTTCTGTAAGGAATAAGAAATAAATACCCATATTTATTTAAAAAATCAAAGTTAATTTCATATTTAATCAAAGATTATTTCTTGAGAGGACTTGAATGTTATATATGGTCATAATCTTGAAGAGATTGTACAAATTTGTCTTTTAGGTTGTATAGTGGGCACTAGTTCATTTCACTTGCCTCTGAAGGCCTCATTCATTTAACTAATCACATTTGTCCAAAGTCTTCTTTCTGCCAAGTTCTAGGCTTTGGGGATACAAAGATGAACTGGGCATAGTACTTTTCACATGCCCAAATTCATGTTGAGGAGATAGAGTCATTACTTAAAAAAAATAACACCATACAACAAATATTATAAAAGAAATAAGAATGAATTGTGAAAACCCAAAAGATGGAGCAGTCATTTTTATACATTGCAGAAGGAAGAAAAATCATTATTAAATTTAGCACCTGCCTTCCTGAATGATAAATGGGAGCTTTCCAAGCAAAATGCTGGAGTTAATTTTATGGTACAGATTTATAAACTAGTGTTAATTCTCCGTGTAGTTGGAGCATATGCTGTACTGAATGGAATGATGTGGGTTATAGAACGACAATGAAGGCTGGGCACCGTGGCTCATGCCTGTAATCCCAGTACTTTGGGAGGCCAAGGCAGGTGGATCACCTAAGGTCGGGACTTTGAGATCAGCCTGACCAACATGGTGAAACCCCATCTCTACCAAAAATACAAAAATTAGCCAAGTGTGGGGCTCTAATTCCTGTTACTAGGGAGGCTGAAACAGGAGAATCACTTGAACCCAGGAGGTGGAGGTTGCAGTGAGCCAAGATCAGGCCACTGCACTCCAGCATGGGGGACGGAGTGAGACTCTGTCTTAAAAAAAAAAAATGGAGTTTTGATCTCAGACTGCAGTGGACAGCTTATTCCAAAGTGTAAGTTTAGATTTTGTCCCATGAATGTAGAAATAAGCAGAGTCTTTCTAAGGAACTGAGTAGCATAGCTGTATTTAATTTCTAGAAAACTAATTCCGGCTGCTGTGAAGTAGGACTGAGTATGGTTAGAGACATGCAGATTACATAGAAAATGGATGCCATAATTGAGGCTAAAGATAATATCCCAGTAATAAGGTGGTGGTAGTTGATTGGAAAGGAATTTCAAAGAAAAAATAATTTCATGTAATTAGTGGAATATAATTTAATAATGCAATGGAATTTAATTCGAACACCATGACTGTTTGATGTGCTAACTGTAGGACTACCTTTGTGTATAGAATGCCATAGAGTAGCCAGATGATCAAAGGTAGACTTAATGGACACTAAAGAGATGAAGTTTCAATTCTTGGAACCTGTAGAAGTGGTGAGAGTTACCTTATATGGTAATAGGAATTTTGCAGGTGCAATTAAATTAAGGATATTGAGGACATTATCTTGGATTATCCATGTGGGTCCTAAATGTAATCACAAGTATCTTTATCAGAGGGAGGCAGAAAGAGATTTGAAGAGAGAAGAAAAAGGCAATATGAGGATTGAAACAACCATGTTACACTGTTGTCTTTACAGATGAAGGAAAAGATGCGCATAAACCAAGGGTGATAAGAAGGCAGTTCTAGAAACTAGAAAAGGCAATAGAACAGATTTAAAGCCCCTTGAGGGTGACCATATCTTTTATCAGCAGAGTGACCACATAACCTGTTTTCATCCTCACATAAAGAGAAGCAGATATTTGGCTTTACACCGTACATCTCTCTTGTCAACAGTTATTAATCCTAAGCCATGGCAATTTTAATAGAATATAACATATTTCAATCCTTAAATTAAAGCATCAAGACTGCCTAATAATCAACAAGCTTAAACATTTAGCAAGTTAAACAATAAACCCCACACCAGTTTCTGGCTAGATTTTGACAAAACATACAAACAAACCAATTTAGGCCCTCTTTTCTCATAGCTAAAAATAATCTATCCATTAAAATATAGGACAAATGAATCTTTTTTATCATATTTTGATACTTATCTAAGTAAATAATAAAGCAACAACTCAGAAAAATATATGTTTAGCAAGAAATAATTCACTCATAAGAAATCATCTTTTCTTTTCTCCAACTCAAAGGCATGGAGTAACTTTCAGTTGATCAAATTAAATTAAATTCCCTGTACCGTTTATACCCATTTCTCAACCCAGTAAAATAAACAAACATTTTGAATAGACTTCAGAATACACAGGCAAACACACACTCTCTCTCTCTCACACACACACACACACACACACACACACATAATTTTCTGTAGCTATTAGGCAACCAAACACTTCTTAAAGTCACTGCCTTTTAAAAAAGACAGAACTTTCAGTAACAAATTTCAAGCCGTAAACTGCTTCACAATCTATATAACCCTAATATATAAAATACATTCTGTTTTCAGTAATAGTTTGTAGGTAGCTGTATCTTCATATATGTATCCAAAATATATCTGCACATAAAATATAAAAAAGCAAGCAAGCAAGGAGCATATAAAACCAATTGAATTATCAATATACTTTGTAATAAATCTGATAACCTCTATAAAGTAAATGAAAAAAATTAGGGATGATGCTATATAAAAAGTATAAAACTCATGGGGGTACTCATGAGTTAGAAAATTTGCCTTTTTGTTTTTTTCTTTTATTTTGTCATTTTGTTTTCCTCATTTATAACCAAGAACCAAAAGTCTGAATGATCTTCATTTATATGATTCTTCAATTAGTGACAAGTTAATCAGCACATTTACAAATATATCAATGCATTTCTTTTCCTATATGTAAAAAATAAAATGTATATATATATTTACATTGTAATAACATATATAATATATTGGACAAAAAGGCCTATAAACAATAGCTCTTTTATTATCTTTTTATGATCATTTAGGGTCAATACTGTGATCTTCCTACATGAACATAATAGTAATTTTCAGATAAACAGTCAAGCAGGAATATTTTATCAATTTTGTTAACTAAAGTATTTCAAACACCTAGGATGCAGATCACTTAATACATATTTAGCAAATATTTATGATATCCAAAAAAGACTACATGAATTTTCTATGCTTCAATTTTGAAGTTTTGCTTATTAATATTATGAAGATATAACTTAATAGCATTTATTTATTGCCCTTGGGCATAAGGGTAAATTGTTTTATATAAAATTCATTTCTTTCTTTTTTTTTTTTTTTTTTTTGAGATGGATTCTCACTCTGTCATCCAGGCAGGAGTGCAATGGTGTGATCTCGGCACACTGTAACCTCCACCTCCCAGGTTCAAGTGATTCTTGTGCCTTAGCCTCCTAAGTAGCTGGGATTACAGGTGTGTGCCACCACACCTGGCTAATTTTTGTGATTTTAGTAGAGACAGGGATTTCCCCATGTTGGCCAGGCTGTTCTTGAACTCCTGACCTCAAGTGATCTGCCTGCCTTGGCCTCCCAATGTGCTGGGATTACAGGCGCAAGCAACAGCGCCCAACCTATATAGAATTCATTTCTATGAACTCAATTGTTATTAATGTTATTAATAGAAACTTTCCATACTTTTGCTTTTTAGGCAAAAAGACATATTTTATGTTCTTTTGCGTCCACTAAAGAGCAAAGAATGTAGCTCATACTTTGATGAATTGCTTGCTGGTGCCACTACTGTGATAGGAAATTTCCCAAATATTCACCTTAAAAAAACATAAAATATTTTATCAACAAATAAATATTGACTAAAATTAGAATATATGAATTATGTCAGTGGACAGGAAAGAAAAGTGAATATAATTTAACTTAGGACTTTTTAAATTGGCACAGTATATTAATAACATAAAGCTCAAAAATATCTAATAATTAAATAAAATCATTTATCAAAGTTGAAAGATTTTCCTTTAAGGAATAAGGAATGCTGAATATCCACTTAATCATAAATAATATGGTTTGAAAACTGTTGAAGGGAAAGAAGTTAGAGAGATGGTAAAAAAGTGCTTATTTCCAAATTAAAGAGAAAATAAAAATTCCTTCATCATTTACATGAATACATATTGAGAGCCTTATATTAAAATCTCACTAAAATTTGGGTTACTTTTATTTTATTTTAAACCCAAATGATATAGATCTTATTTTCAAATAGTTTGAAAAGTATGTGTTTATTAAAAATATGTTATGCTGGTGATAATCATAAAAGATAAAATTTGTTGAGAAGTTATAGATGTAAGGTTTTATAAACTCCAGTTGATAACCATTGCTTTCTAGTCTCTAACTGGAAATAATAACCCCTATTGCTTAAAAGTAGGTAGTGTATTCATGTGTGTTTTACCTAATAAAGTACAACATAATAATATTGTAATTCTATATTATATATTATAACTTAAAAGAGATAGTTTATTTTCTAAAGAAATATTTTGCTGTTGGTCAGCATTTTATGTATGTGCTGTATGTTGTTAATTATTCAGTGAACTTTTGGTATACAAAAGACTCCTATTTCACTCATCTGAAAAAATGAATAGAAATGTACTTAAGGATTTGGAAATTGACTAAAATCTGTTTGAACTTATATAATATTATTATTTTCCACTTGGTGTGTGTCAATCACTATGAATAGTTAGAAATAGTGTGAGTTGCTTCCTTCCTCACTAATTTAGCACTCAGTTATCAAAAACAAGCCATAGGCCAAATTATGCTATCATGCACACATTTATTGCATCAATGAGATCTCTTTTCTCTATCTTTTGGTGGTTTCAGAAATGTTTTGTATAAAAGTTTCACATTAGATCACAATTGACAATATTCCAGTCATTGGATTATCTTAACATCTTTCAGAGTCAAAAGAATGGGAAATCTCTGAACAAAGGGCGAGGTAAAGGATAATTAAATTATCACACCTAGGGTGCATTCCTATGGCTAATGACTATAGGACTCACTACATCCTGGTCAAGAAGGAACTAAGAATGGCTGTAAAATATTTTCTAAGTCTATATATCTTTAATAATAATTTCACTAATAAAATCCAATTTGTAAATTAATATTTTGCTATTTGCAAAAGTATTGGGTGTTAGTCAGAGATAAAGATAGCTGAAGTATTTGCAGTAACTATCTTTAGAATGTGGGCTTTCTAATCAGAACAGTAGCTTCCTATACCTAGAGAAAGATTTTCTGCTAAACAAAGATAAACCATTGTCTGTAGAGTGGTACTCAGAATAATACATGTACACACACATTCGTACGCATACCTTTTACCATAAAAGTTCAAAATACTTTAAACTACATACAAAATATTATTCAAATAGTCCTGAGTACAGTAATACAGAAGTAAGGAGATGTGATAACAGGACTAAGGGCACACATTTTTCAGTCTCATTGAGCTAATCAAAATTATAGAAATTTGTGTTATTGATACAAATGTTTATACCACTTAAATCATTTTTTAATTAAAATATACTTACTTTTCAGTAATCTATTGAGAATTTGATGCACTTGTTCTATATTTCTCTCTTTTCCTCTCTCTTTTTTTTCAGGGTTGTGGGGGAGGAGACCTGGTCTTGTTCTGTTGCCCAGGCTGGATTGCAATGGTGTGTTCACAGCTCATTGCTGCCTTAAACTCCTGGGCTCAAGCATCCCTCAAGCCTTAGCCCCTCAGCCTCCTGAGTATCTGGGACTACAGGCACATAACATCATGACAAACTTTTTTTTTTTTTTTTTTTTTTTTTGTAGAGACAAGGGGTCTTCCTATGTTACCCAGGCTGGTCTCAGACTGCTGGACTCAAGTGATCCTCCCGCCTTGGCCTCCCAAAGGGCTATGGTTTCAGGCATGAGCCACCATGCCCCACCTACTTGTTCTATTTTTGTAACACAATTTAGAGTAAAGAAATAGTACACTTTATCTATCTAATACTGTTAGATAAAGAGATAGAGTGATAAAGAGATAAATAGATAAATTAGATAAACACAGTTTATTTTATTTTTATTTAACACAAATAAAGAAGTAAAGTTTAAAATAAACCTCTGTTTATCAGACTACTGTACTACTAGTGGTGTAGTTTTTGGGAACCCCCTTATGATGGTGTTTATGCTGAAAAGTGAAGAGAGAGAACTAATAGTTTGAAAGCAAGGGTGCTGACTGAGAAACACTGAGAAGAGAAGAATAGCAGCTAGAATAGAAATGCAGGGTTAGGAGTGATAAAGCTGAAGAAGTAGTGACAAAAAACAGAATATCATAATTTGAGGTTTTGGAGATACAAAATGTCTTAGGGGAAACATGAGGAAGTTATGGTTATGATTTTGGTGACTTCACTAGTGGTGAAGAATGAAAACTCTGAGAATTTTAAAATACTAATGGATCAATTAATTATGAGAGATAAATTATAATTAATTTTTAGTATATGAGTATGAAAAAGCTCTTCAGAAATTATCTCCCCAAAATTTCCTATTATTTTTCCAGTTTTATAAGTAAAAAGATAGGCTAAGTAAACTATCTAATACCATAAGGGCTCAAAACGGAAACTGAATTGCAACGCAAGTGCACTGAGCATTGTGAAGGTGTATTAGTAGGATTGTGAGTTGGGAGAGAATTAATGTTGTAATAGAATGAATAGAATACATGAAAATGCCTTATAGATTCCCTCTGGACTTACTCCATTGTACTGATGAAGCATGCATTTTTTGCAAAATATTATTCTTAGCTTATAAATGACTGTGAGGTGAACAACATAGCTGTTGAGTATTTTAAAGAGGAGGAGGAATTATATACACAGTTATGCATGTATATACAAATATACAATTTATGTGTATATAAATTGTGTGTGTGTGTGTATATATATATATGTATGATATATTAGAAAGGATAACTGATCACTTCATTCCTGTTCACTACAGTTAGATGATCACAATAGGATTTCATTTACTTACATTAAAATGTATTTGAATAATTAATAGTTTACAACAACAGATACATATGACACCATTGACCAAAAGCAAAATGTTCCTTTGGGAAACATGTCTTTAAAGGGCTACATTCCATGTAAAAGTCAATTAGTTCAACCACTGTGGAAGACAATGTGGTAATTCCTCAACAATGTAATGACAGAACCACTATTCAACCCTGCAATCCCATTCCTAGGTATATGCCCAAATAAATATAGATTGTTCTTTTATAAAGACACATGCACACATATATTCACTGTGGTACCATTCACAATAGCAAAGACAAGGAATCAACCTAAATGACTATCTATGATAGACTGGATAAAGAAAATATGGTACACATACACTATGGTTTATGCAGCCATAGTAAAGAAAGAAATCATTCTTTGCAGGAACATGGATGGAGCTGGAGGTCATTATCTTCAGCAAACTAACCCAGGCACAGAAAACCAAATACCACGTGTTTTCATGTGTCAATCAGAGCTAAATGATGAGAACACGTGGTCACATAGAGGGGAACAACCCACATTTGGGCCTATCAGAGGATGCAGGGTGGGAGTAGCGAGTAGGGAGAGGATCAGGAAAAATAACTAATGGATACTAGGCTTAGTACCTGATGATGGAATATTCTGTACAAGAAACCACCATAATACAAGTTTACCTCTGTAACAAACCTGAATATATACTCCTGAACTTAAAATAAAAATTAAAAAAAAAAAAGATAATACCAGATGTAAGATGGCATGGATTTAGTTTGTGATGTCAAGGATTTGGGGAACAGAATCAGAATTGTAGATATAAGTTGAATCACAATTGGCTCTTCTAAAAGTAGAAAAAAAATGAAAAGGAAAACATAAATAATTTGGAATATATATTGGAAAAAAGAAAGTTATATAAAACTCTATTCAGTTACCTGACTACTGAAACATTGTTTGGGTTCTACATTGTTAAAAAATTGTTGACAACAATTTAAAAAGGTAAAAGGAAAAATCCATTCAAAATCATTTTTGTCTTAACATTTGAAGATACTTGCCTAAAATTATCCCTTATTTTACAAGAAAATGATTATATGACAGATGATTATGATGTAACCACGGATTCCATATTCTACATAATCACAGATTACTTTTATTGTTCATATTAATATTCACATTGAGAAGATATTAGTAATTTCTTCTCATTATAAATATTTGTTAACAGGATTAAGAAAATGTCTGGAAAATTATTTGTAAACTTCAAATCACAAATCAAACTTAGCCTTAGAGACTCCACTTTTTTCTGCACCTAAAAGTTAACGTTGATTTTATTAAATTGAAAGGCATTAAGACTAATAGCGCTTATGTGCTTGGTGAATAAAACATCAATCATTGTGACTGAACAATATAAATTTCTCTCTGCACGTTTTTAAACACATATTTGCCCATGAACTGTGGTACGTGATTGGCAACAAAGACAAACTTTAACAGTGGTTCTTCTGAAAAAAAAAAAAAATAAACAGAAACAAAAACAAAACCTGAGTTGTGAGCTACTTAACTGTGTTCGCACTGAGTTGTGAACTACTTAACTCTGTTGGCAGCTGAAACTTTACAACATAATTTTGTTACTCAGGGATTAACCAATCGCTAGGAACACCTTAGACATCAGATGAGGATACTTGGCACAATAGAGAGATTGTTCTTGTTAATACCTGGCTCTGAAACCATCCACTACGCTTCCCAGGCTCTGGTAACAGTCCTTCTACTCTCCATGTCCATGAATTCAATTGTTTTGTTTTATAGGTCTCACAACTAAGTGAGAACATGCAATATTTGATTTGTCTTTCTGTGCCTGGCTTATTTCACTTCATAATAATCTCCAGTTCCATCCACATTGTTGCAAATGACAGGATCTCATTCTTCTAGATGGTTCAAAATCTCTCCATTGTGTATATTTACTGCATTTTAAAAAATCCATTCATCTTTTGATAGACACTTGGGTTGCTTACAAATCTTGGCTATTGTGAACAGTGCTGCAACACACATGGGAGTGAAGATATCTCTTTGATATATTGATTTTCATTTGGGGGATATACACCCATCAGTGGGATTGCTGGATCATTTGATAGCTCTATTTTTAGTTTTTTGAGGAACCTCAAATTGTTTTCCATAGCGATTGTACTAATTTACATTCACACCAACAGTATAAGTGGATTCTCTTTTCTCCACATCTTCACCAGCATTTGGTGTTGCATCTTTTGGATATATTAACTGGAGTCAGATGATTTCTCATTGTAGTTTTGACGTGAATTTCTCTGATAATCAATAATGTTAAGCATCTTTTCATATGCCTGTTTGCCATTTGTGTGTCTTCTTTTGATAAATGTCTATTGAATTTTTTGCCCATTTATTGATCAGATTATTAGAGTTTTTTTCCTATAAAATTGTTTGAGGTCCTTATATATTCTGGTTATTAGTCCCTTGTCAGATAGGTAATTTACAAATATTTTCCTCTTATTCTGTGGATTGTCTCTTTACTTTGATTGTTTCTCTTGCTGTGCAGAAGCTTTTTAACTTGATGTGATGCCATTTGTCCATTTTTGCTTTGGTTGCCTGTGCTTGTGGGTATTGCTCAAGAAATACTTTGACCAATGTCCTGGAGATTTTCCCCAGTTTTCTGTGGTAGTTACATAGTCTGAGGTCTTAGATTTAATTACCTAATCCATTTTGATTTGACTTTTGTACATGATGAAAGATAGGCATCCAGTTTCATTCTTCTGTGTATGGATGTCCAGTTTTCCCAGCATCATTTATTGAAGAAACTTTCTTTTCTCCAGTGTATGTTCTTGGCACCTTTATCAAAAATGAGTTCACTGTAAGTGTGTGGATTTGTTTTTGGGTTCTCTAATCTGTTGCAAAGGTCTGTATCTGTTTTTATGCCAGCAACATGCTATTTGGTTACTGTAGCTCCATAGTATAATTTGAAGTCAAGTAACGTAATTATTTCTGTTTCATTCTTTTTGCTTAGGATAGCTTTGGCTATCTTGGGTCTTTTGTGGTTCCATATAAATTTTGGAATTTTCTTTTCTATTTCTGTAAAGGACGTCATTGATATTTTGATAGGGATTACACTGAATGTGTAGACTGCTTTGCATAGTGTTGCAGTTTCCCTATTTCTTAATTCAATGAGGTCTGAGTTCTTGTCTCAGGACAAAGAAGAATAAGGCATGTGGACACCAGAGAGTGACTAAGACAGAGTAGAATTTATTAAGCAACAGAAAAATTATTAGCAGCGAGAAAGGACCCAAACTGATTTCCCAGAAATGGGTCTGAGTGCTGGGGAATTTGTGTGTGTGTGTGTGTGGGGGGGGGGGGAACAAGAAAGTCTTCTGTAGGTTCAGTTTTAATGGGAGGAGTAAAGTACCCCCCCCCCACGGGGGGGTGTTACATCTATGCATATCTGGAGTAGACCATAGTGACTCCATCTTAGTTATTACCCGAGAATGCCTAAGCAAAACCCATGGGATAGGGGACCAAAACGGCAATGCTAATGATATTACAATAAGCTCTGGGTCATATTCAGGACATTTAGTTGATTTATTGTGCTTGCGCCTAAGTTAGGACAGTCCCTTCTGAGCAAACATCCTGATATAAGAGGAAGTTCTTAACCATATTTTTACCTGCTAGCTACACCACAGGGGTGGTGGCAGTATGTTTCCATGTGCACTGCCTCTCTCCCAAGACTCCTCCTCTCTATATGCCTAACCAACCTCTTACTACGTCCTCTCGCAATAGCATGGACTTTTTAACAAATTGATTCTTCCAATCCATGAACATGGAATTTTATTTTTCTTTCAGTTTTTGATGTCCTCTTCATTTTCTTTCATCAGTGTCTTATATTTTCATTATTGTGATCTTTCCTTTCTCTGGTTAATTCCTAGGTATTTAATTTCATTTTTGACTACTGTAAATAGAAGTTTTTGTTTGTTTGTTTGTTTGTTTGTTTTGTGCCGAGTCTCAGTCTGTCACATAGACTGGACTGGAGTGCAATGACGTGATCACTGCTCACTGCTGCCTCTGCCTCTCAGGTTCAAGTGTTTCCCCTGCCTCGGCCTTCTGAGTAGCTGGGACTACAGGTGCCTGCCACCACGCCCAGCTAACTTTTTGTTTTGTATTGTATTTTTAGTAGAGAAATGGTTTCACCATGTTGGCCAGGCTAGTCTTAAACTCCTGACCTCAGGTGATCTGCCTGCCTCAGCCTCCCAAAGTTCTGGGATTACAGGTGGGAGCCACCATGCCCAGCTCATGTTTTTGATTTATTTTGCAGATTGTTCACTTTTGGCATATAGAAATACTACTGATTTTTGTATGTACTGATATTTGGTTCTTATGAAGGTGTTTTCAGTATATATAGTTGCTAATTTGGTGTCCTTGCCAGGGGTGAGGGAACAATTGGAGAAACTTTCTATTCCAACATCTTGCTCTTCCTCAGTTGCTAATTTTCTTTGAGGTCACAATACTGGAAATGAGTTTTGTACTTGTGGTTCAAAACTTACAAGTGATTTTTATTCCATGGTGTGCTTGCATTATTATTGTCATTTGGCTTTCAGAGCAAAAAAATGTAATACTCCCCAAAACTATCTGTTGCAGAATTGCATTTATCTACTGGCATCTTTATGTGATAATCTCATACAAGATTATATTTTCTGAATTCTTACTATTTGTGTACTAGGGAAAAAGCTTTGGGTATTAGACTTTATCTCTAATTGTCAAATTGAGTCAATATGGAAGGTAATATTCAAAACATAAGAAATATGTTTGAGCAGTGCACATCAATGACAGATGAGTTATTTTTTGCTATGGTTTATTACTGTTAGTCTAAACTTCTTTATTCTAGTTTTAAATTCTGCTTTTTTTAAACCAACATCAAAAGTAAAGGAACCCTTTAAAAAGGATCACAAATGGTTTATGAAGGTAGGGCATGCCATAAGAGAACTAAATTATAAGTAAAGATTACTAATAAAAACTATAGATTGAAAATAGCATAGTAGACAAACAGCTGAAATTATTTTGATAGTAGATTTACTAGATATAGGAAATAAAACTAGTAGAAATTTATATTTAATGTTTGTTTTCTCATTTGGAATATTAGGCACTAAAATGCTTATTTGCTTTTTTTTGTTACTAATGAAAAGTATAATCACATGGAAACAATGACTAAGTTTCTTAGAGATTTATGTTTTATTTAGAAAATGGTTTCAAAATCCAGTATAGCTTGATTTATACTCTATATTATCTTCATCTACCATGTGGCTTTTCATATTCTTCATGTATTTGTATTACATTTTCCCAAGTAAAAGAAATTGTGTTTTTCTACAACAGTTTTGCCTTGAAAATATCACACATTGTAACGTGTATTTTCTTTGTCTTACTTCAAAATATGTTCAATCAAATTCAGCATTTATAAAATTTTATAGAAATTGTTTCTAAGTATTCCAGTAACTTTCTGTCAGAATAATACATATTATTTTACTTTAGATTTAAAGCACCAAGATAAATCATTTTCTCTTGCTGAAAGAAATCATATTAAGATAGTTCTGTTTGTTTTTATAAATAAAGATTGGCGTTTTTATGAATAATCCTGAGTATCAGAATTCAGTATTTGGAAACCTTTGTGTCTATAGCCAACTCTATAAGTATTTATGAATTAAACTGAAAACTTAAAATAACATTTAAATAAAACAGATAATAAGTCAATAGGGAGAGCCCTTTATTTTTACAAGGATTAAATTCATTACAAATTTTACCTCAAAAGTTTTTTATTAAAGCAAAGAAAAAATATTTGTCCTTTTTTCAAGAATTACATAAATAATGACCAGAACGAGACTATAATTTGAAATTTCTATTTTTTTTTTTCAGTATATATCTACATTTTCTGGAATCTAATAGAAAGTTTCACAAAGCACACATTTTAGTAACAAATTGTGGCTATGACTGAATAAAATACAATAATTCTAATGTATAAAAACTTTTCAAAATGGAACCAATCCAAGTTTTCTTTCAATGGGGATTTTAATTCTTCATTTATAGAACTGCTTTTGGTTGATTGTAATGAAATAATTATTTAAATGAATTCTTTTAAAAAAGTCTTTCTTCTTGTTAGGAAAATAAGATTATTAAATATCTAGAAATCAAATAAAATATTTTCCATGACTATATTAGTACCAATGAATATCATTATAGATGTTCCAAGTTCTAGCACCTATTCAGTCAAACATTAGACACTATTCTAAATGTTATTATGATGATAATTGTTGAACAGAGTAAAGAAAGTTTCTGCCCTCTTACAATTTATACTTTAGAAACTGCAGAAATACACAGTAATATAACTAAGATTTTTTTAAATACAATAAGCACTAAGCAGAATACAGCTTATATGTACATAAGTAACTAATGTGCTTTAAATGTATCATAAAATCTAAAACAGTAAATGTGAGAAGGTATACTGAAGGAAATTATCAAAGCTTCAGGTACTGTGTAGCACTTGTTTTGACATTTAGAGATGGGTAAAACTGGGAAAGTATTGTCAGGGATTGGTGGAAGCAGACAAAGTCATTCCAGGTGGAAGAAATTAAAGGAAACAAAAATCATAGAGACTGAGAAGTAGTTTAGCTTACCTGGATAAGTCACAGTACATCAGAACATTTTAGTTAAAATTTATGGTTGTCTTACTATGTTAGATATTATATTATGTCCCATACTAAGTGTTATAATTTGTACACCCTCATTGGGCAGGTAGCATTATTTCTGATGTGCCTTGAAATTAAGTACCATGCTTAAAATTATATGTCATAATTCTTAGAGCCTGAATTTAAATCCAGGTTATCTGTCAACAAACTCCCACAATCTTAAACACTTTAGTAAGTTCTCAGGTTTTGTTTTTGTAAAAAGTGAATTTGTTCTGCTTTCATAATTGAAGTGTGTTTTTACTGGGTATAGAAGTTTAAGTTGGCAGTAATTTTCTTTCACTACATTATGATGTTGGCCCATTGAGTTACTGCTTCTGATACTGGGGAGTAAGGTGTGATCTTTGTGTCCCTTTGAGGATAAAATGTCTTTGTTCATTGGCTGCCTGTATGATTTACTCCTTGTCTTTCATTTTCAGAAATTTTAATCTAGACAAAGTTTTATTTTTATGTATCCAGCAGAGGTCTTGAGAACTTTCTAAATCTGTGGTTATTATCTTTTTGTCATCTTTTGAAAATTCTCAGTCAGGGATTTTTCAAATATTGGTTTTGCCCAATTTCTCTACCTTCTTTTTTGATACTCCAATTAAACAAGTAATGGCTATTTTCATTAGTTCCCATATTTCTTTTGTTTTCTTTTATGACTGTTATATCCTTTATATAAATATTTCAATCTGTATATTTTTTATTAGCAAGTTTATTACTTCTCTCTAATATGTCTATTATTAAAATAATATATTGTTATTAAATTTCAGGTAATAATTTTCAAACTCAGAGTTCTTGTCTCTTTTATAGATTTCAGTTTTCTAGTGGAATTCCCTATTTGTCTTCTATATTTTTATATGTATTCATGATAGGTATTTTTAAATGTCTATCCAATAATCACAATATCTCAATCGTATATTTCTACTGTCAATTTGTCTCTTGACATTTGGTAATCAGCATTTAAGAAACTTTTTTAATTAATGGCAGACATTTTGTTTCAAACATTGAAAAGCTCCATCTAATGTTAACAACTCCCAAAGAGTATTTTAATTTTTTTTTTTTTTTTTTTCTGGCAGACAGAATAGGAATACACGATCACATTTTAGGCAAGTGTGGTTTTCAGGCAGTTTAAGCTGTTTTTGTTGTTGTTGTTGTTGTTGCTGCTGCTGTTGTTTTTGTTTTGTTTTGTTTTCCTGGTTTGTTCTTCAAGATATGTCCCTCTGTTGTGTTCATTGAAAGCTAGAAGTGTTTAACAAGACTATTAGATATTGCAGGCCCTAAACCCCAACTTTTATCTGCCTTGCACTACTAGACTGCTAATGCTTTACTTTTATGTAATTTCATACTACAAATGCAAGGTTGAAAGGGAAAAAGTGCCTCTGTAGAATAGGGCTGATCAAATTTTGGGCTCACTCTCTGTTCTTCTCTTCATGAACCTATCTCCTTGACCACACTGAATGCTAGTATTTTCTTTTCATTCAAAGAAGCTGCTGAAAACTCCTGCTACTTCTTTCTGCTTATCTAGATGCAACTACTTACCTGGCAGCAAATGGACAAATGTCCTGGTTTGAAAATCAGAGTCCACTGTAGTCTTAACTTAGCTTGCTTTTTGCCTCTCTAGATTTAGAAGATCTAGTCAACTTCAGTTGTTCTTGTAACAATTCAACAATTACTATATATATATATATATATATATATATATATATATATATATATATATATATATATAAAATTCAGTTTCTACACTTGTTTTTGGTTAACTGATGTTTGGTAGGTTTTTTTTTTTTTTTTTTTTAATTTATCATTTTGTAGATAGTTGTTGTTAATATAAGTACATTCCCATTTTGTTTTCATTTGCTAAAAGAAATTTTTAGCATGTGTATTGAATTTTATAAAATAATTTTCAGCTCTGAAATGATAAAAGCATTTTTCCTTCTCTGAAATATTTTCTTGCGTTGAGGCATATTTCCACTTCTGGAATATTTCCGGCTCAAATTATATAATGTATTTTAAATACATTACTGTTTTTGACTATCTAAACTTATGTTTTTTTGAAGAAAAATTGACTTTTTGATCCTAAAAATATTGGCTGAATTTCTATTTGTTGTTATATGCTTGCCAGAATTTGGTAGCAAGGTTTTGATAGTCTCAAAAAATAATTTGAGTAGTTTTTCCTGTTTTTCTATTCTCCTCACCTATGTGGCATAAGAGAGGAAATAAAGACTTAGGAGTAATTTTGTTTGAGTCTATGTTAGCAAATCTCCCTCCTTTGGTATATTTTTAAATGTTTACTGGTTTAGTACGATCTTCTATTTCATCTTGAATACATTTTCCTCATTTATATTTTCTTATATTTATCCACTTCATATAAGTCTGTGTTCGTAAATTACATATTGCTGGATTCTCTTGTTCTTCCTCCTTCTTTGTTTTTCCTATTCTGGTTATCTCTTATTATATGGTTTAAATGTTTATAAAAATAAGTAATGTATAGATGAATAGGTTTGAGCCAATGGTGGTACTTCTGTCAATTATTCCTTGATGTTGTTAAATCTAGACTGTTTTGCCTAGAGGCAATGGCTGCTACTAATTAATGATAATTATTTGTTGCTAGGCTTAAGAATATTATAGTTATTACTACCTTCAAGGCTTAACTACATTTATGAAGTAGAAATTGTTAGTACTTTACATATGAAGGCACCTGAGGCTTAGAGGACTTGAGTAGGCTACTTGGAAAAATTAAGTAGGTTAGTAGATATCAAAGACAAAATTATAAGATGATCCTCGAGATTCCCATCTCCTGGTGTACATGCCCTATAAAATCTCTCCTTGGGTGTGAGTGAAACCTGTAAATATGATATTTCTTCCATGATTATATTATATGTAGAAAGAGACTTTACAGTGTAATTAACACCCCCTATAAGTGACTTTTATATAATCAAACATGTGGTTGTCCTAGATGGGCTGCCCTAATTAGATGGGCCTTTAACAAAACAAGAAGTAGCAACAGAGATTCTCCTGTTCTTAAAAAAACAAACTGGCATGCTGTGAGAGGAGGAGGCCATGTGTCAAGGACCTGCGAATACCTTCTAAATGCTGAGAGTAGTCCTTACCTGGTAGCTAGCAAGAAAAGGAGACCTAAGTCCTAGAGGCAGAATGAAGTGAATTCTGCTGCAATCATTGAACTTGGAAGAGAACTGCATTTCCTAGATGAGGTCACATCCCAGTCAATATCTTGATTTCAGCATGGTGAGACCAAAAGCAAAGGATTTAGGTAACTGACACTTTCACACTGACTTATTGAAACTGTGAGACAGTACATTTATGTTGTTTTAAGACACTAAATTTGTAGTAACTTTTTAGGCAGTGAGAGAAAACTAATACACTAGATGTCTAGAGATTTAATAAGCATCAGAGATATTGTTCAAAAATTATCTTTCTAATTTCAAAAGTCATGTTCACAATTATGCTATCCATCTTATTTTAGTACGTATGTTACTGATAACAAAAATTTAAAATATCTGGCTGTTGACCTGAAAAAGTGAATTACTATATAGTTTATGCAATTATAACCATCAAATTTGAGAGCTTTGTCTTTAGATTTTTCTCACTGACTGAAGAGTTCAATATGCTAGACCTGTGTTTTTATCATCTTCTGTCCTTCCTGTCTCATGCCTATTTTCAAATTATATAAACTGTTTTATCTAAGTTTGGTGGGAAGAGTAAGGCCTACTTTGTAGTGAGAAGTAAAAAAATGATACGATTCTAATTTAATAAATCATGCAAACCTTTACTCCTTTTGGTAAATACATTTTAATAATACTTTCCTCTTCCATCAAAATTGGCTCAAAATGTGCTTCTAAAAATAGTGCTTTACTTTAATATGTGGCTACTGTATTGACCAGTGGAAATTTAAATAACAGTTATTTTAAATTACTGGAATCAATTATTCAATGTTGAATGAGAAACTGCTTTGCAGCAAGAATGTCTAAATTCAGGAAAATGCTTCTGAATCAAGTGAGATACTGATGAATAAAAATCCTCAAACTCTGGGTTATTTTTAGTTGCTGTGCACTTTTGTTCTCCTCATCATTTACATTTTTTAATTTTAATTTTTAAATTCTATTTTCTTCATTTTATGTTTTCTTTTTGTAAATAGTTCATCAAATCTGGAATTCAATGCTATAGTACCTGATACTTTAATGATAATGATACCTCTGAAATTGATAATTTTCTACTAATTACGTTATTAAAAATACCAATAGTTATTAACCTTTAAGAAATATATGAATTTACGGAAAAATTTGATTGACTTTTTGACTCACTAAATTTGTTTCAAAATATTATTGAGGCATCAAAATAAAAACCAGTAGTGTGCTTATGCTTTTGTCTTTACAGAAATAGTTTATACCCCTTAATATGAGAAATTTCAGAACATAACGAATGGGCATTTTCCAAAGATTTTATGCATATGCCATTTATGCTACTGAGTGGGATGATTTTCTCCCATTCACCACAGCTGATGTTGTCTTGCCTATTGTGGAATTGCTTTCATTTTACATAGCACATTCATAAAACAAAATATAATCATTATATTTAATTTTTATGTAAGTCCTCTTTTAATGTTTACAAAAAAAAGAAAAAAATAAGCCAAATGCAACCAATGAAAACTGTAAATGTTACCATACTCACGGAGGAAGTTAATAATGTAGGGAGCACGATACGTGAAAAAAAATGCTGCTAAAATCCAGCAAAACTTGAATACTCTTAAAGAATATTCCGAGTGGAGAATTAGTATATGTGTCAGAAATAAAGCACAACGTTGATAAGGTAGCTCTCATTCTTGTGCTTTTAAGCTAGTTATTAATAACTAGCATGGAAAACCAATTGGCCCTGTTCAACCAAAGCACAGTACTGAGTAGAACTTCTTATACATTTAAACTATTGTAACTTAAATGCACATACATGGGACATGAATTTATTTTTCTTCATGGTTACCATGTTTCACTGTTATGTTTGTTAAAAAAAAAAAAAAAAAATGGTTGTCCAAATGTAGGAAACTGATACAGGATCATTTTGAATTTTGTTTTGGGTACTAACTTCAGCCTTTACATTATTGGTCATATCATGTTTGTCCTTTTCTGTTTATTTAATCAACATTAATTAAACATAGGGTGCTAGATCTGCACAGGATGTTGAGATGTATTAAACTAAGACGTGTTTTGTAATCTTAGGGCTCCTACTCATCACATTGTGCTTATGAGTATATAGACTTCTTAACTCTATCAACAAATGGAGAAACTGGGCTGGCATTATCTAAGACAACTCTGTTCAGTAGAAATTAAATCAGATCTCTCTTTGTGTTTTAACTTTTCTAGTAGCCACTACAAAAAAGTTAAGGAAATAAATGAAATTAATTGAAATCATACGTTTCATTTAACTCTTTATATCAAAATTATTTCCATTTCAACCAAATGCAAATAATAAAAAAAAATAGTGAGATACTTGGCATTCCTTTTTAATACTAAATTTTCAACATTCAATGTGTATTTTATGATTTATAGCACATCTCAATTGGTACTAGCCATGTTACAATGTTTTGTAGCCACATGTGGCTACTGTATTGAAAAGTACAGATTTAAATAAGTTAACGCTGATTTTACCATTTTTATAATGCTATATCTAGATTCTCTACAGAAAAAAGCCCCAAATCTAATTTTTGACAAGAGCTCTATTCTTCAAAAATATTTTTTTCACATAGAAAGTATTTTTACAGAGCAATTTAAAGTGTTTCTTTTGTTTGTTTGTTTGCCCAATACTAGGAAAGCAAAATTTTACCTCTAGTATTTTGAATTACATCTTCATAGGGCAATTCTCTGTTTAAGAAAACACTATGAAAAGTTTTACTATTTTGATTGGCCAAAAGTTCTGTTAATTTATTTTAAATATTTATCTGTAACAATAAATCTGTCAAAAGTTTCCTTATTTATAGTTATATTTTTAACTTGTGAGCTAGTTGCTGAGTTATTTAGTTATTTAGTTATACTTCATCATCTACCATCATATTACTAACATGCTATTTTTCTTTTAAAACATTTAACAAAGATAATAATTGTACATTGTGAGCATAATGCATAAATCTTTAAAACCTTCTGCAGAATCTATTGAATTACTAGAAAACTTTATTTAATTAGATACTAAAGAATACTGTTCACACAGTTTTAAAAATGGGGTAAAAGTCATTTGGGGGGAGTATTGGCATTCTATAAAACTAAAAAAATTATAAATTGAAGATATATCAAAATAGCCAGGAGTAATATCTGTATTATAGGCTTAATAGTAAGAAATAGCCTAAAAATATATAATTTCATATTCCCTTAGAGCTACCAGTGTGTGTGCCTATCTGGTTGGGAAGGAAATTTTTGTGAGCAAGAATCCAATGAGTGTAAAATGAATCCTTGCAAGAACAATTCCACCTGTACTGACCTTTACAAAAGCTATCGGTGAGTACGTTTTTAGTTTTCTTCATGAAATTACTTGGAGTGCTCAGTGTCCTTCGGATACATCCAGACATTATTTTCACTTTAGATACATTTAATTAAAATAATCACCCATAGATGAAGAGCCATTCACTAACAAGATAGTATCGCAATCATTTGAAATTTGAAAATACTGAAGGCCAGATGTCAACAAAGTATAAATAAATTTTAACTTGAAAATGCAAGTTTCTGATATGGTAAATGATAAAAATGCATTTACTTCTTCAAAACATGTTTTTGCCATCTTAACATTGTTTTGAACCTTTCCATGCAGTATGAGAACTACCACACTATGCCAAGAAAGGAGTGAGTCCACCAAATTAAAACTTCCATTTTCTTACTTAGAGATTATTGTGAGTTTGGATTATTTTAGTAAAATTTTTAATATATTTTATAATATAAACTATCCACATATTCCATAATTCAATTGTATTAATTAGTTTTTAGATGATAATTCTGAAGAAACTCTAAATAGAAATTCTGAGTAGGTGTTTATGTCTATGTCCACCTTCTAATGGAGTTGGTTTTTGCTTGTTAAATAAGTTCCTTATAGATTCAGCGTATCACACATTTGTTGGATGCATAGATTGTGACTATTTTTCCCATTCTGTCAGTTGTCTGTTTACCCTGTTGATAATTGTTGATAATTTGCTATGCAGAAGCTCTTTGGTTTAATCTCACTTGTCAATTTTTGGTTTTGTTGCAATTGCTTTTGTGGACTCACTCATAAATTATTTATCAAGGCTGATGTCCAGATGGTGTTTTCTAGATTTTCTTCTAGGATTCTTATAGTTATAGGTCTTATATTTATATATTTAAACCGTCCTGGGTTACTTTTTTGTATGTAGCAAAAGGTAAGGGTCCAGTTTCAGTCCTCTGCATATGGATAGCCAACTATCCCAGCACCATTTATTGAATAAGGGGAACTTCCCTCATCGCTTATTTTTGCTGATTTGTCAAATATTAGATAGCTGCCTGTATGTTGCTTTATTTCTGGGTTTGCTATTCTGTTCCACTGATCTATGTGTCCATTATTGTTGTTTTACCAGTGCCTTGCTGCCCTGCTGTTTTTGGTTACTGTAGACTTACAGCATAGTTTGAAGTCAGATAACATGATGCCTCTGTCTCTTTTTTTGTTTCCTCTCTAACATTGCTTTGGTTATTCAACCTCTTTTTTCATTCTACACACATTTTAATATATTTTTTCTCTAATTCTGTGAAAAATGACATTCATAGGTTGATAGGTTGAATCTGTGCATTGCTTTGGGCATTATGGCCATTTTAATGATATGAATTCTTCCAAGCCATGAACACGGGATATTTTTTCATTTGTTTGTGTCATTACTCATTACTTTTAGCAGTGTTTTGTAGTTCTCTTTGTACAGATCTTTCACATCCGTGGTTAGATGTATTCTTTGTTTTTCGTTCGTTTGTTTGGTTGGTTGGTTGGTTTTCGTGTGTGTGCTATTGTAAATGGGATTGTATATTGTAAATGGATTCTTGATTTGGCTCTTAGCCTGAATGTTATTGGTGCATAGAAATGTTACTGATTGGTACACAATAATTTTGTATCCTGAAACTTTACCAATTTTTTTTTTATCAGTTCCAGGAGCATTTTGGTGGAGTCCTCAGCATCTTCTAGGTGTTGAATCATATCATCAGTAAAGAGAGATAGTTTGACTTCTTTTATTCATTTTTGGATACCTTTTAGTTATTTCTCTTGCCTGATAGCTCTGGCTCGGACTTCTGGTACTGTGTTGAATAGGAGTTGTGAGTCTGGGCTTGTTTCAGTCCTCCAGGGTAATGCTTATAGACTTTGCCCATTCAGTATGATGTTGGCTGTGGGTTTACCATAGATGATTCTTATTATTTTGAGATATGTTTCTTAGATGCCTAGTCTATTTAGGATTTTAACATGATGTATTTTGTAGCAGAATTTTCCACTTCTATTGGGATCATCATGTGTTTTTTGTTTTTAATTCTGTTTATGGGGTGAATCACATTTATTGATTTGTGTATGTTGAAGCAATTGCATCCCAGGAATGAAGCTTAGTTGGAGAATTAACTTTTTGATGTGCTGCCATATTTGGTTTCCTAGTATTTTGTTGAGGAGTTTTACATCTAGGGTCATAAGGTGTTTTTGTGTTGTATCTTTGTCAGGTTTTGGTATCTGGATAATACTGGCTTCATAGAGTGAGTTAGGGATGAGTTCCTTCTACTTGATTGTTTTATTTTTTTATTTTGGAATAGTTACAGTAGAATGGGTACCAACTTTTCTTTTTACATCTGGTGAAATTTGGCATGAATCCATCTGGTCTTGAGCTTATTTTGTTGGTAGGTTGTTTTTATTAAATTACTCATTCAATTTCAAAACTTGGTATTTTCAGGATTTCAATGTTTTTCTCATTCAGTCTTGGGAGGTTGTGTGTTACCAGGTATTTATCATTTCCTTTAGATTTTCTAGTTTATGTGTATGCAAGTGTTTGTTTCTCAGAATCATTCTACATCTGTGGGATCGGTTTTAATGTCACCTTTGTGATCTCTCATTGTACTTATTTGGATTTTCTGTCATTTTTTACTTTGTTAGTGTAGACAGTGGTTTATCAATCTTGTTTATGCTTTCAAAAAAACAACTTTTGGTTAAATTTATTCTTTCCCTGGATTTTGGGGTCTTAATTTTGTTCAGTTCTGCTCTGATTTTAGTTATTTTCTTTTGCTTCGTTTGGAATTAGTTTGCTCTTATGTTTCTGGTTTTCCAAGTATGATATTAGATCATTAGTTTGAGATCTTTCTGACATTTTGAGATTTAACAAGTGCCCCATAAACATATGAAAAAAAAAATGTTCAACATCACTAATCAGAGAAATCCAAATCAAAACCACAAGGAGATAACATCTCACACAAACCAGCATTGCTATTATTAAAAAATTAAAAAAACCAACAGATGCTGGTAAGGCATTAGAGAAAAGAGAAAGTTTAAACATTGTTGTTGGGAATACAAATTAGTTCAGCTACTGTGGAGAGCAATAAAAAAGAAATTCTGAGTAGCTATTGCTATTATTCCAAAAGCTTAATAATCAAATATATATTTATAATTTTTTTTGAGGCAGAGTCTCACTCTGTTTCCCAGGCTGGAGTGCAGTGGCATGATCTTGGCTCACTGCAACCTCCATCTCCTGGGTTCAAGTTAATCTCCTGCCTCAGCTTCCTGAGTAGCTGGGATTACAAGTGCCTGCCACCATGCCTAGCTAATTTTTGTATATTTGTAGTAGAGATAGGGTTTCACCATGTTAGCCAGGCTAATCAACTTTCTATCTTAGGATTTTTCTGTTCTGGACATTTCATATAAATGGAATCATGCAATATATGTTGTTTGTGACTGGTTTGTTTTGCTTAGCATGATGTTTTCAAGATTTATGTCATAGCAGGTATAAGGACTTTGTTTCTTTTTTATGGCCAGATAACATTACAATTACTTATATTAGCCATGACAGATGATTGTTTTGTTACTCTTTTGGTTTGGGTGATGTTCCTTGTTTTGTCTCTAATTAATATGATTAATTAACATTACATCATAAAGTTACAGCAAATTTATTTTTCAGCTGATAAACATGTTGATTATTACAACTTTTTTGTCTGTTATGAATAATGCTGCTATAAACATGTATAATATATGTCCAGACATACATTTTCAATTCTTTTGCATATAAAACTAGGAGTAGAATTGCTGGATCATAGAGTAACTCTATGCTTAACTTTTAGAGGAACTCCCAAACTCTTTTCCAAAGTGAATGTACTATTTTTGCAGTACCACCAGCAGTGTATGAGAGTGTCAACTTCTCCACATCTTGCCAATATTTGTTGATGTTTGTCTTTTTAACCCTTCTAGTGGGTGTGAGGTGGTATTTCAATGCATCTCCCTAAGGACTAATAATACTGCTCATCTTAACATGTGCTTTCTGACCTCGTGTATTTCTTTTTGGGAGAATATCTCCTCATATCATCTGCCTATTTGGGAATGGAGTTATGTACCTTTTATTTTAGTTGTAAGACGTTTTCTGTATTTTGGATACAATCCCCTTATCAAATATGATTTGAAAATATTTTCTTCCATTATGTGAGTTGTCTTTTTCTTCATGGTGTCCTTTGAGGCACAAACAATTTTAATATTGAGGACAACCAATTGACTCATTTTCTTTTGTCACTTTTGCTTTTCATATCATAGCTAAGAAATTGTTGTCTAACTCAAGATTATAATAATTTTATTCCTTAATTTCTTCTATAAACTTTATATTTTTAGGTCTTATATTGAGATATAATCCATTTTGAGTTAGTTAATTTATATGTGTGGGGTGTGAGATAAGGGTCCAGCCTCATTCTTCTACACATGAATATCCAGGTGTCTCAGGATAATTTCTTAAAAATACTATTTTTTCATATTAAATTATCTTAGTACTTTTATTTAAAACCAATAGACAAACACGTAACGATATCTAGACACTATATTCTATTTATCTTTATTCTAATACCACACCCTCTTATTGTAGCCTTTAGTAGGTTTGAAGTCAGGAAGTATGAATCCAACTTATTTTTTTGTTTTAACATTGTTTTGCTAAACTGGGCTCCTTGTACTTCCATATGAATTTTAGTATCAGCTTGTTACTTTCTGAAGAAAATGGCAACCATAACTTTAATAGGGATTTTGTTGAATCTTCTTTAATTTCTTTCAATAATATTTTATGGTTTTCAATGTATACTTGTACTTCTTAGAATCTGTTCTTAAGAATTTGAATCTTTTTATGTTATTAGAAATGGAATTGTCTTAACGCCATTTTCAGATTGTTCTTTGCTAGTATATAGAAACACCACTGATTTTTGTGTATTGATCATGTATTTTTCAACATTAGTAAACTTATTTATTAGTTATAATAATTTTTGGTCGATTCCTTAGGATTTTTAATATCTGATAATGGAGATAATTTTGCTCCTACTTTTCCAATATTGATACTTTTTTCCGTTTTCTGTTTAATTATCCCAACAACTTCCAGTACAATGTTGAATAGAAATGACAGACTAACTATCCTTGTCTTTTTCCTGAACTTAAAAGAAAATCAAGCCGTCTTTCATCAAAAAGTATGATGTTAGCTGTAGATTTTTCATAGGACACTTTACCAGATTTTGTACATTCCCTTCTGTTTCTGGTTTGTTGAGTGTTTTGTTTTTTATAAAAAAAAAAGTGTAGAATGTTTTCAAATGCTATCAATGAAGCTATTTATATGTGTAATTTGTGTTATATTAATTTGGTATATTGCATTCAGTGATTTTCTAATTTAAAACCAACCTTGTAGTACTAATATATATCCCAATTGGTCATAATGTATATTTCTTTGGATATGTTGCTTAATTCCATTTGCTAGTACTTGATAAAGGAATTTGGGGTCTGTATTCATAAGGCATTTTGATCTGTATTTTAAATTTTTTGTCATATCTTTGACTGGATTTAGTATCTGGGTAATATTAGCCACATAGAACATGTTAATAATTTTCCCCTTCTCTTTTGGAACAGTTGCAGAAGGATTGGTGTTTGTTATTCTGTAAACATTTGGTAAAATTTACTGGTAGAGCAACCTACTCATGCTTACTTTGTGGAACACATTTTTATTACTAAATCACTCTCTTTGCTTATCGTAAGTTTATTGATATGCTGTACTTTTTTTGGGGTTACTTTCAGTGGTTTTGCCTTTCTTTAAAGTTATCGATTTCATTTAGGTTTTATAATTGGTTAGCATGTAATTGTTTAGTATTCTCTTTGAATCCTTTTTTATTTTTGGAAGATTGTAGTATTTTCTTCTCTTTCATTGCTGATTCTCGTAATGTGAGTCTTCTCTATTTTTTCTTGATCAATATAGTTAATAGTTTTTCAATTTCTGAAAGTGCCAATTTTAGAATTCATTGTTTTATTCTATTGCTTTTTTATTCTCTGCTTTATTAATTTATGCTTTAATTTTCATTATGTCCTCCTTCCTCTTGCTATGAATTTAGTTTTCACTCTTGAATACAAAGTGTGTCTATTACAAATAGCATATAGTTGAACAATTTTTTCGTTAAACACATTCTGCCATTTGTCTTTTGATTGGAATGTTTACTCAATTTACATTTATTTTAATTACTGATAAGGTAGAGTTTACTTCTACTATTTCGCCATTTGTTTTCTATATGTCTTTTTCTGTTTTGCTCCTGCATTCCTCCATTATTGCCTTACTTTGTGTAAAATAGATATTTTTCTGATATACCACTTTAATACCCTTGTTACATTTATTGTATTTTTTTTAAATTAATGGTTGCCCTATAGATTGCAAGTAACCTCTTAAGATAAAGCAATTACATAGCATTAATAGTGACTTAATTTTAATAATGTGCAAAAATATTGTTCCACCATTGCCCCCCTTTTTTCTACTCCCTTATTTTATTATTGTGATACAAATTATATCTTATACATTATAAGCCCATCAACAAACTGTTATAATTATGGCTTTATGATCCATCTTTTAAATCATATAGAAAGAGAAAAGAGTTATGAACAAAGCATACTTATACTGGTTTTAATATTTACTAATATAGTTACCATTACTGGATCTCATTATTTTTATGTGTAAATAATTAAGATTGTATAGTTTATTTTCATTTTAGCTTAAAGGACTATCATTACTATTCTTTATATGTTGGTCTGCTAGTTATGAATTCTCCCAGTTCTTATTTGTCTGAAAATGTCTTAATTTCTGCTTTTATTGAGAAGGTAGCATTGTGGGATATAGAATTCATGGTTGATAGTCTTTTTTTCTTTTAGCACTTCAAATATATCATCCTGCTGCTGTCTCGTCTACATGGTGGCTTCTGATGGGAAATCAATTGTTGTTCTTATGAGGATCCTTGTATGTAATAAATCACATTTTTCTCTATGCTATCACTATTATCTCTTTGTGTTTGACAGTTTGACTATCATGATTAACTTTCGATTTCTTTGAATTTTTTCTACTTTGAGTTTGATGAGATTCATGGATGTGTAGATCAAAATTTTTTTTCATAAAATTCAGAGAGTTTTGGCCATTATTTTTTCAAAGGATTTATCCCTTTTCCTTTTGGAACTCTCATATATGAGTAGATCTCTGAGGATCTACGCATTTATTTTTTTCTGATGATCCTCTGAAACAATTATCTTAATAAACTTATCTTTATGTTCACTGCTTCTTTCTTCTGCCAAATTAAGTCTCTTGTTGTGCTCAATTAGTAATTATTTTATTTTTTCCAATAACTTTTTTAAAAAATATACTTTAAGTTCTGGGATACATGTGCAGAATGTGCAGGTTTTTTACATAGGTCTACACGTGCCATACACATGCCATGGTGGTTTACTGCATCCATCAATCCGTCATCTACATTAGGTATTTCTCCTAATGTTATCCCTCCCCTAGGCCCCCCACCTCCCAACAGGCCCTGGTGTGTGATGTTGCCCTCCCTGTGTGCTCATTGTTCAACTCCCACTTAGGAGTAAGAACATACAGTATTTGGCTTTCTGTTCCTGTGTTGGTTTGCTGAGAATGATGGTTTCCTTGTTCATCCATGTCCCTGCAAAAGGCATAAACTCATTCCTTTTTTAAGGCTGCAGAGTATTTCATGCTGTATGTGTGCCACATTTTCCTTATCCAGTATATCACTGATGGGCATTTGGATTGGTTCCAAGTCTTTGCTTTGTGAACAGTGCTGCAATAAACATACATATGCATGTGTCTTTATAGTAGAAAGTTTTATAATCCTTCAGGTATATACCCAGTAATGGGATTGATGGCTCAAATGGTATTTCTAGTTCTAGATATTTGAGGAATTGCCACACTGTCTTCCATAGTGGTGGAACTAGTTTACACTCCCACCAACAGTGTAAAAGCATTCCTATTTCTCCACATCCTCTTCAGCATCTGTTGTTTCCTGACTTTTTAATGATCGCCATTCTAACTGGTGTGAAATTGTATCTTATTGTGGTTTTGATTTGCATTTCTCTAATGACCGGTAATGATGAGCTTTTTCCCATGTTTGTTGGCCACATAAATGCCTCCTTTTGAGAAGTGTCTGTTCATATCCTTCACCGCTTTTGATGAAGTTGTTTATTTTTTCCTTATACATTTGTTTTTCAGTTTTTATAATTTTCAACTTTAAAAAAAATTAATAATTTATTCCTTTATTTTTATTATTGATTTGGTAAGACATCAATCTCCTACTTTCCTTAATTGATTATATATAGTTTCTATTTCTTTGCACAAGTTTACTATAGCTGACTTCTATTTGTCAAGTAAATCCAGTATTCAGGTGACCTCAAAGGCAGTTTCTATTTACTGGTTTTATTTCTGTGCATGGCCCATACGTTTATTTGTTTGTATGACTTATAATATTTTCTGGCAACTTGACATGTTAAATAGTATAACTTGGTACATCTGGAAGTCAAATCCTGCTCTTTCCTAGTAGTTACTGTTTTTGATTTGTTGTTTCTACTATTTGTCTAGTGTTTCACTGGGATTGTTCTTTGCCATGTGTGGCCCTTGAAGTCTCTGCTTGATTAACTTAGTGTTCAGCTAAAATGAATAATTTGACAGAGATTTTTCTTAAATTTTTGGAACAAAAACATCTTCTAACCTTTCCTGAAGGACTCTGTGTGTATGCTGAGACATGTCTTCAGTGCTCAGCCAGGCAGTTTACAACTGTACTTTATTCTTTACTTTCTGCTTGTATAGAGCCTCAAGGTTAGTCAGAGATTAGAGATTAGGGCTGTTTATATATTTCTTAGGACTGTGTATACACTTGCATGCTGTGATATTTTCTGGTTTTCCAGGGTTTTTTCTAGCTTTCAAAGACTTCTAGGTACATCTAATTCCTGAGTTATTAAATCTTTAATTATATTGGTCAACCTAGAGTTGCCCTCAACTCAAATTATTGTCTCAAACACTGATATGAAGCAATTGCCACTGATTATTTTTAACAAGTTCTCTAGATATATGCTTTTATATAAGAGTGAATTTTTAGTCAGGTCAAATAAAGTCAGTCCCTGAGAATGGAGTTTTCCAGAGTGCTGTCAAACCAATGAAATAGTGACATTCCTTGGGAAGAGTCTTTTGAATCAGATTCATACTTTTACTGTCCCCTCCACTGGCTATTAGGTTGCTGGTTTCTCAGCTACCCTAATTGCAATGATGTTGGATTTCAAGTCCATTAAAGAGCTGGGGAGAGAGGGATGGTTGTTTACAACCACAAAGCTAATTAGGCTTATGAGACTCAATCATTTTTCTTGAATAAACATGGAGATTGTTTCAAGCCTTTAGTTCATTTGCATAGTTCTGAAACAGCTTATTTCAACTATATTTATCAATGCACAGGTTTCTTTTATGGAAGTGTATTTTTGACTAGTTCTTCTTCTGCTATTACAGAAACGATTCTATCATGTTATATTTTATATTTATATTATTGGGGAGAGGGAGAATAAATATGGGTTCTACAATCACAGTGTCTTCAGTGTCTGCATATTAAGTTTGATTCTGTCTCTAAAGGTTGATGTGAATTGGGATAAGTAAGTTTACATTACATTTGCAAGCTTCCAGTTTCCTTAGCTAGAAAGTAGAATCAACAATAGTAATGTCTCACAGAATTATGGTGATAAATAATATTCTGTCCATAAGGTTTTAGTTAACTTTTTGATATATAGTTCACTCTAAATGTCATAGTTTTTGTTATTTAAAACATTTATCTTGTTTTCAAAAATATATGCATAGATAAGATTAGCGTGGCATTTTATAAATGATGAAACTTTTTAATCATATAGATATCAACTAATTCAATTTTATATATCTATATGTACAACAAATAACACTAAAAAGAGATTACTTAATCATCCCTTTATAATTTTGAAAAATTTTATTTTATTAAGGATTAAGGTTCTCTGTAGCTTTCCCACAAATTTCCGCTGATCAAAAATTTAAGGAGTCTCAGTGAAGGATATATGAATATCCTATTTAATTTTGTGAAGAGTTATTCTAATGAAATATTATAAAAATTATAAAGAAGAGTCTTAAATTTTATGCCATTTGAAGAAAATTATATACCACAATGAACACTTAAAATTACGTATTTTAATACATCAAATTAGAATTGCATTTCATGGAACATATGCTTATATTCCTTGAGAAAAAAAATAGATAAATGAATGTTTGATGAAATATCAAATCTATTTAGGTGATTTGTGTGTCCTAAGTTACTGAACTACTTACATGTGCTCGTGTCTCTAAACAACTGGAGTTAACATAGTTTAGTGTTTACACAGTTTCAAGACATTAAAAAGCAAATTGGGCTAGGGATGTAATTTGAATGCTGACTGCAACCTGCCTTCTGCTATTCCTGGCACGGTTTAAAATTTAACTGCCTTCTTTATTTCTGATTTTTCTTCCCCCAAAGCAGAGTCAACAGCTTTAGCTACAGATGGGGCTCTGTATGGCCGTTATTGGACCCAGATGCCACACTCTGGAGCATGTTTTGCCAACAGCATCTGGCTCTTTGCTGCCTGTGCAGTTGGCATTTGTGTTGATGCTTTGGCCTGCTTTTCTTATGGACACTACAAAGCTGACTTTCAGACAACATGAAGGTTTGCTCCCAGTTCACTGTAAGAATTTTCTTTCTTAGTTTATATTTTAGAAGTATTTAAATAGATGCCTTAGATCATGAAGCACTATGTATTAAAATTTTCATGTCCCTTATAAAAATATGTTTAAAATTTGTAATAGGTATAATAACTGAAAAAGTCTGACATTTATTAAGTAAAAACTTATGTTGATTTATGTGTATCTTAACACATCAAATTAAAAACTATGAAAACTTTGGTGTGTTGTGTGTTACCAGAGATTTTATTTTGCTTTTTTTTTTTTTTTACCTTATTTATGCATAGAAGTCTTAAGTGCTAATATAAAAGCAAAGCCATGACAAAATTTTAGTTCAGGCAACAACAATCTATGGTACAGTGTCTATCTTTAAGAGTTAAAAGATTTTTCCTTCACAAAAACCAGAGGTTTGAACAAAATATGTGTGGGTAGGTAGATCACTCATCCCCTTATAGTACAGCTACACTGTGGTTTACAGAGATAAAAGACACAGGGAATTTTTAATATTTTACAATCATAATCTATTACTTGGGGAATTAATTATATATGCCTCTTTATATATGTATGCAAGTATATTTGTAGAATAAATTACTGTAAGGGTAACTGCTGGATCAAAGTGGTCTACATTCAATATTTGAGTAGTTTTTATTAAATTATCTTTTGGACAGATTCAATAAATTCACATAAGTAATTAAAGCAATTATCTATAGCAGACACTTACAGTTTGTATCATTTTGTTCATGAGTAAATCTCTTAGATTTTATTTTATATATGAAAGAATTAAAACTTAGATATTTTCAGTAACTTATGCAGAAATCACAGTGTTAAAAAGTGATAACTCTAAATACCAGAACAAGACAGGCATGATTCCACATCCATAGTTTAAGATTATCATCATCTGATGCTGCTTATAGTATATAATCATACATATGTTGCCAGTGGCAACATATGTATGTATGATATGTATATCACTCAGTTTGCAAGGTTTAACAAATTTGTGAAGACTAAATAATTATTATTTTCTCACTGGAAAAGTTGGAACCTCATGTAGTTCAAATTTTATCAAAAAGGAGTAACTCAGGAGTTAAGTGTAATTTTTTTGACAGATACATACATCCTACAACCAATTATAACTGTACAAATAGGCCTTAGAAATCACTGATTAAGTAAAATTGCTTTTTGATAACAGTAGCACAAAGGAAGAAAAGGGGAAATCACAGTATCTTGTTGTAAGACTATTACGTTATACATGAAGTGGCATATTATTTGAAGACAGGCAGTGATAAACAGAAAAAGTATTAAAGACCTTATTTTGAATGAATAGATGATCTCTCTTATTTCACTGAAACTGAGTTGAAAGAATAGAGGAAGAGACAGTTTTATCAGGTATCATAGTAATTGTAAAAACTCCCCTTATACCTTCTGTGTTACTTTGTCAGGACAATCTTTGGCATTCCTTGGCTTCTGAAGAATCACCCTCATTTTACCCTTCGAGGTTTGTAGTTTTCTTCCTGTGTGAGTGCCTATCTCTGTATCAAAATTTCCCCCCTTTTTAAAAGACAGTAGTCCTATTGAATTAGTTTCCACCCTAATGAATTCACTTTCATTTGAATATCACTGTACAGACTCTATTTTCAAAAGAGGCCACATTTTGAGATCCTGGCAATTAGGAGTTCAAGGTCTTCTGGGGAGCTACAATTCAACCCTAACACCTTCTGATGTCTTCTGAGTGCAGTTATGAAAACATAGGGTTAGTGAAGCCCAGAAGTTTATAATTTAGCATAGCCATACATAAACTCTTTAAATTTTATTCACAGAACTGTATAGAAACATATTCAAAGATAATTTTAATTATTTAGAAGTGTAGTTAGAAAAAAATCATTTAATATTAGCTTATCTAATTATTTCATGTAGAACCACAATACCAAGTTCAGATTAAAAGTGTTGCCTTATTATTTGTCAATTAAAAATAAACTAAAATTTTAAAAAATGGACTTTTAAAAAAGTACCATATCTAAGAATAGATTTTGCTTGTTTTCTTCTTTTTTAACATTTGTTTTTAAAGATGATGAATTGTTTTAATGAAAAGTACTAGAAACTGTAAAATTTAAGAAACATGTAAAAACATAATACTAGGAAACAAAACCAGAATGATGCAGACATATTCAGAAATTGCTAATTAGAAATGAATTGAAAGCCATTAGTTATTGTTTGTTTCAGATTCAGTGTTGCATGGGAGGGCAATGACCATGACTGTAACAAAAACAAAATGTGACATTTAGGATTATGGTATTTGTGAGTAAAATTATTTTTATTGAACTGTGGAAGAAAGGTAATACACATTTGGAAACAAAGGAAAAATGTACATGAGAATATTATTTACTGCAAAATCTATATTTTCTTTTTTTGAAAAGTAATCAAAATTTGATATTAAGTTCTTGAATAAAACATGATCTAATTAAGGTCCTGCATTTTTCTTATGTTTTGAAGTAGACTTTTTCTCTTACTCTTTCTTTTTATGGGGAAGGAAGGGGCAATGTTTTAAGAGAAATAGACTTTTCATAAGGTGTTCAATAGGTTTTGGACATTTTTTATTGTGATTATGCATAATAAAATGCCAAGATTTTGCATATACAATTTAAGGAGTTTTGGTCATTGCACTTACTTGTGTAACTACCACTGAACCCAAAATATAGAACTTATCCATCACCCTAGAAAGTTTCCTTGTGCCCATTCACAGTTCATTTCCACCCTCTTACACCCTGCTATTTGTTGGGCTTTTGAAAAATTTCCTTCTGTAGTAATTTCTGATAAACTATCCTCAAAACATCAATACATTTTTTTTCAACATGAGAAATATTTAAATGTAAATTAAATTATTTAGTTATTAGGTTTATCTTAATAAAGGAGTTTCATAGAAACTTTTAATTTGACTTTTATTATAACTATAGCCAGACGATATACTGATATTATTTATGTTTCTTATAGGAGGATATAAAAATTATATAGATCAGTTGCTTTTCCAATGACATGTTATTAGCAGAAGAAATAAAGAATTTAGGACTTCTTACACCAGAGCCCTTAAGATTTTACATTATTTTTTATTGTCACTTACGATTCCTTGCCAAATCAGTGATGAAGGGGTTGTTCATATGCTGTTCAATGCTGAGAGTTTTTCTTATGCTGGGGAGTTTTGGCAAAAATTTAATGGTGAAAAGTTTTATTTCTGTATTTATTATTCTAAATTGTTTCAATCTATAGAATTGATCATGTAAGTAATCAATAACTTTTCTTAGTGTATTTCTAGGTAAGTAAGATTTTGTATTGCTAGTTTGATTTAGGGATATTTCTTTTCTTGTAGAGAGCTTTCTTCCCAGATCAATGTTGTTTTGGTAAATAATCCATGGGCATTTCCAATGCATACCCTGAGAACTATCAGCTTTCAAAATGATAAGCCAACTGACAAACACAAAGAGCTCACATAAAAATAAGAAATCCATTTTATGTGTTTCTCAGATCTGTGTCTAGAGCACATTATTCAAGCTAATAACCCCCCCTTTTTTTTTTCACACTAAGCATGTTACATTTTGCCTTCAGTTTTCATGGAGAATCAGTTTAAAAGATGTGTGTTTGAACATTTCTATACCTCTTGCAAAGCCATACATCAAGTCATGGTCCATTATATTTCCCAATGTCCTATACTAAAAGATTCAGCCATAAAATTCTTCCTTGACTTCAGAATGAGAAAATATAACTCCACTTTCTTTTGTAAAAAAAAAAAAAAAAGACGTATATCGCCTATATAATCTTTATATTTGCTCTTACTTTTCACAGTAAATCACAATTAACATGTCTTGGTAAAGGAATTCTTTACAAATACTTACATTTTAGGGTCTATCTCTTTTTCAAAGTTTTTAAACACTTTTCTTTCACCAGATGGCTAATTGGAGGCTTTGTTAGTATACCTCACCAACTTAGAAATAGCAAAACTGTGTGTAAGGATTCACACTGTGAACTTCTGTGCAAAAAGGAACACGGGAGATCAACATTAGAGTGAAAGAAAACTTTGGGTACTTACAAAAAAAAAAAAAAAATGCAGGTAACAACCCATGTGGCAGACACCAGCAGAAAATTGTGAGTGAATCCCCAGTGCATGAGGTGGAGAGTGATTGCCTCCATGATGCACAGTCTCACTGGGAAGCTGCGCAATCCAGGCTATAATGGAGATCCTTGTCCCAACCAAGCTCTGGATCTAACTTGGGGAGCAATAGGGAGACTATGAGTAGGAACAGCTCTAGAAATTATCCTGCATGCACTCCTAGAACTGGGTGTCAACAGAATGAGGCCATTCTGTATCCTAGCTCATAGAGAGCTATGTGGAAACCTGCCAGCCAGCACAAGTGGCAGTTCCTGGTTTGGAGAGTCTCAGGCCAGAGATTTAAGATCTTGAGCAGGAGAGAAGCCCCTGGGGCCAGAATTGAGAGGCATATGTGGTATGTACTCCAGCCACAGGCACAGTACTTGGGTGCTCCCTCTTCACAAGACCTGAGTGGGTGTGGTTTTGACCCCAGAAGAAAGTTTTGTGGCCTGGGATAGGTCAGTCTGAAGGCAAACTGGGGGTGCTTTGGCTAACTGTTCTAACTTTCTGCCAAAGTCAGACTATCAGAGGGAGCCCTGCTAGGTCGGGAGTATGAGAGCACAGCAGGTCCCTCTACCACTTACTAGCCTGTAGAGCCTGAGCTGTTTCTCATTCCCCATCCTGGGTCTTAGGCCCAGCAATGATTATTCTGCTCCTCACTGGGAAGTTTTTCCAGGAGCCTGAGAACTGACTCTGACCCCTACTGGGGCTGGTGCTTGCACCCATCATTAGGGGCCCTCATGTAGCCTCACTTGGCCCAGTTCCAAGCTGTGTTGTCTCTGCCCTCAGAGGCAAAGTGGGGGACTAGGACCAGTGAATGTTCTACAACCCAACCCACCACCTGGGAACCTGAGAACTTCATCTAGATTACACCTTTGGGTATAGATGAGAGATCATCTAGACCAGGTGAGACCATCTTATAGGTGAGAGCTAGTGACCATGCCATCTGGCTCTCACCTGTAAGCACCACTTTCTGGCCTTAAGATCTATCTTCATAGCCCATTTCAATATCTGCTGACACAAGTACACAGCATTTGGGAAGGATACAAGCTTCATATGACCTCTGCTACCACTATTATTCACACCACCCTTGCTCATTAGGAGGCCTTGAGCCTGCTGACACACCAGGCACATGACTACCACAATGAGCATTTGAGAAAGCCACCATATGAAGATTATGTATAACCAAAGAAATCATACAGAGTCTATTCCACTGATATAGTTTGGTTGTGTCCCCATCCAAATCTCAACTTAAATTGCATCTCAGAGAATTCCCACATATTATGGGAGGGACCCAGGGGGGAGGTAATTGAATCATGAGGTCTGGTCTTTCCTGCACTATTCTTGTGATAGTGATTAACTCTCATGAGTTCCAATGGGTTTACCAGGGATTTTGCTTTTGCTTCTTCCTCATTTTTCTCTTGCCACTACCATGTAAGAAGTTCCTTTCACCTCCCACCATGATTCTTAGGTCTCCCCAGCCATGTGGAACTATAAATCCAATTAAACTTCTTTTTCTTCCCAGTGTCCGGTATGTCTTTATCAGCAGCATGAAAATGAACTAATACAGTAAATGGTACCAGTAGAATGGGGTGCTTCTGAAAAGATATACAAAAATGTGGAAGTGACTTTTGAACTGGGTAACAGACAGAGGTTGGAACAGTTTGGAGGGCTCAGAAAAAGACAGGAAAATGTGGGAGCATTTGAACTTCCTAGAGTTTTGTTGAATGGTTTTGCCCCAAATGCTGATAGCGATAGGGACAAAAAGGTCCAGGCTGCGGTGGTCTCAGATGGAGATAAGGAACTTGTTGGAAACTGGAGAAAAGGTGACTCTTGTTATGTTTTAGCAAAGAGACTGGTGGCATTTTGCCCCTGCCCTAGAGATTTGTGGATCTTTGAACTTGAGAAAGATGATTTAGTGTATCTGACAGAAGAAATTTCTAAGCAGCAAAGCATGTAAGAGATGACTTGGGTACTGTTAAAGGCATTCAGTTTTATAAGGGAAGCAGAGCATAAAAGTTTGGAAAATTTGCAGCCTGACTATGCAATGGAAAAGAAAAACCCTTTTTCTCGGGAGAAATTCAAGCTGGCTGCAGGAATTTGCATAAGTAGCAAGAAGCCTAATGTTAATGTGGAAGACCATGGGGAAAATGTCTCCAGGCCATGCCAGAGACCTTCACAGCATCCCCTCCCATCACAGCCCTGGAGTCTCAGGAGCAAAAAATGATTTTGTGGGCTGGGCCCAGGGTCACCATACTGTGTGCAGCCTAGGGACTTGGTGCCCTGTGTTCCAGACGCTCCATCCATAGCTGAAAGTGACCAAAGTACAGGTCGGGTTGTGGTTTCAGAGGGTGGAAGCCCTAAACCTTGGCAGCTTCCACATGGTGGTGAGCCTCTGGGGGCACAGAAGTCAAGAACTGAGGTTTGGGAACCTCTGCCTAGATTTCAGAAGATTTATGGAAACGCCTGGATGCCAAGGCAAAGTTTGCTGAAGGGGCGGGGTCCTCACAGAGAACCTCTGCTAAGGCAGTGTGGAAGGGAAATATGGGGTCAGAGCCCCCACACAGAGTCCCTACTGGGACACTACCTAGTGGAACTGTGAGAAGAAGGCCACTATCCTCCAGACCCCAGAATGACAGGTCCACTGACAGCTTGCAACACGTGCCTGGAAAAGTCACAGACACTCAACGCCAGCCTGTGAAAGCAGCCAGGAAAGGGGCTATACCCTGCAAAGACACAGGGACAGAACTTCCCAACACCATGAGAACCTACCTCTTGCATCAGCGTGACCTGGATGTGAGACATGGATTCAAAGGAGATCATTTTGGAGCTTTAAAATTTGATTGCCTCGCTGGATTTTGAACTTGCATGGGCCTTGTGTCCCCTTTGTTTTGGTCAATTTTTCCCATTTGGAACAGCTGTACTTGCCCAATACCTGTACCCCCACTGTATCTAGGAAGTAATTAGATTGCTTTTGATTTTACAGACTCATAGGTGGAAGGGACTTGCCTTGTCTCAGATGAGACTTTGGACTGTGGACTTTTGAGTTAATGCTGAAATAAGACTTTGAGGGACTGTTAGGAACGCATGACTGGTTTTGAAATGTGAGGACATGAGATTTGGAAAGGCCATAGGTGAAATGATATGGTTTGGCTGTGTCTCCAACCAAATCTCAACTTGAATTGTACATCCCAGAATTCCTACATGTTATGGAAGGTACCCAGGGGGAGGTAATTGAATTTTAGAGGCAGGTCTCTCCTGTGCTATGATTACGTCTCATGGGATCTGATGGGTTTATCAGGGATTTTTGCTTCTGCTTCTTCCTCATTTTTCTCTTGCCACTGCCATGTAAGACGTACCTTTCACCTCCCATCATGATTCTGAGGCTTCCTCAGCCATGTGGAACTGTAAGTCCAATTAAACCTCTTTTTATTTTTCCCAGTGTCTAGTATGTCTTTATCAGCAGCATGAAAACAGACTAATACAGCCACTAAACATACCCAGAAGCAAAGCCAAATGATTTTACTCAACATACATCATAGGCATGTCCTCAAGAAAAGTCAAGTCTCACTCCAACCAAAGTAAATTCAAGAATAAGAAGAATTTCTCCAGATGAGACAAAAATCAGCATAGTAATACTGGATCCTGAATTCTAAACAAAATGAAATGTTGGGATGCCAGATAAAGAATTCAAAGCAGGTCTCTTACTCAAGCCAGAGCTTGGGGTCCATCTCCACTGCTCTATGTCCTCTGCTCCAGGAGACCCAGATGACTGTCATAGTCTCTGTTGCCTTGTGACCAGCAGGTACTGGGATATCCGTAGCTAAGATGCCAGGACACCCTAGAAGCTAGGGGATGAGTTAGAAAATACATTTAAAGGGGTGTTGGGTCAAGATGGCAGACTAGAAGCAGTACATGTGCACTGCTTTCATGGAGAGGAAACAAGAGTCAGTTAATACTGGCATTTAATTTATCCTCTATTTTTTTCTGGAATTCTGCCATTGGAACTCCTCTCATTTTATTAACTGATTTATATCCTGAGTCTTTCATATCTCCTTAAATATTTTGGTGTAGAGTAATATTTATACTAGCTTTTTATTTATCTTAAAATTATTTGGCTATAATTTTAGTATGTTTGGTAAAATAATTCTTATATAAGATGTCTGGCTGTTTCCATACTCATTCTTACATTTACATTTGCACACAAACACAACAGTCTATTTTGTACTAATTCCTTTTTAAGTTTTTCTTATCTTTAAAATTAGTTCTTCAAAACCTTAATATTTGCAGGAACACGTGTGAGTTAAGACAGTGTCCTTGTCGATGAGAAACAAGCAGAAGCTTCCGTGGCTCAGAGGAAAGCAATGTATGCTACTGGTTTTTCACTTGCTTGTGTGTGAACACACGTATGCATATGCATGTGTATGTATGTGAGAGACGTGGGGGAGAAGGAGAATGGATATATTTTTTGTCACCCCAGTGAATAATGGTAGCAACAGGACTGCTGATTTTCCTTCATGAGCCTTCAAGGTTGCATGTCTCTGAAATTCCAAATTCTGCCAGTGTCTTTTCTTCTGCCCCAAACACTCTTTGATGGAAAGTTGGCCCAGCCTTTATTCCGAGCGAGGTTTTTTTTTGTTTTGTTTTTAATTTTTGTTCTTTTTTAAATTTTTTTTTTTTTTTTTTTTTTTTTTTTTTTTTTTTGAGACGGAGTCTCGCTCTGTCGCCCAGGCTGGAGTGCAGTGGCCGGATCTCAGCTCACTGCAAGCTCCGCCTCCTGGGTTTACGCCATTCTCCTGCCTCAGCCTCCCAAGTAGCTGGGACTACAGGCGCCCGCCACTTCACCCGGCTAATTTTTTGTATTTTTAGTAGAGACGGGGTTTCACCGTGTTAGCCAGCATGGTCTCGATCTCCTGACCTCGTGATCCGCCCATCTCAGCCTCCCAAAGTGCTGGGATTACAGGCTTGAGCCACCGCGCCCGGCCTAAATTTTTTTTCTTTTTAATCATCAGTTTCCTACTCCGAGAACTATTTTTGTGCCATGTCTGCTGGCTTACTCCAGCAGCAGGCACCTACCTGCCCTTCATATCTGCTCTTACCTTGGTCCTTTTACAATATTTGTCATCTCATTTTCTTTTGTGCTTTGACTTGGGATTATTGATGACTGTTTTACTGAGTACGAAGTTTTATTTTCTGTTTTTAATTTTCTTTGTCACATTGAGTTAGATTCAGAGAGACACAGGCACCACTGATGATTTTACTTCATACTTTACAAAGATAAATCTCTTCTACTTTGAATTTATTCTTTCCCTTCCATGAGTCTGAAATTCTGGCTTAGCAATTTTTTTAAAGACTTTTTGAATATCACTTGGACTCTGGATTGACTAAGTGCCAGGAAGAGTCTCATCAAGGAGCAGGATCATAGATATAAAACTTTCCACATATCCCCTGGGAGACAGCTGACCCTTTAGTGACATTTTTTAATATAATTATTTTGCTTCTCTTTCTTTCTTTCCATTTCTCTCTTATCTCTTCTATCCTTATTTATTTCTGTAGTTCTATCTGTTTTATTAAAAAAATAAGTACAAGACAATTTGAATGTTATTTAAATTTTTAAGGGAGGTCATGTTCTATAATTTGAAATTTTAAAAAATTGATTCATAATAATTTCTGTATGTGGAAAGATATGTTAGTGTTCATTTTCAATAGGTTTGTTTTTGCATATTTTTACATTGGCTAACTGAATTTATCTTACATTTCAGAATTAATGGTGTTGTATGCATATAGTCTAGAACTAAGTATATGTGATTAGTAATTAGAATATATATATTTAATACATGTTACCTCTAAGGAGTATGAAACAGATATAGCATTTATTATAATGCCAGTCCTAATAAAAAAAAAAACAAAGATTACTTTGCTTCCTCTTTGCTTATAATATTTCCGTATGTATAAAAATCCACTGGCTTTTCTAGCTCAGTTGATTTTCTTCTGAGACCAAGTGTAATGCTTATTAAACTGGGAGTTTAAAATGTTTCTCGATATGAAACACCTGACATGCTGCAGATTTATGAATTATTTTGTAAAATGTTTATAAATTTTTTTAAGTTCTATATCTTAGTACTTTGCTTGTGTAACACTCTGTATCCTGCTTTTGTATTTAAAATTCTGCCTCCTACTCAAATTGTACCTGAAAGAATAAAAATATATGTGTAGGTATATAGGATTTTTATATATTTTAAGCTGTATTGGAAAGATTATATATGCATTTTCAAGTATAATTTGAATACAATTTGAATATAATGTGGGTATAGGTATGGATATTATACTTGCATATACACACGCAGACATATGCTTATGTAAATTTTTAAGCATTGAAAAAAGTGCAACTGTGAATTCATCTGAATATATAAAACATTATATTTAAAAGCAGACTTATTTGACTTGCCACAAAGATCCTTTTTGGGAAAAAACAGGAGCCAGAAGTAATACTTACTTGCTCAGAAACTGATTCATCATCCATTTTCTGCTTACACACACATACAATCAAGGAAAAACAAAATAAAATAGAAGAAATGAAAGATGGTAACTTAAATTAGGTTTATGTTCAAAGTTAAATCACATAATTGTTCATGTTACTCATGTTTATAACACTAGTCATTTTTTTGACTCAACAGGTAAACTTACAGAATAGTAGCTTCAACTATCTTATCATGTAGTCAGCCTTTTTGAGCAAGTGTTTTCTTTCAGCTTTATTCAAGATGTTGTTGAAAGATTCATTTTTCAACATAAATGTCTTAGGACTTGTTGTAGGCCTACAAAAAAATCTAAATTGTGCTCATCTGTCTGAGCAGTAAAATACCCCATTCTCATGGTTTCTGTATTATGACCACAATGACCAAAAAAAAAAAAAAAGGAACTAATCTCACTATATTGCATCTCACTATGTGGCATATGTTTGGCTTTGTTGTTCCAGTTCCAGATTCAAGTGTATTTAACTCTGGGTTTTCTTCAAAATACAGCATGAGTTCCATCAGATTTATCTGAGATTTTAAACATGAATATACTGAAGGCTTGACCCAATGCGTTCTCTACCTCTGTTTGTCTGGCATTTTAGCTTTCTTCTATGAAATGAGGAATATTCTGAATCTTGCAAAAGCCTTGAATTGTTTCTTTTTGGAAACACTGACCTACAAAGCAACTTGAATTAAATAACTCTGAAAAAGACTATTGATCAGTTGTCTTCTTACATGGCAGAAGAGATTAAATCATATAGAATATTGGAAACAGATAATTTGAAAGAATTATATAAAGGAGTTATCCAAACAGTTCACTTACATCAAAATTTATGTTGTATAAAAAATATAGATTATAGTTCTTCCAACTGAAATGATTGGCTTGTAATTATGTGTATAAATGGATAAATTATATGTCTGAATTTATATTTTTTGACAAAATACACGAAATGAGGCTTGATCACCTTAATAGAAGAAATCATTTTTCTATTAATATTAAAACAGAAATTATTGAATTCATTTAGAATTCATAAACTTCCCTTCACCCTAAAACAAACAAACAAACAAAAAACATAGAAAAGAAAGATTTGCCCAGCCTGGCCAACATGGTGAAATCACGTCTCTACTAAAAATACAAAAATTAGCCGGTCGCGATGGCAGGCACCTATAATCCCAGCTACTCAAGAGGCTGAGGCAGGAGAATCGCTTGAACCCGGGTGGCAGAAGTTGCAGTGAGCCAAGATCGTGCCACTGCACTCCAGGCTGGGCAACAGAGTGAGACTCCATCTCAAAAAAGAAAAAAAAAAAGAAAAAAAGAAATATACAGAAAGAAAGGTTTGCTTACTATCTCAGACCACATGCTTACACAAATTTGCCTAGTAAAATTCTTTCCTGCCTGTTTCTTCTCAAATAATCTACATATGTATCTAAGATTCTATAAAAATACTGCAGAATACCACAATGAAGAGGATTCTATATGTTTCATAAATTAATTGTATATTTCAGTAGAGAAGGCCAATTTTAAACTTACTATTCCTAGTAATGTTTGTTAGAATGGTCCTTGAATTTTTATTGCATGCCTTCATTTTTCCAGAGCGCCGTATTTCAATTTTTAATACATGTAGGATAGCATCTGAAATAATGGAATTTATTTGATTTAAGTTGTTACATATTAAGCATCAGTAGCATCTTATTTTCTTCTATTTCTGTCATTGTCATCTGTCTCTTACCTGATGGCATCATGATCTTTCCAATAGTGAATGTGAAGCCCGCTGAGTCCTCCTCACTCTTCGCTCTGCCTCATCTGCTTACTAACCATTATCCAAATCTTCTCTCGCCTGCTTCAGAAATATATCTCAAATCTGATGTACTTTATTACTCCCTTTGTGTAGTACTCATAATCTCTTAGTAATGAAACAATAACTTCCTAAATGATCTTCATGCTACCAAGCTGACCCTATGTTAATCCATGTTCTACTGGATAACAATCAATGTTATACCCATGCTTAGAAACAAACAACCTTAAATATCTTCAAGGGTAAAGTCAAAATTCCTTAATTTCACTTTTCTTGTTGTTGCAGTAGTCTTCACAATCCTTAGCAACTTTGCCTTGCTATTACTGTTTTTAGGCTACCTCCTCACTTTCATTTTACCCATATCAATCTTCTCATATGTTTTTACACACTAACACTTTTAGACTGTTATTCAAAGTGGTCCTTAATCATGTATTCTATTTTCAATGTTTACAAATAAAATAAATATTTTTAAAAATGTATTTTCTGTCTAAATGAGCTTAGTGATTTTCCACATTTATTTCCAAGAAGATTGAAGAGGTTAAGAGTATAGTAATGTTCATGTTGTAATTCAGTATGAATGTAATTTTGTTGATGGTATATACACTTAAGGGTATAAATAGGTTAACAGACAATAAAATAATGAATGAAGTATTTAATTCGGTAGCTCATTTTTTAAAAATTTCCTTTTCTATGCCCCCAATTTATAGGACACTAAAAAGCTGACAATACTATTTTATTGTTCACAGACATTATTTCTTTTTTACCTGGCAGTTTTGGTTGAAATTTTGTGTTTCATATACATAATGGTTGCCGGAAACAATGAACTAATCATTATTATTATTATTATTATTATTATACTTTAAGTTCTAGGGTACATGTGCATAACGTGCAGGTTTGTTACATATGTACACTTGTGCCATGGTGGTGTGCTGCACCCATCAACTCGTCAGCACCCATCAACTCGTTATTTACATCCGGTATAACTCCCAATGCAATCCCTCCCCCCTCCCCCCTCCCCATGATAGGCCCCGGTGTGTGATGTTCCCCTTCCCGAGTCCAAGTGGTCTCATTGTTCAGTTCCCACCTATGAGTGAGAACATGCGGTGTTTGGTTTTCTGTTCTTGTGATAGTTTGCTGAGAATGATGGTTTCCAGCTGCATCCATGTCCCTACAAAGGACACAAACTCATCCTTCTTTATGGCTGCATAGTATTCCATGGTGTATATGTGCCACATTTTCTTAATCCAGTCTGTCACTGATGGACATTTGGGTTTATACCAAGTCTTTGCTATTGTGAATAGTGCCGCAATAAACATACGTGTGCATGTGTCTTTATAGCAGCATGATTTATAATCCTTTGGGTATATACCCAGTAATGGGATGGCTGGGTCATATGGTACATCTAGTTCTAGATCCTTGAGGAATCGCCATACTGTTTTCCATAATGGTTGAACTAGTTTACAATCCCACCAACAGTGCAAAAGTGTTCCTATTTCTCCACATCGTCTCCAGCACCTGTTGTTTCCTGACTTTTTAATAATTGCCATTCTAACTGGTGTGAGATGGTATCTCATTGTGGTTTTGATTTGCATTTCTCTGATGGCCAGTGATGATGAGCATTTTTTCGTGAGTCTGTTGGCTGTATGAATGCCTTCTTTTGAGAACTGTCTGTTCATATCCTTTGCCCACTTTTTGATGGGTTGTTTGTTTTTTTCTTGTAAATTTGTTTGAGTTCTTTGTAGTTTCTGGATATTAGCCCTTTGTCATATGAGTAGATTGCAAAAATTTTCTCCCATTCTGTAGGTTGCCTGTTCACTCTGATGGTAGTTTCTTTTGCTGTGCAGAAGCTCTTCAGTTTAATTAGATCCCATTTGTCAATTTTGGCTTCTGTTGCCATTGCTTTTGGTGTTTTAGACATGAAGTCCTTGCGCATGCCTATGTCCTGAATGGTATTACCTAGGTTTTCTTCTAGGGTTTTTATGGTATTAGGTCTAACATTTAAGTCTCTAATCCATGTTGAATTAATTTTCGTATAAGGAGTAAGGAAAGGATCTACTTTCAGCTTTCTACTTATGGCTAGCCAATTTCTCCAGCACCATTTATTAAATAGGGAATCCTTTCCCCATTTCTTGTTTCTCTCAGGTTTGTCAAAGATCAGATGGCTGTAGATGTGTGGTATTATTTCTGAGGACTCTGTTCTGTTCCATTAGTCTATATCTCTGTTGTGGTACCAGTACCATGCTGTTTTGGTTACTGTACCCTTGTAGTATAGTTTGAAGTCAGGTAGCGTGATGCTTCCAGCTTTGTTCTTTTGACTTAGGATTGTCTTGGCAATGCGGGCTCTTTTTTGGTTCCATATGAACTTTAAAGCAGTTTTTTCCAATTCTGTGAAGAAACTCATTGGTAGCTTGCTGGGGATGAAACTGAATCTAAAATTACCTTGGGCAGTATGGCCATTTTCACGATATTGATTCTTCCTATCCATGAGCATAGTATGTTCTTCCATTTGTTTGTGTCCTCTTTTATTTCACTGAGCAGTGGTTTGTAGTTCTCCTTGAAGAGAACCTTTACATCCCTTGTAAGCTGGATTCCTAGGTATTTTATTCTCTTTGAAGCAATTGTGAATGGAAGTTCATTCCTGATTTGGCTCTCTGTTTGTCTGTTACTGGTGTATAAGAATGCTTGTGATTTTTTCACATTAATTTTGTATCCTGAGACTTTGCTGAAGTTTCTTATCAGCTTAAGGAGATTTTGGACTGAGACAATGGGGTTTTCTAAATATACAATCATGTCATCTGCAAACAGGGACAACTTGATTTCTTCTTTTCCTAACTGAATACCCTTGATTTCTTTCTCTTGCCTGATTGCCCTAGCCAGAACTTCCAACACTATGTTGAATAGGAGTGGTGAGAGAGGGCATCCCTGTCTTGTGCCAGTTTTCAAAGGGAATTTTTCCAGTTTTTGCCCATTCAGTATGATATTGGCTGTGGGTTTGCCATAAATAGCTCTTATTATTTTGAGATACGTTCCATCAATACAGAATTTATTGAGCGTTTTTAGCATGAAAGGCTGTTGAATTTTGTCAAAGGCCTTTTCTGCATCTATTGAGATAATCAGGTGTTTTTTGTCTTTGGTTCTGTTTATATGCTGGATTACGTTTATTGATTTATGTATGTTGAACCAGCCTTGCATCCCAGGGATGAAGCCCACTTGATCATGGTGGATAAGCTTTTTGATGTGCTACTGGATTCAGTTTGCCAGTATTTTACTGAGGATTTTTGCATCGATGTTCATCAGGGATATTGGTCTAAAATTCTCTTTTTTTATTGTGTCTCTGGCAGGCTTTGGTATCAGGATGATGTTGGCCTCATAAAATGTGTTAGGGAGGATTCCCTCTTTTTCTATTGATTGGAACAGTTTCAGAAGGAACAGTGCCAGCTCCTCCTTGTACCTCTGGTAGAATTCAGCTGTGAATCCATCTGGTCCTGGACTTTTTTTTGTTGGTAGGCTATTAATTATTGCCTCAATTTCAGAGCCTGTTGTTGGTCTATTCAGGGATTCAACTTCTTCCTGGTTTAGTCTTGGGAGGGTGTATGTGTCCAGGAATTTATCCATTTCTTCTAGGTTTTCTAGTTTATTTGTGTAGAGTTGTTTATAGTATTCTCAATGGTAATTTGTATTTCTGTGGGGTTGGTGGTGATATCCCCTTTATCATTTTTTGGAGGGTTTTTTGTGTCTCTATCTCCTTCAGTTCTGCTCTGATCTTCGTTATTTCTTGCCTTCTGCTAGCTTTCGAATGTGTTTGCTCTTGCTTCTCTAGCTCTTTTAATAGTGATGTTAGAGTGTCCATTTTAGATCTTTCCAGCTTTCTCTTGTGGGCATTTAGTGCTATAAATTTCCCTCTACACACTGCTTTAAATGTGTCCCAGAGATTCTGGTATGTTGTATCTTTGTTCTCATCGGTTTCAAAGAACATCTTTATTTCTGCCTTCATTTCGTTTTGTACCCAGTAGTCATTCAGAAGCAGGTTATTCAGTTTCCATGTAGTTGAGCGGGTTTGATTGAATTTCTTAGTCCTGAGTTCTAGTTTGATTGCACTGTGGTCTGAGAGACAGTTTGTTATAATTTCTGTTCTTGTACATTTGCTGAGGAGTGCTTTACTTCCAATTATGTGGTCAATTTTGGAATAAGTGTGATGTGGTGCTGAGAAGAATGTGTATTCTATTGATTTTGGGTGGAGAGTTCTATAGATGTCTATTAGGTCTGCTTGCTGCAGAGATGAGTTCAATTCCTGGATATCCTTGTTAACTTTCTGTCTCGTTGATCTGTCTAATGCTGACAGTGGAGTGTTGAAGTCTCACATTATTATTGTATCGGAGTCTAAGTCTCTTTGTATAACTTAGTCTCTTTGTCTCTAAGGACTTGCTTTATGAATCTGAGTGCTCCAGTATTGGGTACATATATATTTAGGATAGTTAGCTCTTCCTGTTGAATTGATCTCTTTACCATTATGTAATGGCCTTCTTTGTCTCTTTTGATCTTTGATGGTTTAAAGTCTGTTTTATCAGAGACTAGTTTTGCAACCCCTGCTTTTTTTGTTCTCTATTTTCTTGGTAGATCTTCCTCCATCCCTTTATTTTGAGCCTATGTATGTCTTTGCATGTGAGATGGGTCTCCTGAATACAGCAAACTGATGGGTCTTGACTCTTTATGCAGTTTGCCAGTTTGTGTCTTTTAATTGGAGCATTTAGTCCATTTACATTTAAGATTAATATTGTTATGTGTGAACTTGATCCTGCCATTATGATATTAACTGCTTATTTTGCTCGTTAGTTGATGCAGTTTCTTCCTAGCCTCGATGGTCTTTACATTTTGGCATGTTTTTGCAATGACTGGTACTGGTTGTTCTTTTCCATATTTAGTGCTTCCTTCAGGGTCTCTTGTAAGACAGGCCTAGTGATGACAAAATCTCTAAGCATTTGCTTATCTGTAAAGGATTGTATTTCTCCTTCAATTATGAAACTTAGTTTGACTGGATATGAAATTCTGGGTTTAAAATTCTTTTCTTTAAGAATGTTGAATATTGGCCCCCACTCTCTTCTGGGTTGTAGAGTTTATGCCGAGAGATCTGCATTAGTCTGATGGGCTTCCCTTTGTGGGTAACCTGACCTTTCTCTCTGGCTGCCCTTAAGATTTTTCCTCCATTTCAACTTTGGTTAATCTGGCAATTATGTGTCTTGGAGTTGTTCTTCTCGAAGAGTATCTTTGTGGCATTCTCTGTGTTTCCTGAATTTGAATGTTGGCCTGTCTTGCTAGGTGGGGAAGTTCTCCTGGATGATATCCTGAAGAGTGTTTTCCAACTTGGTTCCATTTTCCCCCTCACTTTCAGGCACCCCAATCAGACGTAGATTTGGTCTTTTTACATAATCCCATACTTCTTGCAGGCTTTGTTCATTTCTTTTTCTTCTTTTTTCTTTAGATTTCTCTTCTCGCTTCATTTCATTCATTTGATCCTCAATCGCTGATACTCTTTCTTCCAGTTCATCGAGTTGGTTACTGAAGCTTGTGCATTTGTCCCGTATTTCTCTTGTCATGGTTTTCATCTCTGTCAGTTCGTTTATGGCCTTCTCTGCATTAATTATTCTAGTTAACAATTCTTCCACTCTTTTTTCAAGATTTTTAGTTTCTTTGTGCTGGGTATGTAATTTCTCCTTTAGCTCTGAGAAGTTTGATGGACTGAGCCTTCTTCTCTCATCTCGTCAAGTCATTCTCCATCCAGCTTTGATCCATTGCTGGCAATGAGCTGCATTCCTTTGTAGGGGGAGATGTGCTCTTATTTTTTGAATTTCCAGCTTTTCTGCCCTGCTTTTTCCCCATCTTTGTGGTTTTATCTGCCTCTGATCTTTGATGATGGTGACATACTGATGGGGTTTTGGTGTGGGTGTCCTTCCTGTTTGTTAGTTTTCCTTCTAACAGTCAGGACCCTCAGCTGTAGGTCTCTTGGAGATTGCTTGAGGTCCACTCCAGACCCTGTTTGCCTGGGTGTCAGCAGCAGAGGCTGCAGAAGATAGAATATTGCTGAACAGCAAGTGTACCTGTCTGATTCTTGCTTTGGAAGCTTCCTCTCAGGGGTGTACTCCACCATGTGAGGTGTGGAGTGTCGGTCTGCCCCTAGTGGGGGATGTCTCCCAGTTAGGCTACTCGGGGGTCAGGGACCCACTTGAGCAGGCAGTCTGTCCGTTCTCAGATCTCAACCTCTGTGTTGGGATTTCAACTGCTCTTTTCAAAGCTGTCAGACAGAGTCCTTTGCGTCTGCAGAGGTTTCTGCTGCTTTTTGTTGTTGTTGTTGTTGTTATTGTTGTTTAGCTGTGCCCTGTCCCGAGAAGTGGAGTCTACAGAGACAAGCAGGCCTCCTTGAGCTGCTGTAACCTCCACCCAGTTCGGGCTTCCCAACAGCTTTGTTTACCTACTTAAGCCTCAGCAATGGTGGTTGCCCCTCCCCCAGCCTTGCTGCTGCCTTGCTGTTAGATCGCAGACTGCTGTGCTAGCAATGAGGGAGGCTCCATGGGCATGGGACCCCCCCGGCCAGGTGTGGGATATAATCTCCTAGTCTGCCCATTTGCTAAGACCCTTGATAAAGCGCAGTATTGGGGTGGGAGTTACCCGATTTTCCAGGTGTTGTGCATCTCAGTTCCCCTGGCTGGGAAAAGGGATTCCCTTCCCCCTTGTGCTTCCCAGGTGAGGTGATGCCTCGCCCTGCTTCAGCTCTCACTGGTCGGGCTGCAGCAGCTGACTAGCACCAATTGTCCGGCACTCCCTAGTGAGATGAACCCAGTACCTCAGTTGAAAATGCAGAAATCACCTGTCTTCTGTGTCGCTTGCGCTGGGAGCTGGAGACTGGAGCTGTTCCTATTCGGCCATCTTGCTCTGCCCCCCCTGAACTAATTTTTTAAATTAACATATAAAAAGGTGTATGTTTATTTTGTGTAACATAATGTTTTGATATATGCATACATTTTGAAATAGGTAAATCAAGCTAGTTAACATATGCATTACTTCGCATAGTTTTCTTTTTCATGAAGAAAGCACTTAAAATTTACTCTCAACAATTTTTAAGTGCACAATTTCATGTTATTAATGATAGCCATGATCATATGCAGTTGATCTCTTGAACTTTTTCCTTCCGTCTAACTTTATCCTGTGACCAGAATCTCCCCTAATCTCCTCCACTTCCCAGTATCTGATAAACAACATTTTACTGTTTGCTTCTATAAGAAGTGAACTAATTTTTGTAAGAAAATATTATTTTAAACTGCATATACTATTAGGTTTGTATTAATAAATTTATAGCCAAAGAAGCGTATATGCTTTAATATACAAAATATATTCAAACAAAGATACATATTGCTGAATGATACTTTATCACAAATAAATATTTATGGTAAGGTAAACATAGAATGCTTAGCAATTAGAAATTGACATTTATTAAGATATTTGAAGCTAGTGATTTTTTTTTTTTTTTTTTTTTTTGAGACTGAGTCTCAGTCTCACCTGGGCTGTAGTGCAATGGCGAGATCTCGGCTCACTGAAGGCTCAGCCACCCGGGTTCAAGAGATTCTGCTTCAGACTCCCGAGTAGCTGGGACTACAGGTGTGTGCTGCCACACCTGGGTAATTTTTGTATTTTTAGTAGAGACGGGGTTTCACCATATTGGCCAGGATGATCTTGGTTTCCTGACCTCGTGATCTACCTGCCTCAGACTCCCAAAGTGCGGGGATTGCAGGCGTGAGCCAACGCACATTAATGAGTAGAATTTCTTCCACTTTTTAACAATGATAACTATTTTATTTTCTATTGTCAGCTTTGGTACTTTAAATCAACATTTAAGATTTGAAAAGTTGTCCTTAAAGGTATTCAATGTATTTTACACCAATGAATTTAGATTTTCTCATGCTAGGAAAAAGATCAAATTAGAATATATTAACCTATCTTGGGTGCAGCACAGCAACATGGCACAAGTATACATATGTAACAAACCTGCACGTTATGCACATGTACCCTAGAACTTAAAGTATAATAATAAAAAATAAATAAATGAAAAATGCATTTTCCTATTAAAGCTTTAAAACAACAACAAAAAAAAAAAGAGAGAGAGAGAAAGAAGGACAAGAATTACGTGTTTAAAAAAAAAAAAAAGAATACATTAACCTATCTTTAGGCACACACTTACTTGTTTTCAAGTGTTTACTACCAGAAATTGTACACTCAAAAAGTCATAGAGTATGTGCTTTGCATTTTTTTTATTCCATAAACGCTCTGCTTCTAGCTGTGAGTTTGAAAATATCTGCCAGGTTCCACTAAATGCTGAAATTATTTCGTGGTGCAAACTTAGAATCTGATTGAAGCCTTCACATAAAATATGTTTTCCCATCTATTAAAGACTAGCTTCTCTGACATGTGCAGAAGCAGATTCAACTTTGTAAACCTGTAGGAATGATAGTTAGTCACTAGTAGTTACTTTGTTCCTTGGAACTTTATTTTTCTACAAAACATCCATGTTATCCCCGTAGGACTCAGCCTTGGCATCATCAGTCCTCTTGACATACAGCCACATTCTTTCCTGAGGATTTCATCCTTGTAATGACACCACGTGAGGTCTTAGGCCACCTGTTATGTGAGAAGATAAAACAAACCTTCAGCACATACGCCAAATAGGCAAGAATTGTCGGTTTTTCTTAGGAAACTCTTTTAAATTAACCAAGTTGAAATTATGTACTCAGAATACAATAAAGAGAAAAACATAAATACTTATGCAATACCCTCAGGACCTGTGATCATGATGCGGTAGTGACTACGATTTTAGAAAGTATTAATTCTTTGGCTTTTCTCCTTTTAAAATTGTCATAATATATTAACTGAGTCCTGTTATGTGACTGAATAGTGATATTTACAGTGATGTTATTTAAAGTAAAATAAATGCACTGAAGTTTATTTCTTAAGATGGTTAATACCCAATTTTAACATTATTTCACAAAATGTTTAAAGGAATGATACTAGATTTAAAGCATGTATTTAAAAAAAGAAAACAAAAAACAGGAACTTGAGAGGAGGAGATCTGGATTCTAAGTTCCATTTGCTTAACCTCATGACTTTGGATACATCACTGTTATCCTTTGAACTTCCACCTATCTCATCGGTAAAATGAGAATAAGAATGTCTCTTCTACATATTGCAAAGCTTTATTGAAAGTATCAAATTGCATAGTATATTTGACAATTTTAAAATGTGATGTGATGATCAAAAATTAAAAAGAAGTGCTACAAAGTTAAAGAAGTATTTATCGTTGAGATACACTTTGTATTTAGGCTCATAGGTCAGAAAACATATTCTTAAAACTTCTGTGACAGCATCTAGTAAACAGTGTAGGTGGCCAGGCAATGCAGATTCCAGGCACTATATACACTTTTTATTCATCATCTCATTTAATCTTTAAAACAATTCTCTTAGAGTACCAATTTCATTAAACTCTCCGATCTTCAACTTCCTAAGTGAAAGAGTGCAGATAGGTTGATCTGATTCCAACATTGAGGACCTTGTATCAGTCAATTCTTATAGTATTGTCAACATTTATTATATTGACATGATAATGTGGAGATTCAGATCATTTTTACAAATTCAGGAACCAGAAGCTTAATGGTGGAGGCAAACCGTGAATATGGTTTTAACACAAGATAGTATATATGATGAGTTCCTAAAGTGTGTGGCAAGCAAATTTTAGAGCAAAGTGAAATAATTTATAGGATTAGAAATATGTGAGAGTATAGTTTTTTTTTGTTTTGTTTTTGTTTGTTTTTGTTTGTTTGTTTTGTTTTTAGATGCTCAATTTCAGTAATGGGACATGGGAGATAAAGATAAAAAATAGCACCTTAGAAACTTTTATAAGTGAAAGTATGCCCTGAAAATTATATCAGAACAACAAACTGAATGAGGACTCTCCAGGTAAACTAGAATGGAAAGTCACAAAAATAATTAGAGCATTTTGATTTTGAGAAGAAAAAAAAATACTAAGTAAATAACTTACCCTTAAGTATATATTTTTTTTATATTATAAAGGTATGAATTGTTTCAGTCATAAATTTTGCCTTGTGCAAGCATACTTCACAAAGAAATGTGCAATTAGCATGATAGCAATTACTTTCTGCCCACAACCAATTAAACAAAATTTAGACAGCTGTGAAATCAATTGGCTTACAGTACATTGGATTTAAACTTATTGAACTAGTAAAGACTTCATTATTCAATTATGTCTAATACCATTTTGCCAATTATTCATTTTAGTTTTTATTTCAATGGTAACTATATCTATTTAGAACTCAATTTCAGATGTTGTTGCAAGTCATTTATTCAATTGTTTCCTCCAATATATTGGTATCCTATGTATTTATAATTACAAAAGGGCCTTGATACATCTGGGGCTTTGAAACTGCAAATTAGGTGGCTCTTTTCTTTCTTCCTTCCTTCTTTCCTTCCTCCTTGCTCCCCTCCATTTAGTAAGATATTTTGTATCATAAAGTAGGTTACATGATCTCAGCACTATGACTTTTTTTAGTTATCTTAAAAATCTAATCTATCAGTAAATATACTTTTTTGAAAATAATTGTTCTACTATTTCCTGTGCTTGTTTCATGATTCATAACTTGCATAATAGTAAAGTTGCTCAAGATTTGGAACTCTACCTTGCCCACAAATTGACACAAGTTCTCTCCTTGAACACACCTACAGTTTGTGATTGACTTCCATTTACCCAGCTGATGGACTAGCCTTCTCTCTGTTTGGATTTACTCTCTATCTGCAGTCTTCACTAGAACCTTTCCATTTCCCTCAAATGGACACTGTTTGTGTAAACACCTTTCCCCCTCCTGCCTGCTAGGATTTTTCTCTTCAGAGGAGGACTAGCCTAGTTTCAAGGATGATGACTGGCCAAAGTGGTATTTGAAGATAATGACAGATACTGAATGGAGGACTAGACTGAGCTAGAAGCCTGTGATATACAGATAACTTTCAAATGCTTTATTTTTCATTTGTTTGCTTTCCCTTCAATTATCCCAAATTATTCAAATATTAATACAAATTTAGTTCAGCCCACGGAAAGCATTATGGAGATTTCTCAAAGAACTAAAAATAGAGCTATCATTTGACCCAAAAATTCCACTACTGAGCATCCACCCAAATAAAAAGAAGTCATTCTACCAAAAAGACAACTTCACTCATATGTTTATCATAGTGCTATACACAAGAGCAAAATCATGGAACCAACCTAGCTGTCTATCAATGGTGGACTGGATAAAGACAATGAGATACATATACATTGTGGAATCCTACAAAACCATAAAAAGAATTAAATCATTTCATTTGCAGCAATATGGTTGCAGCTAGAGGCTATTATCCTCAGTGAATTAATACAGAAACAGAAAATATAATACCATATTTTCTCACTTGCAAATGGAAGGTAAACAGTGGGTACACATGGATATAAAGATGGAAACAATAGAGGCTGAGAACTCCAAAAGTGAGCAGGGAAGGAGAAAGGTAAGGGTTGAAAATCTACCTATTGGGTTCTGTGTTCACTATGTGGGCAATGGGTTCAACAAAAGCCCAAACTACAGCATTATGCAATATATCTGTGTTACAAACCTGCCCATGTAAGCCCTGAATCTAAAATTTTTGAAAAGAAATTTTTAAACATGCATTTCAAATGATTCAACAAATACAAAGCCAAAAACAGATGCTTAACATAAAGTAACACCTGTTATATACTCTGGTGATGGCAAGAATTTCACATATTGCTAAGGACACTGAATTAAATAGCACTTAAGGCTTATAAATAGTGATCTCATCTGTAAAACTTATTTCATAAATAAGTTTTCATAAAACTTATTTCATAAATAATTCATAGGAAAATTTTGCTCAATTGGTAATTTAGCTCAATAATTGTTCTCTGACGTGTCTCAGAGGCCTATGTTAGAAATTTGCTAATGCTTTTAAAATCTTATTTCAGCCAATGTGGTAAGTTTTATGGTAATATATATTATATTGTCACAGGAAATTAGGCAAAAATATTTTAAAGCTATGTATTATGTATTAGTCCTGTTATAAATTTAAAAGCACCACATACTATTAGTTCAAGGGAGTAATTAAAAATACAAAAAATAAACTTGAAAAACGAGTTCACACTTCTTAAAATTTTAATATTTTATTTCAGGTGTGAGTGTACGTCTGGATGGACTGGGCAGAACTGTAGTGAAGAAATAAATGAATGTGACTCTGATCCATGCATGAATGGAGGTCTTTGTCATGAATCTACCATCCCTGGACAATTTGTATGTCTGTGTCCACCTCTTTATACTGGACAGTTTTGCCACCAACGCTATAACCCTTGTGACCTACTTAATAACCCTTGCAGAAACAACTCAACATGCTTAGCTTTGGTAGATGGAAATCAGCATTGTATTTGTAGAGAAGGTAAGAGCTGATATGGATTTTAATGGTTTTAAATAATTACTTAATTAATTTGTGTATTTATTGTGCCTATGGGTTGATGGCCTCTTCAAATGGGTTAGAAAAACCCTATGCACATTGTGGGTAGAGGAGTATCTAACTTCAAATCCTGTTATAAAAATATAATAGAGAAATACACCAAAGGAGTTAATGTAAGAATTCACTATTGGGAAAAGGGAAAAGAATAAAGCTTTATAGCTTTTTGGCCTTTTTTTTTTTTTCTTTCAGAAGCTGTCTCTCCTTTAATAACAGTTTCTCTTGTCTGAACAATCCTGTTCATGCAGTGTTCATGACAATAGCAGTTAGTTAGAGATGGGCATAGGTATAATTGAAAGTAATGAAATGTCTTAGTTTACATTTTATTCTGGAGCTATCAAAATATTACTTCTTTCTACTTAGACTGTTTAGTTATAATCACATAACTTTGGTGGCTGCTTAGTCTCATAAGAGAAATCCTATGCAAGAAAGAATGAACAGTTCAAATAATACTGTTGGAGCTCCTGGATCCAACCATATCTGAAGCCAGGATATTTCTGGCTATCTGGGTCATATCAGCCAATAACTCTGCTTATATCATTAAACTTTCTTGATTGGGGTTTCTTCATGTGCAAGTGAAGAAAGTCTCATTGATGCACAGTGGTTTAGGTACATGTTCACTGTTCATGTGTTGATGGTTACTCACAAGCAATTATGATTTTCAATGGAAATGCTTCTGCTCCAAAACACATGGCCAGTTTTCAGAATAACTAGATGTGTCATAAGCATAATATAAAAAACACATTGTGTTTGGAGGTCCACAACTGCAAGTTATTTTCTAATATTCACCTGTGGTTTCATGTTTTCCTCCCTCTCACTGGCCCTTAAGGGAGTCTCTTAATGATAAGGATATTACTTATTTACTCTTCTGTTCAAAAAAGCCAGCTTAGATGACTTTAGTTAAATAGATATCTAATTCAAAGCTATTTCCATTTGTTTTTGCAAATCCTCTAAAATTTTCTTAAGATATTAATCTTTTTAAAGGATTTTGAGGCAAGTCCTTGAACCTGTATACATGACAGAAACTTCTGGGTGTTCTGAAAGATTAAAACTAAAAGCTAGAAAACCATCAATAATTGATTTTGCAAGCCGGGCGCGGTGGCTCAAGCCTGTAATCCCAGCACTTTGGGAGGCCGAGACGGGCGGATCACGAGGTCAGGAGATCGAGACCATGCTGGCTAACACGGTGAAACCCCGTCTCTACTAAAAAATACAAAAAATTAGCAGGGCGAGGTGGCGGGCGCCTGTAGTCCCAGCTACTTGGGAGGCTGAGGCAGGAGAATGGCGTGAACCCGGGAGGCGGAGCTTGCAGTGAGCCGAGATCGCACCACTGCACTCCAGCCTGGGGCACAGAGCAAGACTCCGTCTCAAAAAAAAAAAAAATAATAATAATAATAATAATAATTGATTTTGCAAAAATGGCATGGGTTTTACAGACCATGTGAAAGAATGTTTGCAAGAATGAGACAGGTGAAACAAGATAGAGAAGAAAAAATACAAGGGAAGCATTTGATGCCCAAATTTAGTAATTATGAAAAACATAATTCCAACAAGTAAATAGTTTTCCTTTTAGCAAACTTTGAGAGTGAAACTTGTTGAAAATTATTCAATATCAGTGAGGTGAATTTATTTAGTAGAACAATTCTACTAAACATTCTACTACATAGAATTTTTTTTACTTAATAACATTATTATTTCTGAGAATGTAAGTAGCTAAGTAAAATAGAAAAAAAATATCAGAACATAAATATTAGATAGATATTTATTGAGAAGGCCATAGTATATTTATTCACTTTAGGTAAACCTCCTTTGTTTCTATCAGATATAATTTTCTACAAAGTGGGCATTGTTTTCAAACCTTAGTATTTTAAAAATTCATTTGCTATTTATAAGTGCATTTAATAAATTTATAAAATATAGTGATATTTCTTTCCTGCTATGGGGTCAGGGAAAGAAAGTTTAGAAACATTATAAAACCTTCTAGTCATATATTGAACTAGTAATGATATCTGCTGTCCCCTTGAACATTAACAAAGATGTCATGGGTAGAATTTAGATTTCACTATTATTAAATAAAGGAAATCTTATTTCCCCTTAGTATTTTATTATTGTACTTAAGTCAAATCAGAGCTTTGGCTAGAGTGGCAGGTGGACACAGTGAATTATTTGTTTATTCCTTTGTGATTGCGATTCAGTACAAAGAGATACTTGAAGTGCACATCATTTTTTTTTTAACGAATTTACAACTATGTTTTTCTAAACCTAATTGTGGAGTATGTTTCTGTAAATCAGATCTGACTACTGTAATAATGTGTCTTTAGCAGTTTTAAGTTCTGTAGCAGATCAAAAATTAAAGGTTGTAACATTGCTTTTAAAAACTACTTCAGAAAATTCAAAAGAAGTTGACTGCAACATTTTAGAAGCTTTGACTGAGTTACTTTAACAGCTTTATTTAAGATAGGTTCTATGTCAAAGCCAGCATATTGTTTTTAAAAGAAAATATTTTATCAAATTTAATTCTCACAAGTATCAACATTTAGAACTACAAAGAATTCCAATACTTAACATCTACAGATATGATTTGGAAGCTCCACTGGATCTCTTTGTAAGTTGTTGGTGTTTGTCAATTGACTAAAATAGGACATCAGAGTAGAAATTTAAGACTTTAGGCTAAGGATTCAGCATATGTATTTCTGAATTTGTTTTCACAGTTTTTAGCCAGTCTATAGGGTCTCTCACTAGATAAATGTGAGTATAGATAAAATTTCAGCCAGAGTAACAATGCGACTATATGTTAGACAACTATATTAGAAATGACATTCAAATTCACTCTGAAGGACCAGCAAGTAGAATAACTGATACTTTTGGGTTTATGTCAAACTGTTTGCTTAGCAGGTAAACTATTTTGGTTAATGTGATTGAAATGTATAGTAAAAATGATCTAATCCTCTTTGCAAAGTAAGCTACTTAAAAAATTATCAGTATAGTTAAGCACCGGAACTATTGTGATCCTGCTTTGTGAGATAAAGGGCAATGCTTCTGTCTTCTGACTAGAATTGAGGTGATTATTTGGGTCTCTATGAATAGTGAACATTTTCTACAAGTAAATGAGGGGGCAAAAGAGCATGTGACACTAATAATTCAATATGTTTATTTTATATAAAATCTTACTCGTTTGGCACAATGTAAGAAAAAACATTGCTTTAATAAATAGAAAAACAACACATAGAAAGGCACATTTTATAAGATTTCTATAAACAAATGGGTTTTATTTTTGACACCTCAATAGTGTTAGCTTTGATTATTTAGCATGTAATGAATTTACACACCTAGAAATTTATTGTAACCAACTTTTTCTGCCTTTATAAACTGTACTCTGTACACAAATACATGTCTGTCTTATAACTGCATGTTGGTAGTGTTCCAGAAATTTTAAAAATATTATTAACTGATTCAACAAACATATTGATTTCCTATGATGTGTCAAGTCTTGAGATAGGTTCTGGAAAAATTAAACATGGTGAAGATATGCCCTCAAGGAATTTAAAGTTTAAAGGAGAGACACACCAGTTAATTAATTATTAAAGTACAATGCTGTAAAAGCTTTTGATAGTGACAGGAGGCAGCCAAATGCCTAGACAGATAAGGATAGGTACTTGGTGAAACATCACCTCCAAGCCAATGACAGTTTAAAGCCTGAAAGCCAAGCTATAAGTTAAATCCTCAGACCAGATTGAGAACTTGTCTCCCTGTTTGGCAGTGCTTTCCTCTGATTGATCCCCACCCTTCACCTATTTTACATACACCTACCCTTTCCTAATTGGTTTTCCACACTTTTGTACCCACCTTCGAGTCTTGTCTTCATTTTAACTTTTGCATACTCACAAACCAATCAGCGCACACTCCCCATCCTGTGTCTATAAAAACCCCAGACTCAGTCAGTAGAAGACGAGATGGCCTGACTTTGGGGAAGAGACAGCCTGCCTTCAGGTTGTACAGGAAGACAACCTGTCCTACTTATACCCTCTCAAGCTCCCCTCTCCTCTGAGACCTGTTTTCATCACTCAATAAAATTATCCACCTTCATCACCCTTCAGTCATCTGCATGACCTCATTCTTCTTGGACACCAGACAAGAGCTTGGGACCCTCTGAGTATGGGTACCCAGAAAGGCTGTCCAGCCAGCCCTTTGCCCTCCCTCGCAGAGGGCAGCCAACCATATGACGAGGCAAGGGGCCAGCTGAGCTGCTAACACACTGCTGTCCGTGAATGGTGGAACTAAAGGAGCACTGTAATGTCCCCTCTGGGGCTTCAATGTCACATACACACTCAACTGGGTGCCACCGTGTTCCCCACAAGGCAACACACCTGGTCTGGCTGGGGGCGCTGTGTGGAGCTTTCTCCTGTTTCGGCATGTGGAGTGGCCAGAGAGGTCCTGCACTCACCGGCTCACATGCTCCCTCCCCCAAAGGCTTGAGCATAGTGGACTGAGTAGATGGGGCACCCCTCCCACAAGTCTGGCAAATGGGCTGAGAAAAATCCTGCATCACTTCCACATTTATGCCAGAAATATGTACAAGGGATGACAAGTTGTGGATACATAACATTGCTTTCTCATTTCTATTGACAACTTTTAGTTATGTTCTGCATGATTTATAAGAAGGTCTCCAGCATATGAAGCCTCAGTTGCCCACAACAATTATGTGCTCATTAAACCACTCCCTTCCCTGCTTTATCTTCCACTCCCTTGCAATAATTCCTGGGATCTGGGATGACCTCTCAAATAAACTTCTTGTGAGAAAATCATTGTCTCAGACTTTTTTTGTTTGTTTGTTTTTTTGTTTTAAGAACTCAAGCTAAGACACACAGTAAATTCCATCCTCTGGTAACTATGGTTTACCTAAGTCTGGGCATGCATGTGACTGGAATATTGGCGTTCAGACCCTTTCTTTGGAATTGATGCTGAGAGAAGAGGCCTTCTCTTTCTGCCAGATGTTTTCAATTGGTACAGTCAACGACCATGTTCTCTTCATGTGGAGATGATCTGCATATAGTAGGATAGAAGTGTTTGGGAAAGAAGGAATCCTGGAGGAACTTACAGTTCTTACTTCAATTTTGTGAACTGCCTGATACCCCTCTCAGCCGGGTTACCAATAAATCTCACTTCTTAACTAAGTTCATGTTTTTGTTTATATTGTTTATGGCCAGTAGAGTAATGGCTACGACATAGCGTGAAGGCAAAGAGTTAATTTGAGTGGGAAAGGTTGAATAAACTGGTTTCAATTTCAAGCTGGTAGAAATAAAATATAAATTTTATCACTTGAGCGCCAGGCACAACAATTCACACTTGTAATCCCAGCACTTTGGGAGACTAAGGCAGGAGGATTACTTGAGGCCAAGAGCTCCAGACCAGCTTGGTCAACATATCTATCTCTACAAATTATTTTTTAAAAACTTGCAGTGCATGGTGGTTCATGTCTGCAGTCCTAACTGCTCAGAACTGTAAAGCAGAAGGGATCATTAGAGCCCAGGAGTTTAAGGTTACAGTGAGAACTTCATCTTGGGCAACAGAGCAGGACTTTGTCTCTAATAAAGTAATAACAATAATAATAAAACCAACAAAACCACATGAAGATTAAGAAGATAAAGAGGACTTCAGATGAAATGCATGAGAATGTGTGTGTTTGTAGCATACAGTAGAATTATTATGTTAGCATGTGTGTGTCTAGCCTAGAAATATGTCAAGAGTTAAATAATTTCTTCTAATGGTCTTTTTATGAATGGTTTTTTTTTGTTTCTTCTTGAATTACTCTATTTCTCAGTTTATAGGCAAAAAATTACCCTATCAAATGCTTCTTAATTTAATCTAAAGAGCTTAGTTTCTAAAACAGCCACTTTGTATGTCTTCAAGGTGAAAGAAGCAGACGTTTCTTTAAATGACAGGATTAAAATGTGGCAAAGATACCTTGCAAGGAGCTGTAGTGAAAGCAGAATCAGATCATTTACATGTGCTATTGATTTACAATTGTGATCCTAAGCTTGATGGAATTGTAGTATCAGGGGAGACAAGTAGTTGCATTTAAATGTGTCTATTACTCCAGTATATATACTATCATTATGTTAATTCTACATTACCTAAGGTATACAAGTACAAATACCAAATAAATGTGTCATTTGACAAAATAGTTTGTATAAATTAGAAATTACTCCTGTTGACAATTAAAAACAGGTACCCATGTTGTAGCACATACCTATTAAGGTTAATAGCTGTAGAAATTTGAATTTAGAAAATTCCTTAAAGAAAATACATACATAATTAAACAAAACATGTTAAATATTTATTACATTCTAAAATATTAGCTTTTCTTTTTTTAAGTTCACTTTAAAAATAGGTGTTAAAAAATCTTATTAGGGACTATTGGAAATATTAGTTCTATATATTCATATTTCATAGTTTTTAAAGTTAAATTTGAAGAATTACTTATATTGGTTAATTATTTTAGAAAATGTTAATATTTGAATACAAATATTTTTCAATAAAATAATATTTTTTAAAAATCTGACTTGCTAAGAGAAACTTCTGAAGCATTTTTTTGTTTTCTTTTTATCAAGTTTTTAAATCCAGAGAAATTAGATTATTTAATTAAGAATAAATAGAAATAAGACATTTAATACTTTTGAAAGAAAAACATTTTTAAGTGAGCTTTTATTTTAAAATATATTATTTTTAACTACCTTGTTTGAATTCATGCTATGATATACACTAGTTTTTTCCCTATTTACATTCATTTCAAATTACTCCAATTAATACCAGTTCTGAAGTGGAGATTGTTAAAATATAGTCCTGAACAATAAAATGTTATGTAAAATGGGTTTTTTAATGAAAATTTCATTATTGTACTCTGTTCCAAACATTACCTTCTAGAGCACAAACTGCAAAAAGGCTGAATTTGTTAGAAAGGAAAAATATTAATTAATTTTAAAAATTAATACCTATAATCCAGATTGATTTAGATCTTACATTTCTGCAGTAGGCTTTAAAATTTAATTTTGTATATTTTCGAAGAATAAGTGCAGAAGTATAAAAATATCATTTACTAACCATTCATGTGTATTTGTTATCAAACACAGATGAGACAGTGTAAGAAAAGGATCAAGGCAGTATCCATTTGAGAATGCTTCACTTTTAATGCATGTGAAGATCCTCACTGCAGTTAACAAAGTAGGGTCAACCGAATAGTTCTGAGTAGGAATAAAGAACAAGGGGACAACATAAAATTAGTAATACTAAACTTTCTTTTTGGATAGTTTCTTACCTGTAACTTCATATATTCAAAACAAGAACCTTTCATAGAAATGAATTGTAACTTCTAACACCAAGGATTATAGAATATGTAGTTTGGGATTAAGTATACAGTCATGTATTGCTTAAAAAAGGGGATATATCCTGAGAAATGTATCACTAGGCAATTTTGTTGTGTGAACACCATAGAGTGTCCTGACACAAACCTAGATGAGATACCCTACGCATTTACAGGTCCATTATAATCTTTAAAGATCCTTGTCGCTAAAAATGTGGTCTGTCATTGACCAAAATGTTGTTATGCAGCACGTGACTGTATGCACACTTCACTCTTAAAATCCCTAAAACATAAGCTCTCTCAGCAAAGCTTTGCTTTATTTTGAATGCAATCCACATATACTTTATTTTTTCTCCCAGTGTCTACTGCATTTCGGCAATCTCATTTCCTCAACCCATTGACATATGTTGCCAGTTGGTAACAAAACTCCATCTCAGAAATGTCAAACTTAATGAATACGACAAAATCACGGGAAACAAGGTTATCCTGTGAGCTACCCAAGGTCCTGGGCCTTGAGTGTTCTAATTCATCAGCACAGCTGAAATCATGGAGGCTCACTCACACTTCTTTATAGCCAGTCAGTGCCCCTGAGTTCCACTGCCTCAAAAGAACATTTCTAAGAATCACTTTAGTGTCAAAATGCCCTGCCTCCCAGAGAAAACTAACCAGGCTTAAAGTAGGAATGGTGAAATGCACTCAACTTTTTAAATTTTTTTTTTTTTTTTTTTTTTTTTTTTTTGAGACGGAGTCTCGCTCTGTCGCCCAGGCTGGAGTGCAGTGGCGCAATCTCGGCTCACTGCAAGCTCCGCCTCCCGGGTTCACGCCATTCTCTGGCCTCAGCCTCCCGAGTAACTGGGACTACAGGCGCCCGCCACTGCACCCGGCTAATTTTTTCTATTTTTAGTAGAGACGGGGTTTCACCATGGTCTCGATCTCCTGACCTTGTGATCCGCCCGCCTCGGCCTTCCAAAGTGCTGGGATTACAGGCGTGAGCCACCGCGCCCGGCCAACTTTTTAAATTTTTAACTTGTGAAAAATCTAACCTCAATCAAATACTTAAAGAATTAAACATCTTGCATGTTGGAACAATTACAACTTGCTCACCTAAAGTGAGGAGAGCCGTATTAACTTGGAAGTAATTCATTTTAACTTTGTTTCTAATGCTGAGGATACAACATCTAGTGTATGAACGAACTACAAAAGTGTAACTTCAGAGATTCATTTGTAGGCTCTGAGAATTGAGTAAGAAAAATACAGCATATTAAAAATATTGTTTGTCATGAAGACTACCTGGGCTGCTAGCCACATAAGTACTGTAGCTTACTTAACAATTAGTGTTTCATAATGTGTGATCATTCCATCTTTTAAATGTTTACCTATCATTGTTATTATGTTTTAAATAAATTTCTTTTAGCTATCATGTAGTTTCTTCTGTTATTTAGTCTGCCTCTACCTTCAAATTGGAGATTTTAAAAATCATATTTAATATAATTTTTGATATGTGTGGCTATAAATACACCATCTAGCTATTTGTTTTTTATTTGTTATATCTGTACTTTGTTTAATTTTCTTTTTTGTTTTCTTTTGGATTATGTAACTTTTAGTTTTCCATATTATATCCTACCAAAGAGGCAGCCAGATTTCATAAGGTGTAACACCAAGCTCCCTGTTAAATTGCAACGGGAGGCAAGTTTGGAGTTTGATCCAATGGTAGACACCACAGAGAATGGCATTGACTGTGGCATGGTATGATATGAAAAGATGAAGTAGGTCAGAAATTCCATGTTCTATCATGGGAATCTGAGTGACGAAATACCGAGGGAATTTTTTATTGAACAGTTGGTGCTGAAGCTGAAATATCATAATATAGACAGAGACCAAGAAAACTGTGCTATATCATTTGCATGGCAACATTACAAGTGATTTGAAACTGAACATGTTGAGATATTTGTGATAGAAAGAGAAGAAAAAGTGATATGAGAAGGATAAAGGACAGGTACTATGAAAGGAAGACAGCCATTCCTGGATAGCTAGACTATGCTTCCCTTTAAATGCTTCTTAGTTCCAATTCCAGTCTATGTGTATGCCAACAATGAATACAGTTTCCTTAAAATAACTTGAATGACACTTTGTTCCTCAAACTAAATTAGCCTGATTGCATATTGACATTTAGAATATTGTATGATGTGGCTGAACTTATTTAGTGCTTAGTAATGTCACCGAAAAAGCAAAATAAAGGGAAATCTTGTTTCTTACATGTTTGAATTAGTACAGAAACAATATGAACAAGAAAAATAGTTTTAAGCATATACTTTATTATACTTAGTCAATATATAACCATAGAATTGTTTAACTGTTTATTATAAATATTAATATATTTCATCGTATTGTAAAAAGTGATTACATGCAGGTTTTTTTCTGACACAAATGAGTTGAAATAATTACAACTGCCTCTTTTATCAGCCTGTATAATTTTCTTTCACATTTTTTAAAAAATATAACTGGTGTGTGTTTAAATGGATGACTGATTATGTAGCTATGAATCAAAATAATTTGTTTTCTTTGAATCACTTGCATCTAAAAGGCAATTAAATAATTTGCCTCATCTGCTAACTGCCTTGAATAAATTTGATCATTGAAGCTCAATTTTACTTTAAGATTGGTCATCACATTAATTGATTTGCTTTCCGGATCATTTCAGTTCTTCTTGTTCAAACATTTAAATACTTTAAAACAACAGCAACATTAGCAACATCTCTACCTTCTCAGAGGATTTAGTAGAGTATTCCTCCCTAGAATCTTTCATTCAAACTGATTAATCTAGAAACTGGTATGTTTTTATGCACACATTATGTGAAATGGAGTTTTATGAGAAGCTTGAGATTATTTTCTTTTTTTTTTTAACCTCCATTATGAATGTATTCTTTAGACTACCACTGATTCTGATTTTTTTACTCTATAACAAGGATTGCTCATCCATACTCATCTCATACTCTTTGCAGAATTTGAAGGTAAACACTGTGAAATTGATGTGAAAGAGTGCCTCTTCCTTTCCTGCCAGGATTATGGTGACTGTGAAGATATGGTCAACAATTTCAGGTACAGAAAACTAAAAAGTATCTAGATACATGTTTATGTGTCTAGATGTATATATAGGTATAGAACTTTAATTGGTGAATTAAGCAACATTTATACTTATTAAAAACTTGCCACACTACAATTAGTTGAAGCATTGATTTTATACATCTATACTAATGGAGTTACTAAATTTTTTGTTTAAAAGGTGTATTTGCAGACCTGGGTTTTCTGGATCTCTGTGTGAAATTGAAATTAATGAATGTTCCTCTGAACCTTGCAAAAATAATGGGACATGTGTGGATCTGACAAACAGGTGAGAAGCTACTTTTTATTAAATTAATTATTTGACATGTGTAATTCAGCAAATAATAAAGTGAGCACACATGTGCCCATTATATAACTAAGGCAGCAGATCACTACTGATACGTTTGTGCTTGTACCAGTACATCCTCATTTCTCCCATCCAATCACTTATGTCAAAAATCTCAAATTTTTATTTACCACTCTTGCTGTTAGTTTATAGTACTATTTGTATGTGTGCCTGAACAAAATGCTCTTTAGTTTCCATGTTAATAGAAGCAAAACAATATTGTGTATAGTCTCTGGAAATTGTTGTTGAACATATTTTGTCGTTCCTGTTGATGCATGAATCTGTTGCTCATTTTTAACTTTTATAGAATATTTCATATTAAATATATGCCAAAATTTATTTTTCTACTGATTATAGATATTTGGACTATTTGCTTCTTTTGTCTTACCTACAATGATATTAAAGTTTTCAAATATTTCTCTAAATACACAAGTACTAGTATATCCGAGGATACATACATAGAATTGTTGAACCATTGGGTAAACATGGTCACATTTGCTAAATCACATCTATATATTTTTTTCATTTCTTTTGAAAAATACAATTTTTGTACTCTTAGCAGGGAATAAATGTTTTTATTGGCATTTTCAGAATGTTCCATCTTAAGCTTTATGTAAAGTTATATCTTATTGTAGTCTCCCTGCATTCTTATAATAATATGAAGTTTAACAATTTTATGTACATTTTGAGATGTTTAATTTGGCCTTTCTAGAAATGCCTAATTATGGCATCTGCCTATATATGTATTTATTTACTTTAAGTTCTGGGATACACGGGCAGAATGTGCAGGTTTGTTACATAGGTATACATGTGCCATGGTGGTTTGCTGTAACCAACAACCCGTCAACTACATTAGGTATTTCTCCTAATGCTATCCCCTTGCCCCTCAACAGGACCCAGTGTGTGCTGTTCCCCTCCCTGTGTCCATATGTTCTCATTGTGCAACTCCCACTTATAAGTGAGAACATACAGTACTTGGTTTTCTGTTCTTGTGTTAGTTTGCTGAGAATGATGGTTTCCAGCTTCATCCATGTCCCTGCAAAGGACATTAACTCATTCTTTTTTTTATAGCTGCATAATATTTCATGGTGTATATGTGCCACATTTCCTTTTTTATCCAGTATAACATTGATGGGCATTTCGGTTCATTCCAAGTCTTTGCTATTGTGAATAGTGCTGCAATAAACATACATGTTCATGTGTCTGTGTAGTAGAATGATTTTTAATCCTTTGGGTATATACCCAGTAATTGATTGCTGGCTCAAATGGTATTTTTAGTTCTAAATCCTTGAGGAATCACCACACTGTCTTCCACAATGGTTGAACTAATTTACACTCCGACCAACAGTGTAAAAGCATTCCTATTTCTCCACATTTTCTCCAGCATCTCTCCAGCATCTGTTGTTTCCTGACTTTTTAATGATCACCATTCTAACTTGCATGAGATGGCATATCATTGTGGTTTTGATTTGCATTTCTCTAATGACTAGTGATGATGAGCTTTTTTTCATGTTTGTTGGCTGCATAAATGTCTTCTTTTGAAAAGTGTCTGTTTATATCCTTCACCCACTTTTTGATGGGATTTTTTTTTCTTGTAAATTTGTTTAAGTTTCTTGTAGATTATGGATATTGGCCATTTCTCAGATGGATACATTGCAAAATTTTCTCCCATTCTGCAGGTTGTCTGTTCACTCTGATGATTTATATATATATTTATTTATTTATCTATTTATTATTATTTTATTTTATTTTATTTTTTTCTGTGCAGAAATTCTTTAGTTTAATTAGATCCCATTTGTCAATTTTGACTTTTGTTGCCATTGCTTTTGTTGTTTTAGTCATGAAGTCTTTGCCCATGCCTATGTCCTGAGTGGTATTGCCTAGGTTTTCTTCTAGAGTTTTTATGATTTTAGGTCTTACAATTTAATCTTTAATCCATCTTGGGTTAATTTTTGTATAAGGTGTAAGGAAGGTGTCCATTTTCAGAGTTCTGCATATGGCTAGCCAGTTTTCCCAGCACCATTTATTACATAGGGAATCCTTTCCCCATGGCTTGTTTTTGTCAGGTTTGTCAAAGATCAGATGGTTGTAGATGTGTGACATTATTTCTGAGGCTTCTGTTCTGTTCCATTGATCTATATATCTGTTTTGGTACCAGTATCATGCTGTTTCGGTTACTGTAGCCTTGTAGTATAGTTTGAAGTCAGGTAGCATGTTGCCTCCAGCTTTTGCTTAGGATTGTCTGGGGTATACGGGCTCTTTTTTGGTTCCATATGAAATTTAAAGTATTTTTTTTTTTGTTTTTTGTTTTGTTTTTTTTGTTTTGTTTTGTTTTCCAATAATGGAAGAAAGTCAATGGTAGCTTGATTGGAATAGCATTGAATCTATAAATTACTCTGGGCAGTATGGCCATTTTCACCATATTGATTCTTCCTATCCATGAGCATGGAATTTTTTTTTTTTCATTTTTCTGTGTTTCCTTTCTTATTTCCTTGAGCAGAAGTTTGTAGTTCCCCTTGAAGAGGTTCTTCACATCACTTGTAAGTTGTATTCCTAGGTATTTTATTCTCTTTGTAGCAATTATGAATGAGAGTTTATTCATGATTTGGTTCTCTGTCTATTAATGTTTGTCTATTAATGTCTATTATAATAGCAATGTTTGTGATTTTTGCACGTTGATTTAGTATCCTGAGATTTTGCTAAAGTTGCTCATCAGCTTAAGGAGTTTTTGGGCTGAGACAATGGGGTTTTCTAAATATACAATCATGTCGTTTGCAAACAGAGATAACTTGGCTTTCTCTCTTCCTATTTGAATACCCTTTATTTCTTTCTCTTGCCTGATTTTGTTATTTACCCATTAGTCATTCAGGAGCAGGTTGTTCAGTTTCCATGTAGTTGTGCCGTTTTGAGTAAGTTTCTTAATCCTGAGTTCTAATTTGTTGCACTGTGGTCTGAGAGACTGTTTGTTATGATTTTTGTTCTTTTGCATTTGCTGAGGAGTGTTTTACTTCCAATTATGTGGTCAATTTTAGAATAAGTGCTACTGGTGCTGAGAAGAGTATATTTTCTGTTGATCTGGGGTTGAGAGTTCTGTAGATATCTATTAGGTCCACTTGGTCTAGAGCTGAGTTCAAGTCTTGAATGTCCTTGTTAATTTTCTGTCTCGTTGATCTGTCTAATATTGACAGTTAGGTGTTAAAGTCTCCCACTATCACTGTGTGGGAGTCTCTTTGTAAGTCTGTAAGTACTTGCTTTATGAATCTGGGTGCTCCTGTATTGGGTGCATATATATTTAGTATAGGTAGCTCTTGTTGTTACATTGATCCCTTTACCATTATGTAATGCCATCCTTTGTCTTTTTGATTTTTGTTGGTTAATGTCTGTTTTATCAGAGACTATGATTGCAACACCTGATTTTTGTTTTCTTTCCATTTGTTGGTAAATATTCAACCATCCCTTTATTTTGAGCTTATATGTATCTTTGCATATGAGATGCATCTCCTGAATACAGCAGCACACTGATGGTTCTTGACTCTTTATACAATTTGCCTGTCTGTGCTTTTCAATTGGGACATTTAGCCCATTTACATATAAGGTTAATTTTGTTATGTGTGATTTTGATCCTGTTATTATGATGTTAGCTGGTTATTTTGCCCATTAGTTAAGCAGTTTCTTCATAGTGTCAATGGTCTTTACATTTTGGGTTGTTTTTGCAGAGGCTGGTACCCTTTTTTCCTTTCCATATTTAGTGCTTCCTTCAGGAGCTCTTGTAAGGCAGGCCTGGTGGTGACAGAATCCCCCAGCATTTTCTTGACTGTAATGGATTTTATTTCTCCTTCACTTATGAACCTTAGTTTGGCTGGATATGAAATTTTGGGTTGAAAATTCTTTTCTTTAAGAATGTTAAATATTGGCCCCCACTCTCTTCTGGCTTGTAGGTTTTCTGCAGAGAGATCCACTGTTAGTCTGATGGGCTTCCCTTTGTGGATAACCTGACCTTTCCCTCTGGCTGCCCTTAAGATTTTTTCTTTCACTTCAGCCTTGGAGAACCTGATGATTATTTGTCTTGGGGTTGCTTTTCTCGAGGAGTATCTTTGTGGTGTTCTCTGTATTTCCTGAATTTGAATGTTGGCCTGTCTTGCTAGGTGGGGAAGTTCTCCTGGATAATATCCTGAAGCATGTTTTCCAATTTAGTTCAATTCTCCCTGTCACTTTCAGGTACACCAATCAAACATAGGTTTAGTCCTTTCACATAATCCCATATTTCTTGTAGGCTTTGTTTGTTCCTTTTCATTCTTTATTCTACAATCTTGTCTTCTTACTTTATTTCATTAAGTTGATTTTCAGTCTCTGATATCCTTTCTTCCACTTGATCTATTCAGCTATTGATACTTGTGTATGCTTCACAAAGTTCTCGTGCTGTGTTTTGCAGCTTCATCAGGTCATTTATGTTCTTCTCTAAACTGGTTATTCCTCTAACATTTTATCAAGGTTCTTAGCTTCCTTGCATTGGGTTAGAACACGCTTTTTTAGCTCGGAGGAGTTTGTTATTACCCACCTTCTAAAGCCTACTTCTGTCAATTCGTCAAACTCATTCTCCATCCAGTTTTGTTCCGTTACTGGTGAGGAATTGTCATCCTTTGGAGGAGAAGAGGCATTTTGGTTTTTAAAATTTTCAGCCTTTTTGTGCTGGTTTTTCCACATCTTTGTGGATTTATTTACCTTTGGTCTTTGCTGTTGGTGACCTTTTGAGAGAGTTTCTGCATGGCCATCTTTTCTGTTGATGTTGATGCTATTGCTTTCTGTCTGTTAGATTTCCTTGTAACAGTCAGGACCCTCTTCTGCAGGTCTGCTGGAGTTTGCTGGAGGTCCACTCCAGACCTTGTTTGCCTGGGTATCACCAGTGGAGGCTGCAGAAAAGCAAATATTGCTTTCTGCCCATTCCTCTGGAACTTCATCCCAGAGGAGTACCCGCCAGATGCCAACCAGAGCTCTCCTGTATAAGGTGTCTGTCAACCCCTGTTGGGCCCTGGACCTACTTGAGGCAGTCTGTTCTTTAGGAGAGCTTGAGCACTGTGCTGGGTGATGCGCTGCTCTTTTCAGAGCTGGCAAGCAGGAACGTTTAAGTCTGCTAAAGCTGCTCCAGCAACCGTCCCTTCCCTCAGGTGCTCTGTCCCAGGGATATGGGACTTTTATTCATAAGCCCCTGACTGGGGCTACTGCCTTTCTTTCAGAGATGCCCTGCCCAGAGAAGAGTTTTCTAGAGAGGCAGTCTGGCTACAGTGGCTTTGAAGTGCTATGGTGGGCTCCCCTCAGTCCAAACTTCCTGATGGGCTTTGTTCACACTGTGAGGGGAAAACTCCCTACTCAAGCCTCAGTAATGGCCCCTCCCCCAACTAAGCTCCAGCATCCCAGGTGGACTTCAGACTGCTGTGGTGGCAGTGCAAATTTCAAGCCAGTGGATCTTAGGTTGCTGGGCTCTGTAGGGGTGGGATCTGCTGAGGAAGACCACTTGACTCCCTGACTTCAGTCCCCTTTCCGTGGGAATGAAGGGCTCTGTCTTGCTGGCATTTCAGGTGCCACTGGGATACGGAAAAAAGAAAAAAAGAAAAAAAAAACCTCCTGCAGTTAGCTTGGTGTCTGCCCAAATGGCCACCCAGTTTTTTCCTTGAAACCCAGGGTCCTTGTGGTGTAGGCACCTGAGGGAACCTCCTGGTCTGTGGGTTTCAGTGACCGTGAGAAAAGCATAGTGTTTGCACCAGATAGCACTGCCCCTCACAGCAAGGTCCCTCCAGGCTTCCCTTGGTTAGGGGAGGGAGGCCCCTGACCCCTTGCACTTCCCAGGTGAGACAATACCCCACCCTGCTTCTGCTTGCCTTCTGTGGTCTGCACCCACTATCTAACCAGTCCCAAGGAGATGAACTGGGTACCTCAATTGGAAATGCAGAAATCATCTGCCTTCTGCATTTGTCTCTCTGGGAGACGCAGACCTGAGCAATTCCTATTCCGCCATCTTGCTGAGTCAGCATCTGCTCTTTAATGTTTTTTCTTCTTATTGCTTTGTAAGAATCCTTATATATGATTTTTTAAATGTCTTTCTTAGTTGTATTTATTGAATATAAGTTCTTATTGAAAGAGACACTTCACCTTTATAAGTTATATGTACTAAAACTTAATTTTAATGTATTTGAATTAATCTATTACTTAGTATATGGTTTGCAAGTTTCATCTTATTTAACTTTTCTTTACACTAGGATGAAAGGATTTTTTCCCTATATTTCCTTTTAAAATAATTAAAATGTTCTTTATATGTAGATGCATCAGGCATATTGTATGTATGAGTATGGGTATAAAGTATTCTTATCTCATTCTTTACACACTTAAAAAACAAACATAGATTCTTAAGTTTATTTTTTTATATAAATAAGTTCATCATTTACTCACTGATCTGTAGTGCCTTCTTGGTTGCAGATCATGTTTCCACATATGGATATGTCTATTTCTCTATTTCTGTCCTGTTGCTTTAGTTCAGTTACTCATCCATGTGCTAGTGTCATGAATCTTAATTACTTACCTTTGAAATATCTCAATACTAGTAGGGCTACTTAATCTTCAGGCAGCTTTAGATATTGCGGCAATTTCTTCTGTTAGAATCAACTTGTATTCTTTTTTTTTTTTTATTAGTATTATACTTTAAGTTCTAGGGTACATGTGCATAACGTGCAGGTTTGTTACACATGTATACTTGTGCCATGTTGGTGTGCTGCACCCATCAACTCGTCAGCACCCATCAACTCGTCATTAACATCAGGTATAAGTCCCAATGCAATCCCCGGTGTGTGATGTTCCCCTTCCCGAGTCCAAGTAATCTCATTGTTCAGTTCCTACCTATGAGTGAGAACATGCAGTGTTTGGTTTTTCTTGGGATGATTTGCTGAGAATGATGTTTTCCAGCTGCATCCATGTCCCTACAAAGGACATGAACTCATCCTTTTCTATGGCTGCATAGTACTCCATGGTGTATATGTGCCACATTTTCTTAATCCAGTCTGTCACTGATGGACATTTGGGTTGATTCCAAGTCTTTGGTATTGTGAATAGTGCTGCAATGAACATACGTGTGCATGTGTCTTTATAGCAGCATGATTTATAATCCTTTGGGTATATACCCAGTAATGGGATGGCTGGGTCATATGGTACTTCTAGTTCTAGATCCTTAAGGAATCGTCATACTGTTTTCCATAATGGTTGAACTAGTTTACAATCCCACCAACAGTGTAAAAGTGTTCCTGTTTCTCCACATCCTCTCCTGTTGTTTCCTGACTTTTGAATGATTGCCATTCTAACTGGTGTGAGATGGTATCTCATTGTGGTTTTGATTTGAATTTCTCTGACGGCCAGAGATGACGAGCATTTTTTCATGTGTCTGTTGGCTGTACGCATGTCTTCTTTTGAGAAATATCTGTTCATATCCCTTGCCCACTTTTTGATGGGGTTGTTTTTTTCTTGTAAATTTGTTTGAGTTATTTGTAGGTTCTGGATATTAACCCTTTGTCAGATGAGTAGATTGCAAAAATTTTCTCCCATTCTGTAGGTTACTTGTTCACTCTGATGGTAGTTTCTTTTACTGTGCAGAAGCTCTTTAGTTTAATTAGATCCCATTTGTCAATTTTGGCTTTTGTTGCCATTGCTTTTGGTGTTTTAGACATGAAGTCCTTGCCCATGCCTATGTCCTGAATGGTATTACCTAGGTTTTCCTCTAGGGTTTTTATGGTATTAGGTCTAACATTTAAGTCTCTAATCCATCTTGAATTAATTTTCCTATAAGGAGTAAGGAAAGGATCTACTTTCAGCTTTCTACTTATGACTAGCCAATTTTCCCAGTACCATTTATTAAATGGGGAATCTTTTCCCTATTTCTTGTTTTTCTCAGGTTTGTCAAAGATCAGATGGCTATAGATGTCTGATATTATTTCTGAGGATTCTGTTCTGTTACATTAGTCTATATCTTTGTTTTGGTACCAGTACCATGCTGTTTTGGTTATACGTTCAAACAAGCAATTTTGATTGGAATTTCATTGAATGTGTAGGGCAATTTAAGAAAAATGGTTTTCTATTTATTTAGGTCTTTTGAAATATCTTTAAAAAGGCATTCTGACAAATTCAAGTGGAGCTGCACTAATTAGAATACAAAATAACTAATTTTCTCTGCCATAGTTGGACTCAGGTACCAGGAGCTCTGTTTATCTATCTTCATAGAGATCCAAACTTTAGAATTGGTGAAATTTGCATCAGATCCTGTTTAAATTTCCAACAATATTCTATCATTCCTCTCATTTTCTGTGCCCTATCTAGCTTTCTCATTGTCCAATCTGGTGAGATAAGTAGAGATGTTTGGAAACACCACCCCTACAACTTTCATTCCTTTCAAGGGGACAGCAATCACTACAAGTACCATAGGAATACAAAATTGCCATCAGTTTAAAATCTCCATGGGTCTATAGGGGCAGGACAAGATCTTCCAATTGGATTTTTCTCCATAATAGCTCTTACTGTAATGTAGAAATTGTGTTGTTACTAAATATATCAACTACACTGTATATTCAAGAACTATGGGTAAAAAACAAAATCAAAGAGAAGATGTGTTTGTGGCCTCATCTGAACTGACCTCAATAATTTGTTTCTACTAGTGGATTAGTAGCATTGTAAAGTTAAGTATACTTTCAGAACCAGTATTCAGCAACTCCTAAAAGGTCTGAATATCTTTCTTTCACCAGAGAACAGTCCTACTGGTAAATAGCCTCAGATACCTCTGAGGAAGACTTCAAAAAGATACATAAAATACCTATTACTCTATTAAAGATTCCTCTTAAGAGAGTAAACCCTGATTTTCAGTTGAGTAACTGAGTCTGTGACATAGCTTAGGTCTTGGAATTGTGAAAGAGGCAGAGAATCCCTACAAAGCCAAATTGAATTATGTCTCTGTCCTCCAAAACTAGACATTTCATTGTATATACATGAGGCAGCACCATAACTAGACTGTTTATATATTTCATTTCTAAAACCCCATCATCAATTAGCCTCTGCCATAGATATCTGTGAATCAGTCCACTGATGTCCACTCTGTTTCTCTGATTTATATGCTTATTTGCTCATTTTGCATTTGATTGTCAAGCATATCCAATAGTCTATGCATTGTTAGATCTATTTTAATTAATATCATGAAACCCAATTCCATGGCAACATTCAGCACTGTCAGCAAGGATATATGAACAAGGTGATTCCTTTCGAATATCTTGACATTGGTAAACATTAGAAAACAAAACAAATACAATGCAACATAATCATAAGCATCTATACATTACTTACTGTGAATAAATTATAGAAAAGTATATCACTTAAATATTTATTAAAATGTATGATTGAAAAAATAAGTCTCAGAATAATATGATATGTAATTCATATTTAGTGAAGTATTAAAACATATTTTAAAAAATACATAGCATCTTAAGAGTAGTAATTTTCTCCCGGTAGAGAGGAATGGAGGATAATTAATTGAATGGATGCATAGGAGTTTCATACATTTATACATGTGTGCATACATATTTATCACAGATCTCATAGATATATATACATATATACATATATATATACATATATATATCATATATGTGACAGATCAACTACGTTTTGTGTGTTTTCCTTAAAAAATTTTCAGCAACATGAATCAATACTAAGATGAGTTAAATATGGGTGATGGGCATACAGGTGTTAAGTATTCTATTCTTAGAAAATTACCTGGTATAAATTAGTATAATAAAAGCCATTTTCAATGAATTAAAATCTTTCAAAGATTAAAAATCAATTAGCAGCTGAAAATGAGGTAGTCACATTTGATTTTCTTATCTCTTCTTAAAGAAAGTAATTTTTATTTTTTTGAAAAACTTAATCTATTGATTAAGTACTCATTAAAAATATTTCAAGTAATCTACCAACTAATTTAAAACAAATAATTTTATAGTTAGTTCAAAGTAAATTAAACTGTTGCCACATAAACAAAAACATATTAAAAACGAGAGTTACTACATATATGCCTCATAGTTAGATTCATGTTTTTAATCTATTCTATTCTCTCTTGTGGTTATTGAAACTGTGGCCTGCAACAATTAAGACTTACCTATAGTAGCATGATTTAAAGGTGAGTTTGCTGAGATATAATGACACATGAATGACAGCCCCAATTAATATACAAATCCATTGCAAAAATGAACACTGGAATTTACATTTTTCTGACACTTCATAGCATATGTTATCCAATACAACTAATGTCTTTTCAAGTCATTGCTACTAGTTCACTTAGGTCACTCACAATAGTATCTATCTACTGAAAATTTACAACTAAATAGAATTTGCAAGAACAATTACAGTAACAGTGGCTAGTCCATTTAAAGAAAACATAGAAGAAAATGTTGCAAAAGCCTGGCTGATGTGATTATCATAGCCAGATAATTATCAACAAGCATATTGTGACCATTCAGTTTGTGATGTTCACAAGTTGAGTAATTCTTCGCTGTTACAAATTTAAAAGTGATTAGTTAATATGCATTTCACCAAAAGACAAAAATCTGTTTACTCTTCTGTAATTGTTTGCCTAGAAACAGTCATCAATCCTAATGATGTTTATTCTACTAGAGAATTTACTATAACATCACTCTTTCAAATCAGATTCACACCCACATGCAATTATAATAAAAACATATAAAGACATGTTGTGAGTATGATAAATAATGTAGACATATATTTATATACAACGCAATAAAGACATGTTGCAAATATAAAATAGATTATTCATGTTCTAAGTAAAAATTGTAATTAATTATAAAGAAGTGTGGTTCATGAATGCAGTTATAATATCACAAGAAAAAAGTAGAAATGCTTTAAAATGTAAAATAAATTCTTTCAAAATTAGAATTGCTTTAACATAGGCTAAAAAGTCCTTATCAGAAAGTTTCACATGTGACACTTTATAATTTCATTTTCTTCTTTAGAATGTAAGCTTTTTTTTAAAATTAATTTATTATTATTATACTTTAAGTTGTAGGGTACATGTGCATAACGTGCAGGTTTGTTACATATGTATACTTGTGCCATGTTGGTGTGCTGCACCCATCAACTCGTCATTTACATCAGGTATAACTCCCAATGCAATCCCTCCCCCCTCCCCATGATAGGCCCCGGTGTGTGATGTTCCCCTTCCTGAGTCCAAGTGATCTCATTGTTCAGTTCCCACCTATGAATGTAAGCTTTTAAAAAATATCTACTCAAACAAGTATGATTTACTCTTATTACAATTACATTTTAGAATCAAAACTCTTATTAAACATTCTGTTCTATATTTGGATTTTGTAATACTATTCAATCTATTTAATGATTACATTTTAAAATAACTTCAGAAGCATACAAATAGCACATCTACTTATTAATTCCTCTCATCTGGAATAAGAGCAAAAGTATACAAGAATAATGCAAATTAAATGTAATCGTGGCTAATTTGGGGGCTACAAATTTGTGTGATTATCTTGCATTTTTCCATCTTTTTTCAGTTTGACAATATCATTTTATGCAAATTATAGTTACTCTTCCTTATCTCTAATATGTTGAATTTTCTTGAGAAGTCACTGTTTAAATGTATCTTAGTGATTGAAAAAGTATCTTGAACACCTATTTGAAAAAGTTTAGGCCAATGCCAAATTAAACGTATGAATTATAATTTTAATACTTTGACAATATATTTGTTCGATTCTAGTAAAACTTTTGAAGTGAAAGCTTTTTATTTAAATGAGAAATGTTTATTTCAACAAAAATACATATTTCATGGTCTTAATTGTTCTCTCAAGATAGAAGACATTATTATATATGTATATTTTAAAAGCTATTAAAATTGAGTTTATCAAAGGAAAATATACTTTAGGGACATTTAACATAAAATGCAATACTTACCGTACATTTGACTGGATCCCTTAGGACATTAATAAAAATCAGGTTTACTTTTAATTTTTCTCTAGCCTTATTAGAGGCGGTTCACATCAAGGGACCCTCAGCAGGTAATAGTGAAAGGAAAATTATACCAAAGCTGAAGTAATTGCACACTATAGTCAGAGGCCATTAGGGGGAAAAATTTGGTAAGGATGTTTTCAGACATACCCTATACACTTTTATTTATTTATTTTTTTTAACGTTTTGAAGGGCCAATGTTAAGTGCATAGTGAAAACGTCCCAGGTACTCCAGCATTGTGCTTGCCCTTCCTATTAGAGACAGGGAACAGGAAGAGAGCAGGGTGGGGCAGGTGGAGGGAGGCAAGGAGAAAGAGAAAATGCGAACATTTACATTTTTCTGGGAAAGCAGAGACAAGGATTAAAGGTAGATGCTCTGTTCTAGAGTCAAATGTTATTTTCACACAAATTTGCCCTCATATTGTTTAGCGTGGTGGAAAGTAAGAAACATAAGTTGAATATTTTCTGTAAACTGTTTCACCGGGGCTGCTGTTAATAGTGGGTCGATGATTTTTCTCTTTGATCTCTACAAAATTTTAAATGCCATTCAGAAAACTTCCAAATGGACTCTGGAATCCCAGGGCCTTTTCGCATCATTATTAACAAAGCAGGGACCCCCAACATTCCAGTTGAACAGGCATCTGTGGGTTAACAGAGTCTTGAAATTTAATAATGCTTGGAATTTATTTTATGTAAAAGTAAAGCATATTTTTGCTATGTTGAAAAGTTCAGATTTCAGGAGTAGTTTAGAAAATGAGAAAAAATAATAGTCTTGGAATGAGAGCAAAAAGGAAAGAAAGGTTATTGAAATAGAAGCGAAGCATTCTTTGAAGAAAGGATCATTATCATTCTTATTATTAAAAATAATTCTTCACATAGTTATCTGTATGCCAAAAACTTTAGAAAAATAAACTTCTGTAAGTCTTGAGATAGTACATGTATGTTTATTTACTGTGTGACATCACTTTCAAAATCAGAAGTGTAAGGTATGTATTTGAGATTCATAAAATAAGTTACACGATAAATGTTAAAGAACAAACAAAAAAGCAGAACTTTTTCAGAAGTTCATTTTAAATTAGGGTAAATATATTTGAAGGATGGCGATGGAAGCAAAAAATGCATATAACATTTAGTAAAAACTATCAAAGGGTTCAAAAGGCACAATTCAGAAGGAAATCATAATTGAAAAAACAAGAATTCGGGGTAGGTGTCAAAATCTGAATCTCTTGGTGTATCTTCAAGATAACTATACAGACAAAAAAAATTAACATCGGCAAAACCTACATCTTCATCATGACAAAAAGACATTTCACAAAAATTGCCCATTAACTTATGGAACAAGTAAGTAACTACATTTAAGATAATGAAAATAATATTTCTTGTTATTTAAAAAAGTAATTTCAGATAAAGAAATAGACCGGATTAAAATGAACCCTGTTGTGTTAAATTATGATTGGAGTGTTTGGTATGAGCTCATGCATTCCTATGTATGTGTTTAAAACACACACAAACACAAACATGCACAAAGATACAGAAATAGACTATGTATGTATACACAAACACAGTTATATACATACAACTATATGTGTACATACATATGCCAATGTATCCATACATGTAGCTATATTTATACATATAGTGATGGACGTATCAATAATTTAATTTCTAAGTAATATCCTTCACTTAAAGAAACCAGGGCTCCTGAAAAAAATGCCTGATGCCAAATCTAGGACAGAGAATGCATTAAGGTAAACCTGGAACATCTTGTGCTAGAAAGTGGGAATGATCAAAGAATGAGGATATGTGGAAAGAAAAGAGAAGCCAGCTTGAAGAGCTTCCCTTAGCTAAATCTCTGACAAATTAAACATTAAAATAAATAGTAATTATTACATATTTTTTCCATTGAGAAAATAAAAATCCATGAGTCCATATTGATACAAAATCATTGAAAAAATGAATGAATAAATGAAGATACTCTTTCTAAAAGTAGAATGTAAACTAGTAAAAGAAGCACAAAGGTGATGGGTGCTGACGAGTTGATGGGTGCTGACGAGTTGATGGGTGCAGCACACCAACATGGCACAAGTATACATATATGACAAACCTGCACGTTATGCACGTGTACCCTAGAACTTAAAGTATAATAATAATAATAATATAATAATAATAATAATAATAATAATTTTAAAAAAAGAAAAGCACCATTTGGCAAAAAGTATGGAGAAAATTTACTCAGACAAGAATCATTAATGAAGAGCATCTCTGGTTTTTTAGTGTCCAGATTTCCAGATTTTAGGGTACTTGGGTACTGATTGATCATGATACTACTAAAGAATCATTTGTATTAATAGAAAACAAAATTTGGGTGGCAAAAGACAAGATATGTTATGATTTTCTGATTTTCAAAATGAGAGAGAGGGAAAATTCTATAGAGTAAATGAGTAAACTACTATTTAGAAAAAATTGAGACAATCGGTGGTGATTATCATAAAACACTGAAAAAGCAAGATATCTCAAAATAATTCTCTAGTATTCAATATTTCAAAATATAAATTAGATTTTGAAACTTCTACAAATATAATAGAACTGTTAGAAGTACATGAAAGAAATACATAAATTGAAAGTCATTATTTCTTTTTATAGCAATATAACATTTTTAAATTTGCCAATATGAAAAAAAAATCATTTCTTGAGATACTTTTCACTACTATTTTTGAGAATTCTGTGTCCAATTCCTATCTATTCTGTGATTCCTTGGAATCATCATTAATTCAGTGAGAACACAAAGTAGCAGTCAAAGACAGTATTATTAACAAATCTATTGATTTTAGTAAGGCATTTGGTAGGTTCATTACATTACCTCTCACTAGATGGGGAGATATTCGCAAAATAAATAAGATGGAGAAAAGCAGTTTGACTATTTGAACAAAAATTCAAGAAGTTAGTAATTGGATTAGTGTTACTCTAAAAAGGTGATTATAGTAATTTCCCTAGTCACATGAAGAACTCTTGGGAAATACTCTCTTCTTTCACCCAGTATCCCATTGCACATGACATTTTAATGCCTTCTGTCCAACTGGTACAAAGATTCCTTACTCTTTCTTTTTCTATTAATTTTATTTTTAATTTACACATAATTATAACATTTATGTGTTGTGCTATTTTGATACATTAATACATTGTATCATTATACTACATAATATATTGTATTACAGCAGATTTGTTCATTCATTTGTAATGAACAAATCAGGATAATTAGCATAGAGATCACCTCAAACATTCATGATTTCTTTGTGGTGAAAACATTCAAAATTTTCTACTCTAGCTATTTTGAATATACAATACCTTACTGTTTACTACAGTCACTATACTATGCGATAGGACACCAAATTTATTCTTCCTTTCTAAGGGTAACTTTGCACCCATCAATCAACCTTTCCTATCCCCTCTTCCCTGCTGTCTGGCTTATTTTACTTAAGAGATGAATGAATAAAAAATGCGTAGTATACGTAAACAATGAACTACTCTTCAGCCATATAAAGGAATGAATTCCTGTTATTTGTAACAACATACATGAACCCGGAGGACATTATTGTAAATGAAATATATCTGGCACAGAAAGACAAATACTGCATGTTTTCACTCATATACAGAATTTTAAAACCCTGATCCCACTCCTTTATTAATACTGAGTAAGACCTTTTCTGTCACCTCTTCTCTAGCAGTTAGCCGTGCTTTCATGAGACCTGTCTCAATTGATATGTATCTACTGTAATGTTTTCACATCTGTATTCCTGTTCTGTTCCTGAGACTTTCAAAAGCAGGCTCAAGTTTAATTTACACTTGAATATGGGTACATGACTAATGCCTAATGCCTGGTGCTCAATTAATTAATGTCGGTTGAAGAAGTACAAGAAGGAGCCTGGAGGATGTTAGACTTCTGTGGTTATAAAATGATGAAAGAAGTTAATTAAGAAGAGTTTCCTCAAAAAATCTAAATAAAAATCTAGCTCAAAAACATTTTATGGAAAGTTTCTAGAGCTTCTTTATCTAGACTTCTAAAAGGAAAAAGTATGAAGAGATATTTTTGCTAAGTATAGAGTTTTGATCAGTTTAATATATCCTTTGGAAATTATTTCTATATTTTGATACTAGTATTCATCAGGTTACAGTAATTATTTACCCAACACATTGGTTTTCAAAATTTCACACATCAAGAACATTTGAGCAGAACAAAATTTTGCAAGGGGAATTGCTATATTTTTTCAAAGAAAACATGAAATATATATATTATTTATTTCAATTAAGTCAAATGTCTTACATTTAAAATACAAATATGAATCATATATAATAAATGATTATCATTGTTACATGGATATTTCTAATTTTTCCACTTTTTTCCAGATTTTTTTGTAATTGTGAACCTGGGTACCATGGGCCCTTCTGTGAACTTGAAGTAAATAAATGTAAAATCTCACCTTGTCTAGATGAAGAAAATTGTGTCTACAGGACTGATCGATACAACTGCCTCTGTGCCCCTGGTTATACAGGTAAATCCATATCTGCCCCTGTGTAACAACATATTGCTGTCTGCAAGCAAAAGGAAACCTCATATTTATACTCCAAAACCTGAAATAACCTGCCAGATGCAAACAGGGTAAAAATGTCAAGAGATACTTTGTCTCTTATAAAAGAAATTAATAAGAAGTAAAATTATGTGTTTTATTTTCAATTTATTAATTCCTAAGATTAGATTTTAAGTTATCTTACATTTTTATCTTTTACAGTAAATTTAATTTAGTATGTTTGCGTGGCTATAATATAGGAAAAAGTATTTCTGTATGGATAATCTGAGAGAAATAACATTATTATATCTGTTACACAACTGTCATTTCTAAAATACATTTAGCATTAAAAACATTTATATAAAAAAGACAGCCATTGTAAATTCAAAGGTAAAGCAAAAGAAGATTGGAATTAGCCGTCAACATCAATTATTTCACGATATAAATTTTATCCAGACATAAAGGCAAAAGTCATCAAGGAGCTCATAGAAGGTAGAGGCATTAGCCCTCTAAATTTCTGGTGAGAAATTGCATTTACAAAATACAAAAAGCTATATTGTTTTAGTTTTGGCATACTAGTATTAATGATGTGGGACTAACAATAATACAGTTTTTGTGTTATTTTGTTTCATATTTATTTTCTTCACACGATTCCCACAGATACTATGATAATGTATTTAAATCTCAAATCTCAGTTTATTAACATCTGATTTGTGCAGCATTAAAATCATATGGATTTCTATCCTAAGGGATGAGTAGTTAAATACATCTAATATTAGGTTCTCTGCCAGTGGGAATAAAATAATACTAGACAAATGGAAATTATATTGGCAAGCAAAAATGGTAAGGAACTAGAAGTATTTCCAGAGAATAAGTTATCAAAAGGTGAGAGAAAGTTACATGACCTTAAAAAGAACTATGCAGGTGTCTTTTCTGAGAAATCTTGATGCCTTCAGAGGTTATCTTGGTTACAAATCTTATATACACAAAAACTATCAGATTAAGTTAATACTTCCTAAAAAATATCATTTTCTGCAAAGTTCATTACATATAATAAATAAGACACATTAAATTTCAGCTATAAAACAATGTGCTTTCACATTGCCTATTATCTCCAAAATTATTGAGCTATCACTGTAGAACCATATATATCCACTTAGCAGTACCATTCACCTTGCTGTTGTTACTGCTGCTAGAAGTGCTAAAATAAAAAAATAACACACTGAGCTCAACATGACTAAGAAACACATTTTGTAAAAATATTTGTTATAATACCTTGCTCTGATATTTTAAATATATCTTAACATTTGAAAGATTAACATGTTCTTTATTTTTCTTGTAATAACCTCTCTCATTTCAAAATATGGTACTTAGCATTGTTTTAAAATGATATTATCTAAGATGTTACCATTTAAGATGTTTTAATATATCTTTGCATATTGGTACAGCTACAAGTAAAAGAAAACTCAATTAATTATTGTCCTTAATAGATAGGGTTCATTTTTTCTTACATAATAAGAATTCTGTAGGTAGACAGCTACTGGTTGTTGGTCCAGCGACTTGATAGTACCAGAATGGGGTAATGGTTTTCTTAGTTTACAATTCATGATTATAGGCTCGCGTATTCAGAATTGCTGCTGCAATGACTTAAGTCATTATTTCTACACTTGAGTCAAAGGAAAAGAGTGGTGCTAACTGCATTGAGTCTTTATATAAGGAGAACCTTTTTTGAATAACAATTAAAACCTGCTAATATGTCATTGAGCAAAACTGACTCACATGTTCATTTTTAGGTTCAGTGGAAGGTAAGAAATTAAAAGTGTACCACTTTCAGAATTTACAGTTGAATATAGAAAAAATATTATGAAATATGTGTTACAGTTTGGTTTCAAACCAAGAAAGATATATGACTGGACATTCAAAAATAAGTTTTCCCCCTCAAGAAAGTTACATGTATTTGTTTTTCTGTACATGCTCTTTTGACATTCAAATTGACCTTCTCTGTCATGCATGGACAGATAAAGCTTTTCCTTATTCTCAGACACTTAATAGCATTTATTTTTCTTAGCCTTCTCTGGAAATCTTTTTTTTTTTTTTTTTTTTTCCCAAGGCTCCTGAAGCATTACTGTTTTGTGAGATGTTTAAATCTATTCATTGTTAGGTTGTTCCATTTCAAGAGAGTCATGACACTGCAAGGTTTTACTTGAAGAATCTTAAACTTTGAAACACAAGGATGTTACACTTTTGTATATTTTTCAAGATCATACATCTGGTAGTGACAGAGCCAGAACCAAAATATACATCCCTCTCTATTCCAGTTTTATTTCTACTCTAGCTTTGTTCCATCAGAAAAAAAACACAATTTGAATAAAATGGTATTAGTGATATAGAAGAAAGATAAAATAATGTTAAATACAATATTAAATAGGTTAAAATTTGGTAACCAAATATATTATTCAGAAAAAATTAGCTTTGCCTACACCTATGAATATACTTAACCAAGTTATTAAGGATATAAATTTTTCAAGACTCTGACCAGGAAAGTTTATGATTCTTAATTATCTAAATCAGAGCATTCTTTAAAGAACACATTAAATGATATGTACACAAGCTATCAATGATTAACTCAATACTTCTTTATTTTATTCTTTGTATTCTATTAGCTGTTGAGATTTTGTGATGATCAAGGCTGACATGGTTCTTATTCTTATGGAGACTTGTGGTATCTAGAATTGGGAAAAGATAATAAACATTTACAAAGTTGACTATTTAAAGCCATTCTATAATTAATTTATCTAGAGTATTCTTAATTAAACACTATCACAAATATAGTCCAAATTTACACATGTAGTGAGTTGACTGAATTTAATGAACAGGAAGTACACAAGTGATGGCATATAATCAAAGGCTTATGTTTTCTTTTGCAAAATATATAAATCAGTTTATCAGTAGATTTGCAGTATTGTCTAACTGTCTTTCCTAAAGAATATTGGCTTATGAATTTGAGTTTTAATTATTAGTGATTTAAATTTAGGAAAGATGAATATAAACAATAAATTTACATTGCTTTCTAAAATAGTCATTCACTCATTTAGCAAGAAGTTGCCTCTTAACTAGACACAGTTATATATTATTAATCTGTAGATAAAAGTTTACGAACTTGTGCTTAAGGACTTTAAATATGATTCCATGTAGTCATGTCTACATCTGTGTTTATATCTATAATAATATTTATATATCTGCGAGAAAAGTATAAATATTTTTAAAATGCCTAAGTCCTATCTTAGAAATAATAACTTTGATAATAATGTCATGTAGAAAACATATACAATTCAATAGTTCAGAATAATAAAATATAATTATGTTTGCTTCTAAGTGATGCATGTTTTTTCTTGGATATGTTTCGTATACACATGCAAACATATGACTATATTCAGTTATAATATTTTCTGCTTGAGATAAATAAGCTTTTTTCTGAATATATTTTTTGCCAAATGTCCAATCTACATAAGAAGTAAAACAATCTGCTTTGAGTATATGGATAAAGAAGCATAGTTTGGTAAAATATGGACAATTGACCAATTGTACATTTTTGGTTACTGTAAAGATATTATTATCATATTGTTTCTGCTGCCTAAAATATTCCATTTATCCTATTGCAAGTACTGACCCTCATACCATAACTCAGATGCAACTTTCTATAGGAATCTTTTCTTAGACTCTTGGCTTCTGTTATTTTCTTCTATATCACCCATTTTATCCACTGAACTTATTATAGTTTTGTGAAATTCTGATTTAGTTATCAGTTCATCTGAGGAGACTCCCCAACTCTACTTGCTCACCATTTTATCTCTTCTCTCCATCAAAGTTTAGTCTACTCTGGTACAATTTGTCACCTGAGTTCCTAGTTTAACAAGATGTATTAAAATAGAATAAAAAGATAATTAAGTGAATGGGAAATAAAAGATGTAAAAACAATTTCTAATTTCTAATTACATATTATGCATCTGTAATAATTTAAACACAAAGGGTTTAGTGTTTATTTTTTGTTTGATTGATAACTATAAGTCTATAGACATAAACATTTTGGGAAATATTTGGTATTTGATTATATTTAGCTTTAGATTAATAGTAATAACTTCTCTTTGTCAAGGACAGCAACATTATTAACATAGCATTTACCATTTCCTTTTTCTGTTAGTGTAGGCAGGAGCTACATTAAACAGGCAACTGAATTGTGCTCAACCACTTTTCCCTTATGTGACAAGATTTAAAATTCACTTTCACAACTCAAATGTGCAAAAATATGTTATTTCTGTCATAATGAATTCCATATAATGTATGGGTCTAATTTCATCTAACAGAAGAAAATGTCAATGTGCCAAGTCAACATGTGACTTTTTCAAGACAAAATTCAGTTATATCAGTTTTGAAGTTGAATATCTTTTTTATTCAGAGATCCGTCACTCTTTTGCTCTGTTTAATCTGGACACAATGGAGAAAGACATTATCCCTGGTATTTGGGTACTGTGTACTGGTATAGACTCTTGACTTCCATGGTCTCTTCCATGGGCTTTGCTCACTATGTCCAAGCTGTCTCATCCTCATTTCAAATCCAAAACCTCATTATAAAATTGCCTTTATCACTTAGAACTCTCAAATCCATTTCTCTTTTATCAAAAGCTGGATCTTACACATTGAATTTGCACTTTGAAAAATGATGTTTATTTCATTGAATTACAAACATTAATAGTACTTTTAATTAACTTATTTTATAGACTGTCTTTGGCTTTTCTTAAAACAATGTTTATTTAAGTAAGCCCTTATATCAGCTTAAATGCCAAGAGGAACAATTACAAAGAAGGAATAAAACTCACAGGGTTTACTATTGAAGATTTATATTCTAGATTTACTATCCAGATGCAAATGTTAATAGCCAGTATCTTACTTTATTGAGTTATAACCACTAATGAATGCAGAATACAATTGCATTTTCTATTTGCTAATGTCACAAATGTGCATGTGCCTCTTATGTCCCAAGCCTTGTTGAAAGCCCTCAGTAAAGTCTGGTGAACATAACAGAGAAGGTCCGCTACCCTAAAGGAGCTTATGTTCCGGTAAAGAGAGATATTGAACAAAATCCAACTAAATATGTAAGGTAATCGGTGATAGTTATAAAGGATATGAACAAAATGTATAACTGAATATATTCATTCAGATTGCTAACAAAGAAACACTGAAATATCAAAATACAATGGCTAAGAAGTTGAATTTTCCCACAGATGACATTCCAGATGTTTAGACTTGGCACAGTGAATCTGTTATACAACATCATTCAGACCTTAGTCTCCTGCCACTACAATCAATACCTTGTCCTCATGTGTATGACTTTCAGTTAACTCTGTTTCAGGCTTCTCATATTGAAAGAAATGAGCTTTGTTTTTAATTTCAAAAAAATATGATAAGGGTACAAAAACCCAGCTCACATACAGTTGTTAGGGGGTAGTTTTTGCACCTGGATTAATGCAGTAACATGAGACATAAGGTGAACTTGCTATGCAGTAATCAGAATGGACAAAGTGTCTCAATAGATTCAGTAAATTCTCAATTGATTCAGGCATCAATTCAGGCCAGGTGTGTCAGAGACTGGCAATACTGCCTCCTAGAAGGGTTGGAGAATTTAACTCTCAAAATTCTGACAGAAAGCTATGACCATAAAAAATAATTTATTCACATTTACCTCTCTCTAATATATATACTGTACTGGCCTTATTTTATATATTATATGTGTATATAAATATATAAAATATATTTTATATATTATATGTGTATATAATATATAAAATATATTTTATATATTATATGTGTATATAATATATAAAATAAGGCCAGTATAATATATATACTAGAGTGTGTGTATACATATATATGTGTGTATATATATAAAATCTCTTATATGTATAAAATATACACAGAAACCTACAAATAAATATATATAAATATGTCTATATAGATATATATGAGATATAATAGCCTAATTGCTATATATGACATTAACTTTCCATGGGAAAAATTATAGAAAGAAATTAAAAACAAATGATTATGGGGACCAGGATGAAGGTAAGGAGTTGGGGAAGTGAATTTCAATGGAACATTAAGGGGAATCTATGGAAAAAGTTGGTTAGGTTTGGGTTCAAGATGCCTATAATATATTGGTTCGAACACACATAAACAAATGTGTATAGAGAGGGAGAGGTAGGTAGATACAGAGAGAGATCAAGAACCAAAATTACACTTAATTACATGTAAAGATAAAATAGTTCCTTACTAACTGATACTTATTTTTTTTAATGTAATAGAATAATTAGAAAAAGAGAGTAAAGCAAAAAAGAAGCTTTGATATGTCTATGGGACAAGAGAATCTTCATAGCATGTATATATGATTATATAAAAAAAGCATCATCATGTCATGAATTAAATAGGAGAAGCACCTCAAAATTTTAGCTATAGTTAGCAGTCTTACAGTCTGAGGTATTAAGAAAAAAACACACGATGTACAAAGACTAATCTGGTTTTAAAGGACTTACAGATTCACTGATTCCTCAAAATGCTTTGCTTTTTCTGCGTATGTGTAATGAGGGCCCTGTGCTTAGCAATGACTATACTTAACAGTTACAGAATCAGGTAAATAACTCTATAATGGCACTAGGAAGAAAGAGGTGTTATACCAGTGACAACTCTGGAAAAGGTATGATTTGCCTGTATAAAGCAGGAGTGAGGAGGTGGGAGAATAATACTCCAATATAGAAAACACAGAAGACTTGCTTCCAGAAGCAACTTCTTTCAACACTCTTAACTATTTCTGCTATTTACCTCTATATTCCTAAATGGCATGACTATGCTACTCTTTCTTGAACTTTTCTATTCTGTGTTTCACATATCTAATTGTTTCTACGGATAATTAAAACTTGGCTTGCTTATCACCATCCCCCTAACCACATATGCTTTCTTACTCCTTCCTCCTCACAGTTATATAAAAAATGTTACTAGTCAGAAGTCATTGTTAATGCTATTGTAACCATATCAATATTCCTCTCTAATTTTATTTTTATTTTTGCTCATTTGAGGAAAGATTTACTTACATCTTCTTTTCCAGTGCCTCTATTGCGTTGCTAATATTTAACTTTCATTTCAGTTCCCTAAAACTGTCTATCTTACCTAATATTTTTAGTAGATTCTGCAATGTTCATGAACAAAATATCTTGTATTTTATCTAAAATAATATTTATAAAGCTTTTTGTATGTTTTTCTCCCCTGCCTTGCCTCAGTGTTTCAAAATTTCTTTTTTTCTGTGTGTAAGTGCTATTTTCTTGTTTATGTATCTGTTTATTTAGAAGTATCCTTTTAATATGAGAAAATCCTTGAATATCAGTTAATATCTAAGAGAGAACCACCAAAATGCTAATTGAAAAATCTGAATGAATGGGAATGCCGGACTGGTGATTTTGATACTATTTGTGAGTGAGCATCAAAGCCAGCTATTGTATTTTAAAAATCTGAAATGTCATTATTGGTCGGTCTTTTCCCCTTCATAGAAAATGATAGGTGGAGATGGAGGTGAGGACATACACAGTGAGAAAATAGATTTGACAAGATTTGGTGAGCCAGAACCCAAGGACCAGTTAGATAGTTCTGTTCAAAAAAGCCAACACATTGCTAAAAGGTCTACACATAAAAGTCAACTTATTTATTTTAATGTGTTCTAAATTATTACTTCAAACCCTTAGTGAAAGTCTATAATGCAAAAAGAATGTGTTAGTGGAACTTTAGAGAGTAAAATATCAGTGCAGTTTCTAGCACAGGACAAAATAAAACACCGGGAGGATAGAAGTTGCAGCAGGAAAGAAGCACAGAGCAATGACCAAGAGGCTGGTATGACATTAGCTGAAGAGATGAGTAGGAAACACACACGTCTTCCAAGAATTGTTGATTAATGCTATTTTCAGACTGCCCATTTTGACTCTTGTAAAAAAAAAAAAAAAAAAAAAAAACAATCCTTATTTCCCATGCTCCCAGCCTACATTATAGGACTCATTATTAAAATCACTCTTACTTGTCAGAAAAAAAAAAAAAAAATGCATGTGTTTAAAGAAACACACACACACACACAAACACGGAGAGAGAGCGGAGAGAGAGAGAGAGAGAGGGAGAGAAGGAGGAAGGGAGGGAGGGAGGGAGAGAGAGAGAGAGAGAATATTCTTACCTTGATTTCTTGACCACAAATCTCAGGAAAGCCCTTGGTGCTGCCAAGTCCTGCAGTCCTGCTTCTGAATCAATTGAATTTCCGAGTATCCTAGCCTACTATTCCAGTATATTTTTACACCATTATCAATCCTTTCTCTATTAAAATTTCAACTGTCTTTGTTTCTTATATCCCTGAGAAAATAAAAGCCACCAGAAGAAAACTTATTTATCTTCACACTAACAACTACCAAACCACATGCATCTGCATTCATAGACTACATTTTCTGTTTTTCCACATTCCTGTCTATGGTCAACCCTACTATCCTACTGCTGTATGGATTCTCTCCATTATTATTATCATTTTTTCTTTTTTCTGAGGGAGTCTCGCTCTTGTCCCCTAGGCTGGAGTGCAGTGATGCAATCTCAGCTCACTGCAACCTCCGCCTCAAGCGATTCTCCTGCCTCAGCCTCCCAAGTGGCTGGGATTACAGGTGCTCACCCCCACACCCAGCTAATTTTTGTATTTTTAGTAAAGATGGAGTTTCACCACGTTGGCAAGGCTGGTCTCAAACTCCTGACCTCAAGTCATCTGCCCACCTCGGCGTATCAAAGTGCTGGGATTACAGGCATGAGCCACCGTACCTGGCCTCATTTATTGTTAAGAAATGTTTATCCTGCATTTATTTTCTTCAGCATAAATTATTCTCTCCATACTATATCACTTACTATCAGCATATGAATAAATATTTACCTCTTTCTCATTTCATTTTTGAATCTTTCCTTTTTACAATGTGTAAAAAGTGTTAAACTACTACTCTATTTGTTATAAAAAGAAAGAATTATGAAACCTGCTGTCTATATTGAATATCCATTTCCTTATTCCCCATTCTCTTTCAATCCCACTTCCAATCATGTTTTAATCCCAAGATTAAAATGATATTCTTCTTGTTGCAGGTCACTAATTATTCTCCATTTCCAAATTCAAAGGCAAATTTTCTTTCCACAGTGTAGTCATATTATCAGTAGCATTTTACCTATTTTGATTATGTAAAATACCTTGTAAACTTGCACTCCATGTTTCCACAATTATCAATTTCATCATTGTTTTCTCTTAATATTAGTGGATCCCATAATTGTTTAGATCTTCATTATTTCTATTTTTAGATATATTCACTGACTGAGGTGCCCAAAGCCCAGGTATGGAGCATACTGTGCACTTTTTAAAGTATGGAAATCCTTACTGTCAGTATCTGAGACATTACCGTTTGAAAAACAGATTTTCACTAATTAGGTAGAAAGGGAAGGAAAGAGAATTCGATACAATGAAATTCTACCTCTTTTGGTTATGTGAGTCTGCAATTACTTCACCTATGGAAACTAGAGAATGAATCTATAAATCTTAACAACCATATAAAATGCAATGTGCTGCCTATAAAGGAGAAAATATCTTTACTTTTGAGACTGAAGTATTCTAGTCTGTAAATGACTATTGATGGCATCTCCAAAAGTCAATGATTTTTATCTGTAACAAAGTGCCTTCCTGCACTGTCATTATTCAACTGAAATATGCTGTGGATTCATACAAACTGGTCAAATTTAAAGAAATCTTAAAGACATTTAAAAATCAAAGTTTTGAAGTACTACCAGGTCATTTAATTGTGGCTTTTAATGGAAGAAATAAATAGAAATATAATCCATTAGAAAGCAAAGAGCTTTGGAGACATTTGCAATTTGAAATCTTGGTCCTAATATTTCTAATGCAAAAAGAAAAAAAATGCTTCCCATGTATTTTTTCATTTGTAAAATGTATGTATTTATTTATTTTTAATTGACACATAGTAATTGTATATTTTATGAGGCACAATATGACGTTTTCATCTATGTATACATTGTTGAAAGATTCGGTCAAGCTAATTAACATATCCATCACCTCAACAACGGATTTCTTTTGTAATGAGAATGTTAAAAATCTATTTTTAGGCAATTTTAATATATGCAATACATTATTATTAACTGTGAAATTCATACAATGCAATAAGTCACAAAAACATATTCCTCTATTCTAATTAAAAATTTGTACCCTTTGATCAATATCACCCCTCTCTCCGCCTTGCTCCTTCTTCCAGCCTCTGGCAACTGCCTTTTAACTCCATTTCTATGGAATCAACTTTTTAGATTTCACATAAAAGTGTCTCCCATGTTTGAAAGGATTCTTTCCTCTGATGTGGTAGTGGAAAATTAATCTCACTGCTTGATATGATTTTGCTGTGTCCCCTCCCAAATTTCTCCTCGAATTCCCATATGTTGTGGGAGGGACCCGGTGGAAGGGAATGGAATCATGGGGATGGGTCTTTCCCATGCAGTTCTCATGATAGTGAATAAGTCTCATGAGATCTGAGGGTTTTAAAAATGGGAGTTTCCCTGCACAAGCTCTTTGCTTGCTTCCATCCATGTGAGATGTGCCTTTCACCTTCTGCCACAATTGTAATGCCTCCCCAGCCATGTGGAACAGTAAGTCCTATAAACCTCTTCCCTTTCTAAATTGCCCACTCAGATGTGTCTTTGTCAGCAGTGTAAAAACAGACTAATACAATGCTCTATCTTAGTTCCTCATTATTTTCCTTCTAGATCTTACCTTGTTTTAGTCTCTTTAGCATTTTATCTCTTAAGTCTTTTCCATAACAGTTCCTGCTGTTATCTGGCTGAAACAAATTTAATCATGTGAGCATATTGATCAAGTCATACTTTTCTAAGTGTGATTGCACTCCTGAAGTTACTGTTATCCTTCCTGGTCCATTTATGGAGCGCCTACAATGTGCCAACTTGTCCAGCTACTGAGGGAAGTGCACAGAACACATTAGACTTTCTGACTCCATGCTGTTTATGTTCCTTTGAGACTCTAAGATTATCTATCTTTCTTGTGTTTACTCTCACTATCATAATTTTGATGGTGCTGGAACTCTAGATTTCAATTGAGGCTTTAAAGTGGGTGAGGATTAAGGAAAGGTGAGATATTGATTTGTATTTTCTCATCTCTAAGCACAGGGGAGTCAACTACTACTCCCTGGAAGCAGAGGAACTATAAGAGATGGTCTCCTCCTTCTGCACCTTGACTTCCACTTCCATGTCTTGTGGTCAGAAACTTTGGGCTGGATCCTATGTCCTGAACAAGAAATCGCCAGTCAGCCAGATCTTCTATCATCAGAAGATAAGGGTTTTGACTTATTGCACCACTGGTTTTCAACATTTAATTAATTATTAGGCACCTTGCTAAATGTGGCCCACAGGCTGAATACAGTCTGGAACTGTTTTGTTTGGCAAGATAATTTATAAAGATGAGATAATATTTATAAGTTAGATCATTTCATGATACCCTTAATTTTTGCTTCTTATTACAATGTAGAAGACCTGTAGACATTGGGCATACATTTCACTTTGGTAACAACAGGCTGGCTATGAGGAGCCATTGCCTCTTTCAGATGGGACATATACTGTCTCTTTCATGTGAGTTATCAACTGTAGCTATTTAGGCTGTTTACCTGGCCACTATATACATTTGAATTTGCTACCACCATAACTTCAGAGGACAGTAAAAACAAGATTCTCCATCTTTAATAGATCCACTCCCTTCATTTGCTACTTTAGTCCAGAGTTATCTATCTATTTCAGGATAAAGACTTTTACAATCACTTCTCAGCCTTCTGCTCTTTCTATTGGCAAATGAATGGTTGCCTTCTCTTTCATATTCTTTGTTGTCAGTCCTTGGTTGGCTTATCCTTTAGAGCTATAACAGAAAGACCCTGTTAACCTTTAAACAGCTGAGATTTAATTTTCTGAGGAAAATGACTATTTACAAAAATACTCTGGTGAAAACCTACCTTCTCTCAAGAGGAGTAAAACAAATCAAAGCTGCATCTGCAAAATTTGTACAGAGCTCGGGAAGAGCTGACTAGCATTTTAGTAATTGTGTTTTTAGCATTGTGTTTAGTATTGTGTTGACCTTTGAGAAAATTTTGACTCCAAGAGAGCGGACATAGTTACCTACCTTTATTTATCAGCTCAGAACATTTATTTTACTCTGTTGTCCTCTCTAAGAGCAAGAGATGACTTTTTTTCCTCTCCAAAGTATTGTATTTCATTTAGGAAGTTATATAAATATAGCTTTAATTTCAGGCCTAAAAGAAAACATGTGTTACCTCTAGAGACATTTAACTCCAATACCACAATTGGTATTACCACAATGCCCTCCTAATCTTTTCCAAAGGGAAATTAAGTAGATCTATAGGTCCTTTCCACTCTGTGACCAAAACAAGTTTTTTTTGTTTTGTTTTGTTTTGTTTTTTGAGAAGCAACTGTGAGAAAATCTAGCAGAAAAATAGTTTAATGATGTCTTGTTCCTTAAAACATCCTTTAGAGTCTTAATGGGAACGCTGAATATTATGCAATGGCATGTTATACAAATAATATTATGTAAAACACATTTATTAAATGTCTATATGATTGTATAATAACAATAATTATAATTCACACAACAGCAGAAAAATCTTAGAAACTTCATTTTGAGTGAAATAAGCCAGCTTCTTGGATGTTCATATTTTTGACTTTACTCAGTCAAATGTAAGACATTTTAAGCCATTATTTCTTCAAGTATTTTCTGTGTTTCTTCCTCTTCATCTTCTTCTGAGACTCCCACAGTGTGTATGTTGGTCCACTTGATGGTATCCGACAAGTCCCTTAGGCTTTGGTCACTTTTCTTCAAACTTTATTTATTTTCTGAATTGATAATTTCTATTGTCTTATCTTTACATTCACTATTTTTTTTCCTTTGATCTGCTCAAATATACCTTTAAGTCCCTCCAGTGAATTTTATATTTCTGTTATCGTAGTTTACAGCTCCAGAATTTCTCTTAGTTCCTATTTAGGCTATTTCTTTATCGATATTTCCATTTTGTTCATATATTTTCTTTACATTCTCCACATCCTCTATTACTTCATGAGCATCTCTAAGACAATTATTTTAAAATTGTTTTCTGGTAGATCTGCCACCAGGTATTATTTAGGAAGGTCCTGTTGATTTTCTTTTTTTTTTTCTTTTTTGTTTTTTTCCGTTTCAATGGTCCATCTTTTCCTGTTTCCTTCTTTCGCTGTGCCTTGTGATGTTTGTTGACAAGTGGATATTTGAATCTTATAATGTGGTAAATCTGCAAATCAGATTCTCCCACTTCCCAGCTTTTTCTGTTCTATTTTGGTTTGTTTTGTTTGGTTTTGTTTTTTGGGGGGTAGAAGGTAGGGACATTATTGTTTTTGTTTATTATTAGCTTTTTAATTGTTGTAAGCTAACTCTTTGTCAAAGATCAGCCTAAGTTGTAAACTTCTTCTCATGTAATTTCTAAGCCTGTGACTTTTGGTTGAGTATTTACAATCACTTTCTAATATGCACATTTTCAACTGTTATGAATAGCATTGCTATGAGTATTTATGTGTAAGATTTGGGGTGTATGCATGCTTTCAATTCTCTTTGGTGTATATCTAAGAGTGGAATTTCAGTGTTCTATGGTCCTACTCATCTTGTGTAAAGAAACCATTATCCATTCAATGATCCAAGAAAACAACATGGAAACTATGATTGATTGTTTTCTCACTCTCACTCTCCTATTCCGTGCCTGATCCTGTCAGTTCCATCTTAAGAACCATCTTAAATGTCTTTTTCTTTCTTCACTGTTATCACTGAAGTTGAAATAATAGCCATCTCTTTTTTTGTATGACTGCACTGATATTCTCAATCAGCCTCCTTACTTCTAGTCTTACCTTTCTCCAATAAATTCTTTACAGACTTGTCTTACAGAAAAAAAGAAAAATAAAGCACATCTTATAACTCCCCACTTAAAATAATTTAATGGCTTCTCATTTTTGTTAGAATAAAATCAAAACTTAACCTAATACTCAAGATCCTTTACAATCTGCTTTATCTCTGGCTTGCCTCTCAACATTGTATCAAAACATTATCTATTTTATCATGCAACTTAAGGAGCTGTGGCTTATTTATCAAACACACTACCCTATTTTCCTTTGGAGATTTTGTTAATCATGTTTCTTCTACAGAAATATCCTTTCCTCAGATCTGCACATGGCCATTTCCTTCTATTCAGATCTCAACTAAGATTTTTTTTTTTTTTTCTTTTCAGAGGGAACTCTTTACGATGAAATAACCCCAAATTACTTTACTATGCCATCTTTTTTTATTTTCTTCTCATTCATTACCTTAATTTGTAATTATCTTATTTATTATTTTGATTGTTAGTTGTCTTCCCTTGAGAACAAGTTTCCATGAGGACAGGGATTTTCCCTATATCCCCTGGTCCAGATATAAAAGAGATGCTGAAAACATGTTTGTTGAAAACAAACAAGAAGTAGATGAGACTGAGGAACTTGTATTTTTAGTAAATTCACAGTAAATAGAAACAACTGAACATGGATTATAATAGTCTGAACAAATGTTCATGTTTATGGAACACGATAGTTATTTCTGTTACGCTCACAAGACAGAGTCACTCCCTGGATGTATCTGAGTGATAAGTAGATAAGAGAATCCTATCATATAAAATACAAAATGAAATTTAAGATATGATAAAACGATAACTGAGAAGTCACAACTGAGATCTAAGAAAACTCAATTTCTAGCATATTACCTAATTAATAGATTACATCTTAAAGGATTAAAAGGATCTTATTCAATTAAGTATATTTACTCTGAAGTCTTTAGAGAGTGAAATATTATTTACTGGGGAAAATCAAAAGGGAAAGAACACTGAGCTTAAAAAGTTTCATGCTAGTCCATTTGCAGTAATCATGTAAAGAATGATAGAAAAATTCCAAAGGGATTACTCAGATTGTAATTCTTTATAACATGATGGCCTGTTTGTATAATTTAATCAATACCTTCAGAAAAATATGTTCCTGTAATGAAATGATACAATGCTAATTTTCCTAGAAAATAGTATTCTCGCCCATCTTTGAACTTTTCTGAATATCTTCCTTCCATAAGGAGACAGGATTATGGATTATTCCTGGATTATTCCTGGAATACTTTGGATTATTATGTATAAACAATCCTACCCACTTAGTTGATACAGCAATAATTTTATCAAGTAACCAATACAAAAATTTATTAATTCTAAGAATAATACCTAAATATTTTGCATAATATTCTAGCCACATAAGTCATAGATTAGGGTTTAATTCATAGTTAATTGAATATGATGGAGTTACATAAGACTACATAATCATTGGAAACATTGGCTATGTATTTAGGTGTAAGGAGGCAGTAACAGGAAATTTACATTTAGTGGCATGTGGCATTTTACATGCTTTCTCCATTAATATTTTGTAACATGCATTTATGTTTTAATAAGTTAGAACAAATTGTCACTATGAAAATAAGAAAAAAAAATTCAATTCTACATGAGTACAGAAATCTTTGTGCTTATTCACAAATGTATTTTGAGGATTAAAAACCACACTTGTCACATTTGAAGGGTTCAATAAGTATTTTAAAACAAACAAACAAATACTAGCATCGGATTTGTTTCAAAAATATAAAAATATAATTTAAATAAGATTAAAATGATGATATGTAAATGAATTAATAAAGACAATGTTTTCAAGATTTTGAAATATGCCATCTTTTCTTTATATATTTTATGAGTATTGGAACAATCTATAGTATTAAAGCTTTTTCTATATTATATACAAGGGTTTTAATTATCCACAGGGTTTTTATTTAAGAAAGAAAATCAAAATTGATGATGCTTTTAGTGAAGCTTGTCTAATGTCAATTGTCTAATGAAAGTTCATTTTATAACAAGTGTTAATTGAAGATAAAAGACCAGGAAATGTACACAAGTAATTACAATTCACTTAATCTGAAGGCTTGTTTTGAAAAGTAGAATTTAATTTTGTATGGCTTTCTAACATAGACTTGGAATTTTCTGGAAGTTCAAGCAAAGGAAGTTTTCATCAATATTACAGAAAATTCAGAGATAAAAACAGCTCAGTTTAGTAAATGAATATTGGACCACATACTATAATAATACAATTAACATCTAGAAAACAACACCTGCCATCAAAGATAAACAGGCTAAGAAGACAAGCATCTATGGAGAACTCAGATTTCACTGACAATGGAACATTGATAATGGTTTTTGAAGACAGGGACAGATTTTTGCTCTGTGTGTCATAGGATCACCTGCCTGATAGGTTAGTCAAGAAAAGCAATAGGAAAAAGATAGAATGTTTGTGAATTCCTACTGTGGACCATATTTGAAGGCACTTGTCATTTGATATCTCAACATTCGGATTTAAGCATATTGCCACCTTACACTTGAGGAGACAGGACAAATTTAAATAAGTTGTATTAGGTGAAAAAGATGGTAAATGATATGAGACTGAAATTCAGGATTGGCATTTTCTGAAACAATTCATCTGTAGAAAACCAAAATAAAAACAAACAAATGTACAAATTCTCTATAAACTTTTAATTATAACATTGTAGGAAATCAGTCATCTAAAGCTGGAAATAAAATAAGATACATGGTGCCTTTGATATTTTTATGCCTCAAATTAAATATCTGGATTTAATTAACATTTATTGAATGATAACTATATTCTAAATTTATTTATGCATATTGAGTTCTCCTTTCTAAAGTATTTTCTTTTAAAAGTTCTTCTGTATTCCATACCCAGAAAATAAATTTTACCTTCTTATCAGGCATATGTATATATTTTTGGAATATGAAGGTGATAGATCAATTGTGTAACTTGTAATTAATGATGAACTGAGTCTGTTGTCAGTTTTTATTGTAAAACCATTTATTTCTCCTGTTTCATCACTCTTCATGATAATCATCTGCACTTTTTTTTTTCAAATTGGAAAATTAACATTCTCAGGACAGTGGAGTCACTTTAAAGTGTTTTATAGCATAACTTGTCACTGAAAAAAAATACAGGTTTCATCTTTAACGATATATTTGGATAAAAATGTATTTTGTTAATATAAAGTAGAACTACAAATATTGTCTAACAACTTAATTCAATGGTAGAAATCTAATAGCAGAAAAAGATAAGTAAAAAATAAAAAACACAGTTTGAGAATAATAAAAATGATATCTAACTAGAGGCATTTTGAGCATATTTAATATTCCTTCAATACAGGCAGAAAAATTCTCTTGCTTTAAATATTTTAAAGACTGTTGAATAAATAATAAACCATAGGAAAACGTGACCTATATTGGCACATTTAAAGAAAAAAAACCTGAGAAGCTATTCATTTTTGTATCTCTACTTTATAAAATGAAAACCAAATAATTTTGGTGATTGAAACAGATCTCAAGGTCTAAGAAAGACATTCAAATTTGTTGTTGCCTATAGGATGCAATTAATCAACTATAGTAGGACTGTATTAAATATTTCACTAAAATAGAAAGAGGCAATTTTCTTTAAAGTGAAAGAAATCCCGTATCAGTAAATTCCAAATAATAATGATAAAGATTTGATTAACTTTTATTATCTCCCCAGACAGATTGCATGCATTTTCATGAACATTCAAAGAATGGATTATAAGGTTTAAGCAGATTACTAAATGTAATATGGTAATAAAAATAAGATTATGAGAATCAAAAAATAAACAATAAGTAGTTTCAGGTAATAAATCATAATCTTTTACTTAACACTTTCAATTTAAAGAATCTCCAAATTGTCTGTAATTAATTTTTAAAACTTTCTCAATTCTGTTCCATTTCAGTAAAAGCTTCCATACCTACCAAGCCATAAATCTTAGAGTCATATGTGATTCTGATCTCTACTTCATTCCCACATCCAATCCATCACAAAGTTCTATTAGTTTACACAACAAAATAATCTTACTTAGCTTACTTCTTCCCTTTATTGCGGCTACGTCAGTCTGGGGTATCATTATCATTCATTGAGTCTTAAAATCTAGATTCCCAACAGATATCTGTGCTTCTATATTCTTATCTTCCCTTTTCCAGATAGCAGAAAAAAATGAACATAATTTTAAATATACATTTAATAAATAACTTTACCCCTATAAACCCTTCAGTGATTTTCCTGCTGTGCTTAAAATAAAAGTTAATTTTAACATGGCCAAAAAGACATATATGACTGGGACACTGACAACTTTTTAAATATATGCATTCCAATGCACATCTATGTTAAACTTTATCTTGTTTGTTTCCTTTAACATATCTAAAAATCACTCCTTCTTAGAAAACACTTCATTTTTTCTCCTCTATGCCTGGGGTGCATTTCTAACGGCATTCACATGGTTGGCTTCTTTTGATCCCAGCTCATATATTGCCCTCTTAAAAATCACTTCCTATAGTCTTATCCTCTTTATAAACTGATTTAATATCTATTATACAATCTCTTTTAGTTTCTTAACAGTACTTACCATAATCTGAAATTTCTTAGAGTGTGTGTGTGTGTGTGTGTATATATATATATATATATTTTTTTTTAATTTCCACATCTTGGTATTTGAGTTACTTGAAAGTAGAAAGACATTTTTGTTCACAGCCCAGAAATATCCCTAGATAATTGGCTTTTGAATAAATATATAAATTTTTATAAAGTAACCAGTATTCTAAGACAGAAAAGTTAGGTCTATAGAGAATCTTGATATCTTCAAATAACATTATTAACCTTTATTTTATTTTATTTTATTTTTTGAAGATGGGGTTTCCCTCTTGTTGCTCAGAGCTGGAGTGCAAAGGCGCCATCTAGGCTCACTGCAACCTCTGCCTCTCGGGTACAAGCAATTCGCTTCAGCCTCCTGATTCGCTGGGATTACATGTGCCCACCACTGTGCCTAGCTAATTTTTGTATTTTTAGTAGAGACGGGGTTTCACCATGTTGGCCAGGCTGGTCTTGAACTCTTGACCTCAGGTGATCCAACTGCCTCAGACTCCCAAAGTGCTGGGATTACAGATGTGAGCCACTGTGCCTGGCCCATTATTAACCTTTCTAAGTCAACTTAAAGTTCTCAATCTCAGACGAGTCCATTAGAAGTTATAGCACTTCTGGGTTGGTTGCGGTGGCTCACGCCTGTAATCCCAGCACTTTGAGAGGCTGAGGCGGGTGGATCACGGGGTCAGGAGACCAAGACCATTCTGGCTAATATGGTGAATCCCCATCTCTACTAAATATACAAAAATTAGCTGGGCATGGTGTCATGTGCCTGTAATCCCAGCTACTCGGGAGGCTGAGGCAGGAGAATTGCTTGAACCAGGGAGTTGGAGGCTGCAGTGATCCGAGATTGCGCCACTACACCCCAGACTGGTGACAGAGCAAGATTCTGTCAAAAAAAAAAAAAAAAAAAAAAAAAGCAAAGAAGAAGTTATAGCACCTCTGTATTTCTCAAAATTATATTTGCTTTCTCAAAAGCACATGTACCAACTTAGTTCTGATTTGGCCTATGAAACTCTCTTTTAATATAAATCTAAAAATATAATTTAGCCAGTACCAAGGGGGACAGTGGATGAGGTCACAAAAACATATCCTTCCATTTAGCAAAATCCCGTTTAATAGATGTATGTATGGCCTATGATTGGTAACCAGACTTTTGGATCCGATTGATAATCAGTCATTGGACTTACTCTTCTGCTGTGTACAAATAAAACCTGGATAAAATATATTTTTAAAAGGCTTTTCAATGGACCTACAAACTGCAGGGCTATGATGTATAACACAAGAGAAACACATGAGATGATTGTCACATTGAAACAAATTTGCTTTCTAGAGCTAGTTTCCAAAATGTAGCATAGGGAATTAGAATCCATATAGATAATAGAAATCAGAGTGCAGGTTTCATTTGGAAATTTTGGAAAGTTGGACTTACTGGGAAGGCCTTAGAAATGAGGCAGCTTCGCAGGAAAAAAAATAATTATAATTTAAAATATGCATGAGCCCTAGATTTTTGGTTGAATGCAAACCTGCACATTCACAGACAACGTTCTATGAGGGTTTTCAGAAAATTACTGGAAGACTAAGGGATAAATGGCAGATTTAGAGTCCATAGAGTACTGAAAGATGAATATCTGACTAACCAGAGTTGAAAGATGATCATGACTTAAAAATAAAGCTACAATGGCTATATAATGAGAGCTATTCTAAGTGTACCCAAAGGAGGCTTGATAAGCAACAAGTCAGGCTACTAGCAAATTAACAGCCTACCAGCTCAAACTGAACAATTTTTAAAGGAATAAAAAATGCAAACCTTCAATACTGTGATATCTTTACTATTCAGCACAAAATTTTTAAAAAGTATGTGAAGAAAAAAAAAGTGTGATCTATATCTGGGAGCAGCAAAACAGATAATAGAAACAGATCCAGAGAATAAAGACATTTGAGCTGCCATGTGCGACTTAAAACAGATATTGCAAAAATGTTTAAAAATGTAAAGAATCTAGTGGGAATAATGAACAAATAGGTAAAAGTCTCAGCAGAGAAAGGGAAGGAACTCAGAAGAATTTCTTGATAATGAAAATATAATATGCTTTCTAAAAATAAAATGGATAAAAGAAACAGGACAATGCATGGCAAAGAAGAAAATATGAGGGAATTTGAATATTCAAATTTTGAATTAAAGCAGAGAGAGAAGAAAAAATTAAATATATGTATAGACCCAGTAACCTAAGGGACAATATTACATGAGCTAATAAAAGAATAATGGAATTAACATTTGAGAGGATTAAAAGATTAGAGCAGAAGAAGTATTTTAAAAACTGTTGGCCAATCCTTTTTCTAAATTTGCTGAAAACAATATATCCAGAAATCCAAAAATCCAACACAACTTTAAATGGAATAAATACAGACAATACATCACGAAGTCTCATGGAAATCAATGATAAGGAGACTATCTTAAAAGTAGCCAAAGTGTATTTGAATATATACATATAAACAATAAGAATTAATTTTGATTTATCAGAAACAATGTAAATTAGCAAAAAATTGAATAATATGTTTATCTTAGTTATTGTTATTATTTTAATATTACTATTATTATTACTTTTGAGGCAGAATCTTGCTCTGTTGCCCAGGCTGGAGTGCAGTGGCACAATCTCAGCTCACTGCAATCTCTGCCTCACAGGTTCAAGCGATTCTCCTGCCTTAACCTCACAAGTAGCTGAGTCTACGGTTGTGTGCCAACACACCCGGCTATTTTTTGTATTTTCACTACAGATGGAGTTTTACCATGTTGGCCAGGCTGGTCTCAAACTCCTGGCCTCAAGTGATCTGTCAACCTCAGCCTCCCAAAGTGCTGGGATTACAGGCGTGAGCCACTGCACCCTGCTGAATAATATATTATAAATACTAAAAGAAAAAATATAAAATTTTATATTTAGTGAAAACATTCTTTGAGAATAAATATAAAACAGTTTTTAATAAAGAACTAAGAGAAAAGAGTTTACCAATCTAATGATTCAGACATGTCAATCAGAATCCCTGTTATTTTAGTTTTATTTTGTCAACCAGTGTGTTGATATAATAAAAAACTGGTTCTCCAGCAGGCGGAGATTGCAGTGAGCTGAGGCCTTGCCATTGAACTCCAGCCTGGGCAACAAGTGCAAAACTCCATCTTGAAAACAAACAAACAAAAAACCCACTGCTTTTGGCAGTTTTAATATTATCCCGGAATTATTTAAGAAATACAAATGTCAAGACCCATACCCAGATCATTTACTTAAGAACTCTAAGGTCAAAACATGGGTGTCACAATATTTAAAATCTTCTAGGTATTTCTAATTGCTTATAGAGTACTGATAATAGCAGAGAAATACATTAAAAATAAATAAATAAACTTCCTAGACTTAGGCACACAGGACTTTCCTAAGATTCAGGTTAGAACAATTAAAAAAAACTATCCCACAACAGAAACATAGCATAAAGTAAAAACCTGCAACAATATGCACTGGAGGAGGAAAAAGAATGTACAAAAATACTCTGTCATTAATGAAAACATAGAGGAACTGCCAAAAGGTGATGATTGAGCAGTGACAACGAGAAAATTCTCCAGCCCACTAGACCTCAAACAAGGCTGAAGTTAATAGAAGCCCAGTGCAAGACCAATTTAAATCCTCTGGCACAACAGCAAAGGTCTAGATCAGCTCCTAAGTAGATTGACTCAACTGCCCATACTAACAGTTTGATTAAAAAAAAGAAAAAATTCAAGTTCAGTTATGAAGAATATTCACCTCAGTCTGTGTCATTCCATGTGAATGTCTGGCATTCAATAAAAATTGAAGTTGCCCAAAAAAAATAATTTTAAAAACCTCAACCATTGCGCAGAGGAAGAATAATCCACAGAACAAGACTGAATGATTACTCCATATGTTGGAACTATTTAATAGGAAATTAAGAATAACTGTAGTTAATATATTAGAAGATCTTGGGGAAATGAAAGATAACTTAAGTGAAAAGATAGACAGTTATAGCAGAAATGTAGAAATAAGAAAGAGTCAAATGGAAAATTTAGAAATATTAAGCAATATCAAAAATTGGTTTCTGCTCTTACATGTAAAAAGCTAAGGTCATCACTCCCATATTCATTGAAACAACAACAACAAAATGAAAAACTGGGAAACAACTGAAGTCCACCAGATAATTGAGGTGACAAGACAAACCTTCATACACAAAACTAGAGAAACCAATGAATACAGAGAATTGCAGCTGAACAGAAGCAGAATCCATTACAGAAAACCATAGATAAACTCTTAAAAAGACCCAGAGAGGGAAATGAAAGACCACCTCACCTATAGAAAAACAAGAATAGCCTTTGCACCTGGCTTCACATGCGAAATCATACAAGTAGAAAAAGAGTGAGATATTTAAAGTGTTGAAAGAAAAATATCACCAACCTAGAAGTTACTGTCTAGCAAAATTACCTTTCAAAACTTAAAGAGAAATACTTTCTTTCTTTAAACAATAAAGCAGAGAATTTGTCACCAGTAAACTATTTTGCAAACAATGTTGATAAATTATTCAGAGAGAAGCAAAAATGATATTGGTCAGAAATTGAAATCTACGTAAAGAAAGAAACATGATCAGACACCGAAATCTATGTAAAGAAAGAAGCATTAGAGGAGTAAGTGAAGGTAAAACAAATTATCTTCTTAAAACTGTTCAAACTCTTAAAATTGTTAATAATAGCAAAGATGTATTATGTACATTATGGATAAGTGAAATGAATGACAGCTATGTAATAAGTGATGAGAGGGAGGAATTGGGAATGTTATATTATAAAGTTCAGAAAATCCCTTTGAAAAAGTTTATTTAAAAGTGGACTTGTGATAGGAGTTAGGACCAGGTGGAAGCCCCGCCCTTTTCTAGGGCTGTCCAGCCATGACTGTTAGCCCAGGTATCACTGTGCTCTTGGGGACTGGGAGCAGTCAGGAGCCACACCTTCCCTGGTGCACCTGCAGCTGCCCAAACCATGGCTGTGGACTTGGGCATCTCTGCACTCTTGGGGCCAGCAAGCCCCCCTGACCTCACTGGCTCAGAGGTGCCTGCTACTGCCGCCTGACCTCTTCCTGTTCCTTGTGTCCTCTCCAGTGAGCAGAGTTGAGTTGAGGCCAAGCATACGTGCTGTTGTAACCCAGCTGTGTGTGTGCATGCTCAGGGGAGCACTGGCATGCCAGTCCCCTGCTACCTCAGCCCCTCTGGACTTTGGGCACCAATGAGCATGGGAAGGAACCTGAGGAAGGGGCTAAGGGCAGTTCCACACTGGCCTGCAGGAACCTATGGACATGAACAGCCTGGACACCATGAATAGTGGCAGAAGGCAGACAAGTTCCTGGGTGGAAAGGGGCAGGTACCCAGTGAAGCCCCACCTTCAAGCCAGGAAGGCCTGAAGCCTGGGGTCTGGGCTGTCAGTACTGTAGAGTGGAGCAGGAACTTACAGTGTTTTTTCTGGGCCTGCCTATAGCCACCCATGGTCCAATCAGCACACACTTCCTCTCCTCTGAAGCAGGCAGAAACCCAGAACTCAACCAGGCTCCAGGACATGACGGGACAACCTACCTGCTAAAAGGAGCTATCCACTGTTGGTCTCTTCTGAGCTGTTCTGTTGCTCAACAAATCTCTTCTTCAGCTTGCTCATCCTCCACTGGTCTATATACCTCATTCTTCCTCGGCATGGGACAAGAACTTGGGACCCACTGAATGGCAGAGCTGAAAGAGCTGTAACACAAACAGGGCTGAAACACACCCCTTGCTCACCATGTTTCAGGGAACAAGAAAGAGAAAACAGCTGTGGCACTTCAGGGAGCCCGGACCTAGGAGCTCCCCAAGCTAGGGCTGCAATACCCTCTTTAGGGATCTGCAGGTCCTGGTGTCTCCAACTTCCAGGTGCCACTGCATTCCCTAGTACCAGTCACAGAAGCTGCTTGCAGTACTTCTGGCCCAGTCACAGCCACACAGAGAGCCGACACCTGTACTGGTGCCTGGAGCTGCCAGCCCTGCTACAGCCAGTGCACCTGGCTGTGTGCAGTGGCCTGACCCCACACTCGCTTGCTGACAAACCCCTTGCCACTCTTCTCACCCTTGGCAGGCATGGGATCTAGGCCATTAGCATGAGCCGAGCACGACCTGCCATGTCAAGTGGGTCCATTGGCCCCGAGCAAGACTTGGGCAAAGGCACCACTGGTCACAAAGATTTCCAGCTGACAAAGTGACAGCCCAAGGATTCCATAGCACTTGGATTATTGTAAATACATATTGTAAGCTCTAGAGCAATCAATATTTTTCAAAAAGAAAGAATAGTATACACAAAGAGAGATCAAAAGGAGTTATATAAGATGCACCACTAGATCCAGAAGAGGCAGAAAAAAGGGAGATTTTTTTTTTTTTAAATAAGAAAAAAGGAAAAACTTCCACAAATAGAGAACTGTTACAAATTTGGCAGTTATTATTTCAATGAGTGAGATTAATGTTTTCAAAAGTGAATGATAGAAGAGATAGAAAAAGATATAACATGCTAAGACTAATCAAAAGAAAGCTGAAATTTTTATAGGGCTTGCATTGAATCTGTAGACAGCTTTGAGTCACATGAATGTTTTCACAATATTCATTATTTCGATAAATAACATTTGGATTAATTTGTTTTCATGCTGCTAAAGACACACTCAAGACTGGGCAAATTACAAAAGAAACAGTTTTAACAGACTTGCAGTTCTACAAGATTGTGGCTGGAGAGGCCTCACAATCTCCGTGGAAAGTGAAAGTCATATCTCACATGGTGGCAAACAAGAGAAGAGAGGTTATGCAGGGAAACTCTCTTCTTTAAAACCATCATATCTTGTGATACTTATTCAGTATAATGAGAACAACACAGGAAAGACCTGTCCCCATGATTCAAGTACTTCCCATCAGGTCCCTCCCACAACATGTAGGAATTCAAGATGAGATTTGAATAGGCACTCAGCCAAACCATATCAACATGGGATATATTTCCATTTCTTTTTGTTTTATTCAATTCCTTCATGAGTGTAAATTTTCAGTATACAGGTCGTTTAACTCCTTGGTTAAATTTACATGTAGGAATAATTTTATTGTTGCTACTGTAAATGGAATTTATGCTATAAAAAAGAATATTTAAATATTCTTATAAATATAAATCTATAAAATTAAATATAAATATATTAATATATTTAATAAAGATATAATATATTTGATATAAATATTTTTAAATATTCTTTTGGATAGTTAATTATTAGCATATAGTAATGTTATTGATTTTTTATGTTGAAATTATATCCTGTAAATTTGCTAAGTGCATTTATCAGTTTATTATTATTATTATTATACTTTAAGTTCTAGGATACATGTGCACAACGTGCAGGTTTGTTACATATGTATACATGTGCCATGTTGGTGTGCAACACTCATTAACTCGTAGTTTACATTAGGTATATCTCCTAATGCTGTCCCTCCCCCTTCACCCCACCCCATTACAGGCCTCTGTGTGTGATGTTCCCCTTCCTGTATCCAAGCGTTGTCATTGTTCAGTTCCCACCTATGAGTGAGAACATGTGGTGTTTGGTTTTCTGTTCTTGCAATTGTTTGCTGAGAATGATGGTTTCCAGCTTCATTCATATCCCTACAAAGAACATGAACTCATCCTTTTTCATGACTGCATAGTATTCCATGGTGTATATGTGCCACATTTTCTTAATCCAGTCTGTCATTGATGGACATATGGGTTGGTTCCAAGTCTTTGCTACTGTGAGTAGTGCCACAATAAACATGTGTGCATGTGTCTTTATAGCAGCATGATTTATAATTCTTTGGGTATACACCCAGTAATGGGATGGCTGGGTCAAATTGTATTTCAAGTTCTAGATCCCTGAGGAATCGCTACACTGTCTTCTACAATGGTGGAACTAGTTTACAGTGCCACCAACAGTGTAAAAGTGTTCCTATTTCTCCACATCCTCACCAGCACCTGTTGTTTCCTGACTTTTTAATGATCACCATTCTAACTGGTGTGAGATGGTATCTCATTGTGGTTTTGATTTGCATTTCTCTGATGGCCAGTGATGATAAGCATTTTTTCATGTGTCTGTTGGCTGCATAAATGTCTTCTTTTGAGAAGTGTCTGTTCATATCCTTTGCCCACATTTTGATGGGGTTGTTTGTTTCTTTCTTGTAAATTTGTTTGAGTTCTTTGTAGGTTCTGGATATTAACCCTTTGTCAGATGAGTAGATTGCAAATTTGTTTTCCCATTCTGTATGTTGCCTGTTCACTCTGATGGTAGTTTCTTTTGCTGTGCAGAAGCTCTTTAGTTTAATTCAATGCCATTTGTCAATTTTGGCTTTTGTTACCATTGCTTTTGGTGTTTTAGACATTAAGTCTGTGCCCATGCCTATGTCCTGAATGGTATTGCCTAGGTTTTCTTATAGGGCTTTTATGGTTTTAGGTCTAACATTTAAGTATATAATCCATCTTGAATTAACTTTTGTATAAGTTGTAAGGAAGGAATCCAGTTTCTGTTTTCTACATATGGCTAGCCAGTTTTCCCAGCACCATTTGTTAAATAGGGAATCCGTTCCCCATTTCTTGTTTTTGTTAGGTTTGTCAAAGATCAGATGGTTGTAGATGTGTAGTATTATTTCTGAGGGCTCTGTTCTGATACATTGGTCTGCATCTCTGTTTTGGTGCCATTAACACACTGTTTTGGTTACTGTAGCCTTGCAGTATAGTTTGAAGTCAGGTAGTGTGATGCCTCCAGGTTTGTTCTTTTGGCTTAGGATTGTCTTGGCAATGTGGGCTCTTTTTTGGTTCCATATGAACTTTAAACTAGTTTTTTTTTTTTTTTCCAATTCTGTGAAGAAAGTCATTGGTAGCTTAATGGGATGGCATTGAATCTATAAATTACCCTGGGCAGTATGGCCATTTTCACGATATTGATTCTTCCTATCCATGAGCATGGAATGTTCTTCCATTTGTTTGTGTCCTCTTTTATTTCATTGAGCAGTGGTTTTTAATTCTCCTTGAAGAGGTCCTTCACATCTCTTGTAAGTTGGATTCCTAGGTATTTTATTCTATTTGAAGCAATTGTGAATGGGAGTTCACTAACGATCTGGCTCTCTGTTTGTCTGTTATTGGTGTATAAGAATGCTTGTGATTTTTTCACATTGATTTTGTATCCTCAGACTTTGCTGAAGTTCCTTATCAGCTTAAGGAGATTTTGGGCTGAGACGATGAGGTGTTCTAAATATACAGTCATGTCATCTGCAAACAGTGACAATTTGACTTCCTCTTTTCCTGATTGAATGCCGTTTATTTCTTTCTCCTGCCTGCTTGCCCTGGCCAGAACTTCCAACACTACGTTGAATCGGAGTGGTGAGATAGGGCATCCCTGTCTTGTGCCAGTTCAAAGGGAATGCTTCCAGTTTTTGCCCATTCAGTATGATATTGACTGTGGGTTTTTCCTAAATAACTATTTTGAGATACGTTCCATCAGTACCAAATTTATGGAGAGTTTTTAGCATGAAGGGTTGAATTTTGTTAAAGGCCTTTTCTGCATCTATTGAGATAATCATGTGATTTTTGTCTTTGGTTCTGTTTATATGCTGGATTGCGTTTATTGGTTTGCGTGTGTTGAACCAGGCTTGCATCCCAGGGATGAAGCCCACTTGATCATGGTGGGTAAGCTATTTGATGTGCTGCTGGATTAGTTTTGCCAGTATTTTATTGAGGATTTTTGCATCAATGTTCATCAGGGATATTGGTCTAAAATTCTCTCTTTTTTTGTTGTATCTCTGCCAGCCTTTGGTATCAGGATGATGTTGGCCTCATAGAATGAGTTAGGGAGGATTCCCTCTTTTTCTATTGATTGGAATAGTTTCAGAAGGAATGGTACCAGCTCCTCCTTGTACCTCCGGTAGAATTCAGCTGTGAATCCGTCTAGTCCTGGACTTTTTTGGTTAGTAGGCCATTAACTATTGCCTCAATTTCAGAGCCTGCTATTGGTCTATTCAGGGATTCAACTTCTTCCTGGTGTAGTCTTGGGATAGTGTAAATGTCCAGGATTTCATCCATTTCTTCTAGGTTTTCTAGTTTATTTGTGTAGAGGTGTTTGTAGTATTCTCTGATGGTAGTGTGTATTTCTGTGGGATCGTTGGTGATATCTCCTTTATCATTTTTTATTGTCTGTTTGATTCTTCTCTCTTTTCTTCTTTGTTAGTCTGGCTAGTGGTCTATCAATTTTGATGATCTTTTCAAAAAACCACCTCCTGGATTCATTGATTTTTTGAAGGGATTTTTTTGTGTCTCTATCTCCTTCAATTTTGTTCTGATCTTAGTCATTTCTAGCCTTCTGCTAGCTTTTAAATGTGTTCGCTCTTGCTTCTCTAGTTCTTCTAATTGTGATGTGAGCATGTAAATTTCTGATCTTTCCTGCTTTCCCCTGTGGGCATTTAGTGCTGTAAATTTGCCTCTACCCACTGCTTTAAATGTGTCCCAGAGATTCTGGTATGTTGTGTCTTTGTTCTCATTGGTTTCAAAGAATATCTTTATTTCTGCCTTCATTTCATTATGTGCCCAGTAGTCATTCAGGAGCAGCTTGTTCAGTTTCCATGTAGTTGAGTGGTTTTGAGTGAGTTTCTTAATCCTGAATCCTAGTTTGATTGCACTGTTGTCTGAGAGACAGTTTGTTATAATTTCTGTTCTTTAACATTTGCTGAGGAGTGCTTTACTTCCAACTATGTGGTCAATTTGGAATAAGTGTGATGTGTTTCTGAGAAGAATGTATATTCTGTTGATTCAGGGTGGAGAGTTCTGTAGATGTCTATTAGGTCCACTAGGTGCATAGCTGAATTCAATTCCTGGATATCCTTGTTAACTTTCTGTTTCGTTGATCTGTCTAATGTTGACAGTGGGGTGTTAAAGTCTCCCATTATCATCGTGTGGGAGTCTAAGTCTCTTTGTAGGTCTCTAAGGACTTGTGTTATGAATCTGGGTGCTCCTGTATTGGGTGCATATATATTTAGGATAGTTAGCTCTTCTTGTTGAATTGATCCCTTCACCATTATGTAATGGCTTTCTTTGTCTCTTTTGATCTTTGTTGGTTTAAAGTCTGTTTTATCAGATACTAGGATTGCAACCCCTGCCTTTTTTTGTTTTCCATTTGCTTGGTAGATCTTCCTCCATCCCTTTATTTTGAGCCTATGTGTGTCTTTGCACGTGAGATGGGTATCATGAATACAGCACACTGATGGTTCTTAACTCTTTATCCAATTTGCCAGTCTGTGTCTTTTAATTGCAGCATTTATCCCATTTACATTTAAGGTTAATATTGTTATGTGTGAATTTGATCCTGTCGTTATGATGTTAGCTGGTTATTTTGCTCATTAGTTGATGCAGTTTCTTCCTAGCATCAATGGTCTTTACATTTTGGCATGTTTTTGCCATGGCTGATACTGGTTGTTCCTTTCCATGTTTAGTGCTTCCTTCAGGAGCTCTTGTAGGGCAGGCCTGGTGGTGACAGAATCTCTCAGCATTTGCTTGTCTATAAAGGATTTTATTTCTCCTTCACTTATGAAACTTAGTTTGGCTGGATATGAAATTCTGGGTTGAAATTATTTTCTTTAAGAATGTTGAATATTGGCCCCTACCTCTTCTGGCTTGGAAAGTTTGTGCCGAGAGATCTGCTGTTAGTCTGATGGGCTTCCCTTTATGGTTATCCTGATCTTTCTCTCTAGCTGCCCTTAACATATTTTCCTTCATTTCAACTTTGGTCAATCTGACAATTATGTGTCTTGGAGTTTCTCTTCTCGAGGAGTATCTTTGTGGCATTCTCTGTATTTCCTGAATTTGAATGCTGGCCTGCCTTGCTAGGTTGGGCAAGTTCTCCTGGATAATATCCTGCAGAGTGTTTTCCAACTTGGTTCCATTCTCCCGATCACTTTCAGGTACACCAGGCAGACGTAGATTTGGTGTTTTCACCTATTCCCATATTTCTTGGAGGCTTTGTTTGTTTCTTTTTACTCTTTTTTCTTTAATTTTATCTTCTCACTTCCTTTCATTCATTTGATCTTCTATCACTGATATTCTTTCTTCCAGTTGATCAAATCAGTTACTGAAGCTTGTGCATTTGCCATGTAGTTCTCATGCCATGGTTTTCAGCTCTATCAGTTCATTTAAGGACTTCTCTACATTGGTTATTCTAGTTAGCCATCCATCTAATCTTTTTTCAAGGTTTTTACCTTCTTTGCGATGGATTCAAACTTCCTTCTTTAGCTTGGGGAAGTTTAATCATTTGAAGCCTTCTTCTCGCAAATCGTCAAAGTCATTCTCTGTCCACCTTTGTTCCATTGCTGGCAAGGAGCTGCATTCCTTTGGAGGGGGAGAGACCCTCTGATTTTTAGAATTTTAAGCTTTTCTGCTCTGTTTTTTCCCCATCTTTGTGGTTTTATCTACCTTTGGTCTTTGATGATGATGGCATACAGATGGGGTTTTGGTGTGGATGTCCTTTCTTTTTGTTAGTTTTCCTTCTAACAGTCAGGACCCTCAGTGCAGGTCTGTTGGAGTTTGCTGGAAGTCCAGTCCAGACCCTGTTTGCCTGGGTATCAGCAGCGGAGGCTGCAGAAGAGTGAATATTGCTGAACAGCAAATGTTGCTGCCTGATCGTTCCCCTGGAAGCGTCATCTCAGAGGGGTACCCAGCCGTGTGAGGTGTCAGTCTGCCCCTACTGGGGGGTGCCTCCTGGTTAGGCTACTTGGGGGTAAGGGGCCCACTTGAGGAGGCAGTCTGTCTGTTCTCAGATCTCAACCTCCGTACTGGGAGAACTACTACTCTCTTCAAAGCTGTCAGACAAGGACATTTAAATCTGCAGAGGTTTCTGCTGCGTTTTGTTTGACTATGCCCTGTCCCCAGAGGTGGAGTCTACACAGCCAAGCAGGCCTCCTTGAGCTTCAGTGGGCTCCACCCAGTTCGAGATTCCTGCCTGCTTTGTTTACCTACTCAAGCCTCAGCAAAGGTGGGCACCCCTCCCCCAGCCTCACTGCTGCCTTGTAGTTAGATCTCAGACTGCTGTGCTAGCAATGAGGGAGGCCCCGTGGGCATGGGACTCTCTGAACCAGGCGCGGGATATAATCTCCTGGTGTGTCTTTGCTAAGACCCTTGCAAAATTGCAGTATTAGGGTAGGAGTGACCCGATTTTCCAGATGCTATGTGTCACGGTTTCCCTTGGCTAGGAAAGGAAATTCTCTTACCTCTTGCCCTTCCTGGGTGAGGCGACGCCTCACCCTGCTTTGGCTCTTGTTCTGTGGGCTGCATCCACTGTCCTGCACTCACTGTCTGACACACCCCAGTGAGATCAATCAGGTAGCTCACTTGGTAATGCAGAAATCACCTGTCTTCTGTGTCGCTCATGCCAGGAGCTGTAATCTGGAGCTGTTCCTATCTGGTCTTCTTGGAACTGACCCCATTTATCAGTTCTAATAATTTTTTGGTGGAATCTCTAGCATTTTCTATATATGAGATTATCAGGTCAGCAAATAGAGACAGTTCAATTCTTCATTTTCTATTAGAATACCTTTCATTGCTTTCTTTTACCTAATTGCTCTGGCTATGTCTTCCAGTACTATGTTAAAAAGAAGTGGTGAGGATGGATATGCTTGTCCTTGATCTTAGAGAAAAAGTTTTCAACATTTTGTCATTGAGAATTATGTTAGCTATATGTTTGTTATATTTCACCTTAACTGTGTTGAGGCATATTCCCTTTATGCTTAATATTTTGCAAGTTTTATTTTTATCACTATGGGAAGTTGGATTTTAACATGAGCTTTTCTTGAATCTATTGAGATGATTTCATATAATTTTATTCTTAATTTTATTTAATTTGTATCCTGCATTTACTGTTTGTGTACATTGAATCATACTTGAAACAACACAAATACCACTTAGTCATGGTGTTTTTCCTGAAAATAGAAAAACAATCTTAAATTTGGATGGAACTACAAAATACCCCGAATAGGAAAAACAATCCTGAGTGACAATAACAAAACTGACACCATTACGTTTTCTTATTACAAAGCACATTATAAAGTAATTATAATAAAAATGGCATGGTACTGACATAAAAAGAGAGACACAACAACCAATGGAACAGGATAGAAAACCCAAAAATAAGCCCTCATATTTATGCTTAATCGATTTTTTACAGAGGTGCCAAGATTACAATAGATAAAGAATAGTCTCTCCAATCAGTGATGCTGGAAAAACTGGCTATCCAAACACACATGAATAAAATTGGATCCTTATCTTATACCACATACAAAAATTAAAATGAATTTTGAAAATTAATATAAAACCTGAAACTATAAACCTACTGAAAGAAAACAAAGCTGACAATCACCGTTACATTGGTTTGGCCAATAGTTTTTTAAATATAATTCTGAAAGCACAGATAACAAAAGCAAACATAAACAAATTAGATAGCTTCAAACTAAAAAATTCTGCATATCAAAGGAACTAATTAATAAAGTGAAGAGGCAACCCAAAGAATGGGAGAAAATATTTGCAAATCATACATCTGATAAGGGGTTAATATCCAAAATATTTAAGAAATTGAAACAACTCAAAGACAAGAAAGCAACCTAATTTAAAAATGTGAAATAAAGTCAGAAGGTTTTCAAAAGAAGACATGCAAATGGTCAATAGGTATACGAAAAAATGCTCAACATCACTAATAACTAGGAAAATACAAATTAAAACCACAATTAATTTTCTCTCATTAGAATGGCTTTTATTTAAAACAAGAAAAGAAAGAGAACAAATGTTGGCATGGACATGGAGAAAAAAGGGAACTCATGTAAATTGCTAGTGGGAATGTAAATTAGTAAATCCGTGTGGAAAATGGTATGGAGGTTCCTCCAAAAACTAAAAATAGAAATGCCATATGATCCAGCGTATCTGCTTCTGAATATATATACAAAAGAATGGAAATCAATATGTTAAAAGTATATCTGCATCTCCATTTTCATTACAGCATTATTCATGATAGACAAAATATGAACTCAACCTAAGTCTTCATGAATGAATTTCATCAATGGATAAAGAACATGTGTTATACATATGCAATGAAATACTATTCAACCTTTTATAAAAGAAAATTCTGTCATTTGCTATAAAATGGATGAAACTGGAGAACATTATGCTAAATGAAATAGGCCAGGCACAGAAAGACAAATGCCACATTATTTCATTTGCATATGGAATCTAAAGTGTTGAACTCATAGTGGTTACCAGAGGTTGGGCAAAAGGAGGGAGGGATTTAAAAAATTGTAAGATTCAGTGAAAATAGTACCTATAGGGAAATTTATGTCATTCAGTGCATGTATTAGATAAAATAATCTAAAATCAATAATCTAAGCCTACTTGCTATACTTTTTTATGGTATTGCTGGAAGTATAGACAAATCAATGGAACAGACTAGAGAACCAAGAAATAGACCCATACAAATATGATCAACTGATCATTTATAAAGAGCAAAGGCAACTCAATAAAAGAACAGTCTTTTAAGCAAATTGTGCTGGAATAACTAGACATCCACAAGGAAAAATAAATCTAGATACAAACTTTACACATTTTCTAAAGAGTAACTCATAAAGCATTATAGATCTAAATGTAAAACACAAAACTATAAAACTTCCAGAAATTAACATAGGTGAATATTAATCTTAGTGTGTATTAACCTAAGTTACCTTGGGTTGGCATGAAGTTTTTAAATACAACATCTAAAGCTCGATCCACGAAAGAAGAAAGAAAAACATAAGTTGGAAACTTATAAGTTCAAAGCTTCTATTGTTTGAGACTGTGAAGGAATAAAAAGACAAGCACAAAATGAGAGAAAATGTTTGTAAAACATGCATATGTTAAGAAACTTATATACAAATAACTCTTAAATGAACAATAAGAAAAAAATGTCCTTTAAAAAATGGGCAGGCCAGGCACCATGACTCACACCTGTAATCCCAGCACTTTGGGAGGTCAAGGCAGGTAGATTGCTTGAGTCCAGGAGTTCAAGACCAGCCTGGTCAACATGACAAAACCCCGTCTTCTAAAAATGCAAAAAATTAGCCAGGCATGATGGCATGCACCTGTAGTCCCAGCTTCTTGGGAGGCTGAGATGGGAAGATCACCTGAGCCTGGGAAGTTGAGCCTGCAGTGAGCTGAGACTGTGCCACTGAACTCCATCCTCAGTGATCAGAGAGAGACCCTTTCTAGGAAAAAGAAAAAATGATGATACCAAATGCTAGTGAAAATGTGAAGCCACAGGAACTCTCATTTATTTCTGGTGGAGATACAAAATAGCATGACCACTTTGGAAGACAGTTTGGCACTTTCTTACGGAGCTATACATAATTTTACCATATAGTCCAACAATTAAGTTCTCTAGTATTTACTCAAATGAGTTGGAAATGTATATCACATACAAATGTGTATATAATTGTTCATAGCAGGTTTATTCATAATTGTTGAAAGCTGGAAGCCCCAAGACATCTTGTAATACGTGCATGGATGAAACAGTATATCAGTAAAATGGAAATTTACTCAATGATTTAAAAATTAAACTATCAAACCATGAAAATAACTGGAACAACATTAAATGCATATTGCTAAGTGAAGAAGGCCAATCTGGAAAGATGACATACTGTATGATTCTAACTTTATGTCAATATGAAAAAGGACAAATTATAAATAATGTAAAAGGATCAGGATTAAATGTGTGAGGGGAGGAAAGAGGTGAAGCACACGGGATTTTGAGAGTAGTGAAACTATTCTTTATGATACTAGAATGGTGGATACATGACATCATGCAATTGTGAAAATCCATAGAACTATATAACCCATAGAGTGAACCCTAATATAATCTATGAATATTAGTTAATAATGTGTCAATATTGGTTCATCATTGTGACTAATGTAGCACACTAATATTAGCCATTTATAATAGGAGAAAATGTGTATGGGGGAAATGTTTTCTGTAAACCCCCAAACTGTTCTAAAACTAATACAAAACCGTTGTAAAAATAGTATACTCAATACAAAATGACAGTATCAGAGATGGAAAATTATTTTGGAATAAAAGTGAAAAATAAGAAAAAACTAGAGAAAAAGAAAACTGAACACTGAAGAGCCATGAAAAGATATAAAATAGTCAGTCATAAATATGAATGGAGTTCCAGAGCAAAAATAGAGAGAAAACAAGGAAGAAGAAATTTTGAAAAGATAAAGGCCAAGATCTCCAAAAACAGCAAAAAACATACATCAATCCACAAAGCTCAGAGAACCTCAAGCACGATGAGTACAACACACACACACATACATAAAGACACAGACACAGACACACAAACACGGTGGGGGTTGGGAGAGAGAGAGAGTGCTAAATGCAAATAGTAAAACTGATGCAAACCATAGATAATCTTGAAGGCAGACAGAAAGTATGAAAATATAATAAAAAATATAATAAAAACAGCTGACTTTTGTCAGAAACTATGCAAACCAGAAGATAATAGTGACACCTTTTAAAGTAATGATATTTAAAAAACTGTCAACACAAAAGTCTAAATGAAAATACCTTTTAAAGGAAAAATAGGCCAAAAGGATTCATTATCTTCAGACTATCACTTCACAACATATTAATTGTTTTCCTCCAGAAACAGTATGATACCCAACAGAAACCTGTATCTTAAAAAGAAACAGGGTATCAGGTATAAAAAGAAAATGAAGGTGAGTAAAAGAGAAATACATTTTCTAAGTTATGTGAAAGAGATTATGGGAAGCTTTCTGTAATTCTCTTATTACTCAGATACTCCAATCTTTTCTGCATTATAGATTAACTCACCAGAATTTTTATTTTTCCCATTGCCAACTTAATCATTTTAAGCAAAATGGGATTTCATATCCCAAAATGGAAGTATTAAGAAGTCCAAAAATAGAACACGACTGTTATGTAGCCTTCCAATATCTACTATAAGAATGAATTATCACATTTGCTAAAACAAAAACACTTAAATTTTAAGAGCTTAAATTTATACTAGCAGATAAAGAGTTTTGAAAATGTGATTCTTAATAGTGTAAAGTATGTAGAAACACATTTTCCATAGAGTTTGCAATTAGTAAACTCTCATATTTGTTTCTCTTGTTAAAATTCCTATATGTTTCTTTAAGTATATTTTCTATAAAATTTTGATTTTACATTACTGATTTTTCAAATGATATTTTATGAAAATTAAACTGGAACCAGTGAGTGAAAAAGTTTTTTAGGTATCTGTAAAATATAAAATTATATTATTAAAACTTACGTTGCCAGTATTGCTTGGACTTGGAGTATACATTAACACTCAACTAAATGAATGATCCATTTAATTCTCAAATAAAGTCTAGAAAATTTTGCCAAGTTTCATCTAACCCATACTTGAAAACTTCTAACAATATGACACAGCCACCTGATATATGAAATTGTTTCTCAATATTAAATATTGGATTCACTGGAACACAAGGCATAACATCCACAACTAGTCTCAGACATCAGCAATAACAGTAGAAACATTACCTTAAATTTCCAGAATTTTAATAGATAAACCATGGAAACTTAATTGGTATAAGTTTGTTTTATTTGAAAATTTAAAATGTATTCATAAACAATCATTCTCTATTCAAAGTTCCATCTTACTTCATGGGGGTTCTATTCTAGCACAAGTGAGGCATTTCATCAATTCATTTAAAAATTTTAGGCATTTAATATAGTAATAACAAAAAATTTATCTTTCAAAGGAGTCAATAATTTTTAAATTTTAAGATACGCTTTCTACTTTTTATTAACAAAAGCTTTACCAATACCAAGCTGCTTTACCTCTCCAATGAGGTAAGTTTGAACCCTTAGCATTTTTCTTGCTTAATTGTCCTCTCTTTTCAAAAGACCCAAATTAATCCTGGTAGTAATTATTAAAGTTTGTACTTGCAAAATAATCTCAATTGGTTGAGGCAAATTTGAACAAAAAAGTATAACAAAAGCTTCTGATAGTCAGCTGTGAAGTTTGGAAACCTGGTATTCTGCATGGAAAAAGAAAGCCCTGGACACAAAATTATCTAATGGCACATAGACTTTCCACCTTCCCTTTTGTTTAGCATACTGCAAATATTTGATATTTATGTCAAATAAACGACACAGTTACACAATGTACTGTCATTAGTACACACGTCACATAAGATAAGGACTTTACAAGAGTATACTTCTTTTTCTTCTCTCCCATTTTTGTGCTATCATTGTCATAAGTTTTATTTCTACGTAAGTTTTAAAACTTATAATACATTGTTATTTATATGAAAGGATCTTTAGAAGAGACATCTATATTTATTCAACTGAACTCTACACATTGATCATACAATACCTTGGGTCTTTCTAATTTCGTAGTGTGAAGAAAAGGCAAGAAAAAAAAAAACTTCTCATTTATCACTATAGGTCTGCCTTATCTTTTCCTGTATTTTCTGGGTTAGTGTCCTAAGGCTGTTGTAACAATGTACCAGAAACTGGGCAATTTAAAACAATGGAAATGTGTTTTCTTACCATTCTGGTAGGTACAAGTGTAAAAACAAGGTTTCAGAAGGACCATGCTCCCTCTGAAGGGTCTAGAGAAGACTCTGTTCCATGACTCTCTCCTCGCTTCTGGTGGGTGCCAGCAAACCTTGGTGTTCCTTGGTTTGCACATGTTACTTTAATTGTTGCTTCCATGTACACTTGCCATTTCTCTCTGTATCTGTGTATCCATGTCTTCACCCATCTTCTTATAAAGACATCAGTCAATGGACTTATGAGTGATCTTATTTCAGTATAACCTCATCTTAACTTTATTACATCTATAAACATTCAATTTTCAAATAAGTTTACATTCACAGGTTTATGGTAGACATGTGTATTAGTCATATGTATGTAAAAGAGAGTTTATTAAGTAGTATTAACTCACAAGATCACAAGGTCCCACAATAGGCCATCTGCAAGCTGAGGAGCAAGGAAGCCAGTCCGAGTCCCAAAGCTGAAGAATCCGGAGTCTGATGTTTGAGGGCAGGAAACATCCAGCATCTGAGAAAGATGTAGGTTGGGAGGCTAAGACAGTCTAGCTTTTTTACATTTTTCTGCCCGCTGTATTTCCTGGCCAAACTGGCAGCTGATTAGATGGTGCCCTCCCAGATTAAGAGTGGTCTGCCTTTCCCAGCACACTGACTCAAATGTTAACCTCCTCTGCTAACACCCTCATAGACACACCCAGGATCAATAGCTTACATCCTTCAATCAATCAAGTTGACTCTCAGTACTAACAATCACAGCATGAAACTGTGAAAATGAACAATCACAGGTTCTTGATGGACAAGTTTTGGAGGATACTATTCGACCCACTACTGTCTACCTTGTGGCTACCCAAAAATCAGGATCTTTCCACAAGCAATATAAATGTACTTTACCCCAACAATCCACAAATCTTTTTTTAAACTTTTATTTTATGTTCAGGGGTAAATTTGCAGGTTTGTTACACCTGTAAACTTGTTCATGGGGGTTTCTTGTACAGATCACCCCGGTATTAAGCCTAGTAGTCATTAGTTGTTTTTCCTGATCCTCTCCCTTCTCCCACCTTCCACCCTCTGGAAAGCCACAGTGTGTATCGTTCCCCTGTATGTGTCCATGTGTTCTCATCATTTAGCTCCCACTTACAAATAAAAACGTGCAAAATTGGTTTTCTGTTTCTGTGTTAGGTTTCTAAGGTTAATGACCTCCACTTCTATCCATGTCCCAGAAAAGGACATGATCTCATTCTCTTTTTATGGCTGCCTAGTATTCCACGGTGTATACGTACTCTGTTTTCTTTATCCAGTTTATTATTCATGGACATTTAGGCTGAAGTTTAATCCATTTTAACACCAACTGTAAGCCTACAATTTATCTAAATAACATCAAATCAATAAGTCCAAAGTATTACCTAAGTCATCGAAATCAGGTATGAATGAAGCTCTGGCAAAATTTCTCTCCATGTGTGAACCTTTGATGTTAGAACATAAGTTATTTTCTTCTGACATTTTATGGTGGGATAGGCATGAATGTCCTTATTTAAAAAAAAAAAAAAAAAGAAAGAAAGAAACATGAACAAAGGAGCCACTGGCCTTCAACAAGTCCAAATGTCATCAAGGAAAACTCTATTGCCTCAAGTCATAGGAAGTAATTCTTTCTGGCTTGATGTTCAGAACTCTGAACTCTCTTTGGTGACTTCTGAGTCAGAGACTCCACGTTCTCCACGAATGGTGGCAGCTCCATTTCATCTATGTGCAGTCGCTTCCATGTTATTTTCTCAAGTTTCTGCTCCACTCTAAATGCCAGACCTTGTTAAACAGACTAATTGACATCTCCTTTTAAATACTGCCAAACCCCCACAATGTACACAAGTTTTAACTGCTGGGTTTTAAACTTAAAACAATTAATGATACACAAATTATCAACATAGGCCAAGTAGGTATCTTAAAGAAATCCCTAATATCCATTGATTCTTCCCTACTATATTACATTTACGATAAAGTTATGTTGGTTGTCATCTAGCTATTTCAAAATAAATCATGTCTATCTCTATCATCACAAAACTAGTCTAATATTCTATCTGATTAGTCTTCTTAATTACTTTTGAACTAATTTGCCTTCATCTGCATAGTAAATAGAATAATTGCCTTCTCACAATTAATGTCTATTATGTTACCTTCATGCTTAAAAAACTTTAGCGGCTTTCAATACTGTCTTCTCTCTCTCTCTCTCTCTTTCTGCATCCTCCCCCTCTCTCTCTCATCTACCTGTAACAAGTTCTGCCTACTTTTCCTATCTAATACTATACACTTTTCTAATAATTTCCAGTCTTCTAGCTGTTTTTATTTTCTCCTGCTGTCTTATTTCTCTTTCTAATATCCCTATGCTTATTTCTGAAAGGCTCATTCTTTCCCCATTCACCTAATTAATTTCTACAATATCTCATTTCAAGTTACTTCTTCTAAGGAGGACCCTCTGAGATTACGGGGGGCGTGTATTTTGGTTCACTGATCCCGAGAACTGAGTGCCTTACATTAAATGGAGTTTCTACAAGTGCTGGACCAATGCCACAGAGTGAATAAACATGGATGAGAGATTACATATTATCTGCTTGACTTCAAAGTCTAGGGGAAATTATAAGGAGATAGATTTAGAGTTAATATAGAAAGAATGTTCTAACATATACTCTTGTTTATAAATAAAATATGCATCCATGAGGGTCAAATGTTTATCAGAACAATTAGTAATTTCACTGTTTATGATGTGGCAAGTGATTCTAAACATTAACTCTTCTACTACTGCCAACAACTGTTCATGGAAGATATAATTAATCTCAGTTTTTTCAGATAAAAAAATTGGCTCCTGTAATAAGCAAAATTGTAGGAATGACTTCCCATAAATATTGCCTTTGTGTAGTCTTCTCCCTGTGAGTGTGAGCGAAACCTACTAATGTGATGAGATATAACTCCCATGATTACATTAAATTGTTATATAAAAAAGAGGCTCCTCTGGCTGGGTCTAATCTAATCACATACCTTTTTTTTTAGCAAAAAATTTTGTCCAGATGGTAAACATAGGGGGAAGTCTTTGTTTGATGGTATTAAAGATGGGGAGCAGTACATGAGAAGGCATACAGGTTGCCTCTAGCAACAAAGAGTAACCTGTGATTAACACCCAGCAAGGAAATATGCATGTTCAATCTACATGTAAGGAACTGTATTCTACCCACCACTTGAATGAGCTCATAACAAATTCCTCCCCAGAGCCTCCAGACAAGATCTGTCTGGTCAACAATTAATTTTAGTCTGGTAAGACACTTAGGAGAAAAACAGTCAAGCCCACTTATATTTCTAATATATAAAACTGTGAGCTAATAAACTGATGGTGTTTTAGCTGTTAAATCTGCTTAAATATGCAGAAATAGAAATCTACTGAAGGATAAGTGACTCCCCAAATATTTTTCATCTAAAATGTGACAACAGAAAGACTAAAGCCCAAGACATTTCTAGCTTCAAATATCAATTTTTTTTCCACTCCATTACCTCTGACTATAATTCTAATAAAATCTACTTTTATTTATTTTAGTAGAATTGTGTTATATAACCAACTGGATATTTCTAAGAATCTCAGAGATTTTAAAAATTATATTAATTAAAAAATTAAAAATGTAGAAACATAAAGTAAACATGAACATTCTGTAAAGCGGGCTAGTATTGTATTGGCTACATGAATACTGAAGCATTTTCTCTTTAACATGTTTTTAAATGTATTGTGACCCACGCTTGATATCAAAATGCATTCAAATGGTATATATATTGCACTAGCTGTGAATAACCATTGTATTTTGATGGTAAACGAGAATAGAATAGTGTGGAGGGATTATTCAGGGATTATTTTAAAAGCTTCACTACCTTTATGCTCATCAATATGATGTACAGTTCTGCCAGCAGAAAAATATTAGGATATTCAAACTGCATAATTCAAGTTGTTCAACGATTTCATATGAGACTGATACAGAAATTTCTCATCTGATAAATAACGTTGAATAAATTGCCTAGGCACAGTCTGTGAGTTTTCATCTTCCTTTGGAACACTGAATATTGGTTATTGCCATAGGAAGAATTTAACACTAGATGGAGTCATATTCTGATCCATGGTGACAATCTCTAAATTTATCATTCTTTCCTACACTTGTTCTGTGTACTATTATTACTCAGACCATGCTATTTACACCAGCTGCATTCTCTTGTTCAGTACAACTAAGACATTTATCCTTTAGCTCATCCACCTGATCTGCTATACTGCCCCTCCCATTATCATTGGAAACAAACTATATGTCATAATTTTGTCTCCGGTGTCAGTTGATTGTTTGAAAACATCACCCTGTCATTATCAATCTCTCTATTCAATGCCCTAGCAATGCAGTTAACAGAAAACTTCCCCAGAAGTCCTCTTGCTTTTCCCTAGCTTTACTATCAAAGCAGTTTTAACTCATATGCATTTTTCAAATTTCTGCGTGATTGTTGTTTACCTACTCTGCATTTCAAGAGGAACTACTGAAATATATATAAACATTTGGTTTTTAAATGATTAAAGCATAATCTTGTTATTAAAAATTATAAAAGAAGATTATTCTTAAAGACTGAAAAAATAAAAGACAAAATTTGGAGGAAAGAGGGAAAGTTACATGAACCATTCACTCAATTATCTATTGAAAGCTGTCATAATCAAAATCATTTTTTTCCACATATGTTAAAGAGAAGGCGATCAGCATTTGTTCAGGAACTAGGGCAGTAGACAGAGGATTCTAATGATCTCAGAATCTTAAAAATAAATAAGTAGATCCAATGTGTTAGCTATGAAAACATATTTATAGATAAACTATACAACTGTATTAGAAAAATATTCAAAAACAGAAAGGCATACATATTCAGATTCAAAGGAAAATACATTCTCACAATTGGAGAAGGTAGGAAAGAAGCACCCATGATATTTCAAGCGTGACTTTTCCAATCAACATTGTTAGATATGATTAGGGTTCCACTCTCCAAATTGTTCACAGTGAGGGTAGGAAGGTAAACAAGAATCAAAGAGCCTTGTCTGTGATAAAGATTTATTTTTCCCTTGGGAAAAGGGAAAATAATTGGAATTTATTAGGCAAAAAAAAAAGTATGTTTTTTGTTTGTTTGTTTGTTTGTTTTAGGAAATGAATAGATGTGGTAGGGGTTAATGTAAATCCAAAAAGGATATTGTTGACCTGATGAGTCTTTTTAAAACACTGTTGGGTTGTAGTGAAATGGTGAGCTCAGGCAGTTGCCAGGGAAATGGAGATGGACTTACAAGACATATTTTAGGAAAATTGGATATAGCATGTAAGAATTCATAGATTACTCAGACTTTTCTAAACTGTGCTGCTGAAAAGATAAAGACGAGAATATGAGATATAAAACAATTAATATTAACTACTTAAGTGAATATTTGCTTGCCATTATAGTCATTTAAGTATAGTAACTATATTTACTAAGATTGTTGTAAATAAATTCATTTTTGATTGGCATTAACATTTAATCTGTATTTGACAGGGTTCTTCCGAGAAACAGAACCAATAGGATACACACACACACACACAAATATATATATATATATATATACACACACACATATACATATATTTATACAGAGAGAGAGACATGGGAATTTTGTATTGCAAGGAATTATCTCATGCAATTACAGAGGATGAGAAGCCTAGACGAGGATGAGAAGCCTAGACCAGGACAGCCAATGGCATAAGTTGCAATCCAAGTCCAAGTCTCAAGGCAGGAGAAAATCAATGTTCCAGCTTTCAGACAGGCAGGTAGAATTATCTTTGCCTTTTTGTTTGGTTCAGGCCTTCAATATATTGGATGATGTGCATTAACATTGGGGAGGATAATATGCTTTACTCAGTTTATGGATTTGGAAGTTAATCTCACCCGGAAACACCTTCACATACACACCCAGAAATAGTTGTTAACCAGACATTTAAACACCCTGAAGTCCAGTCAAGTGAACACATGCAATGATTAATTATGTGGCCTTATTTAACTTTTTGAGTAAACTAATAAAAAACAATAATTTATTTCATAATAGTTGCATATATATACTTAACTACTTCCCCTAAATTCACTGCATTACCACATCAAGCAATTCTTAATACAATGTATTTACCTTAATATTAAAATCAATGAGATTTTATATTGGGAAAATTCTTCTCACTGAAATGTTAATTAACAATTGCTTTGAAAATATATAACAGATAGCTGAAAGTAAAGCTAAGAAATGCCTTTGCATGTCTTTTGAGAATAATATTATATTGTCTATCCTATATCAACTATGATTTCAAATAACAGCCCCAATAAAACTAAATTTTTTCTTCTAATCCTTGAAATAATTTAGACCCCATTTGTTTTTCTCCACCCCTCTTGCTAAACTCAAATTTTATAACCAAAAGCTACTAAAGTACAACCTCGATCTGGCTGCCTCTTATTTCTATTCTGTAACTAATAGAGCCTCAGTTTCCCATTACTCCTGATAACATGAACAGTATTCAATTCTAGGAATAACCTCAACTATGATTGACCTTCACCAATCTGTTATCTCCCTGCAGAATACACATTTTAAAGCTGTTCTTTCACATTGTAATGTTTTAATGAAAGGCTTGACATAATTACTTTGTTTTATGTTTTCCTTCCACAAAACCCATTATTGGTAGGACAAGTTTTGACTTATTTTTCCAGTATTAATCAGAAATAAGAAATGTGGATTCTACCTTACTTTGGATAAACAGAGAACTATTGAAAGTCTCTGAGCAAGGAAGTTGATTTACAGGAACTGCCTCTGTAAGATGATTGATTTGAAAAATTTGGAAACATATGTTAAGTTGAAGAAAACAAAAGAAGAGTTTCTTAGATTATTTTAAATATAAATGAAGGCCTGGTCTGGACCTATGCCAGTGAAAACAGAAAGGAAAAAAGTTAGCTAAAGCAGTAGACTTATAAAAGTAGTAGAAATTGAACTTACCTCTACAGTTTTAAGCCTGGATAATTTACATAGGGAGGAAAGTTTAGAAAAGGAAGAGGGAAGTTTACTTTTTGAGTCAGGAGAATTAGATGTTGCTTAGAAGGAGTGATGGAGAAAAACTTAATTTTAAACTTAAAAGTAGTAAAAGAATATGGAATATCAAGTAAGTCATCAAAAAGAAGATCTGACGAGTAGAAGAAAGAAATGACTTCAAATGAATTTTCGTGAGTTACCTGTATAGACAGGATGTGGAGTCAAGAAATTCCTGAAGAAGTTAGGAGTGAACAGAGTGAAACAGGGAGAGAAAAAAGGCCTAGGAGTAGGCTAAAATGACAACAAGAAACAGATTTTTTTGTTGCTGGAAGAAGCTTGAATAAAATCAATTGTATTTCAACAAATGTAATGTGCTATAAATGATAGGATTCACCATTATTTTATGCACCATGGAGGATGAAGAAAGATTCTGAGACCAAGATGTGTATATTAGAATCAAGGAAACTTAGCATGTTTAGGAAACACAAAGGGGAGAAGCCAATAATGGATTCTAATTATATATTTTTTTTAATTTTTAATTTTTTTTTAATTTTTTTTGAGATAAGAGCTTTCTCTGTCACTCAGGAAGGAGTGTAGTGGTATTATGTTGGCTCATTACAATCTCTGCCTCCCAGGCTCAAACGATCCTCCCACCTCAGCTTCCTGAGTAGCTGGAACCACAAGTGCATACCACCATAATCATTTAATTTTTAATTTTTTGTGTAGGGACCAGGTCTTACTATATTGCCCAGGCTGGTCTCCAACTCATGGGCTCAGGCAATCCTCCAGCCTCTGCCTTGCAAAGTGCTGGGGTTATAGTTGTGAGCCACGACACATCTAAAATCTACTTTACCTTAGATAAACAGAGAACTATTGAAAGACTCTGTGCAAGGAAGTAGATTTACAGGAACTGCCTCTGTAAGATGATTGATTTATTTGATTAGGTGTTTTATAAAGAACAATTTACAATGCTGAGTTGCATAGGGTATGTGTCCGTGTGTAATAACTAGTGAGTAGATGGCTATAATATCAGTCATCTAAAAATTAATTGAGATGGAAGAGGCTGAAACTTTGATCTGAACATCACCCCCAAAACAATGGTTTTTGAAATTACCATGAAATAACGTTGGGAGAAGGAAATATATTTGAATGCATTGTTTTCCAAAGTGAAAATAATGTTAAATGATTACGTTAGTATAAAAGTCCAAAGTTAGAACAGGAACTCTACTCATCTATTTCCACTGTTAATTTGAGTTTGTCCAAACAAAATAAATATCAGCTTCCCCTGAAGAGGGTTTCAAAAAGCTTGGTATCATCAGGAGAAAACCAAGAAGCCTTATACTTCATTTAGAACCAGTAGTTGAAAGAAGGGTCTACAAAAATTTAAATATTGAAGAAAGATGGTACCCGTGGATAAAAGACAGATTTAGTTGCTCAGAAAATCTTTAAAATATAATATCACCAGGAAAATGTTTCTGGCAGCAATATCTCATGATTGGTATATTTGGAAAATATTTTGAGAAATAATTCATTATTGGGTATCAAGCACTGAATCTATGCTTCTACTAAAAAAAAAAAAACAGCATAAAACTCTAAATTACATGGTTTTAGTCTCACTCATTTATCATAGTGCTGGGTGAGAAAGGCTATTTAGAGAAAAAAGAAATTTAAGAAACAAAGATGATACATACAAAATTACTTTATACTAATCTAGAATATTCACTTAATATGGAGAGACCAATTAACACCAGTGTATTAGTCCGTTTTCATGCTGCTGATAAAGACATACCAGAGACTGGGAAGAAAAAGAGGTTTAATTGGACTTACAGTTCCACATGGTTGGGAAGGCCTCAGAATCATTGTGGGAGGTGAAAGGTACCTCTTACATGGCAACAGCAAGAGAAAATGAGAAAGATGCAAAAGCAGAAACCCCTGAGAAAACCATCAAATCTTGTGAGATTTATTCACTGCCACAAGAATAGTATGGCAGAAACCATCCCCATGATCCAATGATCTCCCACTGGTCCCTCCCACAACACATGGGAATTATGGGAATACAATTCAAGATGATATTTGGGTGGGGACACACAGCCAAATCATATCATTCCACCCCAGGCCCTTGTCCTCACATTTCAAAATCAATCATGCCTTCCCAACGGTCTCCCAAAGTCTTAACTCATTTCAGCATTAACTCATAGTCCATAGTCCAAAGTCTATCTGAAACAAGGCAAGTCCCTTCTGCCTATGAGTCTGTAAAATCCAAAGGAAACTAGTTACTTCCTAGATACAATGGGGTTACAGGCATTGGGTAAAGACAGCTGTTCCAAATGGGATAAACTGACCAAAACAAAGGAGTTACAAGACCCATGCAAGTCCAAAATCCAATGGGGCAGTAAAATTCTAAAACTCCAAAGTGATCTCCTTTGACTCCATGTCTCACATCCAGGTCATGCAGATGCAAGAGATACGTTCCCTTCGTCTTGGGCAGCTCTGCCCCTGTGGCTTTGCAGGGTATAGCCCACCTCCTGGCTGCTTTCACAGGCTGGCGTTGAGTGTCTGAGGCTTTTCCAGGTGCACTGTGCAAGCTGTCAGTGGATCCAACATTCTGGGGTCTGGAGGACAGTGGCCCTCTTCTGACAGCTCTACTAGGTGGTGTCCCTGTAGGGACTCTGTGTGGGGGCTCCCACACCACATTTCCCTTCCACACTACCTTAGCAGAGGTTCTCAATGAGGGCCCCATCACTGCAACAAGCTTTTCCCTGGGCATCCAGGCATTTCCATACATCTGCTGGACCAGATGGAACAAATGACACCAAGTCCCTAGGTTTCACACAGCATGGGGATCCTGGGCCCAGCCCATGAAACCATTTTTTCCTTCTAGGATTCTGGGCCTGTGATGAGAGGGGTGGCCATGAGACCTATGACATGCCCTGGAGATAATTTCTCCATTGTCTTGGGAACTAACATTCTGCTCCTTGTTACTTATGCAAATTTTTTGCAGCCAGCTTGAATTTCTCCTCAAAAAATGGGGTTTTCTCTCTGCATCAGCACGCTGCAAATTTTCTGAACTTTTATGCTCTCTTTCCCTTTTAAAACAGAGTGCTTTTAAGAGCACCCAAGTCACTGCTTGAATGTTTCACTGCTTAGAAATTGCTTCCATCAGATACCCTTAATCACCTCTCTCAAGTTCAAAGTTCCACAAATATCTAGGGCAGGGGCAAAATACCACCAGTCTCTTTGCTAAAATGTAACAAGAGTCACCTTTGCTCCAGTTGCCAACAAGTTCCTCATCTCCATCTGAGACCACCTCAGCCTGGACCTTAACGTTCATATCGCTATCACCATTTTTGTCAAAGCCAATCAGCAAGTCTCTAGAAGGTTCCAAACTTTCCCACACTTTTCTGTCTTCTTCTGAGCTCTCCAAATTGTTCCAACCTCTGCCTGAAAGCCAGTTCCAAAGTCGCTTCCACATTTTTGGGTATCTTTTCAGCAGTGCCCCACTCTACTGGTACCTCCCACAACACGTGGGAATTAATGGGAGTACAATTCAAGATGAGATTTGGGTGGGGACTCACAGACAAACCATATCAACCAGTATTATCAGCAGTAACCTTATTGGAAAATTGGTTTAGCAGAAAAAAACATATAATGGCATGCCAGATCAATGTCTTTTAGTTTTCTGTCATGTTGCTGGCCGAAACCATGAAAAGTTGTTCCAGACTTTATGTAAATTATGTGCTCCTCACAAATTTGTTTATCTTCATGAAGTTTAGTTCAGTGTTAATTGTAAAACCAATACTGTTAGCATTAATGCCCTGTGTGTTAGTTTTACTGATAGACAGTAATAGATAGAGCAAACACGGATGATATTTGGTACCAAACATCATTAAAATCTCACTTAAGGTGAGTTTTCAGTAGGTTTTCTAATAGATGAAGCCATCTATTCCTGGAATTTATTAAGAAATTGGGCTTATTGACATTTCCATCACTTGCTTGATTTCCAGGGTTTTAATAAAGGCTGTGGAATTAGGATAATTGGGTCTGAGAAGTTAATCTTGTTCTTTTGTTAAAGGTGTTTGACAGTGATGTGTTCGCAAATGATTAACAATCATTTATTGAAGGCAAATTAAAACCCCTGATTCATAGTTTTCTTTCTCACGTCCAAGGAGCACATATTTTAACTATAGCTGATATTAAACTACCAATGTGATAGTACCAATAGTCTCCCAAAACCTTTTAATATTTTACAGTTGGCCCTTGAGAGTTGGTGTTAACTGGACCCAGCACATCACTTCCAGTTGATGTATCAAAACAATATAATTTAGTAGAAAAAGTTCTGGATTTGGAATTGGGAAATCTAGATACTTACCTTATCTTTACACCAGTCTTTTAAAATTTGTTGGCCAAGAACTATTCTATTTCCTTTAGCCTTCCCAGTATCAACCACATTTCCTGGTACCGGAGATACTCACAAGAAGATGGTAGAAAGATAACACAGATCTAATCTTGTTATTTTACATTTGGCATGAAAAATATTTCATGGTAATTTCACTTGCATATTAATAAAGTAATACAGTAATAGAGTTAAATATTCTTTTAAATTTACCTCCACATATTTATTGTAATTACATTTATTTGCATATTTAGGAAGGTAAATTTAATAAGTGGTTTATAGATGTTTTGAACATTAACACATGATTAAATGTTGTTCTGCCCTTCATGGTGTTGATCTATGGACTGATTCTTTTCTCTTTCTATAGGTCTACATCATGCATTCTCAAGAGTTTCTTGGACCTTATTATTTTTATGTACTAGACACAGGTACATAAAACATATATATTTGGCTATAAAATTTGATGATGAGAAGTGATTAGAAAAAAATATTTAAAAAGGCTATGTACAGGAGCAATAAGAAAAAATAAAGGTTGAAGAACAGTGGTCTTGATCAATGCTGCCTAATACAACTTTCTGTTATGATGGGTATATTCTGCTGCGTGCTGTGTAGTTCTTTGTCTATTGAGCAGTTCAAATGGCTAGTCTGACTAAATAACTGAATTTTAAATTCAATTTACTTTTAATTAAATTTAAGTATCTATGTGTGTGCTGAACAATTGTAGTATTGGACAGCACAGTTCTAAATTATAGTGATAAAGATCATATTTAATGGGGTAAGGTCAATTATAAAACAAATCATTTAAGCAATCAGTTAACACTTGTTACCATCTACATTCTTTTTTTCTTATAGTAAAATATTTGATACCAGTGGCTTTATGATTCTATACCCTATGGATTTACCTTTAATTCTCAAAGAACAATGAGGGTTCTGTGTTATCCACAACAAACTAATCATAAATTTAAGGGCTATCCATTAGTTTGCAAGTCCTGTGCCATCTTTCCCTTGGAAATTGAAAACGTGGATATGAAGGAATCTAAAATGTTCTCCTCCCATCACTTGGCCTGTTAGCGGGAATCAACCCATTAATTCAAATGTAAAGAAGAAGAAATTCTCAAATCCTATCTTTTATTGTTAATTTTCATATAATCCTCTGTTAGAATTGCAGAACACTCAGAAATCATAGACCACAAGTTACATTTTTATTATTTCACTTTTTATGGGTAAATTTTATTGCACATGTTCCAAGTTGGGACACCAATTATCTTTACTTATCCCATTCCTAGATAATAATAACAGTGTGTGACCATTTTAAACATCATGACAATTAGTCTTATAGCAATAATATGTAAAGTAGATATTATGACTGCTTTACGGATTTGTTGTAGTGAAATTAAGGTCACATGAACTAATAAGTAGCAAAAGCCGAGTTCTTAATCAGGTTTACTTGACTCCATATTTGAGCTCATAACCACAACTATATAGCATTACACATCACGTGAGTAAATTAAAGTGCCCTACTTAGAATGATCTTCCAGGTACACATATGTCTATATGCATATGCTATAGTCTGAATGTCCCCCAAAATTCATGTGTTAAAACTTAATCTCCATTGTGATTTGGGGAAAAGTGATTAAATCATGAGGGCTCTGCCCTCATGAATGAATTAGTGCCTTATGAAAGGGCTGGAAGGTAGGCCCTTTCTATTTGCCTTTCCATCCCTTCCATTATGTGAGAACACAGGGTTCTTCCCCTCTCTAGGATGCAGCAACAAGGCATCATCTTGAAAACAGAGAGCAGCATTTACCAGGCACCAAACCTGTCAACACCTTGATCTTGGGCTTTATAGCCTCCAGAATTGGGAGAAATAAATTTACTTTATGTAAAAATCAACTAGGCTCAAGTATATCGTTATAGCAGTACAAACAGACTAAGACATTATATATTAGGAGAAAAAAAGGGAAAACTTGCTTCATAGTCTAAGCTTTTAAACATATTAAATACAACTCTATATGTTAAAAACTATTTTGAACCAGTGTCTTACTGCCAGCAACTTTTTAATGATAAGTTTATTTTCCCTGTAAATTTGTACTGTAAAAGAACACTGCTATACAGAAGTAAAATGTATTAGAGTCACAGTACACAAAATCTGAAAGACCATGTAATGAAATTTGGGGTATTTTTGTTATAGTAAATTTTTAATAAAAATTATTATGTATCTGGTTGGATCTATAAAAATTACCTGTGGAATTGATAATTATCTAATGACTAATGAAATTTATGTATCCAATCTAGCTTTTCAAAATGAAGTAATGGATTTTCATTGTATTTATAGCGAACTGCTCAAGCAAAAATTAATTCAATATGAATGCATTGGATCAATGCAGCAGAAATAAGGGCAGATCTCAAAAGTATAGCAAAATGTTTTTAATTACAAGATATTAATCATCAAGAATAATGACAGAATTTGTGTTATGAATAGAATATATAATTGGTAAGAGTTGAGAAGTAGGTAAAATTAAGCCTGCACCTTAAATTCTATATGTCACATATTTTTCTAAACTGTTTCTTAATATTGAACTCTCAGTACAGATTACAATTTACCATGGAGCTGCAGCTCCGCCTAGTTGCTTAGGGTTCATTTTAAAATGCAAAAAAATGTATCATAGGTATTGAGTCAACACTAACCAAGTCAAGCATTAAACAAAAATGTTGTAAGTGGAGCATAAGGAAACAAAGTGAATGAATTTCAGTTCTACAAATCCCCAGGAAGTTTATTTTTAATTAATCCACAGGAAAATTATGGAAAGATAACATCTACCAATTCTGATAGCATTTATTTAATAAAATAAAATCACATAAGCAGTAATTTGATATACATTATCAAATAACAGCTCTGTGTGTGTGTGTGTGTGTGTGTGTGTGTGTGTGTGTGTGTGTGTAGAGAAACAGAAAGAGAGGAAGACTCACTATATTATAGCCATATTGTTACATATAATTTAGTCTAACAAAACATTTAATTTCCAAATGAAAATATTTAATGACAGAAATTTCAATCAGATCGGCAAGCCTGCAAATGCTGTGTATACTGTTTTACTCTCATTTAACCAGCATCCTTAGGCAAAATAATATATAGAGAACCAGATACCACTTGAAATGCTAGCCTTATAAACTTCTGGCCCTGGGTCTTCAGACACTAGGAATTAATGTAAAAAGCATTGCACATCAGCATTAAGTTTGGCAAACTATATCTTATTTTCTTGATCTGATAAGTCAGTTCTCAATCTTTGGGCTCATCAATTTAATTTTATTTCAATAAGAAATCGGATAAGATAGGGGAACCTATTATATCATCAGCTTCAGCTTACTCAGAATTTCTTTTGACTGGAACCATTTCAGAAGAGTTAAAAACACCATGTCTTTATGTTTTCTCCTCTTTTTCAACAATTGATTTAACAGTGATGTGGGAATCACTTAACTCACGGTGTCAAAAAGACAGGATCCAAACTGTCATATTCTGAGAAAGCCACAAAAAGGTATTCTCAGATTTATGGTCTCAGAGGACACATTAGCTCAGAGGCTTTCTTTCCTGCAAAATAAAACCCATGAAATATGTTAAAAACACTACCAGCCTAAACAAGAAACGGAATACTTCAGTTTGAATGTTATAGTAAAAAAAAAACCCTGCTAGGTTAAGTCTTAGTGCAGTTATTGATACAAGTAAATAGATTACTAAATAAAAAAGATCACTAGTATTATGGGTAAAAATTTAATTATTTCCATATTTCTGAAATAGTACAAGGTAAAGTAATATTTTTGGAAAATGACATGAGTTGCAGACAAAAATTTAAGTGATATATGGATGGATAAAATGAAACAACAGTGCTTCATATAAAGTTCTGTATTTGATTTTTATGTTTCTAAAAATATAATTTAAATTATATCAATATTCAGTCATTTCTTGTGAATTTAAGTAAAGTATAAGATAATTCTGTGTGACAGAATTGACAATTAGCTATTTGAATTTTAAGCTATAGAATTATTTATTCATTCAGAAATTACAGTGTTTTGTACATGTGTTTGGCACAAAAATAAAGTCCTTGCCTTCAAGGAGTGCCCACATTAGTGAAAGAATTGAACAGAAAAAATAAAAATGAGAGAGCAAAAGGGAGAAAGAGAAAGAATGTGGAGGAGAGGGGAGTGAAAGAGATAAATTGTTTTAAAAAATTAAAGAAATTCTGTCAGATGCAGGGCCAGACATAATAAATCCCAAACATGCATAAATGTCTTTAAATTGCTCTCTAAAAGTCAAAGTCTATTGGAACAGATTAAGAGCCAAATCCCAAACTATGCTATATTTATGAAACACATATAAAACTAAATGGCACAGGAACACTAAAAATAAAAGACTAAGCAATAATACATTAATATATTTGAACAAAAGAAGCAGAAATAGTAACATTACTGTAAGAATCAGTGTGATTCTTTTAAAATAAATTGGTTATATATAAAGGACACAAAAATATTCATTGTTTTTTTCTTTTTAAAAAGTTCATATAAATTTAGGGGATATAAGTGCAGTTCTATTATTGCGTATATTGCATAGTGGTGAAGTCTTACTTTTAGTGTAGTCATCATTTGAATAGTGTATATTGTTCTCATTGCATAATTTCTTATCCCTCACTCTCCTCCTTCAATGTCTATATATATATATATATATATATATATATATATATATATATATGACAATTTGATTTACTCTTTTTTCATTTTGATACTTTTAATTTCTTTCTCTTATCAAATTGCTCTGACTAGAACTGTCAGTACTATTTTGAATAGGAGTGGTGAAAGTGGACATCGTCATCTTGTTTCAGTTCTTAGGGGAAAGGATTTCAATTTTCCCCCCTTTCATATGTTGTTAATTATGGCTTTGTCATATATGGCCTTTATTTTGCTGAATTGTGTTTCTTCTATGCCTAGCTTATTGAAGATTTTTATTATGAAGAGATGTCAAATATCATTAAGTGCTTTTTAAGCATCTAGAGTCTAACACATTAAAATATAATTTTCTCATTAAAAACAATACATGTGCAAGATAGAAAAATGGAAATTGCAGAAAAACATAAAAAGTAACGATTACAAAATACCTACCACAAAAAGTGAACAATAACAATTGTATAGTGCTGTAACATGTTAAAGATGGATTTATTATTAGTTTTATGCAGTTCATAGGATTTGATCGCATGAATTCTTATTTAGTAACAGTGTATTCTGGAAATCCCCCATGCCATTCATTAAATTTCCACAGCAGTTTTATATTAATGGTCAAACTTTTCATCATGAGGATATACTATAATTAATGAGTCTCTAGTTTATACATTTATATATTTTCCAATTTCTCACTTTTTTTCAAACCACTGAAATAATCATCTTTCTAAGCACATTTCTAAAGTGAAATTTCAAAGAAATCTGTGAAATTTTTGTTATGTTTGTCTTTTATCATATTTAAAGAGATTATTTACAGCATTTCCCTAAATTTCTCTCTAAATTATGACATTTTCTACATTTTGACAAGTTTTTACAAATTGTAGACTAATCAAGATTGTAAGCATGTGCTCATTTGACTGCATGGTCATCACTACTGGATATTGCTATTTTTAATAGAAAATTTTTATGATTTTATATTAAAATATTGTCAAAATTAGGTCTGTTAGGTCCAGGAGGTACTGCATTCATTAAAGTATACATGTTATCGCCAGAGTTGGTTGAATCTGCTGGACTAGGCATGATGGGTGTTCCTGGTTGCCCTCCACCTCCTGGAGGACCTACATAATTCCCAGGAGATGCTGAGGAGTATGGTATTGAATTGGCATTTGTTGGGTTTGGCCAAGGTCTACCACCACCTGGACCCATGTTCATTCCAGGAATTCCAGGGCCACCTAAAGCATTCAGTGGGGGTCTCATTGCACCTCTATAGTTCTGTGGTCCTAAGGGCACCATTCCTCTTGGAGGAGTCATTCTCTGCATTGGCCCACCCATATTTGGATGTCCTTGTTGTCGAGTTGGATCCATTCCACTGGGGAGTAATGGCTGACTTCCTGGGACACCTCCAAGCGCCTGATTAGGTATCCTCAATGGGGGCCTTGGACCTCCAGGGTACCGAGGTGGCATAAAAGGCTGAAAGAACCCTGGTGGTACAGGACCTACTGGCATGCCATCTCCTGGGGGAATGTTTCCTAGCACTGGACTGGGAGCTGCTGCAGCACTATAATCATGGAAGGCTTTTGCTTCACTTGAGTGTTCACATGTTTCACGTCTCTCTGGAGCTGCACAGTAGAGATCCCAAAATACACACCACCAAGAATGTAAGAATCCTGGTGGTTCCCCCAATGTGATGTTTTTTTCCCATCTTATCTCTGATAAAAATGTTTGAGCTGATTTCTGAGCTCCTACATGGAGCAGATATTCATATACGTAGAGTGCTAACTTCTCCCGGGCCTGGCTGTCGGACGGGACGGCGCTGCTGTTACTCTTACCTTTGCCGTACATGCTTGTGCCAAGAGCAGCTCCCACTGTCACGCACCTGTCAACCCAGTCAGATGGTCCCATGGGTGGATTAGGAGGAATGGAGTCACATCACATGAATGGCTCTTTAGGCTCAGGAGATATGGACAGTATTTCCAAGAATTCTCCCAATAATATGAGCCTGAGTAATCAACCGGGCACTCCAAGGGATGATGGCGAAATGGGGGGAAATTTCTTAAATCCTTTTCAGAGTGAGAGTTACTCCCCTAGCATGACAATGAGCGTGTGATCCATTACCAAGTCTCCTCATGAAAACCACAGTGAGTCAGCCCTTCACAGAACTACTACGGAAGAAAATTATTCATCACAGTGTACGGTTAAACAAAGCAATCTCAGTCACACCAAACCAACCTTTTTATTTCCTGCTCTCTCCCCTCTTTTGTGAAGAAAGCGGGTCCAAACGTGATTCAAACAACTGTATGGAGTGGCATATTAGAATTGCCCTAAACTGAACTGCAAATAATTATGTGTGTATGTATATGTGTGGGAAAGAGAATGTACTGTATATGTGTATGTTATACAGACATGTACACATACATACACTGACCCACAGGACATTGTAAAATATTATCACATGACATCTTAAGTAGAAACAAGTAGGGACTTTTATTCCATCCTTTTTTTCACGTTTACATTTTAATTATTACAAGTTGCTCCTGCCCCCTCCCTGAACTATTTTTTGCTGTGTATATCACTGCTTTATATAAGTTATTTTTTAAGGTGAACTCAGATGTTATGGTTTTGTAAATGTCTGCAATCATGGAGAGGAATAAAATCGCTTATTTGAGAGCTTTCATTAAAAAAAATTGCAAAAAATTATGCTTCACTGTTTTAATATGCATGTTACTGTCTGCTAGTGAGGTAAACACTAGTGAGCTAAAATACTCATTTGACATGAAAATTTTGCATGGAAGAAATATTTCCCTGCATAAATTGTCTATAGAGATTACCCCCAAAACTATATATATGTGTATGTATAAAGATCTTCATTAGTTATTTATATTGGTGAAATGTTGAAACAAATGACCATTATTTTGATAATAGTTAAATAGATTATTGTATATATTCTTCATGGAAGAATACATTGCCATATATTTATAGTGTGTGTATATATATAAAATAAATCATAACAGTTATGATACATATTCCTCATAGAAGAATGTATATATTTTGCAGTAATTGAAATGGTATGACTGAAGACCATTTCACCAAATGAAAAAAAAAAATAATGACATGTTATAATTGTTTAAGTAATTATTTTTTACATTGAGAAGGTGCCAATGTATGTATGTATGGAGGCATATGGAAAAAATTAAAACATAAAATATTACGATTATGAGATTTGTGAGGTTATTTTTGTTTGCTTTTATTTACTCAACTGAAAACATTTTAATATGTTTTTACAATAAAAATGGAGGAAGTGGAGGCATTTGACCATTAGCCCAAAAGAAGTAGAGATGTCTTTTTATACGTCACTTATTTTTATTGCTACTATCATCATCCTAATTTAGGCCTTACCGATTCACAGCTGAACTGATAATACTTCCACATTACTTCACTCATTGTCTCTAGCCTTGGCACATAGTTTTCAATGTTGTTTCATTCTATTTGTATAGAATAAAATTTAAATTTGTTATAATATATACACAATTGATTCAAATGTTTAGCAGTGAATATTCTCATAATTGACTCTCTGTGTTGAAACCCAGATCTATTAACCCAGTTAACAATACCTTGATCTTCAAGAGGTTGTATATTATCCTTTGGCTATCTTTGTTATGTAAAATAAGGACACAAGTGGTATCTAAGTCTGGTGCCATGCTTTTATCACCAGTGCTTATCTAGTACATAAGATTCAGTGAGTGTTGATAATAAAATAATTTTATTGTCATCTTGTAATTAAAATCTTGCCCCAAGTTTTTTTTTTTCTCAGCCACATTATGCTAATTAGTGACTGTATTATTCCATAACATTGTGAGGAATTGTCTGCTACACACACATATGCAGACACACACCACATACTTTCTCCTATAATTTCAACAGCTCCCTCAACAACAGCCTCTATTGCCTTTCCCCATCCTTATTATGCACATGTTTCTAGTTCTCTAATACTCTGCTCAACCCCAAATTAATACTTAGGAAAGTACTTATCCAGTGGTGTGATGGAGAAAGCTAATAGTGCTCATGAGAGCTGAATATTAATTTTTTATAAACTTTGTGAGTTTGTAGACATAGTTTCGGGACATTGAAATAAAAAAAGGTGGGAGTACTGCATCAAGGAATTAAACTATGTTATAAATAGGCGCTTGCTTCCTGATTTTTTTTCTTCCAGGAGCCAGTTAAACATTTACTAGTATGAAACTATAACTTTACATCTTTAAACTTCTTTGATTTCTGCATAACACACATTGGGCCACTCATTTTAAATCAGAAGATATTACTTCAAAACTTATTTTCACTATTATTTGATATTGGACTGTCTCTCAGTAGTACAACCGTCAGTTTGTCTTATCTATTTCCTGTGGTTAACATCAACTTAAGAGGTTGGTTTATGCATAAATCAAATTAGCAACTAAGAATTGTGTTTTTTAATCAAAACGCACAATATAGAAAGTCCTGTAATTATCACTTAACATTTTATTTCAACTGGTCTTTAAAATTAAGCATTATAGAAATTTATTATTTTTAAAATGACACTCTAGAAACAATACTCTTTTATCAAACTATGAATTAGGTGCAGCTTATAAGCCATTGTCTATACCTTTGAATAAATAAAATGTTATGCTATTGATTTAAGGATTAAAGCAAGCATCTCCAATAAGATGTTTTCTTAATTTTGGAAAATTAAATCTCAAATTAACTAGGTCACTGGATACTTTTAATCATGGATTTTTACTTTTCTGACAAAATTAAAGTGTGCCTCCTACCTAAGTAAATTATGGAATTAGCCATATGGAGAACAGTTGAAATTATATTAATTTCAAAATTTTCCATTTTTCATGCAGCTCTGTGTTAAAAATAATAGCGACTAGAAATGAATTTGCTATGAAGTTAATATGTTTAAAGTGTAACCTCTTTACATAGAAGGGATTGTTCTAACATATTGTGCCTTATTTTATATTTGTAATCATGAGTGTTTTTTAAATTAAAGAATACCTCCAAAATCGTATAAGTTTCAGATCGCTTTTTGGTTCTGATAAAGACCATTTATTTTCCACTCTGAGTGTTCTGGCTCACAGCTTGGTCTCAGTGACTGCTAGGTCTGCTTTGTTTTCCCAAAGGGTTTTTCTTGAATGTGTTCGATTGACTCATTGAACCTAAATCAATCTTTATGTCAGAATGTGTCTGTGCCTAACCTGGAGGGGATAAACAAAATCCTTAAATTTCATCAAGGCCCTGGTTTGGAACCCATTCAAATGAAGAATTAAAATTAGAGTTTTTCGTTGATCTCCGGTTACTTGGTAGAGTTGTCAGAAATAAGAGAAACATACATTGTAAAATGTCTCAAATTTTGTTCAAAGCCCCAGGATTCTGTAAAAGTGATTCCATTTGTCATCTTCTAATCACATAATTTTAGGCCATTCAATGTTACATTTTTTTGATTATAAAAGAAAGATTTCAGTGCTTTTGATGTATTTTCCTTAGGTAGAAGTATAATTTTAACAAATAATGGCAATTAAAGATTATTTCATTTCTAATTGTTATAAAATACAAAAAAATGCAAGCTACTTTGATTCAAAAAATTTAAACATGAGCTCACTGATATGAGAAACATTTTTATTGTTATATTTATCTTCAGAGGTAATAATAAAATTATGTAATGATTGTTTTGACCTATGTATAACCTCATGTTTCTATGCCTCACTTGATGGCTCATACAGTCTGGATAGTTGCAGAAGAAATGTTGGGGCTGCTAAGAAGGGTGAGCAACAGCAACACCCAATGGTTAGTTACAGAACATTTCAATATTTTTACACTAGTCATGCCGGTACATCCCACTGATTATTAGCTTTCTTTATGTCGAGCAAAATTGTCCTAAAATTCACATTTTAAGCATAATTAAAATGTTTTCCTAGCTACACACAGGTTACCTAAAACCAAATATTTTCATGAAATCATTATTCATTTAAAGAATCGTTTTGATGGCAAGCTGATTTTTAATCCTATTCAGTGTAGTCCTACTGAAATACTTTACCATGTAAAGATTGTGATGTACATATAACTGAAATGGTATTGTGGTATTCAAGTACAACAAATAAGGTATGCATACTCAGAAATAGAGTTATATGCATCAATGTTTATATGTAATAAGCCATAAAATTAATCCTAATGATCTCAATTCTCATTCTTATGAGTTGGAATGGGGAATGTGGCAGGGTCTACTGTTGGAGCTCAATGATGCACATAAGAATATTTGAGGCACTGATTTAGACAAGCTTAGAGCAATTGTCTCTAAATAGTGTCCTTTGAAATACTTTGATTGCAGTAACTTTGTGTAGACACATTTAATCCTCACATTAGCCCTATGAGATAGAAATCATTATAGCATATATGGTTAATAAGACTTCATTTGTAGCTTTGTGAGATACAATGGATATCCAAAAACGCTACACACATTTAATATATGCATCTCGACTAATTTTGACATATGTATATATCCATGATACTATCACCAAAATCAAGATAATAAACATATTCATCACCTTCTAAAATTTTCTAGTATTCTTTGTGTGTGTGTGTGTGTGTGTGTGTGTGTGTGTGTGTGTGTGTTTGTGGTAAGAACATTTAACATGCAACCTATCCTAATATTCTAAAGTAAACAATAATATATTGGTAACTATAGGTACTATAGTTAATAACTTATCTGTAGAAATTATTCATCTTGCATAAATGAAATGCTATGCCCATTGAACAACTACCCATTTTCTCCCACTCCCACCCTCTAGAAACCACCATTCTATTCTGTGTCTATACGTTTGATGACTAGATACCTCATACAGATAGAATCATGCAGTGTTTATTTTAATCATAACAGAACCTAGGAACTAAACAGCACTTTAAATAATGAGCTATTTTCTGCATTATATTAGCAAGGGTTAGAATCATTTGTTTGAAGTAAAATTTCCTGATTGTATTAATATTTATGTTAGTTGATAAATTATAGCCATGTACATGCATATGAATATGTGAAGTTCATAAGTTTTGACAATATTTTAACATGTTAATCAGAGTTAATACACAGGGTCCTCAAGTAATAAGTAATTATCTATTCATTAGAACAGAAGTCATCTATAAACTGTTATTTCTATTGTCTAATAGCTTGCATTTTTAATCAATTCTCATATGCCTGTTTGTACTTAGATATATTCTGTATATCTTCACCTTGAACAACTTCTCACTTTCCAAAGCTCTCAACATAGTTGCCTAATTAAACACGTGCCTTATTTCACATAGCTTTCTTGACTCATTCAGAGTGATCTGAAAACAATGAGTAACTAATATGAATCAGAATATTGTTTTTGCTTGTCTTAGGAATTTTGTGAAGGATATTTTGAATGTCTTCTTTAAAAGTTTTTTATAATGACATAGTAATTGTTTTTATGACTTTTACAATAAACTGTGAAGTCCTGTAACATCTGGCCACATTCCTGTGGTAACGAAGTCTAGGAGAGAAGACTTCATTTAATTGTGAATTGCTCCCGTTCTTTTCATAAAAGATGTAGGAAAGTATAAGGATAAATAAGATTTAAATGAACATCATTATCATCATCATTTTTATCATCAAATATTTATTGATACTTGTCCTTTGCCAAACCTTTAAGGACTACTGTAATGAATTTTAAAAGCCTCTATCCAAACCCGGGATATTTACAGACAGGAAAATAAAGCGTGAATAAAAGTTCCTTGGAGAGCCTTTGCAAACAGATATAATATTCTAATAAATTCTTTCCAAACAATGGGAATATTAGCAAATGATGGTTAATCAAATGCCAAATCTGTGCTGGTTTAATCCAGTACTTGATATGTACTGCCAATATTTTTATTAATGATATACATTTTCCTAGTAACTACTTCATACACTTTCAATATTTTTTTCTTTAAGTTTTTTGACAGAAAATATTTTAAAAATGTTCCTATGGAAAAGGAACTTTTTCATAGGTTAGGCTTCCTAAGAAAGAGACTGAACTTTACAGGTAGGTGAGTTATCGGTGACTACTTTCAACAGTAATGCCTGTGAGGGGAAAGGGAAGTAGGACTGGGAAAGGAAGATGGTGAGCTAAGTTGTAGTTACAACAGAAGCCTCAGTTGATCCCTCCAGGAATTATGAAATGGGGATGGCCCCTTATTGATCCATACTGAGTCGCCTTCACTTATTGCACAGCAGAGGGGAGGCCTAAACTTGGGCAAGGCAGACCCCTTTGGCCCTGCGATATTCAATTCCTGGGGAAAATTTTCACCTGAACTTGGTAGGAGGTTCTGTTGCTGCTGTTCTGAATGGGGACGTGGAATGCTCATTACTTTATCTACTTTAGTCAACGCTTTGTGCTGCTCAGATCTGCCTGCTTTCTAAAATAAGTACACTTAATCTGAAAACAGATACACAAAATTCTAATTTGCCTCTTCCTAGGTAAATGGACAAGATCACTTTCAGGGATTACTGGGAAGAACTCCAATTTCTTTCACCAAAGTTGGTCTTGGTACTAAGCTTCTGATACTTCTCTTTCTCCTCTCCTGTGCAAATTATGTTACCCTCATCTTTGGATAGAAAATATGCTGGCCTACTGGATTACCTGGTGAATTAATCTAGAAACTCATGCCTGAGAGTTGATCTCCTAGTAAGGCTGTGACTTTTTTGTTTGTTCATGAATGACAATGAAGACTGCTCAGTAGATCACCTTACTGCCACATATTTTTATCCTTGTCCCTACTTTATAACAGCATCCTACTTCCCCCCTCTGCATTATCAGCAGCACCTACCCCTGTATCTTAATCCATTTGAGCTTCTATCACAAAATCCCGTAGACTGGGTAACTTATAAGTAACAGAAATTTATTTCATATAGGTCTAGAGGCTGAGAAGTCCAAGATCAAGGTGGCAACAGATTTGGTGTCCAGTGAAGGTCATTTTCTGGTACATAGATTGTGCCTTCTAGCCATGTCCTCACATGGTGGAAGTTTCCCCAGGCCTATTTTATAAGGGCACTAATTCCATTGATGAGGCCTGTGCCCTTATGACCTAATCACTTTAGGGATTAGAATTTCAACATGTGAATTTGGAGGGATCACAAACATTTCAGTCCCTATCATAATAAGAAACTTTTTTCCTTGACTGAAAGTTTCTTAGCACAAAGAGCTTACAACAGCCATACATTTCAAAAAGGAATTCTAGTGGTATTCTCTAGCACAAGGATCTCTCTCCTGGTAATCAGTGCCTCTAGATTACTAGAGCCTATGTTTTCAGGAACGCAAAGCACAAATTTCCCAATTGTTCACAAAGAAGGATGTCACATGATCCACTTACTTTTACCCCCCAGTTCCCAATTCCATATATTATACCTATTGGGAATAAAGCATCATATAAAGATTATTGATGTAGAGTGCATACTGCATTCTATAAGATGGTATTCCATCCCCAAAATCTCTCATCTCCAAACTGACATCTCAGTTACACCTAGTAGGTTTTGGTTGGTGTGCTACATCATAAAACCAACAGATCCATCGTTATCTGATTGCTACCATGTTTTGCTGTAAAGTAGCTTCCTTGGTCCAATGAGATGTTATGAGAGCTCTCATATTGATGGAACAACATTACATAAGCCCTTGAGTAGTAATGCTGGCCAAACACCTATTGGCAGAGAAACAAGAAAGGCTGACCATTAAGTGTGTAGTGGCTGTGGTCTCTGTTCCTGGAATATTGGATATCTGAGGGAAGCAGTAGCTAACTAAGTCTTGGGATATAGGAGCCCATGTATTGGGTCCATGTACAGGCCTCCATATTTGCCACTCAAGCTACTCTGTTCATGCCTGTTGTACCACTATTGTGGTGGCTGATGCCAGAGAAGGACAGATGTTGAGTTCTGGCTGAGTTCTTTCTGTATGGTTATTTAATGCCTCTTCTTCATTAACATGCATTGCAGAGACCTTCACACTTCATACCCACTCCTATTAGTCCAATATATGCCTCTTTCTCAAATTTCCCTGACCCAGATAGTGTCATATTTTACCTTCCAGGCCAGCCATGTCATTTGCCACTACCTAAAACTCCATACATATTCTTATCTTAGGCTATTTCTACCCAAAGATTATGACCACGTCACATGACTGAAGATCTGCCCATCAGAAGGATTTCCCTTTTGCTTTATCTTCTTGGGCAACCTCTTAATAAGGCTTTAAGGAAGCAGCAGTCCGTTTCCAGTTTATACCCATATACCAAGTCAACCCATCTATGAACCAAGCTCAGACTTGTTATTTTTCCTTCAGATGGCCACCAGGGAGGGCCCATACAAAAATAGTATGAACTTAGGATGAGCTTCTTTTGTGACAGAAGTACGTAACTTAAGAGTGCAACTATCTGTGATCTCTGGCATACTCATACGCAATTCCTGATGTTCTACCTACTGTAGATTGCTACTGGTCTTGCCAAATGCATTGGAAGTCCTGTACTTATGGATACTTGATGTCTCATGGTCAGATGTTTCATCTTAACCACTTACCCAGACTTATGCCAGAAACAATTTCTCAATTTCAGGATAATTATCTGCTATATATGTCTTAGTTTTGGTCCAGAGTCTCGGTCTATGATTCTTCCTCTGGCACTACTATAAATAGTATGCATCATATTTTCCACTACATATATCTTTAATACCATAGACTAGGCTTCTAAGATATGTGGGCCAAACAGCAAAATAGCTTGTACACTGTCTGAAACTGCTACAGAGTTCCATTAATTTAGTAAAATTCATGTCCATTATCTCTTTAAATATTTATCCTATTATACTATCTCTCCCTTTTACTTTAGGGATTCCAGTTGCAAGTCAGTTAGAACCTTCAATATTATTCTACATCTCTTAGAAGCTCTTTTCTGTTTTCTTAATCTTTTCACCTCCAATGGTTTCCTTTGGCTTAATTTATACTTCCTTATCTTCAAGTTCATTAGTTCTTTCCTATGTCCAGTCCACTGATAAGCTCATTAAATTAATTCTTCATCTTGTAACTATTATTTTCCCAGCATTTAAATTTGAATATTTTTATAGTTTTCATCTCTTTTGATATTCCTTATTGATTCAGTTATCTGTCCACCTTTTATGATATATTTTTAACATATCAGTCATGTTTTAAATAGATATTTTAAATTCCTTCTCTGATCATTTTAATCTCTCTGTCAGCTTTATTCTTATTCCATCCACTTTTTGTTGTTTCTGGATTTTTTTGTACATCTCATAATTTTTGATTGATATACCTTTAAACACTAAGGTTGCATGTTTGCTTAGATTATTTCTCATAGAATAGCATTTGCTGGACTGCCTATCTGGAAATCTTTTATATGACAGTTAAAATTGTTTGTTTTTAATTTAAATATTGTTCAAAGTAAGAAACCTTTACAAAACTTCATTTTGCTTTTGGAGCTCTTATGATATTTTTAAATTTTGTAATTCAAAATGTTTAGAAATATGAATTTGAATTTTTAAAGTCATTGATTCTTAAGTCCCTAAATTATGCAATTATCATATGCCTGCATTAACTTGATTATGTCCTTTGTAAATATCATGCCATTATGTAAATTTTAGTCATTTTCAAAATATTATCACAATTTGGATATATTCAGTAGTAGTTAAGCAGACTATTTTGATCATTTACTACATGAAAAGTTTTGTATTTGGCATTTTCATGAAATAAAAGTAAATAGGTATGATCCCTGTGCTCAAATAACTAGTAATAAAGTTTTGAAGATAAGACAATAATTCAAATAAATAAACTCCAAGGAGACTCTGATAAATGATATTAGCTGATATGCATTGGGAGACATCGAAAGGAATATTAAAATTAACTAGAATTTTGTAGGACCCAAACAAAAAAACAGATTGCAAACAGAGATGTGGAAATGACATTTCGGGCAGAACTATCAGGAGCTAACATGGATATGAGAAAATATAGAGAATGTTTAACTTTAAGCCAGTTTGGTAAAAAAGCAGCGGTCCTTAGCTATGATTTACCATCATCTAGAGAGATTTTTAAAAATATAGCTTTTCAGTCCTGTTTCTCAGCGATTCAGATTTTGTATTTTGTATTTTTAAAAACTCCACAGTTGATTGTATTATTCAATCAGGTTTATAAACCAGGAGATGAGAGTAGTTGATAATATCAGTCAGAGCAGCAACAAGAAAGGAAAGATTGGAACAGAGAATTTGGTTTTAGGCGAGGGAGACTATATTTATTTCTGGGGGTGATGGAGAGTTCATAAAGTATGTTTCAAGGTTCTCATATGTGAAATGAAAAAAAATAAGAATCAGGAAAGTGATTTTGAAAAACTTGTCTGAACATGTAACACTGACCAATGGGAAGAAGTTGGGTAAAGAGGGAATGAAGAGAAAGTAAGAAAAACAAAAACACAGTCTGAAAAAAGACAGCTGATTGACAGATATATATATCTCTGTGTGTGTGTGTGTGTGTGTGTGTGTGTATAATCATATATATATAGGAATATATATAATTTCTATTATAATATTGCTGATGCATGAAAATATTTTGCTGATCAAACCTGTCAGTTTATGAACTTAAATGGCTTGATTCTAAAAGGATTGTGTAATTTCCAATGTGAAAATATTCACTCTGGAGGCAGATGTTGAGGCGGACTAGTAAAGAGGATTTTCACAAAAGTGGGATCATAGAAAAAACCTCAAATATCACAGGTAACCTTCCACTCTGCTTAAAAAAGGAATTGCCTGCGTTATGAATGAATCAAAAACTTTAGAACCACAAACTGAAAATTATTTCAAACATAAACTATTGTTGTAGCTCCAAAGCAGGCAGGCGGGTAGGTGGAAAGAACAATATGTTAGACATAACAAAATAAAAAAAAAAGAAAAAAATGTATCATGGCTCTTCTTTTGTCAAATGAAGTCCATGATGAAATCATTAGATTTTGTGAAAATCATCTGCTATGCTGTGATGGAGGTGGCAGTGATGAATGCCAGGTCAAGGGAATTATGCAAGGAGTCTAGAACTGTGACTAACACATACATATGCATTAGATAAATTAATGACCAGTAAGAAATACCTGGCATATAAGGCAATGTAGGCAAAAAACTGAGACTGACACTTCAGCCAAGGCTTTGATCATGTCTAATTAATACTATTTTTTTTTAGATGTGCTATGTCAAAGCATTGTTATCCTATGAAGATAAACAATTTTGTTGTAATAATAAAGTAGCATATGTATTGTTTTATATATATGCATACTTATGAACATCTCTCTACTATGCTACAGTAGAGATATTTTTATTCATAGTTTACAGATAAATAACTTAGAGTTTGGATAGGTTGGTAATTATTTGTGGGAGATCATTGTGAACCAAAGTCCAAGACCCTCCACAACTGTGTGTCTTTTTTTACACATGAACATGTCTTTGTTGGAAGGTGGGAAAAAGCAGGGGTCCCATTAAATATTTCCCGTTGGCTGCACAGACACTCTTTTCGTTATGCGCCTCAGAGGCATCACCATCACCTCATTGGATTCTGACTCTCACTTTTGCAAGGACTAACAGTTTCCCCAGATTCTCAAGAACTGCTTTGTTCATGGTTGAGAAGAGGCTGGGATTTCTGAGAAAACAACAGAAATCTGTAAAACAAAATACAAAAACATGCACATATAAACCCAAACACACATATACGACAAGGATTTATTTTTTAACAAATATTTGAATGTATGCGGTTTGAATGAGACAGACAAAATCTATGCCTTTATGAAGCTAAGCTTATCATGGAGAAAGACAGACAAAATGAAAAATAATATGAATAAATCTTATGGAATGCTAGAAGGAGATTATTTGTTATAGGAGGAAAACATAAAGCAGGATAATGGCAATTGTGGATTAAGACGAGAATGCAATTTTGTATCGTGTGGTTGAATAGTCCTCATTGAGATAGTGACATTTGAGTAAAAACCTGAAGAAGATGTAGACTGTGAAATATTTGGAAGAGATTTCTTGGGAAGGGAATAAACGTACAAAGGTCTTATAAGAATAGCATGCCCAAAACTTTTGAGAAAACATAAGGAGGTCAATGTAAGTAAAGTAGACTAGTCAAGGGTGAGGTTAAAATAAGATGTAGTTAGAAAGGTAAAGGGGACTTTGATATGTATGATTCTGAAGGACTATAATGTTAAAAATGAGAATGGTTTATAGAGACCAAAATGTTCACATTGGCTAGTTATTCCATTCTTATCCTCTTTGGAGGCTACTTAGAAAGTCAAATTATAACCACAATTTTAATTAATGAATAAAACATTAGGAAAAAAAGATCCTAATATAATCTTGATGATGCTATCTCTAGCTAAATTGAGACATGTTTGCCTTTTATGGAGAGAACATTTCAACAGAGTGGAGTGTCTTTTGTCAAATCTCCTCATCTCCCAACATTGCTGGATGCATCCTGTCCCAAACTCTTTTAACACTTTCTGTCTCTGCCCCCACACTTTTGTTATAAATTGACCATCTATCTTTTTTTAACTGAAAATTTCAGCACTGACTCTGCCAACACTCTACATAGCGATACAGAGACTTTTCACTTATCTTCCTAATTGGTATGGTGGTGTCTTTGGAACTGCCCAAATCACTAATTAAATATAATGAGGTTGTGATATTTTAATCAAGAACCTGAAAGTAATAAAATGTTAAACATGTATCAGACCTTGGCTAGGTTGTTTTTGGTGCATGCCTATACTCTATCAACCCAATAAACCTATGATGTACCAATTTACAAGTGGGAAACTTGATTGATTATGCTTGTACTAAATTTCATTGTTACAAATATCTGCCCTTTCCTGGGGGAGAAACATTCTTTCCCATTCCATTTCTGTTGGACTTAGTCGTATAACTTGATTTGTAGGTGAAAGACTTAAGAGTCACTTACATTTTATGTCATATGACCAAGCCCAACATGAAAGAGAAGTGTCTTTTTTCCTCTTAAACACAGATGTCAATATCCCAGATAGAGTATGATTCATTAACATTGGTCTCAGAGTGAAGATAATGTAAAGAGGATCGGTAACTCACTCTAATAATGGAGAGTGAGTGGGAAATAAAACTGTGTCATGAACCTCTGAAATTAGCATACCTGGCACATAGTAAGAGCCCCACATGTCAGCTATTTTCATTGTCTTCTTCATCATAAGAAGCTTATTACTTATCTTTTTTTACAACTAGGTATTATGTACTGGCTACAAGAACCATGTTTTCCAATTGGTATCTACGGCATTACTCAGCATAGCAACTTATGCACATATCAGAGTAGCTGCAGCGTAGGTAATTTAAAGTAATGATCAGAAGCACAAGTCAGAGGAAACATGATTTAAATTCTTGTTTGCTGTTATGGCCTGTGTGGCCTGGAAGTTTTACTTACACTCTGAATACTCACCAGTGAGTTAAGGTTAATGAGATCTGCTTATCGGTTTGATAAGCATTAGCTAAGATAATGTGCAGGAAGCCTTAAGGGCAGGGCACACCAATAAGTGCTCAATCAATGCTAGTTTTTATTAGTAGATGCTTGCTAGTAATGGATATAATGGGCAAATAAATTATTCTAACAATTCTACAATGGTTCTGTGCTCTTTCCAGATATTTCAAACATACGAAACACAATCTTGCTTTCTATTAAGCTCTGCTTATGTTATTATCTAGATGTTTTCTATCTGTAAATTATTGCCTGCTTAACAACGTTTTTGGGTTAACAGGAAGTTTTTTTTTTGGTTTGGTACCTCTAGTTGAGCATAGAAGTGGTTCCTGGTAGGTGCTTAAAAATATTCGCTACTTGGCCTTTGAAAATCCCAAGTATGTAGCCAAACTTAGATTTCATTTAGAAATCTCAGAGAGCCCATTAATGGATTCACTAAAGCCAAATTTAGAAAACTTCAAACTCATTCTTAATTCTTATAGGTAATAAATGTTTGACTCTCAAACACCATTACAAAAAAAAATTATGAATTAGTATTCACAGTGACAACTTGATATAATTCATTACTTCACTAATATTCTCAACAAACATTACAATAAAAACAATCTCCTCAGTATATTAAGCTTGTGCTTTGTTTTTGTCATTCACATTAAATTATTAATCTGGATGTTCACAGACCTAAATATATTCAACCTTGGAAAATGTTTTATTTTGCTACCGAATATCAAGTTATCATTATAGAGAGAGGTCTTTGTTTCTTGGAGATGTTTACCATAATGAACAAACTTTTGAGTTTTGTATTTAAATGGTTTCATGTTTTGCCTTGTCTGTTCCCACATAGGTATCAATTGTGAAATAAATCTTGATGAATGCCTATCAGAGCCCTGTCTTCATGATGGAGTTTGTATTGACGGCATCAACCATTATACCTGTGACTGCAAGAGTGGGTTTTTTGGAACACACTGTGAAACAAATGCAAATGATTGCCTTTCAAATCCTTGTCTACATGGAAGGTAGCTATTTTTATTTTTTTTATTATTAGCTTTATGAAAATATATTTAACTCACAATATTTAAGGCTTATTGTCAAGGGAAAGTTGATAAAGATAATTTTAATTATGCTGTTTCATAAAACAAGAGCTAAGTACGTTTAATATGACAGATGCTGCCAGTTTTAGCTAATGCAATGTACTGATACATTATCTCTGCCCTTCTTTTATTTCTGTTCATTAGCATAAAGTAATTTTCTATAAATGTGGATTAATTAGACTTTAATATACTTAAAGGTAACTGCTCATGCTAATAGAACTAGCAGGTAAGATGATGAGACATTCTATTATTTGCTCTATGGAGAGATAATACCACACACTTAGTATTTAAAATGTTCCTAAATAAACTGGTTCTTTCATCCCTATGTGTATGAAAAGTATTTTATGACTCTATGAATCTGTGTAATAACTCCTCTGATCATGGATAAAATATTGGTTAATACACATCTAGAGTGAAGGTATTTCTAGGAGATGCAGGTGGCAAAGAAGAATATATCACAGATGCACCATGCTGCTTGCTTCTGCGTTACTTTTCTTTTCTAATTCTGCCACCTACTTTGTAAGCAGGGAAGGGAGAAAGAAGGTTGGCAGCTCATTGCAATGCAGCCTGGCCATAGCTAACTTCAGTTTCTCACATAAGCCCTAGACATACTTTTTATCTTTTAAAACTGTTCATTCTTTTCATTGCCATGGGGAAAATGGCAAAAATGAAAATTGATCCATTTTTTCAGTCCAGTCACCTTCAAGGATAAGAAACCCAGGAATAAACTCTGCTTTGTATTGCTCATGGGAGTGCTTTTTTTCACCTGAACTAGGAAAGAAAAGTTTAAATGGTGAAACTCCCTTGAAGTTATGCTTTAACATCTACTTATTTGAAAATTTAATTCTAATTATGTGTTTCAGGTGCACAGAACCTATTAATGAATATCCATGTTCATGTGATGCAGATGGGACTAGCATACAATGTAAGATCAAAATTAATGTAAGTCTTATAATTTTATTAAAGCTATATGACAAAAATTTTAATTTAAAAGAAAAATCAAATTGCTTGCTGTAGATTTCGAAGTCATTTCTCCCACAGTTGATGATTTTACTGTTCTCTCATCTTTCCTCTGTGTTATTCTTTGGCTGCTCCAAACAAAACTACAAATCATGGCTTTTTTTTTTTTTTTCCACCTTTTCCTTCTTTGTCTTTTGTTGTTACAAAATTCCACAATTCCCTTCCCTCCTGCCGACTGCCCCACCAAACTAAATCGTTGAAGTATCCATTATCAACAGTTGCTCAGATGGCTTAAATTTTACCATCTGCCTCGTCCTCTCTGGTCTTAGGAGACAGAGGTATCTGTGGATATGTAGGAATGACATAGGATTCAATTAATGTAGATATCACAAGGTATCTGTGGATATGTAGGAATGACATAGGATTCAATTAATGTAGATATCACAACAAATACTGGATGTATATATCAAGAAGTGGGCAACACCTTTAATATTCTCAGGATATGTCTTTCAATCTTCAGGAGTCTCATGTGGTGTGATTGACATATGGTATTTTATATGGGATGCATCATTTGTTGAGAAATGTTGGTTGACTGAAGATTGTGACCGTTCTTGGTAGATGAGAATCTTGTGAGCCTTTTGGAATCCTTGGGAGTTCTTCCAAATCATTTTTGATTGACAATAACATAGTAAAGGGAGGATGCATACAAACTAAAAGCTTTTGTCATTGTGAAACCATGGATATTTTATTATATTCTTTGTGTCTCTCTCCCTAGTCAGTAAAGCATAGCTATACTAGTTCTGACATCACAGGATCATGTGTGAGAATGCTCATGAAACACAGTAGCTATTCAGTAAGTGGCCCTTTCAGAGACGGGTGATGGAGTAGTTAAATGAGAACCAGGATTGAAACTCTGTATTGCTACTTACCTACTGTGTGTTCTCAAATTACATTTATTTTGAAATTATGTTTTGACTATTCAATAAAAGTAATCACAGTAACTACCTCAGGTTATTGCAAGAATTAAATGAGATAATGCATGTAAAACAATTAGCACATTTTCTGACACAGTTTTAAAAAGCATAATTATCTGTTGATATTGTGTTTATTTTGTTCTGGATTGTGAAAGCCATTCTTGATGCGGAAAAGGAAATGTAATAAATAAATTCCCTGGTAGAGAATGAATGAACCATACATCCTGTTTGCATTACCACAAATATTGCCTGAAGTAATCTCTAACACCATATTTCTTGATAGTACAAATATCATATTCTTTGTTTTGAATTAAAATATCAGTAAATAGACATTTTTGACATATATATGTATGTATGCATATACATACATACATACACAGACAATATTATGAGAGCAATTGTTAAAATTCTACCTAAATGCTTCTAGATTTTTTCCTAATATTGTTATTTTAGCATAAGAGCAAACTCATTATACTCAGTGATATTTTTGTCTTAGAAGTATATGTTAGGAGTCATTCCATTAAAATGCAAAGAGTCTTGATTCATTCTTTTTAATAGCTATAAAGTATTCCAAATAAACATTGAAGACCATGTTTACCTGATGAGAGTACGAGCACACCAGCTTACCTATATCCTATTAAATGAAATCACTTTTTACAAAGTGTTGACTAACTTCATGAGGAAAATGCAGTTTGTCATTATTTTAATTTACATTTTCCTAGGTTACTATCAAGATTGAACACCTTTCTATACTATTATTTGTCATTTGCAGTTCTTTGTGCCTTGCCTACTTATAGCCCTTTTTCTTTTTGCTTACTTGCCCTTTACTTTTTGATTTGTATATATTAGTTTAAATTATAGATAAAATCTACTAGGTTCTGAAAAAATGCAAATCTTTTACAGAGTCTGGACACCCTTACTTTATACAGCTTATGAATTGTGAGATTTTCATATTTGTCTTTACTTTTCCTTCCTAAATGGGCTTTGTCACTCTCCAAAGAAATCCTTCACACTGTAATACCTTAAATATATTTTTATATTCTCATTAACTACAATTATAGAATTCATGATACTTTTAGTGCTTTAACTCATAGTGAATACATTATGATTGATAAAAACTAGAAATCTAACTTAATGGTTTCTTTTAAGCATAATGATTTTTTCCAAGAAATTTTATCAAAGGGTCTCTTAATTCTTTCTTGATTTGGGATGCTTCACTTTTCATATAGTAGATTTCTATATATGGGTTAGTTTTTGGACTATTCTGTTTCTTGACTTTTTATCTCATTTGTACTAGTACCATCTAGAATAATTATTATAGCTTAATAATTTTTTAAAAATCTTGTCATGTTTCACCAATGCATTAAGTGTACTCTACATGTAATTTTGCTCACTCTGTAAATCTTAGATATTGAATGTCTATAAGAAATTGAGATATAATAATCATTAGATATACTTCCTACCTCACCAGCTCCACATGGAAAATGATCTACATCTCTTTCTCTCTAGTGCTGTATCTCTCTATCTTACTTACTAGCTGACCTATTTCTTTTAACTTTCTCTGTGGTACAATGCTTAGATAACACACTCTGAAGGAGATTCATGAACTGTTTTTCAAGGCTAAAGACGCAAGAGAAATGGAGAAAGATAGGCAGTACTAACTGAAAAGTGCACTCGAGTCAATATAGGGCAAGGTGTTATATGTGAAGTTCCTTAGGAGTGGAAAAAATATAGTTTATGTTAGGGCTGGATGGGCAACAACACAAGCAAAATTGCTGTGATGGTTAATATTGAGTGTCAACTTCATTGGACAGAAGGATGCAAAGTATTATTCCTGAGTGTGTCTGTGAGAGTGTTGCCAAAGGAGATTAATATTTGAGTCAGTAAACTTGGAAAGATAGACCCACCCTCAATTTGAGTGGGCACAATCTAATCAGCTGCCAGCTAGGCTAGAATAAAGCAGGCAGAAGAATGTGGAAGAACTAGACTGGCTGAGTCTTCCAGCCTCCGTTTTTCTCCCATGCTGGATGCTTCCTGCCCTCAAACATTTGACTTCGAGTTCTTCAGCTTTTGAACCCTTGGACTTCCACCAATGGTTTGTCAGGGGCTTTCGGGCCTTCAGCCACAGATGGAAGGCTGCTCTATCAGCTTCCCTACTTTTGAGGTTTTGGGACTCGGACTGGCTTCGTTGCTCCTCACCTTGCAGACGGCCTATTGTGGGACTTCACCTTGTGATAGTGTGAGTCAGTACTCCTTAATAAACTCCCTTTCATATATATATCTATCCTATTCATCCTGTTTCTCTAGAGAAACCTGAAACACTTTGTTTTGTTTTTTGTCCAAGTGACAATTAGAGGGAAGCTTTAAAAATTAGAATTAATGCTGGAGAAAAGCAAATGCATGCCTGGGGAGAGAACATATGCTATGACTAGTGAAAAAAAAATGTAATTTAAGTTCTGGATGTGCACACACAAACAGAAAAGAAAAGTGAGAAAGGCAGCATAGAAAGCAGATATTTTTCTTTCAAGTTTGATAAGACTTAGGAGGATGGCATGTATCCTCATGCACCGTGTGTATGTACATGGAAGCAGTATTATTTTTAAGATATCAAATAATAAATATATATGTTATGAACTAAAATGGAAAAAAAAACTAACTGCAGAATTAAAAAAAATCATGACTTTCTTAGATGAAGTAGAAATAAAAGAATGTGTGCTTTAACGCCTAGTGAATATATTGTTATGAGCAGACTTAATATAAAGTAAGGACTCATGTAAGTTCTCTAAATAAAAAGGAAAGAATTAAAGAACTGTGTATAAATAGCAAAGACATGGAATCGACATAGGTGACCATCAGTGGTGGATTGGGTAAAGAAAATATGGTACATATACACCATGGAAAACTACAGAGTGATAAAAAATAATCATGTCCTTCACAGCAACATGGATGCAGCTGGAGTCCATAAAACTAACGTAATTAATGCAGGAACAGAAAAAGAAAATACCCTATGTTCTCACTTATAAGTGGGAGCTAAACATTGGAATAATAGACACTGTGGACTAGAAGAAGGTAGAGGAAAGGAGAGGACAATGGTTCAAAAAAATGACCTATTGTATACTATGCTCACTACCTAAGTGCAATACACCCGTGTAACAAGACTGCACATGCGTCCCCTGCATGTAAAAAACTAAGTACCCACACATGAGTGCATGTATTTGTGTTTCTCTGAGTGTGAACTGTAATTTATGAGCTTTTAATTTAATATAATTTACATTTTGTCTGCCATGTATATCATGTATGTTTTTCTATTTTTTGTTATTCTTTCACTAGTATATAGTGGATTCTGGCATTCAGAAAATTATTTTCATGTATCCAAAATTACTTTATTACAGAACTCTAAAGGTTCTGTGATTTTTGACAGGTTTAAAAGGGACTTATTTAACAAGTTTTTCTCATTCTTTTTATTTGAAATTAAATGATTGAACCATCAGAATGTTTTCCAGGAGAGGGTTTGAGTTTTGAGTTTGAGTCCATCCCCCTCAACAAATGGTCAGCTTTTTCCTACAAATTATTTTAGAGAATATCACTATCCTTTAATTAGAAACAAATCCTTAAAATAGACAAGATCTTGCAAAATGGGAACATTTATTACACACACACAGAGTACCTTGCTTTTTCACTTAATCAACCACAGATTATTCTTATATATATAAAATATATATTATATCATATTTTATATATATTCTATACTACCATATATTCTACTTTCTTCTTATTAATATTCTATTGTGTGGAAGTACCATATTTAATCAGTACCCTTTTTTGGATATTTAAGACGGTTTATTGCTCTTAAAATTCTTTCTGTGTTTTAGGTGCCGAAGTTTGAGTTCATTCTATGCTATTTCATAGCAGAAAATAATCAGCACTAATTTTAGGACCCCCTCTTGCTCATTCGTTTGTGTGTGCCCTACCATACTTGTGTGTTTATTAGAAATATTTTCTTATGTATTTGTTCTGGTAAAATGTGAATATTACTTCTTGGTATATGCATCCTTTGTTTAAATAAATGCCACTATGCTCTCTAGGTATTTGTCCTCTAGCTATTCCACTATTTGCCCTCGTCCCTAAATCTTGAATCCCTAAGTTAGGGAAAGCCTGTGAATACTCAGCAAAAGTGAGCCCAAACCTGGATCAGAAGAGTAAAACAAGTGGGGGTAAGAGAAGTTGCATTTCCTTTTCCAGCCTCTTTTGACTACCAGCAGCAAGCACATGTCACTTACAATGCTACAGATTCCGTAGTTACATCTGATTGAAGTGTTCTCAGTCTTTTGGATTGCCCAACCCTGTAGCTTGCAAAGTAAAAACCCACAGAATTAATGAGATTTTGAATATACACATTTAAAAACACTTGACTACACTAGCAGTTCTTATTCAGAACTGGCCAAAGTTCACGGAATTCTGTGAAGGTTAATCCCCCCTTTGCAGGGGGAATGGCAGGGACTTAGTAGGTACCTTGTTCTGTTCCCACTCTTCAAATTGTACTTCTCTCTCTATCTGTTTCCCTTTCTCCAAGATCTTAATTGAGGAAAGCGTTCCACTACTCAAAACACTAATGCTAAAAGATAAAACGTGATGCCATGAGAGAAGTGTTATGCTAAAGATGACACTGGGTAACTTCCTTTTCTAGGAAGTTCAGAGATCACAGGACAACCCTGTGGATCTAAACCACATCCCTCAGAAAGAACACAACTATCTGAGCCAGTGAGGTAACTGTCACATTTACTAGCCCAGTTAGTACTTTGCCCTGTCTAAGAATTTCACAATGAATATATCACTGCCCTGTTCCTTTCATGCTCCTGTACATTTCCTGGAATAATATTTTCAGTACAAGTTGAATGAATATATCACTGGGGTCAAGCTCAGTTGTCTAGATTGCCCTGGTCTGCAGGATTCCTCCCGGCTTCCATCTCTTTCTCTAAATACTCAACCTTTTATATATTTTATTTTCTGAAATTACTTTAGTGAACTCTTTGGGAAAGCACTTTATTATATTAAATAGAATATAGCAAAGCAATAGAAATGATGATGAACAAAGGGAAAGGCATCCTTTTAAATTTTTAAACCAGGAAAGATCAAGAACTTTAAATGACAATTTGATTTCTTCTAAAAAGAAATTGCCTTTGTATTTCCCATTAAGCTTTCTAATTAATTTAGTAAAAGATTCTTGAAACCCTGGAGACAGAACTTTTGGCAGTCTAAAAACGATCCCTGTCTTCCCGTGGTAGATACAGTTCAATTAGTTTATGTAATGTTTTCTAATAAGTCATTCCATACATATCTGGAAATAGAGCTAAGGGAGAAACATGTTTCCATGACACTCCCTGTGGAATTCTGCATTTCTATTCCATAAATAAAACTGCAATACCTACAGGATAGTCTACTATGTGCCCTTGGTTTTTCTTAACAAGTTCAAATTTTCAGCAAAAGTGGAACAAATATCATAGCATTTGTTTACAAAAACATACTTAGTTCTATCACTTGTGGGGGGTGGGGGTGTACCAGATTACTATCTAAGTTCCAGGCATGACTGGAATATTATACTGAAGTGCCCAATTCATTTCTAATTGAGGATGACACTAATTAATCTCTCGGATTATTTTTAACATCATCTAATTTTCCAGTGGATAAATGATATTAATGCAATGGCTTCCATAATAGTCTTGTCAGTATGAGTTTCTGTTGTTAACACTTTTTAAACGTCACTAAATATTTGTAAGCATAGGTGTTAATTAATGAATAATAATTCTAGAAAATTATCACTTTTCAAGGTAAAATGCTGAGGAAGTATTTTATGTTTGCATACGCAATTATCCTTGAGAATGTAAGAACTCAAGACCTAGAGTGCAAAATGATTCAAGTTGGTTTAGGTTCATTAAGATATCTTTAGATAACTCATTGAAAATAATCAGTTTTACTAATGATGTCATAACTTTCCATAAATTATTTCTCAGAATTATGGGTGCAAATCTTTTCAGTTTACATTATGAAAAATAATGTCATACCATGTTTGTGGTACTATGACATGTGTTTTCTACAATGTAAGTGTGTATATATATATGTGTGTGTGTGTGTGTGTGTGTGTGTGTGTGTGTGTGTGTGTATATATATATACACCCTAAACTGTAAACTTAAAAGCATATGGTATGATATGGTAGAAGCTAAATATACAGAGAAACATATTTCTTGTTCAAATTAAGTGCCAAAACATTGAAATAGAGGCTGACTGAGCCCTTGGCCTTCAGAGTGGAGAAGAAAGAAAGATAATATTTACTGATCACATATGATGTTTAAGACACAGTGCCATTATTTTATTTAAGTCTCATAGCACACCATATGAGGTGGGTGATATTATCGCCATTTTGCACATCAATGTAGTTACGATAAATAAAATACCATTTGTTGAATAAATAAGTAAAGCTATGAGAAATTCTAAAATATTTTTAAGCATAAAAAGTAATAGGTATTATCCAGATTCTTCTAACTCTACAAGACATTTACACTTCTGCAGCTATAGGTGTCAGTAACGCTGGACATACATTTGGACAAATGCATGGGAAAAAGTAGGTAATTAAAAGATTATGATTGGATTCAAACTTCAGCTGTTACAGGAGTTTTAGGTATTTTACATGGACATAAATCTATTGTGAAGTGTTTGTTCTAAGTATGTGATCAAGCCCAGAAATCCTTTGAAATTTCATGGAAGTACTATTAATCATTACCCTAGGAGAGCAGAGTTGAACTGGGGCTGTTTTGGGAAAACTCAGAGGTATGATAGACACTAAGGGCTAGTGAATTCTGTTATTATCTGCAGAGGAAATTTGCTTTAGCACCATTATTGGGGGCAGGGGCAGTTCTCTGACATGATACATGTTTTTATAAAGATTAATAATGATTTTTTTCTTGGTAAATCAGCAATAGAATATTTGACAGAGACTTTCTGGTAATAAAAGTTAAAAAAAAAACACTATTATAAACATATATTTCAATTAACAGAGGAAGGAAATGTCAAACAAACTTGCACATCAGTTTTTTAGATTATGTTTAAATAAAAATATAATTTTATTAAAATGGTCAGCCTTATATTAATAATCAAATTTGATTCTCTATTTCTTAATCTAGGACTGCACATACATGCCTTGTATGAATGAAGGCTTCTGTCAGAAGTCAGCACATGGATTTACTTGCATTTGCCCACGTGGATACACTGGTGCATATTGTGAAAAAAGCATTGATAATTGTGCTGAGCCTGAACTTAATTCAGTCATCTGTCTTAATGGAGGGATTTGTGTTGATGGCCCTGGACACACTTTTGACTGCAGGTCAGTATTTATTTACCCACAAGTAAGTAAATATATATTTAGGAGAGCTTATAAACATCCCACTAGTAATTCACTCTGCAATGTAAATACTAAGGTTTCAAGTAAGATTTTATCTCATATATATATCTATATATGCACAACTTAGAAAATAACAGTTACAAAATGGCATTGCTTATATTTTCCAAATATCGTATATTCATATCACGCCCATGTTTTGCTTTCCCAGTTAAATCATCCCTCATTTTATAATTGTTTTTATCTCTTCTCCTTTCTCAAAGTGGGTTTTTATCCTTTTTCTCTAATATTTTATACCAAATGAATGATTTGTTAATATTTCACATTTATAGCATAATTCCTAGCCAGAGATTCATTTCTGTTACTACTATGCCTATCTCTTGAGATCTTAATAAGTTATAAAAATTTTATTTGAGTTATAAAAGCGAATTATTCTATCACTATATTTTTAAACCACTTTTTAAAGGTGTAGTTTTTAACTTTTTAGGAGATGAATATTTTTCCCTTTGTTATTTCTGATTATATAATATATCCAATTGATTGGTCATTTGAGAATTTAGTCACTATCTGTTCAACTTGTAAAATAATAACTGAACCCAGGTATTAAAAACTATACACACGTACTTTACCTCCTTTCAGTCTCATTTGTGCCAGGAGATGTTAAGTTAAAATTTTTGAACTGTATTTCTGTCATATATCTTAAATTACTGACAGGTTTGCCATGTATATCTTGATATATAGTTATTTACTAGTAAAGTATACTTATCATTTCAATATTTTATTATTTCTTTTTAAGACACTAATATATTCTGTCTTCTATACAGTACTGTCACTTCCCTATTTTCTTTGTTCAATATCTAAGGAGTGTTTTGCCTATTTTTATATTTTGATATCTACTGTATCGTTTTATTTGGTATATATCTCTAGTAAGACACACATAGATGCTAATTTCATATAAGTTCAAGAATATTAACTTACATTTAGCATAGGCAAACAATGTTTATTTATTATTATGACATAGATATTAGTTATTACACATTGCCTAACATGCCATTTTTGTTTGTTATACACATGCGCCAGACATGTGTGTGTACCTATGTGTGTATTTTAAATCCTTCTTTCTCATATCTTGTGTTTTGAACATGCTTTCTGTTTATTGTACTTTCATAGTTTGATAAAATATAGTGAACATGTTTTTTATACAAATGGAAATTATATAAAACAAAATTATTAAAATGACCACTGCAAGGATTATCAGGGTTATAACCTAATAATTGCCTGGACTAAATCATTAATCATAAATTGAACATGTGTTTCTGATGGATACAGTGTTAAAAATCAGAATTCAATTCATGGAAATACATTTTGTTCATTAAAAAAATTGATTATCAAAATAAGTAAACATAAACCTAAAATGTGTATTTTTACAATCTGTTAGTATTTGTTAAATCAAGCACTGTAAGAGCTCTTAGTCCATTTAGTGTTGCTATAACAGAATAACAGAGACTAGACTAGAGGTTTATTTGGCTTATGTTTCAAGTGGCTGAAAAGCCCAAGAGCATGGCATAGGCATCTGTTTGGCTTCTGGTGAGGGTTTCATGCTGCACCATAGGATGGCAGAGATGTGAATGTGGAAGCTGGAATGAAAAAAGGACAAAACAGGAGAGGCAACCTTGCTTTCTGATACCCACTCTAACCAGAACAAATCCCTTCTTGAGAGAATGAATCCAGTCTCATGAGAAACACTTTAATCTATTTTAAAGGTCTATTCACTGTGTAAGGCACCACCTCCCAACATTGCTGCACTAGGAATTAAGGTTCCAACATGAGTTTTGGTGTGGACATCTAAACCATAGCAAGCTCCTTTATAAATATTCCTTTTAGGGAAAAGTTATTTATGGGCTAGCTAGGTTCATTTTTTTTTACAGCAGGAAGCCAGTGGAATTCAGATTGAAGATGCTCGCTTCTTTTCTTGGCATATTTCCCAGGAACAAGCATGGGCATTCATTACTGCTATAAAGTTATTCAAATTGTATTTAAATATGAGTCATCTGTCTCCAAAATTATCATTGCTGATTCAATGTGTTTAAAATCCCCTGAAGATCTGTCAATGGTAATGCCTTGGGAGGTGCAGTTTCTATTGGGACTCCATGCTACAGTTGGTGCCAAGTCAACACAGTCCTTAGATAGTTTACTTACCAAAGAAAACTCATATTCTAGGAGGTAGTGCTTTTCAAGTTAAATTATCAGATTTGTTCATGGGTTAAGGGTTAATCTATAATATGTTTATGTAAAATCATAACAAAATTATTATTTGATATTTAGAAAAGGAAACTGAACTTATTGTTCTGAGTCCTATTTTGTGTTCTCTAAATTTAATTAAAAAGAATCATGTCACTGTTAAAAACCTGGTAAAATATTTTGTTGTTATTATCTTTATACTATTTTTGCTTCAGTGTTTATGCCAATCATAGTAAAAGTTAATGTCTTCATTCTTGTTGCTGGTTTGTTAATGAGTTTGCTAAAGTTTGTTGACTTTAATTGGGAAAATTACTCAACTTTATAACTTTGCACCTTAAGGATATTTATCCTGAGGTCTTACTTGCGAGGAAAACTATTTTATTAAAATATTTCAGCCTTTAATGACCTGCAGAATATTCCATAGGCTTATTCTTATAATTATTTTAGAATTTGTTTCCAATTGAAGTTTAACACTGAATGACATTAAACAAACAAAAAAGATAAAGACTGCACTACCCTTTTAAATTGCCTGTAATTTGTTTAATTCCCAACCTAAAATATTTTGCCGTGTTGTAAGATTCACATATTAATTTTAACTTGGTGAAATGTAAATTTCTTAGATCTTATCTTTGACTGAGGATGATACAGTAAATGCTGTCAGTTTGCTTTCATCTCCATCATTACAAAAATGAAACCAAGGAATGGTCTATTTTCCTGAATGCTGTATGTTATAAATTCAGTTGATTCACTTCTTTCACAAAAGTTAACATGACTTTTATTTAATTAAAAACCATATAGAAACTATTTATTCCAATGACTGACATATAGAGAACTTATAATTTAATTCCCTTCTGTTTTTATTTCTGGAGTTTTAAGTGTTTATTCAAAATATGTGTTTTCATATGTTTCTCTTATTTATTTTTTCAAGTCGGGAGAATTTTTTTTTAATTATTATTCTATTTGTCTTATGCAGATTGATACTGATTCACTCTTTCTGCATTCTACTTTGGGTGGCAATATTGCTTACATATTGTATATCACACGTTACAAAAGTTTCTTTGATGAAATTTTTTTTTCCTTTTTTAAAATTTTCAACTTTTATTATAGACTAAAGGACACATACACAGGTATGTTACAGGGGTAAATTACTTGATGCTGAGACTTGGGATCCAAAAATCCCATCACCTAGGCCGTAAGCCTATGTCCCCTTTTCTCCCTTCTGCATTTAGTGATCCTCATTGTCTGTTGTTCCCATCTTTATGATCATGTGTATTCAATGTTTAGCTCCCACTTACATGGAGAACGTATGGTGTTTGGTTTTCTGTTCTTGTGTTAGGTCATTTAGGATCATGGCTTCCAGCTCCACTCATGTTTCTGCAAAGGGCATAATTTCATTATGTTTTGTGGCTGCATAGTACTCTATGGTGTATATGTATCACATTTTCTTTTTTCGATCCGCTGTTGATGGGCACCTAGGTTGATTCTATATCCTTGTTATTGTGAATAACACAACTTAAAACTCTGTCCTTCGTGTATTTCACTTTTTTCAGTCTTTATATTTTTGTTCCTTCTCACATTTTTATTTACTTCTCAAACTTTTATCCAGTTTTTCTGAAATTTTCTTATTTTAGACTCTTTTATTTTTTAATGCACCTTAGTTTTTCATTATTTCCATTCATTGTAAATGTAACACCCACTTAAAAAGCCACATTATTATCTTCTGTTTACAAAGTAGTTTATTCCAAGAGTTCGATTTTTTTCAAAGTTCATATAGCTGAACTCATCATTTTATTGTTACAGAATTACGTTGACTCAGAGTGTCGGTTTCTACCATTTTGTATCCCTGCTTTATTGATCTTCATGGTCATTACCCAGATATATCAGAAGACCACTTTCATATCCTAACTCTATTTGCCAGATTCTTATTTATTGAATTATTTCTGTGTCTCCTAGACTATTTTAAATGATAAGACTGAACCATTAAGTGTCTGGGCAGAGGCAAGCATTAATAATACACAGGAACACCCATGAAAGCCTATTTTTACTACATGTGTTGTGGTTGCCAGAGTCTAAGGATCAAATTACTGCACAAATATGAGTCTAATAATCTTCCTCTATTGTTAAATTTTGAGTATTGGACCTCTCCAGGTCAGAGGTGTATCAGATTTACACTTTGTTCATTGCTGATTTCTCTCATGAAAACATTTTGTTATTTTAAATTATTTTAGAACTAAGAAAATGGTACATAATTAAGATAGCTAGTATTCATTTAAAAAAAAATCTTCCTAATGCAGTAACTAAATTTTGAAAGATAGGTAGATTTTTTGTTTTTTGGCAAGGATACATTTGTTATGGTAGTTAGCACAGATATACATACAGAAGAGTTTTATTTTGATGCAGAAAGAAAAAAAATTACCAAGAAACCCAGATTAGATATAATTTTTTACACTTTGAGTTCAATGGTGTTGTCTAATGTTCTCAGGCACATGTAGAGCCACTGAACCTGTTAGGAATTTATATTCTGTGCAACAGATTTGTAAATTTATAAGTTGATTTATATGGAGTCCTTTCAAAGCAAAATAAACCTCATGTTGTCTCAGTTAAATTATGTATTTGATATATACAAATATAAAGCTAGGTATAAACCCATTATATTTATTGTTGTTATATAACTATAAAAAAGTTTTAAAGTTCCATGAAAGCTATAAGCCTAATTGAATTGTTACCATTAAATGCTAATTTAATGTGATACACTCTGGTGTTGCTACCTTATGACATTATCTACGTCAGTGTCCCCTTGCTTCAGTGTGCCAGTTGAAAATATAATTCTTCCAAAGCATGTTTCATACTGTAAATCCCTAGTGTGCTATATAATGATCATAGGTAGATTCTTTAAACAGGAAGGGAAGGGAAGAGAAGGGAAGGGAAGGGAAGAAGGGAAGGGAAGAAGGGAAGCAAAGAAGGGAAGGAAGGAAAGGAAGGGAAGAAGAGAAGGGAAGGGAGGAAGGAAGGAGGGAGGAAGGAAAGAAGTAAAGAAAGGAGGAGGGAGGGAGGGAGGGAGGGAGGAAGGAAGGGAAGGAAGGACTTAAGCCTGACTGTTTGGAAAGTGACTCTGGATAGTAAAATGAATGAACCACTGACATATAGTTAGTCTCCTTATTACTGTGGACAAATAGATAGGCAGTATTGCTTTGCATACTGAAATAAAATAAAAGCTAACTGTTTCAAGCAAAATAAGCTAGTATTTCTTTTAGATAAACAGTTACTTAGATGTTAGGTGTGCAGTAACATATCATTCTATAACCATATTTCAGGTGATTTATAGAGAAGTGAATGGACATTTTAAACACCTATTTTTAGTAATATATGTTTTAGACAATCCAAACATTTAAGTGATTGACTTTATATTACTTAAGGAAGAAATGCCAATCTAATAATATGCACATCTGAAGTAGAGAAAAGTTACATGACAAATAATAGATAAGATTTTCAAAGTCTTTGCCGTTCCCAAACTGTATTTAATTTAAAATAATTGAAAATATTTTTGTGCAGAAAATATAATACCTGATGATTTCATTTCTAGTTGTAAACTCAATTGAGTTTTAGGGCTGAGGGAGATTATAGAGATTACCTTTAGTGTCCTAGTTATTACATAGGTGACAAGGCAAAGGCCTAAAGAGGTTTGTACTCTGTCAATCATCAAAACTGAAGTCAGAATCAGTGGGAAAGTCAATACCAGAATTCAATGCATTGCTTATTTATTTTTATTATAGTATATTTTATTTGAAATATGAAATACAAGAGAAAAAAATATATGGTAAAAAGAGAAGAAATATTTATAGTCAGATATCATGACTATTCTCCTTGCAGTTAAACATCTATATTGCATTTTATTTCCTGGTGCAAAGTTTAAAGACATTAATGACTTTGTTCAGTGTAATAATGGCTGCTTTCAAAAATCCGTAAGTATTATTAACCATGTGTAACACTTTAATAGCATTTTAATGCATGTAAGTTTTATTAAACTATAAAAACTATGTTGAAATTACACTAAAATTCAAATTAAGCTCACACAGCAGAGGACTACAGAAATAAGCAAAAACATTATATATAACTTTTTTCAATCTGTAGATCACACAGAATTTAGGAAATAATTTATAAAACAAAGCACTGAGCCACAAAGATAGTTGGTTTGTTTTTAATATGTTAAACCCCGTTCCAGGCATTTTGTTTTTTTTCCATAGTGCTCTCTGCCTTTGCCTTACAGAGTCCTCATCCATCCCCACAACTTTCCCACCATCCAGCTCCAAATTTCCCTTTAATCTTATATGATTTTTTCCCAGATTTGATTCTCCTTGGTCATTATCTCCATATTTTTTAAGTGTTTCATGTTCTTGTCCTTATTATTTACTTAAGTTTTATTACTCTTTCTACCTTGAAATGAGCATAATTAATTCACAGTAATTATATATTAAAAGATTAGTAAGCTTTAATGTTTGATTCCTCACAGTTTCAAGTTTCTTTTTAAAAAGATGGCAGGAAAATTAGTAAAAGAGAATTATTTTTAATTATATATTCTTAGGGACAACAATATCCTATGATATTGTTAAACAAACTATTTGAGAGAAGTAATCCATACTGGTATCATACTGAGGAAGGACAGATGCTATTTTTTTATATGCTTTGATAAAAAACTCCAAAATAAAGGCTAAGAGAAGTTAGGTAACTTATCATGGTTACAGGGTAGAGATATTGATTGTACACTAATCCATTTTCAACTCTCATTAATCAACTTAGCATGAAGTTAATTAGTTTTACAACTTGAAAAAAGATGTTGGTATTTTAACAGCCGTAGTTTAGGTGACATTTTATTAAATAGAGATTATGTTTTCAAAAATAAAAGATGGAACATGTAATACTCTAAATTTATGACTAAATTATTACTTCACAACATGGAGAGATTCAAATTTAAAACATCAACCTATTTTAATTTTTTAATATAAAGTATTCTTATTAGTAATTATGTTGTAATTTTAAAATTATATTTTATCCATCAAATTAGTAGGCCTTTTCCTATATTTACATGTAAGATTTTTTTATAATTTCATTTCATAATAATGAAATCTTTTTCTGATGACCTCCTAAACTATCACATATAATATAATTATATGTGATAATTACTTATAATTACTTACTGAATATTTTTCTTTGTTCATGTTTTAAATAAAATTACTAGAATTTCAAATTTCCTTAGGATTTTTTAAATTATGTATTTTTGTACTTTAGTTCTCCAAATCAGAATTTTTGCAATATTTATCAGATTTTTCAAATATTATTAACAAATTGAATCAATCTAAAATATAATTTTACTAAATACATATTATTATAAAATAATAAATTAGAATTGCATTAAAATTTGTATATTTCCAGCTTTTGCATAACCTTTGGAAATGATTTTGAATATAATACCTTATACACCTTTCCTGTTTAGTCCTGTTATGATTTCTACTTTTCTTAGTCATTCCATAGATAAATAAATAAAAATATATTTTGAGTAGTGAGAATTTATTATGGTTTGCCTTTCAAAATACCTGGCAATAATTTATGATCAAATTGTTACTCTTGAAAGGTAAATCTAGATTATTTTCTAGATAAAATAAATGTCAACTGCACTAACTGTGATGGTAAACCACAGTTAGTGATCACATGTTCAATCAAAAATTTAAACGAGTAACAGAAAAAGCCTGTGCATTCAATATAATAGATTTTATTCTATAAAACACAAACAGTGTTTGCTCAACAGCATCAAGTTCAATTTTAAACATACATCTGTTTATTCCATTTGGGGATACAATTAAGATCACTTTATTACCATAAGTAGAAAATAAAATGAGACTACTCATTTAATTCACCAAGTGAATTTACATTAAAGAGTATTTGATTTCCACATAAAATTATACTGAAAATTGGCAACTGCTGTATTTTTTTAGGCAACTAACTGATTTCAAAATAAGATTAAAAAGTTAATATCATGGTTCATCTAATTATTTTATAACTTAATTCAGCAAATATTTCTTGGAAAACTACTATGTACAAAAAAATCATTACAGCTGGAATTTGAAAATTGAGAAATCATAGCTGTACCCGTATTTCCTTCAGAAGTTCTTATAAATAGATTTTAGCAGAAGAAAATATGTATGTGATATATTTTAATAGGATGGTTATGTCCATTCAAAATTACAAATTAGTTTTAGTCTCCAATCATAAATATGTGAATTTTTTGTGTATATTAAAATATATTTGTGATTGCTTCACAAATACACAGATATATTCAAATTCCTTTCCTTTGATGAAGTAGAAATAAGTTTCTATTGTTTAAAACACCTTTATCAAACATAGGTTGCTTTACTATATCGTCAGATTCCAAGAGCCAAAGAGGAGCATATATGATCCATAGGATCAAACATGACTAATTACAATTCTGTATTTCTTGAAATCAAAAGGAAAAATGAAGGAAAATAAACAATTTAACCATATTAAAGAGAGTTGTGATACTAATAATTATGGTTTTATGATAGTTTGTTTGGCATAATTACCAGACAGTTAATGAGTTTGGTGGTTTTCTGCGGCAAGATAGAGAAATATTAAAAAATGTTTCACCATTTAAATTTTGGTAAGAATAAAAGTGAATTGTTATATGTCACATTTCTTTTAATTTACTAAATAGATTGTGAAAATAAGTAAATATTGATGTCCAGTTCTACTATCTTTACTATTAATTGCTATACCACTTTACTAATTCCTATCAAAGTTAATCTTTAATAATACTAAACAAGTTATACCAAGTATACTGAATTTTCTAGAGAAAGAGTTCAAATTATTTTAACTGATAAATATCAAATGGCTGTCTCAATGCAAAATGTGATGCCTTTAATCAATAACAAGTTTACTGTAATAAATTACATACCTCCAGATAATTTTAATTGTAGGTATGGCCCATCTGGACCAGCCACGGCAAAGACACTAGCTGCAGTAGGTGAGGCACAGCCAGGGTTACCCTCCACAGAACAGGCAGAAACCACGCCCCTTTCCAAGTTTATTGGGTGGGAGCCCTGCCCTCCCCGGCGCAGCTGCAGCCACCCAGCCGTGGCTGTGAACCCAGGCATCCCTGTGCTCTGGGGGCCCTGGGAAACCTACCCCATGGCCCCACAGTGTTGGAAGTATCTGCTCTTGCTGCCTGGACTCTCCCCACTCCTGGCACCTGCTCCAATTTTGGAGCAAGACTGAGGCCAAGCCTAGGTGCTGTCAGGACCGGCCAGGTGTGCCCATGCTTCGGGTTATGCTGACATGCCAGCCCTCTGCCACTTTGGCCCCCTCCAGACTTTGGGTGCTGACAAGCACAAGAGGGAGGCCAAGGGGATGCTGAGGGTGGCTCCCTGTGGACCCGCAGATGCCCCTCCACAAGAACAGCCTGAGTGCCTTGGACAACATGATTGATGGTAGCGGAAGGCAGACAGGCTTCTGGGCAGAAAGGGGTGGGTCCCCATTGATGCCCCACCTTCAAGCCAGGGAAGGCCTGAAGCATGGGGCCAGACTGTCAGTTCTGGTTGGAGTCTACTGCGGGATTTAGAACTCATGGTGCTTTTTCCAGACGCAACCGCGGCCAATCAGCACACACTTCCTCCCTTCTGAAGTCTATAAACCACCCCTGCCACACACCTTCAGTCCCCCTACTCAGCCAGACTCAGAGACACATCTGGACGACCAGCTGTGGAAAGGAGCTACCCAATTTGAGTCTCCTTGACTTGTAGGGACAACCTGCCTATGAAAAGGAGCTACCCACTCCAGATTTCCTCTCTGCAGAGAGCTGGAAAGGAGCTACCCGTTCTGGGTCTCCTGGGATAACCTGCCTGCAGAAAGGAACTACCCACTTCGGGTCTCCTAAGAGCTGTTCTACTGCTCAATGAAGCTCCTCTCCAAGCTTCTGAGGACTACGTGACATCTCCAAGCTTCTGGGAACCACTGCATTCCCCTCGTACATATGTGGGTGCCTGCAGTGGGAACTAGGTGCAGTACATCTGGTCCAGCTGTAGCCTTGCATGGAGCTGGCATCTGTGCCAGCGCCTGGAGCTGCCCACTCCACCACAGCAGCTGGTGTCTTCACAACAGCCACTCCAGAGGGCTTGCAGCTACCATCAGTTTAGCCAAATAATTGTGGCAAATCAGTTTAATCTCAGCTGATGTTCACTAAGAGATAAATAGATGATAAATGATAGATGATTAGACACATAGATAGATGATACATAAAATCTCTTTACATGAATCAAACTGGCAAATAACTGATTTTAACCAGGGAACTTACTGGTAACCTTCATCTTTAGATAGTTTAATTAATAGAGAATAAACAGAGAAGGGATGATGCTAAAAATAACTTACCTGCATATTTTAATTTTGCACTAACACTTTAGATAAATTAGTAGTGTGAAAAGATGAAATATGAATGAAGAAGTATCAATTTAAAAGAATTTTATGAATTAGGATAATATAAAATTAAGTTTATTTTGTTTTTTGTTTTGGTGGCAGCCATTTACAATATTTATAGGTCTGCTTCATTTGATAAGAGAAGGTTACCAGGAAAGAGCAAGGGTACTGGAACGGAAAGAATTACACATTCAAAAACCTTGTTTAGTTACTGTTTAGGAAGCTTAGAAATTTGTTATAACTCGGCCGGACGCGGTGGCTCACTCCTGTAATCCTAGCACTTTGGGAGGCTGAGGCAGGCGGATCACGAGTTCAGGAGTTCGAGACCATCCTGGCTAACACGGTGAAACTCCATCTCTACTAAAAATTAAAAAAAAAAAAAAAAGCCTGGAGTGATGGCGGGCACCTGTAGTCCCAGCTACTCAGGAGGCTAAGGCAGGAGAATGGCGTGAACCCGGGAGGCTGAGCGTGCAGTGAGCCGAGATCGCGCCACTGCACTCCAGCCTGAGCAACAGAGCGAAACTCTGTCTCAAAAAACAATAATAAATAAATAATAAAATAAAAAATTAAAAAAGAAATTTGTTATAATTCTCGTAACAAATTAGTCTCATTTATTAAATAGCATGGTCTACACTAATTTTGCACCAACACTTTAGATAAATTAGTAGTGTGAAATCAGAATGTTAATCCAGTGTTCATCAGAATGTGGCAGGGAACATCATGAGGCAGGCAAAGATAAATTGGCAAAGATAAACTTGTTTAGAGAATCTCTCCTCAGCAACTAGTTGAGACAGGTGTGGTACATTTCTTTCTGTCCTTTCCACTTCCTTATTTCTCCTCATGAAGCCTGGCTTGCCAATCTATGTCATAGGTGATTATGAAATAATTCGAATAAAATTATCGTATGATTTTGTCTCTTCTTTGTACTCTTTTTTCTTTGATATAATTCTGACACACCTAATAGCTTTTTCATTTTAAATAAAAGAATTTTAATAAAATACATTTAAAAAGATTGGAAAAACACATAATGGCTAAATATCTGTAAAATGTTCAATTAATCAACAAGGTAGAAATTTACAGTCAGTTATCATCAACCCAGAGTATATAACAATTTCAGCAGCTTTTTCTTCTTTTAAAAAGTGGATACAAAAACATGTTAAATTATACATAAGTAACTTTGGATGTGAAATATTCCACACCATTTTTTTTTTTTATACTTTAAGTTCTAGGGTACATGTGCACAACGTGCAGGTTTGTTACATATGTACACATGTGCTATGTTGCTGTGCTGCACCCATTAACTCTTCATTTACATTAGGTATATCTCCTAATGCTATCCCTCCCCCATCCCCTCTCCCCACTGTAGGCCCCAGTGTGTGATGTTCCCCTTCCTGTGTCCAAGTGATCTCATTGTTCAATTCCCACCTATGAGTGAGAACATGCAGTGTTTGGTTTTCTGTTCTTGCGATAGTTTGCTGAGAACAATGGTTTCCAGCTACATCCATGTCCCTACAAAGGACACGAACTCATCCTTTTTTATGGCTGCATAGTATTCCATGGTGTATATGTGCCACATTTTCTTAATCCAATCTGTCACTGATGGACATTTAGGTTGCTTTCAAGTCTTTTTTTTTTTTTTTTTTTTTTTTTTTTTTTTTTTTTTTTTTTTTTTTTTTTGAGACGGAGTCTTGCTCTGCCGCCCAGGCTGGAGTGCAGTGGCCGGATCTCAGCTCACTGCAAGCTCCACCTCCCGGGTTCACGCCATTCTCCTGCCTCAGCCTCCCGAGTAGCTGGGACTACAGGTGCCCGCCACCTCGCCCGGCTAGTTTTTTGTATTTTTTTTTAGTAGAGACGGGGTTTCACCATGTCAGCCAGGATGGTCTCGATCTCCTGACCTCGTGATCCGCCCGTCTCGGCCTCCCAAAGTGCTGGGATTACAGGACTGAGCCACCACGCCCGGCCGCTTCCAAGTCTTTGCTATTGTGAATAGTGCCACAATACACATACGTGTGCATGTGTCTTTATAGCAGCATGATTTATAATCCTTTGGGTATATACCAAGTAATGGGATGACTGGGTCAAATGGTATTTCTAGTTCTATATCCTTGAGGAATCACCACACTGTCTTCCACAATGGTTGAACTAGTTTACACTCCCACCAACAGTGTAAAAGTGTTCCTGTTTCTCCACATCCTCTCCAGCACCTGTTGTTTCCTGATTTTTAATGATTGCCATTCTAACTGGTGTGAGATGCTATCTCATTGTGGTTTTGATTTGCATTTCTCTATAATCTGTATAGTATATTATTTGAATGAATTGATAAAAAACTTTTTTTCTGTGTATATAATTTAGCAATTCTTTTTAGAATGGTGTGGTTTTTAGTCTGTATTTGAGTTATCAGTGGTGAGAAAAATATAAACACTTCTTTTTTCTTCAGAAGTAGATCTTTGTTAAATTATTTTTAGTGCTTAATGCTTGCCCTATATATATATTAAAAAAAAAAAAACATTTGACTTCTGCAAATATGCATGTGCTATTTTTCAATATTTTAAACTTATGACTGGCCCTAAAATGATGATTTTTTAAAAACATTCAGATGTTTTCTGGAAGTGATGCCGTTTTGAAAGTAAGGATGTATTTCTCAGAACTATAAAGTTATAAAAATTGAAGTAGAATTAGTTAAAAGAAACAATGAGATAAATTTCTCATTATTTAGAAAAACAGTTCATTCAGATGAGAGGGGGGTAAAGAAATACTAATTTTGAACACTGATTCTTTATTGTGCTTAATGTGTGTTTCTATTATGGCAGATTAATCTGACATGTGCAATTGTAAAAAAAATGTTCAAAATTCAGATCCTTTTGTTCATTGTTTTCAAAAATGTAACCCATGCTTGCAGCTAGATTTTTAAATTTTAGCTACACTGAATAAGTCCTATTCACATTGAAAACAAAAAGCTTTCTATCGATATGATTATTTATTTTTATTATTTAAGTAAAAAAGTAAAAAAGCTAATGTCAGTGTATGGAATTATATGGTATTTTACTTTTCTGCTGTTAATGTTTTAATTTATAGGAAAGCCTACTTATACAATTGTGTTAATGCAAAAACAGGACAGGAATCTAAAGAGTTAAATGAGGGGCAAGACTAAACTTTAAAAAAAAAAAAAAAAAAAAAACCTTCCCCTAGAAAAAAATAGATTAAACTCTCTGGTTATACTTTCCTTATGTAGGTGTGGAGATATTTGAATATGTGGAAAAAAAAAACTGCATATGTTTTCTTTTGGCTCTCATAACATTTTTGGTTTGCTTCAATGGTTTAAAAGAAATTTTCAGAAAGTTCTAACTCTTCCACAGTAAAAGCCAGTGTCAGAATTTGATCTCTGCCTACCTGATTGAAGAGAATTAAACTTTAATGCCACATTCTGTAGTCTAGGTTGATAGTACTTTTTCATCAAAGACATTGGGCAGTAAGGAAAGAAAAAAAAAATTCTCATGCTTCTTATTGTCAGTGGAATTACTGTATCTCCACAGGTCAGGGCATGTGTACATTTGCAGCATACTTTAGTTCTTTAGCAATACCTTTTGTAGACCAATTTATATAGCTGAAAACTTCTTGCTTTCCAATTTTAAAAGCAGGATTTTGATTTCTCTTTATCCATAAAAGTTTTCCAAGCTTCTTGCAAAATTTTTCAGTTCAGCAGAACTATAAACCTGATAGTGATATTTTGGAAGATAAAAAGGATTATATTTTGAGTTTTTTTAACTTGAAAGATCAATGTATTTGTGTATTTGTGTGTGAGCATGTATATTATAGAGAGACAAAGAAAGACAGTCAGAGAATATTATTAGTATTTCCCATTTCTGTAGAAATAGAAAGATATTCACTTTGCTTACTCTCAAAAAACTGCAGATTAAATTGTCCAATTATACTTTATTTATGTAGGTATTCAGATACTTAAATATGTGAAAAATTTTAAAACTACAAATGTTTTCTTTTGGCTCCTGTAACATTTTTTATTTGAGATAGAGAGATACACACATAGATATAAATATGTTAAGTATATATGTACTTATATATGCTATAGATACATATAATATATATCATATATTCAGAATTGCACAGGTATATATTGCATCATATATGGTCTACTCTACATAGATCAATTTTTTTAATTAACTATTTACTTAATGGATATTTGTTAGATGCTTTCAAACTGACATATGCTAAAGGCATATGAATACATTAGATAACATTTCTTAAATGAATAAGCTTACAATATTTTAGTGTGTAAACAAATGTAATAGAGTATGTAAGAGCGACACACTACAAATACATCAAGTTTCAGTGAAAAAATAAAGATTAAACCTACTCTATTTTGAGAGATTGTATAAGGCTTCAACAGGAGGTATGCTTTGACCTCAATCTCAAAGGATGAACTCATCACATTGATATATTTGGTATCAAAGCATAAGAAAAAAAAAATGGAAGTAAAGAAAGATGAGATTTAATGGATTACAAGCAATCATCATTTAAATTTAAAAAAAATAGTAGAGGTAAAATAAAATAGGATTTGCAGGGTAGGATGGAGCCAGACCTTACAGAAACTTGTAAAAGATGCTTATTGAACTGATGAAATTGATTCTATAAACAATGAGAGAGGGTTCTTTTGAAGTCTGTAACTTTCAAAGTTTGTAAGTAAAGGAGTTAAATGGTCCAATTTGTATTTTAGAAAAATAATTTTTGGGAGACATTTATCTGTTTAAAGAGACAAAGTACCAAGTACTGCAATGATCAAGGTGAGGGGAATGTGAGTCCAGCAAAAGCAGTATAATGGGAGAAGACAGGGTAGGATCCAGGGAAAATTTGGAAGGCAAAAATACAATATTCTGCTATTGATTAAATGTGGGAGTAGAATGAAAAGTCTATGATTACTACTTTAATTAGGCTGGGGTAATTATGTGGATTCAAATGCAAAAATATCCTGAGCATTTATGCAATGATCATCATCTCCTGTCCAAGTGGGAAAAGAGTTATGGAAGGAAGGAGACTGAGGCTCTCTTCCACTTGGGCTGGAGATGAGGAGTTCAACTCACCAGGAGTTATTAACTCACTGGTTTTAAGCTAACGATGCAAAAAAAAAAAAAAAAAAAAAAAAAAAAAAAAAAAAAAAAAAAAACAGAGAAACAGGCAGAATGAATCTTCAAACCAAGTCTGTAGACCTAGGAACACAGTCAATTTTAGAATTAATATCCACAGAACTACATGGATAACATGGCATCCGTCACATATGCTTTCTTTCTTTTTATTTTTATTCAGATTAATCATATTTCAAGAATTAAAAGCTTAATGTAACTTAAAACATATGGGAAGGACTCTGTAGATCCATAAATAGCTTATTTTTAAACATATTTTTTGGTATCTCCTAAGCTTCTTATATCCCTATGGATTAAAATTATTCACCAAGCCATTAATTATGTTTTAATATCTTTATGAAAAAGAAGATAAGCAACCTTGAAAATCTTGAGGGAGATATGAGTAAAATTAATAGTGTAATTGATGAATTAAAGACTTTTGTATCATTCCAAGTCAAACACTGTGCAGGCATATGTAGGTGTGAGATAATTTCTCTCTGATTCCTTTAGAAAAACGTGATCTACTTCTGAATTTTTTACTTAATATTTATTTGTTACTTTATATCAATACGAATATAAAGAATATAATGAAGAAAATAATGGTTTTCATATATGTATATATACCTTGGTTTATCCATAAAATGTATATAATATATGAGATATTAAATAGCATCCTTTATTTAGTGTTTCTTTTGAAAACCTAATAATTGGAGCAAGCAGGTGTTTCATGGGTATTGAGGAAGCTCTTCTTTTTTTTTTTTAAGTTTGAATGCCATCTGGCTTGCTGGCAACATGAATAGACAGTTTGCATTTGTGGATTTAAAGATCTCACGGGTATATTGCTTATTTAAAATTTTCATGGAGGATTAGGAGATTCAAGCACTTTTATCCAGGCACTGTGCTTTTAACCTGCTTTAAATGTCTTATCAAAAGTATTTACGGGAAATAAAAACATATTTTTATAGTCACCTTTATTTCATAAGTATAATCCTAAACTCAGTAAAAAATGGAGATAAGCTTTATTTGGCAATTGGTCAATAAGGTGAGCTATAATATATGAAGTGTTAAATATACCCTTTTTATCATTTATTTTAAAACATAATAATAGTATTCTTTGGGGAGACATCAATACTGGGAAAACTAAGGATTTCTCTGAAAATTCACCCATTTAATTTCAAACCTATAAGTATATGAAAATGTATTTAGATAATAAACTGTTCAGGCATAAAGTGTCTGTGAACAATAATCTCACATCTTTGACTTGAGAACCTTCCCTGAATGTCAGTTTTTTTTTCTTTGTCAATCCCTTCTGTGCCTTTAATGTTTAATTCTTCTGCCTTACCTCTTAAAGAGTACAGGTATTCTTATTATTATACTTATTCTTCTTTCTTTCCTCACATCTGATCCCATTACTTATTTTTTTGGCCAATTGTTTGCTGCCAAACTCTGCATAGCATATGTCCCAACATTTGGTATTTTGAAGGTAGAACTGGCTGATATTGATTAACCTGATTAGAATTTGATAGGCAGGAGCTGAAATCCATCAGATTTTTCTCCTTGTTTGAAATTCCGCAATATATTGGAGAAATGGATGTGTTTGTGACTACTATGGGAAGCACTCACTAAGAAAATATAACTAATGTAAGTTTTCCTTCACTGCAACCCAGTGAAAAATAATCTACATTGCTTAATTTCTCTAAATTTTCCCTAAGCCCCAAATTACAAGAATGGTGTAAAATTGAACTTCAGTAATATGTTTTGGTATCCCTCACATATCTTTATGTCACACAAAAATACCAAGGTTTAAATGGTGTCTAGGATATGCAAAAGAGCAACTCTTTATTTTAATAGAAATTTTCATATTCAACTCCACATCATTAATTTGAGGAAAGTCAGCTCTGCTCTTTCTGGTTCAGTGTAAAGTACTTGGCCAAATACGGAAGTTCGGATACCTCAGAATACAGCCTCTGTGTGTATCGGTCTGATATTTCTCCCTGTGGTTCTGCTATTTCTCCAGCAGAATTGGAGGAATTAGAAGCCGGTATCCATTATTTTCAGAGCCTTAAACTCAACTATATGTCAAATAACTTGGGATTCATGCTAAAAATTTTTTAAGTGGTTGATTGCCCTACTAAATCTCTAACTCTTGTCTCCTACTCCCGCAGGACTGTCTTATATCATCTCCCCTTAATGGGTTATTAAAACACACTGCTAGTCTTTTCTTCCTGGAAGTAGTAGTAGAAGAAAAGCAATTGGTCAGATGTTTCTCTCCTCACTATTTATTCTACAACCCCTTTCATCAGTAAACCTATAAGTCTCTTAAAGTATGGCCCATCCCAGTAGCTACATATAAATTTGGGGCACTAAAGGATTCCAGAGATAGTTTACTTCCATGTTAAAAGCATAATCTTCTATTGTGGGACAAGTATCAATAAATAATTATGTGAGTTGGATATAGGTTGGATTTTCAGAAGCATTGTCTTCTTTATTTCAGTACTGCTTCAACATCCAGATGTATGCTTTTTTATTTTGTTTCATGCATAAACAGTTTTTAATCAACTTAGTTTCAGCATAGGTTAGTGCTACACTCCAAATCAGTAGTTACTTCTCAGTGTAGACTCATCCATGTATGAAAGTCCTGCAACTGGGTCAACACTCTTGTCTCAAAAGCATCTCACTCCATTTCTGTAGATTGCTATCATTCTACAATGCATAAACTCTCAGTAAAGCCTCTGCACACATCTGGATGAGGTCCTCACATATAGCAGATCTGAGCATGTATGTGTTTGTAAAAAGTACGACTCTTTATTTTTCTCCAAATCAAATTGAATCTAATCTAAAATTCTGTCACAGCTCACTAGGGGATACTAAATTCCAGCCATTGAGTTTACCTGCCCACTGTAGTTCATTAAAAGTGTCAAAAATTGTATTAAATCAAGAACAATCAGGAAACAATATTCTGGTCATTCCAGGTATTTCACCTATGTTTACACGGTCCCTTGAGCATGAAACGTCACAAAGTTTGATGCCAATCCTGGATGCAGAGATTAATCATGAAGAAGTTGAAGACTTTGGTCCTCAGAATTCAATTCCATGAAGTACCCAATAGCAGTCCTCAAAATTTCATACTGCATGAAAATGTAGCATGATATGTGGAAACATAAAACAATCCTACTAAAAACAATTATAGATATCTTCTCCAACCAAGAATGGTGTTCCTTCTCTCACACTCGGGATATCTACTTCCTCTCTATCTTCAACCACTCCTTTCATCTTGCTTTTCTTCAATGATATTTGCTTGCTTTATCTACTTCGAGGAAACACAAATATCATGTATAATTTCAAAATAAAAGGCAATGCCTACTTTTTTTTTAATTTTTATTTTTTGTCGAGACGGAGTTTCGCTCTTGTTACCCATGCTGGAATGCAGTGACATGATCTCGGCTCACTGCAACCTCCACCTCCTGGGTTCAAGCAATTCTCCAGCCTCAGCCTTATGACTAACTGGGATTATAGGCATCTGCCACCATGCCCAGCTAATTTTTGAATTTTGGGTAGAGACAGGGTTTCACCATGTTGGACAGGCTGGTCTCAAACTCCTGACCTCAGGTGATTTACCTGCCTCGGCCTTCCAAAGTGCTGGAATTAAAGGTGTGAGCCAGTGCACCCAGTTGGAAATGTCTATTTCTATCCCTGTAGTATAAATGTCCAAGATACAGAAAAGAACAAATGCTTAGCACTGGGCAGTGTGCATGTGTGTGGGTGTTTGGTGGGGTATAATAGAAGTCTGTATCTCAATTATGTATCCTGTGATTTTTTTTTTCAGAAAATCATAGTAATGGGAATTGGTTATTTAAATTGTTCCATTTCAAGGAATAAAAAACAATGGCCACATATGGCAGGATTTTCTCCTTTTTAAAAGCTGATTATGTATGTATATGCCACATTTTTAAATTCATTTGTTGATGAACACTGTCTTAGTCCATTCTCATACTACTATAAAGACATACCAGAGATTGGGGAATTTATAAAGACAAGAAGTTTAATTGTCTCTGGTCAGGCCTCTGCTTCTGGGGAGGCCACAGGAAACTGACAGTCATGGCAGAAGGCAAAGGAGAAGGAAGCACATATTCACATGGTGGGAAGGAGAGAGAGAGAGAGAAGGGGTAGGTGCTCCACATTTTCAAACAACCAGATACTGTGAAAACTCTATCACAATGACAACAAGGGAGACGTCTGCTCCCATGATTCAGTCACCTCCCACCAGGCCCCTCCTCCAACATTGGGAGTTACAATTCAATATGAGATTTTAGTGAGGACATAGAGCCAAACCATATCAGACATTTAGATTGTTTCCACAGCTTGGCTATTATGAATAATGCTGCAATGCACATGAAGGTAAAAAATTCTCTTTGAGATCCTAATTTCAATTCCTTTGTTTAAATACCCTGAAGTGGGATGGCTGCCATATGTTGCAAGATGGATGAACTTTTGAGGATATTATGCTAAGTGAAATAAGCAAATCACAGAACAACAAATATTTTATGATTTCACTTATATGAGGTATCCAAAATCGTCAAACTTGTAGAAACGGAGAGTAGAATGGTTGATTAACCAGGGCCTGGGGCAAGAAAAAAATGAGGAGCTGCTGTTCAATGGGAATAAAGTTTTCGTCATGCAAAATAAATATGTTCTAGAGATCTGGAAACATTGTGCTTAGAGTTAAAAATATTGTGTGCTTTAAAATACCGGGCTGTATGCTTAAAAATTTGCTAAGAGAGTATAGCTCATGCTAAATATTCTTACCACAAAACAAACAGAAAAAAATAGATGGAAAAGTAATTGTTCATAAAGACATTTGTAAACATTTTTTTTTTAAATTTCAACTTATGTAATAAAACAGATGAAGAAGAGGAAATGTATTATAGTGTTTGGACATCAACTGTGAGCAATGATATTCACTGGAATATTTATTCCTGAAACTCAAGCCGTTGAATTTGAAACTGTTAATAAGAACAGGTAGCTACAACACTTAATGTATTTTTGATCAGGTCTAGCAAGTGATCTAGTTACATCTGCAACAGCAAATTTACAACTGTGTATTAAAGCCACATTTAGGTAAAATTATCGAATATGCATTTGAGCATTTATTCATCTACTAACAGAACTCAATGTTTTTACATTCCCTACTATTACTTAAGATCCTCGACATTAGGGCATTCCTAAGGACTGCACAGTACTCTTCCTCTCAGATCATACTTAATTTTTTAAATTTTGTGATACTTTAGCTATCAAATTCTTAAATTTTTGATTTTCAACTATTTTATAGCATATAATTTACCCAAAACATGTAGTAGAATATAGCTAAAATTAGCTACAATTGGAATTTATTCTTTTATATCAATAAATAAAAAGGTTAAGCCATTTACATACTTATTGAAAATATCCAGTAAAGAATCATCTCTTTTTGGACTCTTCATATTCCATCTGTTCTTATAACTAGTACTAGGAGGTGGCTTTCTTTCTAAAGTCATAGAGTGACAAGTAGCAATGCAAATGTAGGAAGAGATTCTGACTCATTAATTAGCTAAATGACTTTCATACATCAATTTTGAAATATGCATAAAAAATTATGCTTCCATATAATTATGAATTTCTATATATGTTGGATATTTGGAAATACTCTTCTAATAAATCAGCCATAACAAAGTCATAATTACTAAAGGTCTTCCCTTAATGTTACATCTTACACACACACACACACACACACACACACACACACACACATCGAGATTGTTTTTGATATTGTCCGAGACGGAAAGGAGTCCTCCTTTGGAAACTCATTCTTACCTTGACATTGTACAATATAATAGCTTACTATGGCAAATAAATAAACAACTTTTGGACAAGGGTACATGCTGCTTTTGCTGCATTGAAAACAGATTTATCTACCTAAAATATTTGAATTTCCCTGTGCTTTGTAGTTTTAGGTATTAATCATATCTTTGTTATGTTTTCTCAATATTTCCATGGCAATTGATCTCATAGTAGAACTCCAAATTAATGTTAATCTTAAAAATTAACTCTTCACAGTTTGGTACTGTTTAACTTTAGGTAGAAACTAACTGTCACAGCATGTACAATTTTGGTACTATTTTTAAAATGCAGACCCATGATCATAAACTTGGTGTCTAAAACTTCTCCACAGTAACAATCTAAGGTTTATATTTTAATATTTATACATGTCTTAAAAAGTATTTCCTATTTGGGTTGTAACTATATGATCTAATGCTGATCCAGAACATTTTGAGTTACAGACACATTTCTTCTTACCATCATATTGCTGCCTAGTGGTGTTACTTTCATCATTAGAAGTTAATAGGAAATAATTTGGGCAAGGTTAATATGTATATCTAAAAGTGGAGCCAAGTTATATCCACCTGACATCATGCCATAATGGATGAATAAAGGCTTAACAGTAATTTGAATACCCAAAAGTGTGAGAAAATTGAGTCATTATAAGGAAAAAATGCAGTACAGACAGGATGAGCTCAACAGAACCTGCACTAGGATGATGAATATCATAGTAATGTTGTGAGTGATGGTTTTTCATTCAGAAAACAATGCTATGGACCACATAATAGTACTATTATTTTAAACTTCGTTACTTTTGTAGTTCTATGAATACTATATTAAAATTTTGTTCCAGTCATATGGTTCCATAAAAACTAGACATATGTAGGATTAACGCCATGTTTTATGTATATTCTTATTTAAATGACATTCTAGAAATAATTCAATACAATATTGTGGGGCATAGCATAATTTTTCCTTTAATATGTGTCTAAAGCTTAGGAAACATTGAATTAGGTATTTAAAGCAATTCGTATTTATTAGTTTACATTTTTTACACACGTTTAAAACATTTTTAACTGCAAAACAATAAAAAAATAGTTGTAGTTGCTGTCAACAATTAATTCATCACTGATTCAATGTTGCATGCTGCCTTTCTCTTAAGTTTTCTCTTTGGTTACACATTTCTGTCCAAATAGCTACTAAAATGTAGATACAATTTTAAATACTCATGAAAATGTTGCTTTTATAGTAGATGTCTATTCTGTCATAAAGTTGCCTTTTAGATATTTTGAGTTTACTTTTCCCAATTAAGGAGAAGTTAAACAACTTTATGGTACCTTGTGCTTGACGCCCTTTCTGTGTGAATAAAATAGTGCAAAAATGGAAAATTTTAGGTCTTAATGAACAAACAACTAATGTATGTGTATGTGTGTGTGCACATGTATTAATTTTAACATTTATTTACCAAATTAAAAGTCATTAGAATGTATATTTTTTTTTGTCTTGCTGACTGAAATTTGCAAACTTTTACAGAACTTGTAAAAGTTAAATACTTGTTCTGATCTGAGGCCAAAATGGATTTGGTATATTACACTTATTTTATGCTCATTATGCAAAACAATGAGCTATGATGAAAGGAGAATGAGAAAAGCTGTAATCCATGTAAACCCACTTTAGGCTTTCATCTATAGGAAGGAAGAAAGAAACAGCGTAAGGAGATTAAGTAAAAACTGATGTTTTCAGTGTGTGAAAAACTGCATGTTAAATATTGTTCATAATTTTGCAAATGAACTCTAAAGTATAATTTGCAAGATGTTTTAAAATCATGTAGAGAGAAAATTTTTTCCCGCATTTTCATTCTTCTTCTATTAAGAAAAATGCAAAATAAGTAAATAAATAAAAAGAATAAGAAAAAAATAATGCTTCTGTATAATATGCCACCTTGTTCTTACTTTGCCTTTCAAATACATACCAGCAATTGTATCTTTGAAATGATAACACTTCTACAAGTTAAGCCTTACACAGAAGTAAGAAACAGATGAGAATAAAATGTGATCATGTTCTTATTTCCTTTGTCTACATTTGGCCTTAATGAAACCAGAGTAGGATGATTTTACTCTTATTTAAAATCTACAATGAAAGTTCTATTGCAATTTGTCTTGGTTTTAGTGCAATAAAACTTTTATTGGAAAAATCCCACTGAATTTATTTCTTTTCAGTCACTTATTTGAAATAAAAATAGTCATAACAAGTTTATTTTTTTTTTCTGTATCTCATCTGGTGATTGCTAATTGTTAGATGCACGTATTTTTCCTTCATGTCTTATGATTGAACTAACTGAATTCCTAATTCATCTTTGATTTGGTCATCATTCAAATGCTATACATAATTACCATACTTTATTTGTTTTTCAACTTTTAGGTTCAGGGAATATATGTGCAGATTTATGACATGGGTAAATTACATGCCGCTGAGGTTTGGTATTCATAGATCCATTCTACTCTTTAATTTGAAAAGATATTTAAAGACCTAATTCCCTACTTTCTGTCATTTTTTTGCAGTCTTTTTGGTGACTATAAACAAACAGCCTATTCTTTTCTTTTCAGTTGTTTTTACTGACGAAAGCAAAGCAAAAAATATTCCTGTTAGTTTCTTCCAGCAAATAAACTTTCTCTTAAAAAAAAAAAATCTAGTGAGAAAATCAATGTGATGATAAATGATTTATTAGCTGTTTTTATAAGGATTTATTTGTTCTATCTTCCTTGTAAAAAAAGAAGAAGAAATCTAATGATATATTGCTTCCCGCTACAAACTAGTTATAACAAAGATTATTCATATTCCCCTAGCTTTCTGACATTTATATATATATGACACAACTTTAGAAACCCATCGCTTTCCTTGTAGTAGTATTTGGATGCTGGCTTATGAGATACTTACTGAGCATCTGCTGTGCCGTGTAGTACATCAGAAATTAAAATTAAATACAGGAAAAGACACAAGGATTCTTTAAAGAGCTAGTAGTCTTAAAAAAAAAAAAAGCTTACAGTCGAGATTAGAGCACAGGAAGTGGTGTACAGGGGATGGAGAAAGAGAATTTGAAATAATGTGATAATGATAATTTGGGGCAAATAGAAAGTATTATGTGAACATATTGTCTAACACAGAATCAGGAAGGGCACCTTGGTATGGGTTACAGCTAAACTATGATATTAAAAATATGAAGAAAAACATGATTTTAATGGAGGATTTGGTGGTTGGTAGTGTAGTATAAAAAAAATTCTTGCATGTTTATAGACTTGCAAGTACATGAATATTGATGGAGCATGTTAGCATGTGTGTATGTGAGAGAAAGTGTGTGTGCATGCTTCGCCCCATGTTCATGTTCCTCTGGTTAAGAAAGGCAGAAGGATGTATCATAAACTGAATGTAATCCAGGCACAAAGAGAGATGGCTGAGAGTCAGGGTCTCAAGTTTGTGTACATTACTAAGTAGTTTAGAAAATATTCTTAGTAATTAGAAAAATTGTTAAAAATCTTGTAAGAAGGAAAATAACAGTCATTTTAGGAAGATAAATACATTTGTTTTTTAGGAAGATAAATACATTTGTTTCAGTTGAAAATAGAATAGGATAAGACAGGAAATGTAACTTAGGTCAGATACTATAGTGGCTTGACATTGTATAGTAGCATAGGGAATGGAGATTATTGGGCTGACTGGAGATATATTCCAGTGTTTGAATTGAATAAGTTGTTGAATAACTGGATGGGGGTGCTGAATGAGAGGCTGACAATTGCAGTCACCTTATTGAGGTGATTTATGGGTTTTGGGTTACAAGTAGTAGATTAAACACGTCTTTACCACTACAAACTCCACAAACACTACAAAATAACGATTACAATATTTCTTAAAAACATAATTCCATAAAGCAAAGAAGAGACAAGGACAGGAAGTCACAAGAGAAAAGATGTTAATTAAGTGATTAAAAATGCCCATTTGTAATTTAGTTTGCAGACAAGAGAAGTAAGCGACAATAGGGGAAGAAATTAAGAAGAAATGAAACTGCCATTGAAAAACTCTTTAAAAGATGGAGAATTGGAGGCACTTGCTGCCTGTTAAGGCCAGGTTGTGGATGGACTGAAACGGGAAGTCACTTGAATATCAGTGTTAAGAGGCATTTGGACCCCTGGATACACTCTCCATTCCAAGCATTGTTATCCCCTATACCATGTCTCACGCAACAAACATACACATGGACACCTAAGAAGCATTTTGAAAAGTTTTTCTCTGGAAATGTTAAAATGGAAGGAATTTGCAATTTTGAACAATAGGCACCACTAGAGGTGGGAGTGCCATGTTGAAATTGGGGTTAATGGAGGTCTACACACTGAGTGTTGAAGGTCCACACCTCTCTTCCTACTCAGCTGCCAAATCACAGTCACTCAAGCTTCTAATTTCCAGGCCGTAGGTAGGACCAGTCCCCCTACCTCAGGGAAAGAAAAATTAAAAGTCAGAGGCATTACTGAAACAGCCGGATCCCTCCTTAGTCACCTTAATCTGTACCAGATCCTTAAAATTCTGTAAATGCCTAAATAACTTCCAGTCTTATATTTAGTTTCTTATTCTTAAGTATGAGCAGACAGATTGGGATTGTTAGATCTCTGGATAAATCTCCTAACACTTAAAACAAACAAACAAAAAAACTCAGAAACATTAAAGAGGGAGAAATTGTAAGCAATGTAGGAAACAGAAAAAAGACTTAAAAAATATAATTATTATACTCAGACAAGCAGCATATTCACCTATTTAAAAACAACAGTTACAAAGGGGCATGATGTAAAAAGGAAACCTAGATACAGAAAAAGAGCTTCTCTAAACTGAAAGCTTAGGAAAAAATTGAAAATTAAAGAGAAAGCTTGCAGTATAAAATTAAGCAGATTTCCCAGAAAGCAAGTTCTCCCCCAAAAGTAAAGCCACACAGAAGTAAAATGAGAAGATGAGAAAATTAATAAAATATTTATACTTTTTATATATATTATAAAATGTTATATATATGTATTATTATCTATACATAATATATAGACATATTATTAGTTTACATCTGTTTCTTAATATTTCAGAAAGATATAACAGGAATAAGGAAGTAAAAGGGAATAATTCATTATTGTTTCCTGAAACTAAAATTCATTCATTTTTAGACTGTGAAGGACTCAACAAAGGCCTGGAAAAAATCAGAATAATGTGAGACCATTTCAAATTTTCAAATGAAAACAGAAAATATTTTCTGAGCATTTCAAGATAGAGAAAAAACAAAAATTCTCCAACAAAGTTTTAAAAAATGATATGCAAAGGATAAGTAAAAATTCTCAAGTATAATATTGGAAGTCATAAGTCAAGGGAACAATGCCTGCAAAACTTTAGGGAAAATGTCTTTCAAATTTTATACCACCCAAACAATCAATCATGTATAAGAATCAAATAATGAATCCAAAATATGGTAATTTATGTCAGGAGTTTTTCTGAAAATGCAAGTGATAAAAGTACTCTTTAAGCTAGACCTCTCATTGCCTAGCTGCCAATGAGGAATGCACTACTGAGCACATGAACACTAGATTCTACTGGCACGAGGGAGTCATACAATCATGCAACTTTCACTGGTGGTGAATTGGGATGGTATATCAGTGAAAGAGGAATCTACTAACTGGTTTGATGTTGAAAAGCGTGAGGGAAATAGTAACTTCAAGAGCAATTGGATTGCATGCTATTGCCAAACTAGAAAAGGATATTGACCTCTAGAAAAAGGATAACAAAACGCTAAGGGTGGTTAACAAGTAATTGAAAGCCAAGAGTGAAAGTCAGCAAACTATCTTGGCAGCATGTGAAAAAGGCCTCATCTCCTCAGAGTGAGGTCAGAGAAAGCTGAGTGCCAGCCCCAGGATTTATCACTAGAGTAGCTCCAAAGAAGGCTAAATTTCTAACCAAGAAACAGTCTACCATGCCAAGGTCAGGTCCCTTGGGGAAAGAATAATATTTTTTATAAAATCATGTTGAGAGACATTAAGTTTTGAAGAAGGGTGTAAGATTTACAGATAACACTTGGACTAGATGCTCTGAGAGGTAAACCTGGACTAACTGAGAATCAAGATCAGTAATTAGAAATTACCTAATATGATCCAGTGGGGACCCCAGTATGGTGGTCAAGAGAGATAGAATGAATAACATGATAAAAAGTAGAACCAGTGCCCTTGCCCCACATGTTGTTGGCAACATGACTGCCCCCACATCCCCATGTGTATAGAACATCATGGTGCCCCCATTTGCATATTAAAAGACTAGAGTGGGAGGGCCAGATTTTTCGCTGGCTAGGTGAATGATATGCCTGATCAAACCAATCCCCTGAGCCCTGTGCAAATCAGACACTGCCTCTTCCAGCTTCTATATATACAGTTGGCTGGTTTCCGCCCCACTTAGGGTTCTGTTTGGAATACACACCCCTCTTTCTCTGTACAGGGGAGCTTCTTCCTTCTTCCTTCCTTCTTGCCCCTTTTTGCGTATTAAATCCTCTGATTCTTAAAACCAAAAAAAAAAAAAAAAAAAAAAAAAAGGAAGTATAACCAGTAAAGACTACCAAGTCTCAAGGTCAGAGCTCAGTCTAGGTAAGCTAGATGGGCTCATTGTAAAACCTGGGTTACATTCTGCTAGAATTTCTAAAACACTCCATTTTTCTCTCAGTCTATACCTTGCACAGCTACAATTATTTACTTAATTCTTTGCAAGATTTTAGTGCCATTATTCCCTACTTGACTATAAGATACACACAATAGGAATTCTTATTTTGTTGCTCATTGCCACACTGGTACATAGGAGGAAATTCAGAAGTATTTACTGACATTTTGAAAGATTCAGTTGGGTCTGGGTTAGCCTGGATTTGCTATTCTTGACAGTTTTCCCTATCAGAAAATAAGATCTATGATGACAAGGATTTTATCTACTTTATTTAAATGTATACTTCCAGCACCTAACATAATACATCATAACAAATAGTGCTTGACAAATAATCAAAGTGCAACAAATATTTTTTGAATAAATAATCTTGGTTTTGGCTATACTGGTAGTTATCAGGTTATGACATTATTACATGATGTTTATTATTGAGACTGTAAATATGTTTCAGAAGGTGAACCATGTTTATTTTGGGATCCTAAGAACAATCTCTTTGGACAAAGACAGAGTGTTTTCATGAGAATAAGGAAGCATATGTTTAAGATGAGAAATTCTGACCTGGTGGTGCTCAATCTTTTTGTCTAACAAAGAGCTGTAGGAATTCTGAAATAAGAAAATTATGGTTGCTTTCAGAAAATGACCTTTTAATTTGTTCACATTTTCTCAAAGAAATGAAACAGTTTTAGTCCAGCAAGATTTGGCTATATTCATTTTAAATCAAGACTTAAAGACTGTGAGATTTAAACAAGATTGATTAGTACAAACACATAAAAATGCTAGATAAAACATGATAAGGAAAATTTTAAAACTTAACTAAGCTCAAAAGAAAGAAATAGAAATCCCTAGGGCTAGAAATAAAAAGGAAATTAAAGACAGATTGTATATTTTAGCTGAAACACTGGCAACTGAAGTAGTAACAGGCTTAAATATGCATTAGAACATTTTCCAGAAATTGCAGTTTAGGATTTATTTTTATTTGTTTTTTTTTAAGAAATGGAGGTGTTATGTTGCCCAGGTTGGCCTCATACCCCTGGGTTCAGGAGTTCCTCTCAGCTCTGTCTCCCAAGTAACTGGAATGGTAGGCAAAAACCACCACGTCCAGCTTGGGACAGGATTTTAATGACTGTTACAGAAACAGAAGACATCTGGTGTTCTCCCAAGTCAGAGAAAAGAAAATGGGCCCTGAATACAACTGATCTAAGGGTTTTACAGTCTGTGAACTGGAGACCTACAGCCGCTTTGCATATCAGAACAAAGTAATACTGATATTAAGAGAACTTTCTATCCAACACAAGTAATAAGTGGAGGTGAAAAAAAATTCAGAATTTGAAAATGCCAGTCTGTATGAAAAGTGGATGATGGCTTGAATTTACACTGTCATTTGTTATAGAAATGCAAGAAAAAAAAAAGTAATATAAAAATTGGTCTAAGATAGCTGAAACCTCTAGAATGAAATAATTTACTCAACGAGTAATTACTGAGGTTTATGATGTGCCAGGCTTTCTTCTGGTTCATAGGACATAACAATGAGTAAAGCAGTCAAAAAATCCTGCCCTCAGACATCTTAAATTCCAGTAAAGGGGGAATATAATAAGCAAGATAGCTAGCAGACCTTATTACCTGTTCACAGTGCAATAATGTTAGAGTTTGTGACCAAATACAAAGATTTAAAAAATCTTAATAAAGCTTAACAAAATAAAAATCAAATTATAGGAAATGGATCTTATATCATGCACATATATATGAAGTATATAAAACTACTACACTAATAATTTAATTTAAAAATCAGGAAAAAACAATTACTTTAAAGATAGTAGAAGGAAGGAAATTTAACAAAAATAAACAATGAATATAAATTTACTAGAAACAAAAAAGAAAACCAAGGCAATGCGACAAAAATAGGTAAAACTAAAAAATATTGATTAGAAAGATATCACAAATAATATTAAGAATTATAAAAATAAGTGTTGGGATAGTTAATGTTAAACACATATAATAATTATCACCAAATAAAAGCAAAGTTTATAGTAAGCTTCAAAATATGTACATAAACTCTATAATGAACATACCATATTCTCCCTTCCAGATAACATTTAAAAGTCATATTTTGATTACATTTTTTTTAAAAAATTTTATCTCAAAGAAGACTTTCTGCTTCTAAAATAATTTTCAGTTTTGGGAATCATTGACCAAACTTGGGTTCCTAAAGCAGAGTTGGGGTAAAGAAAGTTCAAATCTACTTTTGGAATATTTAATACTTTGGAATGTTAAAAAAAAAAAAAAAAAAAAAAAAAAACTTTGGATGATTAAAGACTTTGAAATTTGCTGACAGTCTTTAAGATCTCGAATGAAAGACAAAAGCTTTGGCTAAAAAAATATAGCATTTTAAAAATTGTATTCATTGACTATACATGTGTATTTTTAAATGGCATACCATTGTAATATTGCTGAATTCTGATTTCCATCTTTATTTATATAGGACACATTTTACAATTTGTATTTGTGTATCAGCACAATATTTATAATATTTTTAGATATACAAAGCCACATAAGAGAATGTGAATATAGTTTTATATGACATTTCTTAAAATTAATTTTCCTTGGGAGGCCGAGGTGGGTGGATCACGAAGTCAGGAGATCGAGACCATCCTGGCTAACACCGGGAAACCCCGTCTCTACTAAAAATACAAAAAATTAACTGGGCGTGGTGGTGGGCGCCTATAGTCCCAGCTGCTCTGGAGGTTGACACAGAAGAATGGCGTGAACCCGGGAGGCAGAGCTTGCAGTGAGCCAAGATGGCACCACTGCATTCCACCCTGGGCGACAGAGGGAGACTCCATCTCAAAAGAAATAATAATCATCATTTTCATTTAGCACATAATGAAGATATAAATTGAATGCAGTAGAGTAGTTTGGCCTTCTCCATGGCAGTAAGACACCTAGCAGATGACTGAAGGCCATGGATAGTACTGAAACTTAATTATACTATGTTCTTCTCCTATATATATACATATGATAAGGTCTAGTTCATAAATTAGGCATAGTAAGAGAATAACAATAATAGCTAGTAATGAAATACAACAACCATAACAATATTCTGTAATAAAACTGAAATAAGGGTTACTTGGACACAAGCACTGTGATACCATGACAGTCAATCTGATGACCAAGATGGCTGCTATGTGACTAATAGGTGGGTAGTGCCTACAGTGTGGATACATTGGACAAAAGGATGATTCACATCCCAGACAGGACCAAGCAGGACAGTGCACAATTTCATCACACTACTAAGAATGGCATGCAACTTAAAAGTTATGAATTGCTTATTTCTGGAAATTTTAATATTTTGAGAAGATGGCTGCCCGTGTGTAATTTAACTATGGAAAGCCAACCTCCAGATTAGAAAGGACTAATGTAATGTACTTGAATCATAAATACTAAATATACAAGTAGGCTATAATGAACCAGTGATAAATTACTTAATGGTGAACAAAAATTATATGTAATTGAGAACTGGCCTATTTTCATAACTTTACCACTATTCTTTTACATACAGACTTTAATGGAACATTTATTTCATCTTGAGATTAATATAATCAGGTGCATTGCTTAAAACATATGTATAAACTAGGAGATAGATCCAATAAATTTGAAATGAAGAAAAGTAATCATCCATCACCACCGTATGCAGTTAAGTTTTTTAAAGAGAACAGTTTGTTAATGTGGAATGCACTTATCCTAGCTTAAAAATTAGAAGGAAAAAGAGTATATTAGCCTATTAAATATTATTTAAAGGAAAGCCTTAATTTAGTGTCAGTCCCTCAAAGATGGGCAGTATCAGAGAGATGTTTCTGTGTTCATTGTGCAAGCTAAATCTCAATTAATATTCATGAACATTTTGTTGTCCCTGCTTCCTGACCCTAAATAGGGTATTGATTATTTCTGCAAGTAAGCTTAAAGCAAGACACATTTGTTTCCTCTAAAATAGAGTTTCAATATCCTGGAAGGTTCACAGTGTGATTATCAATTATATACTGCAAATTTGTAATCTACATTGAATTGCATGTAAGAATTCAATGCAATATATTTGAATTCAATGACAAATATAGGGCATAAATACAGATGATAATCTATTTTTTCTACAACATTCTTATTAAAACATATATCTCTAATAACAATAGGCAGAAGACACTGACCTTCTAATAACTTATGAATACGAACCTTAGTGTTTCCAAGAGACATTGTAAACATTAAATCTTACAGAATTTTAAAAGTGGGCAGTCAACAAGAAAAACATGAGTTTTACTGGTGAAGAAATTGAGGCCCAAAGAAGTTAAATGGCATAGCCAGGAAACAGATGACTAGATTCCCCGATATAATCAATTTCCTATCCACTGTGCCATATTTAGCATCTTCAACCATTTCATGTTTTATGAGATGAAACATAATATGCATTATATTGGAAATTCAATTTTTCACACAGTAGTTAAACAGTTTTATAGCAGGCATTATTTTTATTTGTGCACACATTCCCTGATGACTTTGAAAATGAGGAAATTATTGGGGTACTGGGGCTTGTAGCTTGTTCTCCAATGTATGAAAAAGAAAACCAGGATAAAATTGAAAACTTGATAGCAGTCCTCAACCAACGCAGAATATCATAGTCAACATGACAGCCATGGGCTGAAGTTTATCCATATCTGGATTTGTTGTGTGGTCATGGCCTCATAAATGTCATTTCATATATCTTATAGGAGGTTTGATTGATAAATAATCATTAAACACAGTGAGCCTCAACTTTGGCTGCCTATTAGAATTACTGACGAATTTTTATACAAACTAGATGCCTTAGTCCCTTTCCCCACAAATTCTGATTCAGTAGGTGTGTGGTGGGCTAGCTTAGTACGAAAAACATATGCAATATTTGGGAAATGCCTGTTCTAAAAAAAGGTTCATTATTTGTCTGAAATTCACATTTAACTGGGTATCCTCTATTTTTATTTGCTAAGTTTGGCAACTCCACCCTGCAGGCACTTCCTATCCTCTCCTGGTAAGAATTTGTCCCTGTGACAGACAAGGATTCTCACACCTTGAGTCTTGAGTACCACCTCTGCCCTAGAATCGATAGATTACATGAATATAAAACATGTTAATTTTACAAATCAACTGTGGCATAAAGAAATATAAACCGTATCCCCTTATTTTTATTTCTTGATTTCCCACAATAGATTGTTATTTGAGAAGTATATACATGTTCATTCCTTTGCCTGTGAATTTCTTGTTAGAAAATAACTCCAAGACACAGGTGAAAGGAAATCCAAAAATGGTGAATTCCTCTATAGAATCATTTTTTAAAGAATTTTTTTGGCAAGACTTAATAATTATTTTATAAATTTCAGTCTTCACTTGGGTCACATGAATCCAGATATCCCAGATGAATTCATTTATTTTTTGCCTGTCATTGCAGGATTGTCTTATTATTATTATGGATTAGGGGATATGTGTTCAAGTTTGTTATGTGGATATATTGCATTATGGTGAGTTTTGGCTTCTAGTGCATCCATCACCCAAATAATGAACATTGTACCCAATAGATAATTGTTCGACCTTCAACCCCCTCCTTCTCTCTCCCCTTCTGGAGTCCCCAGTGTCTGTTCTTTCCCCATCTTTATGTCCATGTGTGCCCATTGTTTAGCTCCCACTTATAAGTGAGAATGTGTAGTATTTGATTTTCTGTTTCTGAGTTATTTCATTTAGATTAATGGCCTACAGCTCCATCCATAATTCTTTCTTCAGTAGTAATAATCCTGATGTTTAAAAATTCCATCTATTATTTTCTTTTCTTCAATCGTTATATTTTTCATATGCCAAAAATCCACGTTTAAATAAAATCTTATTTCAGCCTCTTATTACTAGTGTCTTCCTTTAGATACATAAGGCTAAATAACATGGTTATTTTTAATCCTTTGATTTAAAATCTGCTTCATTTAGTATATGTCATTTTTCCTTTATATTGGTAATCTCTCCCAGATATCTACTTATTTAGCTCATGTTCACATGGAGATATTAATCTCTAGTCTCTATGTTCAAAAAGCACCAAAAACCAAGCCCTGGATTGTATTCATTCTTAGTTTAAGAAGAGATTAAGATGTTATTTTATATATTTTTGTAGTTAAGTATTGCATAAATCTAGAGAGCATCATTTATATAAGTTAGGATTTATGGTGGCCCTTGGAGAGAGGTGATCCCCAGGCAGGAGAGCACTGGTAATTACTAAACAAGTTCCAGCCACTCCCTTTTATCACTCCTCTATCAAACAGCATTTTAAAATAACGTTGAATTTATAGATCTTATGTTTTTGAGCAGTTTTAGGTTTACAGAAATATTGAGTGAAAAGTGGGAAGAGTTTCTATAAACACACCCCTCCCTCCACCCCAGTTTCCTCTTTTATTAACATGTTGCATTCATGGGACACATAATTGATAAGCTAATTTGATATATTATTGTTAACTAAAGTCCATGTTTTTACATTAGAGTTCATTTGCTGTGTTGTACATTCAATAGGTATAACAAATGTACAATGGCATGCATCCACCATTACAGAATTATACAGAATATTTTAACTGCCCTAAAAATCCTATGCTTCCTCTATTCTTCCCTTCCCCCAACCCAGCTCCTGGCAAACGCTGATCTTTTTATAGTCTCCATGTTTTTTCTTTTCTTTTCCAGAATGTCATAGAGTATGAAACATACATTATATATGTTATATAGCCTTTTCAGATTGGTTTCCTCACTTAGCCATATAGGTCTAAGTGTCCTCCATGTCATTTTTGTGGTTAGGTAGCTCATTTTTTCATCCCTGAAATATATTCCATTGTATGGATATACTTCAGTTCATTTATTCATTTACCTACTGAAGAATATTTTAATTAATTCCAAGTTTTGGCAATTAGAAACAAACCTACTACACATATTTTTGGCAGGTTTTTGAGTGTACACAAATTTTCAATTTACTTTGGTAAATCCAAAGACTGCAATTGCTGGATTATATGGTAAGAATATGTGTAGTTTTGTAAGAAACTGCCAAACTGTCTTTCAAAGTGGTTGTATCATTTTTGCATTTTCACCAGAAATGAATGAGAGTTCATGTTGCTCCACATACTTGACAGTATTTGGTGTTGTCAGTGTTTTGTGTTTTACCCATTCTAATAGGTGATGTAGTGATGTTTTAATTTGCAATTCTCTGATGACAAATAGCGTGGATAGCTACATATGTTTATTTGCCATCTGACATCTTATTTGGTGAAACACCTATTAGGATCTTTTGCTTGTAATGTAATTTTGTTTTTGTAGTTGGGTGTTAAGAAATCATGTGGATAGCTACATATGCTTATTTGCCATCTGCATATCTTATTTGGTGAAGCATTTATTAGGATCTTTTGCTCATGATGCAATGTTGTTGTTGGTGGTGGTGGTGGTTTTTAAGAGTTTTTGTATATTTTGAATACCAGTTCATTATCAGTTAATGTGTTTTGAAAATATGTTCTCTCATTTGCTGGTTATCTGTCATTCTCTTGACCAAGCCACACTTTTTAGTGAGAGATTCATGTTTAAATTCTCAGAGAGAAGCAGCCAATGAACAAGAAGCTCTCTTAGTTGTATTCCATTTTTGCTGGCTAGACCTGTGTGACAAAAGAAGAGAAGAAAATGTCCAAGGGCAGATTGTCTTCCCCTGTTGTCTGTATAACCCTGATGGATATCTTGGATTATTTTCATTTTAGACCACCAGTACTTGGAGCCTAAGATTTTGCAGATTTTGCAGATTTCTTTGGATGCTGGACAAGCAACATTTTATTTAATATCTTGAAGCTGAATTCAAATGTGTCTCTTCTCCTTTTCTCTTCATAAGTGTTGATATTCTCAACTTCAAGACAAGAAGTAAGTTGATTACTAGAAGATTCAGACAATTACCAGTCAAGGCAAGAAAAATTTTTGTTCACCAATCATGAAGGCATTCGCTTCTGTACAAGTTCTTCTGGCATCTGAGACATATGTAAACACATTCTGGATTTTTAGCAGTAATGAAACCTTGGGTTATTCATCACTATCGTATTACTTCTAACAACCCCTTTCTAAAAGCAATAGATTAAGTCAACTAGATAATTTAAAAGGGAAACATGTATTTGTTGTTTAATTGGGTTGGAATCTCACTGAAACTTAAAAAGTATCCTTAAACATTCATATTCTTAATTAATATATCTATGATACTTTAATCTTGTCTACTGGAATTGAGTAAGTACACAACTCTTTTTTTTTTTTTTTTTTTGAGACGGAGTATCGCTCTGTCACCCAGGCTGGAGTGCAGTGGCCGGACCTCAGCTCACTGCAAGCTCCGCCTCCCGGGTTTACGCCATTCTCCTGCCTCAGCCTCCCGAGTAGCTGGGACTACAAGCGCCCGCCACCTCGCCCGGCTAGTTTTTTGTATTTTTTAGTAGAGACGGGGTTTCACCGTGTTAGCCAGGATGGTCTCGATCTCCTGACCTCGTGATCCGCCCGTCTCGGCCTCCCAAAGTGCTGGGATTACAGGCTTGAGCCACCGCGCCCGGCGACAACTCTTTTTTAAATGAATTCCTTTAAAGTGTTGAGATTATTTTCAAGTTCATGGCAATTTCCTCAGATTAAAATAGTATGTTGTTGTTAGCATTTAGAATTTCTGGAAAAAGTATAAAATAAATTCATGAAAGTTTTTTATTTCTCCAGAATACCTTATATATGAACCAAAGGATGACTATTGCAAGCATTTTATTACATATAGTTTATAGTGTTCATTACTTGCAACCTTTGTGGCAAAGCTTCTATTTAGAAGTAACAACTTTGCTGTGATCTCATTAGGAAACTAATCAATATATTAGCAATAAAGCCAGTATAAAACACATTTAAGAAAAGCCCCAAACCCGTTCATTACTTCTTGGTCAGAGGGTGATATTTAAGGCACTATAAACACAGAAAAATAGGTGCACAGCCTTAAGTACCTTATTTTTTTTATCTTTTTAGATGCCATTTCTTTCTTTTGTTTATTTAACTTTAATGGATTCAACACTCCAATAGCATGTTCACCACTAAATTAGGGTCATTATTTATCAAGTGCTTTGAGACTCTAAGCTATAAAGACTAATACCTAAAATCATGTTAATATCTATAAACTCGAGTTTCCACTTAATACAACAGTCTGCCTTGTCTATTTTATATCCCAGTCTACTACATAATTAAGTAACATCTGATATGGTTTAGCTGTGCCCCACACAAATCTCATCTTGAATTGTAGTTCTTGATTGTAATTGAATCATGGGGATTCCCCCCATTTGTTCTCATGATAGTTAGTTAGTTATCATAAGATGTGATGGTTTAAAAAGGGGCTTTCCCCTTCCCTGGGCTCTCATTCTCTCTCCTGCTGTCCTATGAAGAGGGGTCTTCTGCCATGATTGTAAGTTTCCTGAGACCTCCACAGCCATGCTGAATTGCGAGTCAATTAAACCTCTTTCCTTTATAAATTTCCTAGTCTTGGGAATGTCCTTATAGCAGCGTGAGAATAGACTAACATAACATCAGAAATCTAGCAAAGATCCCAATGACAGGAATGTTCCTGTCTGACTTTGTAAGCTAATGAAGCATAGGAAGACATTTTCAACAAGTGTGAACTATTTTAGTCTAAGATACCAACTGGACAGTGTGGCAAGAGTTTTCATTTCCTAAGCACCAAAAGCATTATTACTAATATATTATATATATATTATACTATATATATTATAGTATATACATTATTACTATATATTACTATATATACTAATATATTAGTAATAATGCTTTTGGTGCATTTTTATTTGAAATATATGTGAAAGGCTAATGATGAAACATGTGATGGCCTTAGAAAAGTCCCACTTTAAATATAGTACATATAGATAGCCTTAATATTTCTGATAATTTCATATAACTACACACAAACAGCAATAGTCAGCAAAAAAAGGGAATAGATTTTTTCCTTCAAAGAATGGAAACCCTTTCAGATAGCCAGAGAACATATTTAAATAGCATATAAAGGATTATATGTTTCCTATATATGTTTTTAAATGGTTCCTTATAAAACCTGCATCACAGTGAAAAATCTTTGTATGGTGTTATAGATTGGCATAAACCCTGCCGTTCTGTCAGTTTATCTTTTATGATGTAAATAGGATACCCTATAGCTATTTCTTGAGTAATTTAAAACTCATCCTATGAAACTGCATAAGCCAGGGAAATAGGAAAAGCATAGCTGGCCAGAAAAAACAAGTTTGCTTGATCTGCTCAAGCAATGAATTTTTAAAAGGTTTGCTTAAAACAGCCGAGTATGTCAATTGGCAATATCAGTCCACATATGAGCTTTCAAATGCTCTTTCTAAGCCCAGGCAGCTGAGTGATTTGTATGATATTTGATTTTTAGTTTTTCAGCAGCCCGTTTTGATTTAGTGCTTTCTGCATTTTTATAGACAACAGCAATCCTAGAGCAGGTCCTGTTTGGCTGATACATTTTACAAGTTGATAATAGTAAAGGGTGTGTGGAGATAGAACCTGATATAGATGTATTCTTTTGAAGCATCATCATTACTGAGAGATAAGTCTAAAAGGAAACAAAACACAAAACAACTAGCAGTCATATTTTAAAATTTTGATTTAACCAAAAAATGAGATATATTGTACTACCTTGATGTTTATCCCCTTTTCTACATATTTGTGATGTTTTGAATTTTCAATAGGAATTCGAGAAGATATTTCCAAATAAAAACAAAAATGATACTGGAAATTTTTATAATAGATTGTAAATGTTTGTCTACCAAAAATACTGTGGTCTTGACTTCCAACTGCTATGGGTAGGATTACTCTTAGGAAGATTTTGTGGCCTAGAGAAAAACATCAATATTTGGAGAACATGTATGACAGAAAAGAGGATTAACATGAAATATTTGATTTTTTCCTTATAATCTCTTTCTTAGATTATCTTGAATCTTCCCAACAATAATTTATTGCATACATTTTTATGCCCATTTTGTAAAAGAGAACACTGAAGCTCCTAAAAGTTAATAACTTGCCCTGGGTGGTTCAGTTTTAAATGACAAAGTTGGGGTTTGAACCAAGGTTTGTCTTCTATCCTATTGCCTCAGGATAATTTTATTGAGGTGAAAGCATGGCAAAAATTAGCTATATGAATAGCCTTTATGGGAGGCAAACAAGAAGTTACCTAATGGCTGGATGTGGCATTGCAGGGGTGAGCAGAAGTCTATTTGGTTTAGAGGAGTCACTCAAGGTGGCAGTGCAGGCCACACTTGTTTTGTCTGTTTGTTGACTCACATTTTACTGATTTTTAGAAATAATTTGATTTGGAATGTCTTTAGACAGTCTTAAGATTTTCAGCAGTTACCACCTCCTGCTGTTTTATCCCAGGAGGGTTTCACTTGTTTACATTATCTGTCATGGACAGATCTAGGCATTTGAGTTTGCACTCCCTATTTACAGGCTATTTACTCATCTGATAGGCACTAGATATACCTTTCCCTAGTGTCAAAAACGAGTCTGTGAGATAAACATGAAATAGTTGCAAGCACAAATATTTTACAGCACTCTAATTTAGTGCCAGAAGAAAGAATTTGATTTAAGCCCACCAAGTATCAGAAAAAGGCAAAGTGTCAGATAAGGGGTCATACATTTAGGAAAGGAGAAAATTGCAGGGAAAGATGGACCTAAAATTTAGTCTGAGAAAAGTAAATTTTACAGTGGGAAGTTTCAAACCAAGGTGAGAAATTTTGACTCTATCTGATTGGCCAGATTAGGGCTTACTGAGACTTAAGCAGCAGGCACATGCTATCAGGCGATTCAATTTTAGGAGCTGTAATTTATACATAACAGACTGAGGTTCAAGGATAGAAAAGGAAGTCCTTGTACTGGCTATTAACTAACTTAAGCCAAAGATCCGCATAGGACCCATTGCTAAATAGAGAAACTGGTATATGGAGGTAAATGGTGAGCTAATGCCAAAATCTACTCCACACTAAGCACATGCATGGTGATAGCAGGTACCTTTATACTTTTCCTTCCCTATGCAGGTCTAGGTGTGCTTCCAGATTAAGTGGAGATAAATCTGCAAGTTAACGTTAAAAAATACCCATCACAAGCCTTTGCAGTTACAACCATGGGCTTATGTTAACATTTTCCTGCTGTTTCCCCTCCCTTATTCCGTAAAAGAGGAGGGATTATAAGGAAAGATAAGAGATGACACCTTGGAAAATTATCTTCAGTTTCCCCTATGTCTCCCCAAAAATTAACCCTGGGAAAACCTCAGAAGTGCAAGCAGGATCATGTGAGTAGAATCTAGAGTTTTTGTGTATTTGGTGTTCTGTATTGTTATAAAACAAAATGCATAAGTATGTGTAATAATAAAAGATAATTCATAAGGGCTTTGACAGAAGTAAACAAAAATGCTCCAGTTTTACAGTAAAGACCTCATTATCTGGACATAGTATCTGGCAAAGTTTTCTTGATGAAGATGCCAAAAGCAATTTCAACAAAAACGAAAGTTGACAAATGAGACCTAATTAAACTAAAAAGCTTCTGCACAGTAAAAGAAACAATCAACAGAGTAAACAGACAACCTACAGAATGGGAGAAAATATTTGAAAACTTGAAATTTGCAAGGAAAAACAAACAACTGCATTACAAAGTGGGCAAATGACATGAACAGACACTTTTCAAAAGATGACATACAGGTGGCCAACAAACATATGAAAAAATACTCAACATCCCTAATCATTAGAGAAATACAAATCAAAACCACAATGAGATATCATCTCACAACAGTCAGAAAGACTATTATTAAGGAGTCCAAAATAACAGATTCTGGTGAGACTGTAGAGAAAAGTTAATGCTTATACACCGCTGGTGGGAATGTAATTTAGTTCACCCATTGTAGAATGCAGTCTGGCAATTTCTCAGAGAACTTAAAACAGAATTACCATTCGGCCCTGCAATCCCATTATTGGGTATATACCCCAAAGAATATAAATCATTCTACCATAAAGACACATGCACATGTATATTCATCGCAGCAATATTCACAATAGCAAAAACATAGAACCAACCTAAATGCTCATCACTGGTAGACTGAATTGAGAAAATGTGGTACATATATACTATGGAATATTATGCAGCCATAAAAAAGAATGAGATCATGCCCTTTGCAGCAACATGGATGGAGCTAGAAGCCATTATCCTAAGCAAACTAAGTCAGGAACAGAAAACCAAATACCGTATGTTCTCACTTGTAAGTGGGGATTAAACATTGATTACATATGAAAACAAAGAAAGGACCAACAGACACTAGGGACTACTTGAGGGTGGAAAGGGCTAATAGGGTGAAGATTGAAAAACTACCTATTGAGTACTATTCTGAAAACGTGGGAGAAGAAATAATCTGTACACCAAATCTTTGTGACATGCAAATTATCCATGTAACAGACCTGTCCAAATGCCCCTGAATTTAAAAGTGGAAAAGAAAACTTGAGAAAGGATATGTCACTCTTCCTCTTTCTGTATCCACGTAACCTAATGAACTATGCCATGTCCATGTAGAAGAAGTTTGTAGAAACCTTCCTAATTAGGATACAGGTATCCTGGGAAGAACCACATACTCACAGAGCAAAGATATATTTGCAACAACGTGTATGAAACTAAAAGACATAATGTTAAGTGACATAACCCAGGCAAAGAAAGACAAACTTCACATGTTCTCACTTATTTGTGGGAGATAAAAATTAAAACAATTGAACTCATGGAGATAGAGAGTAGAACAATGATTGCCAAAGACTGGGAAGGGTAGTGGAGGAGGCAGGGTATGTAGGGATAGTTAATGGGTACAAAAATATACTGAGATAGAAGTAATAAGATCTAGTATTTGATAGCACAACAGGGTGACTACAATCAACAGTAATTTATTGTAGATTTTAAAATAACTAAAAGAATATAATTGAATTGTCTGTAACACAAAGAAAGAATAAATACTTGAGGTGATGGATATCCCTCCCATTCACCCTGATGTGATTATTTTTATTTATTATTTTATTTATTTTTTGAGACAGAGTCTCACTCTGTCGCCCAGGCTAGAGCACAGTAATGCCATCTCTGCTCACTGCAAACACCGTCTCCCAGCTTCACCTCATTCTCCTGCCTCAGCCTCCCAAGTAGCTGGGACTACAGGCACCCACCACCACACCCAGATAATTTTTTGTATTTTTAGTAGAGATGGGGTTTCACCGTGTTAGCCAGGATGGTCTCGATAACCTGACCTGGTGATCCGCCCACCTCTGCCTCCCAAAGTCCTGGGATTACAGGTGTGAGCCACCGCGCCTGACCCACTCTGATGTGATTATAATGCATTGTATGTCTGTATTAAAATATCCCATGTACCCCATAAATATATACAAAAACTATGTAACTAAAAAAATTCAAAAGCAAAGCTGATACAGCTACTTACACAAATCAACAGATGCTCATACTCAAAACTAATTAAACAACCATGTTCACAAACTTTTGAAAAACAACCAATATGGAAGATGAAGACCTTGCTAAACACGACAGCTGATATAGGAGAGAATGTATGAAAGTCTACACCCAAATGTATTCCCTGAAATAAAATATATCTTTTAATTATAAAAAGAGATTAGTTAGCCTGGAATATAAAACACCAATCATTCTCAAAAACATGAATACAAATATATTTTTATAAAATTAATTTTTGGTCAAAAATAACAGGAAAATGCCAAAAAAAAGAAGGATTCCATGTGAAAAACTACTAAATGAAACAGGATATTTCTTCTAATATTAACGTTTTGAAAAATAATAAAGCAGTATCTATTTACATGAGAGATGAAAAAATGTTTTAAATACAATCAAATAGGAAAGTATCTCTGAATACAAAAGATAGATTAGATTAAAAAAATAAGGACAAAGAATATTTGCATAATGCAGTGAGATGACTAGTTCTTACATTTAGAACATTGCATACAGCAGACAAAAAGGGAGGCTTCTTTTAAAACATGAATGAACTCAGAGCAAAATGACCATGTATGAAAGCACAAGATAACCAATAAATTCTGTAAGGCGGAAGTCTTTTGGACCATATTGATTGACCACAAAACAATCAAAAAATGAAATTAACAACAAACTAAAATGAAAGCAGCTGACAGAATTCCTAATATGAAAATGAAGTCAAAACAGAAGTTATAAGCTGTTTAGGAATGAATTGCAATGAAGCCCTACATACTAAAAACTGTGACGCAAAGTAGTACAAAGAAAAATGTGTAACGTGAAATGTATGCAGTAAAACTTAATAGCAATTTATAACAGATAAATTAAAGCAAGTAAGCCAAAGAAAAATAAGAACAACAAAATAATTCCAAAATAAGTAGAGAGAGCATTCCTAAGTAAAATAGAAATCAAAATCAATATGAAATGATACAGAAACATCAACATATAAAGTAATGACAGAAGTGTAGATTTGATCAACAAAAAACACAAGATAGTTATTTGAAAAGTCTCATAAAATAGACAAATATTTGGCAATTTAGAAAGAGGAGAATCACAAATACTAGGAATAAGAAAGGGGACCTAACTATAGATACATAAGAAATTTAAGACTAGAAATTAATATGATATACAAGAATAGAGCAAACGTTTGAGAAATTATATATATATAATATATATATACACACACACCCCACACACACACACACACACACACAGAGAGAGAGAGAGAGTATGGGGGGAAAAGTGAAGAATTTGAATAGTTTTTAAAGAGAATGAGATTATGGAATGAGAGACATCCTGGAATCAAAGGAAAAGCAAGTTTCAGAAGAGGAATTGGTACTCATCAGTGTTAAATATCAAGGAAAATTCAAACAGGCAAGGGCTCAGTTAAAACAACTGTATTTGGCAATTTGGACTTATTTGAATTGCAATATATTATATCCCTCTTGATTAAAGAAGTATTTATTCCTCAGAATTATGAGTTTCTAAGAATGTACAAACTTGAGTCTAAGTAAACTTCTGCTGTGCTATAAAAGGAAGTAACCTACAAAGATGGGCTCTAATGTCACAGACTAATATTTTTAAAATGCTTTGTACAAACTAAACCTTCTGTTTGTAAATGCAGAGGCTCATTTGAGGTTCCTTTATAAATACTACTACTAATAATAATAATTCACTTAGAAATATGATGCATTTTAAAGAGCGCTTTGATTGTGGTGTTGCTTACCTTCAAAGTCTTCCCATACTCACCTACTATAAAGCTGCACCTAGTTTTGACGATTGAGTTTAAAGGAAATTTAGTGAAACAATGAACCTCAGAAGCACTGGCAACCATTATGGGTCAATATGTCTACAATTTCTATGAAAGTACACTGGTGAGCTAACCCATTTTCATATGGGATAAATCCTCTTGGGATTGTTTTTAAAACAATTAGTGATCACCACCACTACTCTGAGAATAGCTTGTTTGTCTTTTCTGAATACAGCTGTTTGAAGTAATCATACCTATATAGCTTTCCGTGTTCTTTTTATCAGTGGACCAAAAAAAAAAAAAAAATAGTATTTGATATAATTTCTTTAAAACAATAACTTTCAATTTCTTTACAAACTATTTCTATTCCTGTTTGTATATACATATCCTTTCCACCTGAAATGTGCTTATATAATTCTTTTAAGAGGTAGTCAAAAGAAAATATTAATAGGGATTGGTCCAAAACAATCTCTCAAACTTCAGTGGTATGCTTTCCTACTCCTTGCTAATAAGAAAATATTTCTAGAATCTACTAAGCAGTAAAACAAAGATTGAGAGACAAGCAATTTATGTTGTTGAAGTCATTATCAAACTTATGTAAAGGAATATAAGGATAAAAGTAAGAAAAATTATTCCTACCAACAATAATAAATGAATATTTATATTTATATATATTTACATCTATATGTGTGTGTGTGTATATATATCTGAAACAGAAACTTATATTTAAAAAGTGCATATAATCTTGACAATATTACTTTAGCTCTTCTTTAATACTTTTAGTTTCTTAAACTTGATTTGCTCTCTCTTGCTCTCCTTAACTCCACCAATGCTGGCCCTTTAGCTTGACACCTTATTTCCATGTTCAGCTGGATACTTTCTTTCCATCCTTCCTACCTCAGTTTTTCATCTCCTTCAGGAAGAATTTCATGGTTCTGTAAGATCAAGCTGGATATATTTTTTAGGTGATCCAATCATATCCTGCCCTTTTTAATCTTAGCATTTATAAAACAATATTTAAATCACCTGGTTATTTATTTACTACATGTGTCTGTAGTCACTAAATTGGCTATTACACAGATGGGAACTATGTAGGCCAAATCCATCTGGACACCCATTTTTGTGCTGGCCGTGAGCTAACAATAGTTATTACATAGTGTAATGGGAAAGCAATTTTAAATTTATGATTTAAAATTTTAAAACAAATAAGAATCATATTTAGTAATGTGAAAATTATATAAAATTTAAACTTCAGTGTCAGTAAATAAAGTTGTGTTCAAATACAGCTATGCTCATTTATTTCTTTCTGTGGCTGCTTTTGAGCTAGGACAGCAGAGTTAGACATGCTTTAGAGTAAAAATAATACTAAATACTCATTTACATAAGAACACACAGTTCATCTGGTATCTGCAGAACATCTACAAACCTAAAAAGAAATCATTTAGACCTGTCATAACAGAATGAGGCACACCTTGTTTAGTTGCTGTCCCATTATGCTATGTAGTTGTCATATAAGTATGATAAAAAAGTAATGTAGGTTCTTATTTTCTACCTGCAGAATTAGATCTATTTTGTCTTAATATGAAAGTGACTACCTGGCACTGGCTTCGAGTGCAGTAAACAAGCCATTAGGTGACTCAAGGAAGCAACAGGATCTAGCTCCATTCATACACAATTGGCAACACTTTTCCTGCCACCATCATCAATGTAAGATATGTAGACTTTTCCTTGCCGTGGCCCCACGAGTGTCTCATGATCTCCTGCTGCCTTCACAGACATGAATAATGGCAGAGTACAAGATACGATTATAAACAGCCTGCGCTTTTGTGATAAGGGATGATCTAACAGTCAAGGCTTTGCTCATTGAGGTGGTTCATGGAAAACTGATTTTCCTCAAACTCCAAAGTACATCATAAGAAAGCTTTACTTTGGTAACTTTATCACCAAAGTTCTCATATTGTGGTTGCAAATTCAGTTAAATATGTCTTTATCAATTTATCAGAGAGCTACCCTGAAGTGGTAATAAAACTTTCTGATATGACCAGGGACACATTTAAGGGAAATGGTTCATCCTTTTACAGGGTGACCCCTATATAAAGAATTCCTTGCCAGTAATTTTCTTTAAAGACCAAAAAAGTAATAGACTTTTCAGAAGGACTAAAGCATACCATCAGATTCTAATTCAAACATTTTAAATTTCTCATGAAATAGAATTCAATTTCATCACCCATGTCCATCTATGTGAGTATTCCTCTTGCTAAATATGCACATGAAGGCAATATTAAAAATAATTTTTATTATCATCATGGTTTTTATATTTTCTATTTTAAAAAAGGGAATTTCTCAGTGTTCTATTTTATTTTTAATAGAGAAATACTTTGCAGAATTTTAATACAAATTTACAGTAGAATACTTTTAAATATCTCTACTCATGATTATTCTGAAATATATTGAAATACATGAATCAAACAGAAAAGTTTCATAAGTAGATATTTTGTTATTTTTCATTCTTCTGTGTTAATTTAAATTTTATTTCACGTTAATATTGGGAATATTAGAATGTTTCAACTGATAATTTACTCATCAAATAATACAATTTATCATATGGGGAATGCCAATCAAAATCACAATAAGGTATTATCTCACCTCAGTTAGGGTGGCTACTATCAAACACACACACACACACACACACACAAAACAAATGATGGCAAGGATGCAAAAACAGGGGGAGCTCGTACACCGTTGGCAGAAATGTAAAGTAGTGTAGTCACTATGGAGAAAAATATGGAGCTTCCTCAAAAAACCATGGCTAGAACTAACACATGATCCAGCAATCCCACTATTGGGCATTTACCAAAAGGAAAAAAAAAAATCAGTATATCAAATACATTATCTGTACCCCATGTTTATTGCAGCACTATCCACAACAGCCAAGATATGATATCAACCTAGGTGTCCAACAACAGATGAATGAATAAAGACAATGTGGTATATATAAACAATTAAATACTATTTAGCCATACAAAAGAATGAAATTTTGTTATTTGTGTCAATATGGAAAGAACTGGAGGACATTATGTTAAGTGTAATAAGCCAGAAACAGAAAGTTATCTATCTCATGTTCTCATACATATATGGATGCAAACAAAAAAAACAGATATCATAAAAGTAAAAAATAGAACAAAGAATACTAGAAGCTGGAAAGGGTATGGGGAAAGTGAAGATGGGGAGAGATATACAAAATTACAGCTAGAAAAGAGGAAAAAGTTTTAGCATTTTGTAGCACTGCAGGGTGATTATAATTACAAGTAATATCTTATATAGTTTCAACTAGCTAGAGGAGGATATTAAAATATCCCAATACAAAGATGTAATAAATGTATGAGATGATGAACATGCTAATTACCCTGATGTGATCACTATATATTATATACAACAAACCATCAATAGTACATAATAAATATGTACAATTAGTACATGTCAATTAAAAATTAAATTCAGTTATAAAAACTTACAGAAAAAGGAAAAAAAATTACCTTCATTTGATTGTAGAGTAAAAAACTATATAACTCATGTGAATATAAAGTGATAACCCCAGTGATATCATCACAGATAAAATTTCCAACTATCTTATTTGATTTGTCTTCAGAACTTTGAATGATCTGTAGACTTAAAATAACTGACTTCTTTTCAGTTTTTCTTTTACTCACTGTACTGAACCTATGCTTTTCCACTATAAACTATATATATATATATAGTTTGTTTATTTGTTTGTTTTGAGACTGAGTCTCGCTCTGTTGCCCAGGCTGGAATGCAGTGGCGCCATCTCGGCTCACTGCAAGCTCTGCCTCCCGGGGTCATGCCATTCTCCTGCCTCAGCCTCCCGAGTACCTGGGACTACAGGCACCTGCCACCATGCCTAGCTAATTTGTTGTATTTGTAGTAGAGATGGGGTTTCACCATGTTAGCCAGGATGGTCTCGATCTCCTGACCTCGTGATCCACCCGCCTCAGCCTCCCAAAGTGCTGGGATTATGCGCTCGGCCAAACAAATTATTCTTTTGCTCTCCTCAGCATCCTTTAAGGCAATAAATAACAAATTATTGTCACAAAATAATAAAATATCAAATTCTGTTGAAAGGATTATGTGTTAAGTATATATTAGACTTAGAAAATAATGAATACATTTGACTTTAAGTTTATATGTGAAATCATCTCATATTTGTTTCTCAGTGGAAGGGCACAGTGAACAATTTGTTGGAGATATATATATATATTTTATGTGTGTGTGTGTGTGTGTATATATATATATATATATATTTTTTTTTTTTTTCTTTTTTTTTCTTTTGAGACAGAGTCTTACTCTGTCACCCAGGCTGGAGTGCAATGGCTTGATCTCAGCTCACTGCAACCTCCACCTCTCAGGTTCAAGTGATTCTCCTGCCTCAGCCTCCTGAGGACCTGGGATTATAGGCACCCATCACTATGCTCATCTACTTTTTGTATTATTAGTAGAGTCAAACTTTCACCATGTTGGTCAGGCTGGTCTCAAACTCCTAAATTTATGATCCACCCGCCTTAGCCTCCCAAAGTTCTGGGACTACAGGCATGAGCCAGTGTGCTCGATTTGTTGGATATATTTTCATAAAAATATAAATAAATAGAGAAAGAAAGAATAAAGGAGAGAGAAAGAGAAAAGAAGAGAAGGGAAGGGAAGCGAAGGGAAGGGAAGGGAAGGGAAGGGAAGGGAAGGAGGGAGGGAGGAAGGAAGGAAGGAAGGAAGGAAGGAAGGAAGGAAGGAAGGAAGGAAGGAAGGAAGGAAGGGAAAAGAGAAAAGAAAAGCAAGAAAGGCAAGAAAAAAGCAATAAAGAAAGGCAAGAAAGAAAGAAGAAAAGAAAGAGAAAAGAAAGAAAGAGAGAAAGAAGAAAGAGAGAGAAAAGGAAAGAAGGAAGGAAAAAAGGAAGGAAGGAAAAGGAAGGAAGGAAGGAAGGAAGGAAGGAAGGAAGGAAGGAAGGAAGGAAGGAAGGAAGGAAGGAAGGAAGGAAGGAAGGAAGGAAGGAAGGAAAGAAAGGAAAAGAGAAAAGAAAAGCAAGAAAGGCAAGAAAAAAGCAATAAAGAAAGAAAGGCAAAAAAGAAAGAAGAAAAGAAAGAGAAAAGAAAGAAAGAAAGAGAGAAAGAAGAAAGAGAGAGAGAAAAGGAAAGAAGGAAGGAAAAAAGGAAGGAAGGAAAAGGAAGGAAGGAAGGAAGGAAGGAAGGAAGGAAGGAAGGAAGGAAGGAAGGAGAAAAGAGAAAAGAGAAGGGAGAAGGGAAGGGAAGAGCAGGGCAGGGGAGGGAAGGGGAGGAGAGGGGAGGGGAGGGGCCGGTGCAGTGGTTCATGCCTATAATCCCAGCACTTTGGGAGGTTGAGGCACGTGGATCCCCTGAGGTCAAGAGTTTGAGACCATCCTGGCCAATATGGTGAAACCCCATCTCTACTAAAAATACAAAGAATTAGCTGGGCATGATGACATGTGACTGTAGTCCCAGCTACTCAGGAGAGGCTGAGGCAAGAGAATCACTTGAGCCTGGGAGGCGGAGTTTGCAGTGAGCTGAGATTGCACCACTGCACTCCAGCCTGGTTGACTGAGCAAGGCTCCATCTGATAAGAAGAAAAGGAAAAAGAAAGAAAGAAAGAAAAGAAAAAAGGAAAACAGAAAAGAAGGGTGGGAAGGAGGAAGGAAATGGAGAAAAGAAAAAAAGAAAAAGAAGAAGAAAGGAAAGCAGGCAGTCAAACACACATATAAAACTTAGTGTTACCTTAAGTTACTAGGATTGGGGAGATGATGAGAGAGAGGAGGGTATACCTTGTACCTTTTGCCTTTCTAGTATTCTTGGTTTTATGCTAGACTACATTTGAATTCTTAAGAATGAAGGTGATACAAATATTTTTTACAAAAAAAAAAAAAAAAATGGGATTTCATTTTTTCCCGTAACCTAGCTAATATTTTTTGGCCCTAATTACTTGAAAATAGAGTGCCAACAGCTCAATGAAGACAAGCCGAAGGTATGGTACTAAATATTTTCAGAATGTATTAAATCTGAAATATACCTATTGATATGGTTTTTTGGCTCTGTGTCCCTACCAGAATCTCATCTCAAGTTGTAATCACACACCGGGGCCTATCATGGGGAGGGGGGAGGGGGGAGGGATTGCATTGGGAGTTATACCTGATGTAAATGACGAGTTGATGGGTGCTGACGAGTTGATGGGGCAGCACACCAACATGGCACAAGTATACATATGTAACAAACCTGCACGTTATGTACATGTACCCTAGAACTTAAAGTATAATAATAATAATAAATAAATTTAAAAAAAAAAAAGAATTGGAGGAGGGACCTGGTGGGAGGTGACTGGATCATGGGGTCAGATTTCCTTCATGCTGTTCTCGTGATAGTAAGTTCTCATGAGATCTGATAGTTTAAAAGTGTGTGGCACTTCCTCCCTCACTCTTCCCTTCTCTCCTGCCACCATGTGAAGGTGCTTGCTTCACCTTTGGCTTTGTAGCATGATTGTAAGTTTTCTGAGTCCTCCCAATCATGCTTCCTGTTATGCCTGAGGAACTGCAATTCAATGAAACTGTTTTCTTCATAAATGACCCAGCCTAGTTAGTTCTTTATTGCAGTGTGAAAATAGACTAATACAGGAAATTGGTACAAAAGAATAGGGCACTGCTATAAAGATACTGAAAATGTGGAAGTGACTTTGGAATTGGGGAACAGGCAGAAGCTGGAACAATTTGGAGGGTTCAGAAGGAGACAGAAAAATGCAGGTAAGCTTGTAACTTCCTACAGACTTGTGTCATGGCTTTGACCAAATGCTGATAGTGATATGGACAATGAAGTTCAAGTTGAGGTGTTCTCAGATGGAGATGAAGAACTTACTGGGAACCAGATCAAAGGTCATTATTGCTATGCTTTAGAAAAGAGACTGATGCCATTTTTCCCCTGCCCTAGAGATCTGTGGAACTTTGAGCCTGAGATAGATGATTCAGGGTATCTGGCAGAAGAAATTTCTAAGCAGCAAACAATTTAAGATTGGACCTGGCTGTTTCTAAAAGTATAGGCTCATATGTGTGAACAAAGAGATTATCTGAAATTTGAACTTATATTTAAAAGGAAGGAAGGACCAGGCACGGTGGCTCACACCTGTAATCCCAGCACTTTGGGAGACTGAAGTAGGTGGAACACCTGAGGTCAGCAGTTTGAGACCAGCCTGACCAACATGGAGCTACCATGTCTGTATTAAAATACAAAATTAGCTGGATATGGTGGTACATGCCTGTAATCCCAGCTACTTGGAATGCTAAGGCAGGAGAATCACTTGAACCCAGGAGCCAGAGGTTACAGTGAGCCAAGATCACATTATTGCACTCCAGCCTGGGTGACAAGTACAAAACTATGTCTAAACAACAACAACAACAACAACAACAACAAAGGAAACAGTGCATAAAACTTTGGAAAATGTGCAGCCTGACAATGGAGTAGAAAAGAAAACCCCGTTTCCTGGGGAGAAATTTAAGCCTGCTGTATAAATTTGCATAAGTAAAGACAGGCAAAATATTAATAGCCAACACAATAGGGAAAATGCCTCCAGGGCATTTCAGAGACATTCATGGCAGTCCCTCCCATCACAGGCCTGGAGGCCTAGGAAGGAAAATTGGTTTTGTGGGCTGGACCCAGGGCCCCATTGCCCTGTGCTGCCATGAGACATGGCACCCTGCGTCACAGCTGCTTCAGCTTCAGGCACAGCTAAAAAGGGCGAACACACATCTCAGGCTGTGGCTTCAAAGGGTGCAAGCCTCAAACCGTGGCACTTCCACATGGTGTTGGGCCAGCGGATGCACAGAATTCAAGAATTGAGGTTTTGGAACTCCTGCCTAGATTTCAGATGTTTGGAAATGCCTGGATTTCTAGGCAGAAGTCAACTGCAAAGCAGAGCCCTCTTGGAGAACCTCTACTAGGGCAGTGCAGAAGGGAAATTTGTGGTTGGAGCCCCCACATAGTGTCCCCACTGAGCCATTGCCTGTGAGAAAAGGGCCATCATCTTCCACACCCCAGAATGGTAGATCCACCAACAGCTTGCACAGTGTGCCTGGAAAAGCCTCAGGCCCTCAATGCCAGACCATGAAAGCAGTCAGCGGGGCTGTACCCTGCAGAGCCACAGGAGAGGAGCTTTTCAAGGTCTTGGGAGATTACCTCTTGCATTAGTGTGCCCTGGATGTGAGACATAGAGTCAGAGGACATTATTTTGGTCCTTTAATATTTAATGACTGCCCAACTGGGTTTTGGACTTCCATGGGCCTCTGTTTTGGCCAGTTTCTCCCTTTCAGATTGGGAGGATTTACCCAATTTGTGTACCTCCATTGTATCTTGGAATTAACTAACTTGTTTTTGATTTTATAGGCTCATAGGTGGAAGGGACTTCTCTTGTCTAATGAGACTGTGTGTTTGGACTTTTGAGTTTATACTGGAATAAGTTAAGATTGGGGGACTGTTGGGATGGCTTGATTGTATTTTGAAATGTCAGGACATGAGATTTGGGAGGGGCCAGGGTTGGAATAATATGATTTGGCTCTGTGTTCCCACTAAAATCTCAACTCTGATTGGGATTTTTAGTGTTGCGGAAAGGGCCTGGTGGGAGGTGATTGGATCATGAGGACTTGTCCCTTGCTGTTTTTATGATAGTGAGTGAGTTCCCATGAGATCTCATGATTTAAAAGTGTGTGGCACATCGCCCCTTGCTCTGTCTCTCTCTCCAGCCACCATATGAAGAAGGTGCTTGCTTCCTTTTTGCCTTCTGTCATGATTGTAAGTTTCCTCAGTCCTCCCAGTCATGCTTGCTGTTAAGCCTATAGAACAGTTAGTGAGTTAAACTTCTTTTCTTCATAAAATACCCACTATCAAGTAGTTCTTTTATAGCACAGTGAAAACAGACTGATACTCCCATAAAGATAGTTCCTTAAAATTTAACTTTATTGCTTTTGCATTTATTTCTGTGGTAATATTTAACATTAGATCAAATATTTATATTTTTTCAAAATAAAAGAAGCACTGAAGGTTTGTTAAAGAATTATCATGATAAGCAATCCAGGATCCTGTTTTATATTGTGTTCATAATTCCCATTCAGAAAGTTTGGTTTTATAGCAAGTTACTTTCAATAACTTTATTAATACACTTGCACAGGGAATGTATTTCCAACTTGCCATTCCACAGAGTATTTTATGAAATAAACTCCATTTCAAAACTAGAGCAAACAAACCTAAAGTAAACTACAGATAAATTTGCTAAAATCAATACACTATAAATGCTTGTTTTCTTTCAAGACAATAACATAGTGGTGTATAGAACAGTATAATCACTATTGTAAAGAAAAGGACCCAAATACCAAATAAATTTTAAACACTTTCCTATCGATGAGGGGTGAGCACCATGGTTGTGAGTGTGTGTATGTGTGTGTGTGTTTACATTCTCAAACATGATGTAAAAATATATCATAAATAGTTTTGGAACCATCTGCATATATGTGCTCTTCTCTGTATGGAGAAAGCAAGAAATACAACAAAAAAAAGAAAGGATGAATTTTTTACAGAAATTAATCTTTTCTTACCCTCAACAGAGGCAGAGGAATAAGCCCTAGTTTCCTATTACATCACTCTCATGTTGCTCTTCAGAGAAATATAACAAGCAACTGATATTTGCTCCAAGTTGGGTTTTCAGGGACTCCATGATTTAAGATCATACTCTAGCAGATGACTGTGAAGGTAATAAGTGAATAGAGTCCCTAGTGAGTGAATAGTGCAGAAAAATATAGTAGTTAGCTTTTGCCTTCTGCAACTTCTTAAGTGAGGTTGTTCATTATTTTTTTTCAGCAGTCAATCATGACAACCATTACAAAGTCATTTTTAAAATTATATTTTAATTTTTAATTGGCTATTAATTTTATATGGTCTATGGAGTACAATATGTTTAGTTACATGTATAAATTATGGAATGATTAAATCGGCTAATTAACATGTATAACACCTCAGGTACTTATCATTTCTTTGTGGTAAAAACATTTAAAATCCACTCTTTTAATAATTTTGAAATATACAATACTATCATTCATTCATTATTATTAAATATAGTCACTTTGCTGTGCAGATCACCAAAAATATTTTCTCCTATTGAATTGAAACTTTATACCCTCGACCGACATTTCTCTTTTTCTCCCCCAAAAGGCAATTTTTATGTGTTCATATGTTATCTATAAATCATATTATATGTGGAAAAGTGATATTTTATACATCTATATATTATGTCCTATCTGTGCTTACCTTTTCTATTTGTTCTTTAGCCCTTGAAGAATTTAAAATAATATTAATCGGCCAGGTGTGGTGACTCACACCTGTAATCCCACCACTTTGAGAGGCCGAGGCAGGCGAATCACAAAGTCAATAAATAGATACCATCCTGGCCAACATGGTGAAACTCCATCTCTACTAAAAATACAAAAATTAGGTGGGCATGGTGGCATGTGCCTGTAGTCCCAGCTACTCAGTAGGCTGAGGCAGGGGAATCGCTTAAACCCGGGAGGCAGAGGTTGCAATGAGCCAAGATGGTTCCACTGCACTCCAGCCTGGCCACAGAGTGAGACTCCGTCTCAAAAAATAAATAAATAAACAAACAAATAAATACATAAATAAAATAATACTAATCATAACAACATTAATACCATTTTTGCTGAGCACTCAATGTATACTTCAAATATACATTGTCTGGTAATCTTCACAAAAAGCTTATGAGGGCATAGATATTATATACATTGTTTACAGTTGGCAAATCAAATGTAGAGAAACCAACTCAGTTTCTCAGGGAAGGAAAAGTTATAAGTAAATTCTAACTGATAATCAGGATTCAGGATGATCTTCAAACAGTCTGATTCTCTACACTTGATTGAGAAAGTAAATGTCTTTTTATCCATCACTTCTCCACATAAATCTCTTCTGAGACTTGAGTTTCCAACTTCCTGGAGAATATTGCAATGGCTTTAAGTTGTTAGGTCTCCACCCACTTGTGCAGATAGTTCTAACTGAATTCAAGTAGAGTTAGGAAACCCCCAAATTCACTGATGGTAGAAAAATGTGACAGAAAAATGTTTAGTCACTTCTTTGTCATTTAAAGCAATTTCTTAGTAAAAGTTATCAAAAACCATGCTCTCCTCCTTCCTTCCTGCTCCTTCTCCCAGAAAGTTACATCAAAGAGTTGGAGACAATGGTTAGGTTCAAAAGTGTTCTCAATTCCTCACTGGTACCACCAGCCTCTTTCAGTGTGTCTCATCTTACCAGTTATCTGAGCCAGCCTCTGACTTTATAGGGTTCCCACCGAAGCATCCGTGGCTGACTGAATGTCAGCCCTCTCTCTTGGCCTTATGAATGCACTTTGAATTTGACCTGTTCATCACTTTCAACTGACAGGCTGCAATTAAAGACAGTTTTGATCCACTGATGAATATTCAAGACTGTCTTGCACAAAAGATTCTGTTTATAGGTCTCTTTGGTGAATCCAAAGCCTCTGGGAGGGCACACTGGCCCTTGGTTCTCAGCTTTCTTTGCTATGGCCATGAGAAATATCTTGACTCATGTCATTTCTCATAGCAACCTAAAGAAAAGGGGACTGGGTAGAAGCCGACTTTCTCAGACTCACTCTCTCTCTTTCTGCCTTAACCTAGCTTGACGCCATTTCTACTCTATGGCAGCATTACATCAGAAGCTATGATGTTGACCAACCCTCCTGGTGTGTCTAGGACTGAGGGGTTTCTGGGACACAGAACTTACAGAGCTAAAACCAGGAACATATTAGTTAAACCTGGATAGCTGGTCACTCTATATACAAGATAATATCTGAAAATCCTCACCAGCCTGAAGAGTCAAAGAGGAGAATCTGTATGGCATGCAGAAGTTGTAAAGGAAAGTGGAAAAGGGAGAGTGGAAAAGTACAGATGCTGATGGGGGAAAGATCAAAAAACTGTAGAACCATTTGGGGTGAGAAGGAAGAAGGGGCTGTGGGCTGTACCAAACTATCCTTGTTTGGAAAATTTGTACTCAGCATTCTAACAAGTGTAAAATATATTTTAAAAACATAATTGGAGACTTTAATAACAGTACACAAATGTAGGATTAGTATAGCAAAGGTAAATCCAGCAAAATGTATAGTCCATTTCTGCGCTGAAAACATTTTTTTTTTTGCCTCAAATATTGTACAAAGGTTTAAATATTGTAATGAGACAATTTTGACCATTTTTGACCATTTGAGCATTAATACATATGAGTGTTTTCCACGGTAGTAATAAGCGGTAACATGTCTTGTTAGATGCTATTCATTTTATAAAGTGAACTGTTAAGTTTTTACTTTCAAAATTTCTTTTGAAGGTTTTACTCTTTGCTAATTGTTAATATTTTCTCTTGATTGTTCTTATTAAAAATAATTCAGAAAAAGTGAATTCCTGCAATCATTTGTGGATTATTAGATGATTAAATCCTCCTTTATTTTGATTTTAAATATATTTTTATCTTTATCTTTAGAAATATTTGTAGAACTTCTAGTTCATTTTTAACCTCTCAATTCTGTGCTTACAATACAACTGATTACACTTTGAAATAAGAGCATAAGTGTAATTAAATTGTTAGTTATATTATATTTGCCTAAAAATAGGATGATTTTGCTTATACAAGTTGTTTTATATGGACATATTATTTTCATTAGAACAGTAGGCAAATTTACTACAGAATTACTTTCAAGTAAAATTGTGTAAATAAAATTATATTTACAAATGCCTAAAAATAAGTTATTAATTGGACTTTGTAAAAATACTCTAAGAGAAGTGATAAGTAGTGTATCATGTCACTAAATCCATGAGCTGATTTCACTCTACGATAATTAGTGATGAGTCAAAAGGAATGTCTTGTTTGAAACAAGTATCACCTAGCCCCAAATCCTGTATCTCTTGATAGTTACCCATCGTCTCATTACAACTTAAAATCCCTCCCCTCCCCTCCCCTCCCCTCCCCTTCCTTCCCTTCTCTTTTCTTTTTTTTTTTTTTTTTTTTGAGATGGAGTCTCACTCAGTCACCCAGACTGGAGTGCAGTGGCGTGATCTCGGCTCATTGCAAGCTCCAGCTCCCGGGTTCATGTCATTCTCTTGCCTCAGCCTCCTGAGTAGCCGGTACTACTGGTGCCCACTACCACGCCCAGCTAGCTTTTTTTTTGTATTTTTAGTAGCGACGGGGTTTCACCGTGTTAGCCAGGATGGTCTTGATCTCCTGACCTCGTGATCTGCCGGCCTCGGCCTCTCAAAGTGCTGGGATTATAGACGTGAGCCACCGCGCCCGGCCAAGACTAATTTTCAACTATCATTGGTGATAGAGTTTTATCTTTTCTCCCCATCCAAATTCATTACTCTTTGCCCAAAGGGTAGACTCCTTATTTAATAAAACAAAAGTAGACTTTAGCTCCATCTCCCATTATTCTCCTAGCTGGGTGTTGATGAAAGAAAAGAAATCTGTTGTCAAAAGAGATGTGGTGTGTACTGACTTTTTCTCACCCCAAACTGCACTGGAGGGAATGACAAAACTGGGTTTTTGTCCTTAAATTAAAGGGAGAAATGTAATTCCACTGCTGGATTTCTATAGGCACAATAATTGTAGCATGGACTGGATACAAGTTCTGTTTCCTCAATTTGCCACTGAGAGAGGATTTCATATACTCTTTCCTTTGTAGAGTGGAGTCTAGTCATGTCTCTATTCAAAAGAAACCAAACACCCAAGTTCCAGGCTATCCAAGCAGTAGTACCCCAATTGTGATAGATTTCAATTTTATTGACAAAATCCAATAATCCTCTTATATTTTGATATTGTCATTTGCCCCTGCATTGTAATCAAGTTGTATTAGTCTGCTTTTTATCCAAGACACAGAAGTTTTAACTTATTTAGAGGAGAGTATAGTGGCTAGTGAGGTAAATGCAAGAATATCCAGGCTTCCAAAGGGTTTTTTGTTGTTGTTGTTGTTGTTGTTGTTTTTTTCCTCCCAGGATGCCTATCAATGAACTATTGGAGCAAAGAACAAAGCACAAGACTGACACTCAACAAATAACTTGTGTGTACTAGATGAGGCATGTCTGTGTTTGACGTGTTAAGAAATTAGTCTTTTGTAGATGTGGCTGTGCAGTAAAAGAAGGAACAAAACAGGTGGAGTGAGAAGACATAAAACCCACTTATTTACTGATCGATAGAGACGTATGATATTCATTCTTTCTCAGTTAGGGTATTGGGATAAAACCATTGGTTAAGGGGATACATACATTTTAAATAATACAAATTAAGACATTATAGCATAGTTTTTCTACCAAAATGTAAACATTCTACTAAACACTCACACAGTCAAAATATTCTTGTGTATTTAATGTGCCACTCCTCAATATGCTGGAAATAAAAAATGCATGAGTCTTTTGCCACAAAATATTTAGTCTTTTCATAAAGAAAGTTATGGTAAGAGATAATTCCAAGGCAGCGCAGTAAGTGTTATAATCGAAGTCTGAACAAGACATGTGGGAGCAGTGAAGAAAATTAGTCAATTTTCCTGAGACAGTCAGGGAGAAATCAACAGGGCTAACTTTTCAGGTTGGAGAAGGACTCCTCTATTGGGGGATGATAAGGAAGCACATTCCTTACAGACAAAAACATCAGGTCATAACAGAGTATATCTTAGAAAACAGAATTTCAGCCATGTTTGAAATGTGAATAAGAACAGGTAAGGATAGAAAAATACATTGAAGACAGGTAATAGAGTACCTTCAATGTCACCCTAAGAATTTTTTATTTTATAAATCAGGTATTAGTTTGGGGTCTGTATGTATATGTGAAGATCTATCTACTAAGTCTCAAAGAAGGGATATAAATGAGCCTAAGGCCAAAGTGAAGCTATTAAAATTTTATTTCTCCCTAGAAAACTTAATCAGGGAGTATCACATCTGTTAAAACAAAACAAAAAAACAAAAAAGCACTGATGCTTTGTATTTTTAAATTCAGAAAATTTTTTGACTTTGATTTGTTATTGTTATTTTAAAATTATCTGTTTCATGAGAAAATTTTCAGGACTATTTCTACACTTACATATAATTCATAACAAAACAAAAGTTCATGTAAGAATATTTTATTGTGAACTTCATCTAAGATGTATTCTGTGCTGAATAAAAGGACACTCAGTTTGTAGTGATTTTACATGTATAATGCTCCAATTTTAATAAGGTTCTGTTTTCAACTAAAATTAAAGACAAGTTGGAGATATATAATCATCCTTGTCCTTTAAAACATGAAAGGTTATTTAAAACTTATAGATGTGATTATAAAAATGTCACAAATGTGCTTGATAAATCAGCACACCTTAAATTTGAGGAAATAATCTTATATCTAAGATATCTGAAACCAGGCTATAAGGCATTATGGCTTGAATTCTGCCACAGTTCCATTCCCATTCATATTTTATGTCCATCTAATGCTTAAAAAAGCAAAATCCTTATTCAAATAAAAGTCTCAGACTGAAAATGAGTAGATGCCTACAAACTTACGTTAAATGGAAAGTTAATGTTTTAATTGTTTGGAGTTCAGTTTTTCTACTGCTGCAGGCTTTAAATATTGCCATAAAGTAAATCTAGAATCCAAGAAGTTTCAAAATAACTATATGGAATTTGACTTTAAAACAAATTATGAAACAAAATTTTCACATAAAATAACAAATATGAAATGTTAAATACTTAAAGAATTTTTGGGGTCAGTGTATACATGTATTATGATAGAAGACACTCATATCTGTTTGGAGTCAAAAAATATTTAATAATTTGCTAATGATTTGCTAGAGAAGAATTTCAAATAGAACAAGTCTCAATGTAAGTGATTATTTTGATATGGGTTTGAATGTACTTTTATAAAATTTGTATTAACTTATAGATTCACGAAGTGAATTATACACAAATTAACTATAAATTTATTTTTTTATAGATTTAAAGGTTATAAATGCAGCTTTATTACATGGACATATTTTACTGTACTGAAGTCTGGGCTTTGGGTGTAATAATCACCTGAATAATGTATATTGTGCCCATTAGGCAATTTCTCATCCCTCACCCCCCTCCCCCTCCCACTGTTGTGAGTTCCCAGTGTCTATTATTCCACTCCCTATGCCCCTGTGTACACATTATTTAGCTCCAACTTACAAGTGAGAACATGTAGTATTTGACATTCTGTTTATGAATGATCTTGCTTAGGATAATGTCTTCCCGTTCCATCCATGCTGCTGCAAAAGACATGATTTCTTTATTTTTCTGGCTGAATAGTATTCTGTGTGTGTGTGCATGTATGTATGTATGTATGTTTTCTCAAGCTTTCTTCTTTTTGTTTAGAATAGCTTTTGCTATTTAGGCTCTGTCTTGGTTCCATAAGAATTTCAGAACTTTCTTGAAAATTTCAATTCCGTGAAAATTGATAATGGAATTTTGACAGGAATTACATTGAATCTATAGATTGCTTTGGGGTTTCTTCCAATCCATGAGCAAGAGGTGTTTTTCAATTTGCTTGTGTCACCTATAATTTCTTTCATCAGTGTTTTTGTACATTTTCTTGTAGAGATCTCTCACCTCCTTGGTTAAATGTATTCATAGAATATTTTCCATAGGTTTTTATAGATTTTATGAATGGAACTGAGGTCTTTATTTGGTTCTCAACTTGTTTGTCATTGATGTATAGAAATGCTACTAACGTTTGTATGTTGATTTTTTATCCTATAACTTTACTGATATCATTTATCAAATCTAGGAGTCTTCAGGAGTAATCTTTAGGGTTTCCTAAGTATAAGATCAACAGTCAGTAAACAGAGCTAATTTGACTTCCTTGTTTCCTGTTTGGATACCTTTTATTTCTTTCTCTTGCCTGATTGATCTGGCAAGGATTTCCATTATTATGTTGAATAGTAGTGGTGAAAGTGGGAATCCTTGTCTTGCTTCAGTATCTGAGGGGGAATGTTTTTAACTTTTCTCCATTCAGTATGATGTTGGCTATGGCTTTGCAATACATGGCTTTTATACTTTTGAGATATCTTACTTCAAGCTTAGTTGTTGAGGGTTTTTAATCATAAAGGGATTCTGAATTTCATCAGATGCTTTTTATCAAATATTTATGTAGCAAATCACATTTATTGATTTGCATATGTTGAAGTATCTTTTTGTAACTGGGATAAAACCCACTTGATTTTGGTGTATTCTTTATAATGTACTACTGAATTTGGTTTACTAGTATTTTGTTGAAGATTTTTGTATCTATATTCATCAGTTATATTGGCTTGTAGTTTTCTTTTTTGTTGCGTACTTGTCTGGCAACAGTATCAGGCTGACACTGGCTTCATAGAATGAGTTAGGAGGAATCCCTCCTATTCAACTTTTTGGAATAGTTTCAGTAGGATCAGTCCAAATTCTCTTTGTATGTCTGTTGGCATTCAACTGTGAATCTGACTCTGGGTTTTTCTCTGTTTTGGTTACATAAGAATTTCAGACTCTGGGTTTTTCAGAGATGTGTTTAAATTACTAATTCTATTTCACTACTTTTTATTGGTCTGTTTAAGATTTCTGTTTCTTCCTGGTTCAATATTGGGAAGTTGTATGTTTTCAGGAAATTATTCATTTCCTTTAGATTTTCTAAGTTGTGAATGTATAGCCATTTATAGTAGTCTATGATATATTGTTAATTTTTGAACTTTGTATCTTTTTGATGTAAGCATTTAACACAATAAAAATATCCTCCTGGCACTGTTTTTGCTGTATCCCAGAAGTCTGGGTATGCTGTGTTTCCATTTTCATTTTTTCAAGATATGTTTTAATTTCCAAATTAATTTCATCATGTACCCAAAGATCATTCAGGAACAGATTGTTTAACTTCCTTGTATTTGTATAGTTTTCAGAGTTCCTTTTGGAAATGATTTCTAGTTTTATTCCACTAAGGTTAAAAAAGATATTTGATGTGATTTTAATTTTTCCAAATTCATTGAGACCTGTTTGGTGGCCTAAAATATGGTGTCTTTTGGAGAACGTTTTATACACTCATGAGAAGAATATATATTCTGTGATTATTGGGTAACATGTTCTGTAGATATCTGTTCGGTTCATTGGTATGGAGTCCAGTTTAAGTTTAGTTTCTCTTTGATTTATTTCAGTGATCTATCTAGTGCTGTTAGTGGTATTGAAGTACCTCACTAGTATTGTATTGCTGTCTATCTCTTTTCTCATGTCTAATAGCATTTGTTTTATGAATCTGGGTGCTCTGGTGATGGGTGGATATATATTTAGAATTGTTTTACTTTTTATTGAATTGAACTCATCATTATCTGATGACCTCCTTTTTTTTTTCTTCTTTTTTTTTTTTTTTTTTTTTTTTTTTTTTTTTTTTTTTTTTTTTTTTTACTGTTTTTGGTATAAAGTCTGTTCTGTCTGAGGTAAGTATAGCTATTCTTGTTCTCTTTTGGTTTCCATTGGCATGAGATACCTTTATCTTGAGTCTGAAAATGTCTTTATCAGCTAAATGTGTTTCTTGAAAGCAGCATTTGGTTGAACTCTATTTTTGTTTTTTGTTTTGTTTTGTTTTGTTGTTGTTGTTGCTGTTTTCCGTTAAACCAATCTCTATCTTTTAAGTGAACACTTGATACATTTATGTTCAAGGTTAATATTGATATGTGAGTCTGTTCCTGTCATAGTGTTAATTATTACCTAGTTGCTTTGAAGTCTTGATTCTATACTTGTTTTATGAGACCTGTGAGTTACATCCTTCTGCGTGTTTTTCTGATGGCAGGTATCACCCTTTTATCTCTATGTTTGAACTCCTTTGAGGATTTCTTGTGGGACCAGTCTAGTAGTGATGAATTTCCTTAGCATTTGTTTGTCTGAAAAAAGACTATTTCTCCTTCATGTATTAAGCCTTGTTTAGCAGTATACAAAATGCATGTCTGATAGTTTTTTTTTTTTTTTTTTCCTTTAAGAAAACTGAACATAGGGCCACAGTCCCTTCTGGTTTATAGGGTTGTGTGTTTCCAGGAATGTATCCATTTTCTCTAGGTTTTTAAGTTTGTGAGTATGCAGCTGTTCTAGTAGTCTTCGATGATCCTCGGTATTCTGTGGTATCAATTGAGAAATCCACTTCATCTGATGAGATGTCCTTTAGAGGTGTTTAGACACTTTCCTCATGCTGCCTTTAGTATTTTTTTTCTTCATGTTGACTTTGGATTGTCTGATAACTATATGTCTTGGTGAAATCTATCTTGAATGCATCTTCCTGGAGTTCTCTGAGCTTCTTGTGTCTGGATATTTAAATACTTAGCAAGGCTAAGGTATATTTCCTCAATCATTCCCTCAAATAAAAAGACCAATATTTTTACTCTTTTTTACCCTCAGGAATACCTATGACTCATAAGATTGAACACTTTACATAATCACATATTTTCTGAATGCAGTGTTTATATTTTAATATTCTTTATTTTTATCTGACTGGTTTAATTCAAAGGATCTGTCTTCAAGATCTGAAATTCTTTCTTCTGCTTGGTCTAGTCTGTTGTTAAGGTTTTCAACTATATTTTGTAATTCCTTGAATATCTTTTTTTCTTCTAAAAGTTATTTTTTTTTTTAGTAAAAGCTGTCGTTTCAGTGGATTTTTATTTCATATTCTGAGTCATTCTTTTTCTGATTTATTTGTGTTAGTTTTAACTTTTTCTTGGATCTCACTGAGTTTCTTTAGAAATCACTATTTTGAATTTTTATCTAGTATTTCAAAAATTTAATTTTGGTTAGGATCTATTACTGAAGAGTTAGTGTAATCTTTGAGGGCTTGTAACACTGTTTGTTTGTTTGTTTGTTTTCATAGGTCCAGAATTGTTTATCTGTTTTCTTCTCATCTGGAAAATCTGTCTCTGCTTATTTTTAATTTTTTTCTTAATGTGTCAAATCTTTGAGGATGTGATTATAATGTATGTTGTGCAGGGTTCTTTGGCTTTGGTTCTGGGTGCTTTCAATGGCAAAGATTCAGTATAAGTTCCTTGGTTATAGATAGCCTTGTGTGGTGACTTTCTCAAATCCTAGTTGTAGTAGTGATGTACTGGGACTGTGAGCAGACTTGCTGCCACATATGGGGCTGTGATGGCAGAGGTCTCAGCAAGTTTATCTTGTTCCTCAGGTCTGAGCACTCTTGTCAGCAGATTTTCTATTAGGTTGTGCAGTTCCACCTCCAGACAAATAGGTGGTGTTTAGAGATAGGAGACAACAATGACTGAAAGAGATGGGTATATGAATGATCTTTGTTAACCATGAGAAGCTCAGTTTCCTCAGGCAATGGGCTTGTCTGTGCTATGCCCTGTGGAATGGTCTCTATGCTCAGTCCCAGAGTAGGGGACAAAGCTGCCTGGAGCTGGATCAGGCAGATCCACCTACAGGTAACTCAAAGGCAGGCACAAGCACCAGCTCCAACAAGGAGTCTGGGGGCAGCCATTCAGCACCCAGAATTGTGCCCAGGCATGGAGTAGAGAAACCTCCACTCCTCTAAGTTCTCTGCATGGGAAGAAAGGGGTAACCTGGACTCTTAACCTAGAAATGTAGTTGCTTCAAATGCTTAGAGATATATCTAAGTGTGGAGTGAAAAAGCACTGCTTCACCAACTCCTCTGCATGGGAGGAATGGGGCAGCTTAAGTTCCAAAACCAGGGGAGCTAATGTGCCATATGCCTGGAAAAACTCTGCCCAGGCAAGGAGTGGAGAAAATACTGCTGCAACAAGGTCTTTGCATGGGAAGGGAGGGGCAACTCAAGCTTGTAATCCAGGTTAGCAGGTGTACCAAAAGCCAGGAGATATGCCCAGGCTTGTAGCATGAAAACTGCCACTGCGTCAAGTTCTCTACACAGCAAACAAGGGGTCTAAACTCCTAATCTAGAAGAACAGGTGTTCTAAGTGCCTCGAAATTTGTCAGAGTGTGGAGCAGAAACAGTGCTGCTGCACCAAGTTCTCTGCATGGGAAGAGAGGGGCAGCGCAGGGGGACTCTGCCTCTCTCATGTACTGGGGCTCCTACTTTTCTCAGTCGAATGCCTCCATGCATGCTGATTGCCCACCTTCTCTTGTCTAAAATCTGAAGTGTCCTTTGAGTTTCTAGTGAATTCCCGTATACCTTCTATATACTCTCACAGTATTAGTCTCTGTGCATTATCTTGCTCTTTCCAAGTGGATGAGATGCTCTAAAAGCCTCCAATCCAACATCGTAGAAGAAAAAAAAAATTAAATGTAAATTTAAATAACCTAGAAATTCTTCTTATGCTACTATGCCTTATTTAAAATTGTAATTTTAAGCTGATCCATCCAGCTTTATGCAGATCACATTCAAATGTATAACCTTAGCTCTTATCTTTTATTTTTTTTCTAAAGTAGTTTTCTTTGGATGACATATTACAGTAAAAAAAAAAAAAAAAAAAAAAAAAAAAAAAATTATTTACCATTTAGCTCCTCTGTAATATTTCAGAAAAAGAATGCATTTTCTTTTTACTTTTCCTCTTATTTGCTATAAAATTACTACTATCAGTGCTCTAAACTCAAAGCCATGGTTTTATCATTTTTCATTTATTCCTTATTCCCAGTCTAACTAATCATATTACTTCTTAGATCTATGTCCAATGGAAGAATCTAGAAATTTATCATTTGGCACCTGGGTAACAGTGAAGCTGACCTAAAGTAATTCTTTTGGGCTCTATTTTATTATAATTTTAGATTTCAGCAAAATATTCCCTAAATATAGCTTTAAAAATAATTAGATAATAAAGTATCACTTTGGAAACTTTTTGTAAGAGATACTATGTTCACACAAAAAGTGGAGTTTTGCAAAATAAACCAAAGATGAATTGCTTATTTTCTGTAGTCAAATTAATCCCAAATAACAAAATAAAATATAATTGTATAATGAAACACAACTCTAATAATATATTAGAAATTATAATACTTCTAATAATATTAGAAGATATAAGTAACACATTACTATAAGGAATTTGATTGTTAGCAATATTAAAATATTTGCTATATTAAGTGCTAGCCTCTAACTTCCTAAATACCAGCATTTACTCAAATATTAAAAATCAAAATGTGCATAAAAAAATACACAATGGCACAGTGACTGTGACTGTGGACTCCAGAGTAGGCAGCCTGGGCTATCAATTCCTATTCATAGTTTCTAGTCCAAGTTGTTCAAATCTGCTTTTTAGTTTTTGATGGTATCTGTTTAACAGAATCAAATTTCTGCAGTCTGTTTTAAAGATTTCTATTTTCTAATTTAGCAAGACTTGCTAAAATTTTTTTTTTTAGAATAATCGTTGAATTATTCAACCTGTAGAAGCAGCAGAACAAATTCATATGGTTTTACGAACCCAAGTATGTGACCTATACTTTGCTCAGTGTTTGACATATGATAAATTTTCAAATGTAAGTAAGTAACCATTTTTTTACTTAGTTATGCCTTAAACAATTGAGCCCTAAACTGACTCAACAAAAAAATCTAAGTAGTTCTAAAGTCCACATTCTTTGATATTAGAAGGCATAGACTTGTAAAAAATTTTGAGTGTTGTAACAAGGTCTTAAATAAATCAGGTATTATAGAAAGCATAGAGCTAGGTAGTCAAATGGTGTACAAAATGTATAATCTACATCAATAGTCTATTACAATTTTTATTAACGTAATTGTATATCTCATTTTCATTATAATAAGAACTAGCGTTTAATATACTTGCTCATAAAATATCTTGTATACCATATTTTTTAAATTATGAAATTACAATTTTCTAAATGCTTCCAAACCTCAATCTTTGGAGCAAAGTTAAATATCTGGCATTAGGCTGGGCATGGTGGCTCACACCTGTAATCCCAGCACTTTGGCAGGCCAAGGCGGGTGGATCACCTGAGGTCAGGAGTTCGAGACCAGCCTGGCCAACCTGGTGAAACCCCATCTCTCCAAAAAATTCAAAAATTAGCTGGGCATTGTGGTGCACCTCTGTAATCCCAGCTACTCAGGAGGCTGGGGCAGGAGAATCGCTTTAACCTGGGAGGTGGTGGTTGCAGTGAGTCGAGATCATGCCACTGTACTCCAGCCTGGGCAACAGAGTGAGACTCTGTCCCATAAAAATTAAAAAAAAAATTAAAAATTTAAAAAAGTATGTGACATTATACATACTATCATTCTTTCGCTCTTTTATACTTTGATCGCCTCTTCCCAAGCCCACTTGGTTAATTACAATATATAGAAGCTTCAGATTCCACTGTATTTTCTCAATCACTGTCTTTTCTAGCTCCATAGCATCCACAGATGCCCTTCCTTCTGGGAACAAAATGATAAATGAGATATTTTTAAAAAGCAAATTAAACTTTCTTTAGGTTAAATGTTTAGAATGTAGATGATATTGAGATACAAATGCCAATTAATGCTAATGTCTTAGATTCTAATAGGAGTCCAAACCCTATTGTGAACTGTGCATGCAAGAGATGTAGGTTGCAGCTCCTTATGAGAATCTAATGCCCGATCTCAGGTGGAACAGTTTCATTCCAAAACTGTTCCTCCTCACCCTGTCTGTGGAAAAATTGTATTCCACAAATCTGGTCGCTGGTGTCAAAAAAGTTTGGGGAGCACTGCTCTATAACTTTCCTACTTGGAGTAGCTGGAATGCCACCATCTTTGAAATGTGTTGATATGTGTTTATTATTATGTTTATTATATTTCCTGATGAATCACATGTCTTTAAATATGTAGCACAAGAACAAAAGTTACCCTGAATAATGTTGCTTTGTAGGTATCACACAATGTAATTTAACTGCTAATCCAGTAGTCACTGTGTAAAAATTCATGTTCTACACACTCTTAGCAATATTGTATTCTTGATGACATTTATTTGGGACTACCTTAGTTGGTATAAATGTCAGATATTGGAAATAAATATTATGTGAAAAACATCAAAGAGAAATAACCATCAGCTGAAATTTTAATTTAAGTGACAAATCCAATTATCCTACTCTCAATCATGTATTCCTTTTTTGAGAGACTTTGTAAAAGATAAAGAAGAAGATCATTCTAATTCTGTGCACAAATCCTAAAGCAGAAGTATAAAGAACTAGACTTTTCAATATAAGTCTCTGAATGTGCTATGTCCTTCCCCTAGGCACACTAATGGCTCAAACAGATCAGAGAGAGAAATGAAGGAGCTATTAAATGAGTCTAGGGCTGGGCACGATGGCTCATGACTGTGATCACAGCACTTTGGGAGGCCATGGCGGGCAGATCATGAGGTTAGGAGTTCAAGACCAGCCTGGCCAACATGGTGAAACCCAGTCTCTACTAAAAATAAAAAAATTAGCCGGGCATGGTGGTGTGTGCCTGTAATCTCAGCTACTCCAGAGGCTGTAGCAGGAGAATTGCTTGAACCAGGACCTGGGAGGTGGAGGTTGCAGTGAGCAGAGATCGCTCCACTGAATTCCGGTCTGGGACAGAGTGAGACTCCGTCTCAAGACAAAAACAAGCAAACAAATAAACAAAGATTCTGAGATTACAGAACTACAAGGTCAAAAATGACACCAACATAAGAGTTATCAGAAAGAAAAATGCAGAGAAGAGAAAATATTTCAAATAAGCATTGGACTAACGGAATGACTATGGGAAAGCCTTCCCTGGAAATTAACAGTAGTTAAAATTTACTTTAGACCTAGATTATATAACCCATTGATCCTTAGCAGAAATTACAAAGTAGTTTTACTTGCTTTTCCTCATCCAATTATAAGTTTACACTCACAAACAGTAACCTAAAAGTGTGTTACTCTAACTGTTGTTCTAGCTGGAGAACGGTTACAGATGGGTGGCCTGCAGAGTGGTTGTAGTAGTAGAAAATTTATATTCCCCAAGCTGTTGCTTTGAGGAAGACAGCTGCAGGCAAGAAAGCTCTTAGCAGCCAGAAATCTTCTGAGTACTCTTCTGTTTCCAATACCTTAGACTGTAGCAGAATTAATCAGCCATAGCAAATTGAAATGATTAAGTTTTCCAACCTCTTATAATCAGTAAAATTGTATGTGTATTTATGACTATGCCAAAGGGCATTGGACAACCTACAGGAGGATTTTGAGTATCAGGATTATTAGTGATGGATGAACTGACAAAGTTGCTTTGTCCTTCACAAAAGCACATCAGCCTATATACAGTCTGTATGGAAATTTCTGAAAATAGACCTTGTGATGGAGCTGATTCAAAGTGCTTAAGAGGTATCAACATGAAACAACATGACAGATTCTAGACATCCAGTGATTCCTAAATTCCTTATTCATGTTCTCCTATGACTTGTTTTGGTTTTAAAAACACATAAGTGTATTACTCTACTGTTACATTGTAAACGTTTAAAAATTATACCTTAGTCTATTTATGATGTTATAACCGGCTGCCACAGATGTGTTATTTTTTTTTAATGAACACAAATGTATTGGCTCATGGTTCTGGAGGCTAGGAAGTCCAATATCAAGGGGCTAGCATCTGGCAAGGGTCTTCTTGCTACATTATCTCATGGCAGAAGGACAAAGAGAAGGCAAAGTAGGGGTGAAAAACTCTTCCTTTCATAAGGAACTCATTCTTGAGATGATGAACCTTGACAATAGTATTGATTAATCCACTTAGGAGGATGGAACCCTTATGGCCTAACCATCACTTAATAGTCACACTGCTTAATATTGTTACAATGGCAATTAAATTTCAACACGAGTTTTTTGGTTGAAACTCATGTTGAAATTTAATTGCTATTGTAACAATATTCAACTTCTATTTCTCAAACTTTTAGATTTTTATTTGGGTTATTGCTAGTCAAAACATAGCAATGCCTCAAATAAAAATTTTAAGGTATTAGAAATAAAAGTTTCAATGTTTTCTTCTTATATCCCAGCAGTGCATGTTCTGCTTTCCCTAAGGTACTATCCTTTGGAGGCTACTGCTCAAGGACTTCCTAAGGATATGTGTGATTCTTGCAATGAAATGGAATGAGATCGAATGTATAATATATATCCCTCTACTTTATTCAAGAGAATCGAATTTGATTCTTCTCTCCACTTAGAGCTGCTTTCAAATTTTATTCCAGATAAATAAAACAAAACAAAAGCTATAATGCTTGCCAATGGAGAACCTTTATAAGATTTCAAAAACCATATAAAATTTTCTCCTTCTGAATTTTTGGACATAGTGGTACCATTTTTCTGGATTACAGTGGCCAATAAGTTTTAAAATATTATTGCTTAAGTAACTGCTTATTTTTATACACAGTGGTACCATTTTTCTGGATTACAGTGGCTAACAGGTTTTAAAATATTCTTGCTTAAGTAACTGTTTAATGAACAAAGTATATTTTTGGAAGGTTATAAAAATATTTTGGAACCTTGATAGAGGTGATGGTTGTACAATATTGTGAAATACTAAATGCCACTGAATTTTACAGTGCAAAATGGCTCAATTTTGTTATATAAATTTCACTTTAATAAAATAGTTAAATATTCATTAACAAACTGTATTTTTTATCTTGCACATTTTAAGTCTCTATTCACCTACTAAGCCCATAAATGACTGCTGTTTGGTATATTGACATTTATGTACTGACTTTTAAAATCCTGGTTTTCTTATCATCTTATTAATAACATGTACTTTTATTACACATATCTCAGAGCAGCCATTGTGAATCTTAGAGAATTTTTTCAGAATTTTTTAGGAAAACTAAATTGAGGTATTTTTAGAAATGTTTCAAAGAAGAAAATGAAACAGTTTTCTTTTTGAAATTGTGTGAAAATGTTATCAAGTATGATGAGTACACTCTGTTTCTCATTAGGACAAAGAAGGGCTGTAGGGTGCATGATGCACCGTTTCCCCTCATGCTGCTTATGAGAGTTTTAAAGAAGTAAGAAAGTACACATAGAAAGTTTTTCATATCTATTCCAGAGTTTTTAATAATAAACATCTATGTCAAATAATTTGGCAATACTGAGAAGAAAAATCTTTCCAGTATATCTGGAAATTATGTTTAAGAGTTTTTAGTATGCAATTTTTGTCATTTTTTTTTTTAGCAATTCACATGATTACAGTGGTTATTCTTTGTCTACTTTTTAAATTTAAAATAAATGTGCCTGATATAAAAATTTCTCAATCCTATTTTATTTCTTCCTAAAAGAGAACTGTTTTTTCATTGTGTACACTCTAAAACTAGCATTACTTTTAATCTGCATATATAATGTGCATGCATTTCGGTACACATACATGTTTTTAGCTCAAGCTTCACTAAATTAAAGTTTTAATAACTAATTGTGTTAATATAAATGCCGGATTGTTTAACTTTTAGTTTACTTCCATAAATTATGATACTGGTTGAGTACAGACATTGAAACTGTACTGTAGTTACCATATTGGCTAAGAACATATGAGAGGAGTCTTAGAAAATGTCTAGAATAAACTAACATTGGGCAGGTGATAAGATGTCTTGATTTTGTCTCTTGAATATAGCCTCCGGAGATTCCGTATTGGCTAAGAAGCACAAAACATGCAGCATCTGCTTCTCACTCCAAGTCTTATCCAATTTGGGATTTAAGTCTCTTTTAACTGGAAAATTGAATTTATAGAATAGTGGTGTGGAGACCCAGTGGTTTTCAACTCATTTTCTTATTTCTTTACCAACTGGCATTGATTCAATAATGCTACTAGGTGATTTGCTTAAATACTGTGTTGTTTCTAAAGCTTACTGAATGGCAAAATATGGTTTTTTTTTTAATATTAGAAAATAAGATTCTTCATAATAGTTTAATTTGGGCCAAGATTGCCAATTAAACCACATGTTTCATCTGTATTTTAGTACCATGTAAAGACATGGATGTAGAGAATGTATAACAAATTTTACAAAGAATCATCTATGCATTACAGAATTATCTTATGCCAGAAATAGAAAATGATATGATAATATCTTCTATTTTAAGAGTAATGTAGAAATCACTAAAGTATGATAGCCACTTATATTTCATCTACAGAAGAGCAGTACTTTGGTATCATATCCCCCTTCTTAATTTGGTATTGTGCTTTGTTTGTTTCTTTTAAGTTATTCTAGACATTTTCTAAGACTCCTCTCACATGTTCATAGCCAATATGGCAACCACAGTACACTTCCGATATCTGTGTGCAACCGGTATCAGAATTTATGCAAGTAGACTAAAAGTTAAACAATCTGGCATTTATATTAACACAGTTATTAAAATTTCAAGGTTATCAATTATTTTCTGACACCGTTTTGTAACAATTCTAAATATTCTAACCCTATGTAATGCGATAGTATTTCCAATAAATAAACAAAAAAAATCAAGTGACTTCTCCAGAACTTTGAATATTTAAATCGATGAATTTATAACACTCAGACTTTTCACAAATATCCTAAGTTATTTCCATGCTGTTTGATCTCATGAGATGAAAAATCTCTTTTACTGTAAAATAACTACCAATACTTTGAAAAGTAGTCAGAACTGCTTTTCATAGACCATTTTGTGAAGATAACTTTCAAAAATATCAATAGTTAAGAATGTTCTTTACCATTACAAAAAAATTGAAAATTGACAGTAAATCTTAATTTACTATTTCCATAACCAATAACATGTATATGGAAGTTTGTCAAATATAGACTTTCATTTACAGAATTATAGCAATTATGTGGTTTGCAGAGATGTGAAATTAACACACATTTTAGATTGGGCCTGGTGCCTTTTGTCTATTGTCACCTACACATGCCATATTTATGAAATTACCCCATGGTTCTGTAGGCACTACCAGTAAGGTTCAAGAAAATTATAGACTTATATCTATAAAATAAGTAAATCTTTAAAATGAACTTTTATAGCAGATATTAGTCTTATGCCATAAACTTAGGTTTATCACATTTGTTCATTTTGTTTCTGCTTGAATCTCACCTCAGTTTCCATCTCATTTCACTAGAAGATAATTCAAGTGAGGTCATTTTTAGATGTCTACTCTGTCCTCAGACAAAGAAATAGATCTTAGAAGATAGCACAATATGGGAGGAAAGAGACTAAATCCTTTCATCTTAAGTCTTCCATATTCACTACTAAATTTTCTTATTTGCAGTTAACCTAATTCCTTTATCACCTGTGATTTTCTGGCTTTCATACTTGCCTCATAATGTGAGAAGCTGTGACAAAACTGAACAACTCAGTGAATGCACACCATTAAGCTCCCTGTGTGCATCATGGAGCCATTCCCTCTGAGGTCCTGAAACTCTCAGGGGAGGGTTTATTTTTTGTCGTTAAAATTGTCTTATTTAAATACGATTGACATGTAAACAGTTGCACATACTTAATGTTTACAACTCAATAAGCTTGAGAATAAGTATGCACCTGTGAAACCATCACTACCATCAAGGCCATAACCACATCCGTCATTTCCCAAAGTTTTCTACTGCCTCCTTTATTATTACTTGTGTGTATGTGAAGAACATTTAACATAAATTCTACTCTCTCCATCAGTTTTAAGTACAGTCAACCCTCATCATATTACACTTCAAGATAGTGAAGTATTTTGCACTCTGTTTTGACCAACTTTATTGACACCATTTTTTGCAGCAGTAGGTGCTCATTTTGTGTTTCCATGTCACTTTTTGGTAATTATCACTATATTTTAAATTTGTTCATTGTTATTAAATCTGTTACAGTGATCTATGATGGTGATCTTTGATGCTACTATTTTAATTGTTTTGAGTGGGCCATAAGCCACACCCATATAAGATGGCAAACGATCAGTAAATGTGTGTGTTCTGACTACTCCACAAACTTGCTCTTCTCTATCTCTCTCCTCTCCTCTAATCTCTCTATTTGGTGAAACATAAAAATATGAAAATTAAGCCAAGTAATAACCCTATATTGACATCTAAGTTTTTAGGTGAAAGAAAGAATTACATGTCTCTCACTTAAACTCAAAAGTTAGAAATGGCTAAGCCTAGTGAGGAAGGCATGTAGAAAGTCAAGACAGGCTGAAATCTGAGCCTCTTGCAGCAAATAGTAAGCCAGGTTTTGAATGCAAAGAAAAAAAATATTTGAAGAAAATTAGAAGTGGTACTCCAGTGAACATATAGATAGTAGAAACAGAAACAGCCTTATTGCTCCTAGGAAGAAAGTTTCAGAGATTTGGATAGAAGATCAAACCAGGTATGACATTCTCTTTAGCCAAAAATCTAATCCAGAGCAAGACCCTGACTCTCTCTCGTCAATTCTGTGAAGGCTGAAAGAGGTGAGGAAGCTGCAGAAGAAAAATCTGAAGCCAGCAGGGGTTGCTTCATGATGTTTAATTTTTTAAAAAGCTATTTCCATAACATAAAAGTACAAGGTGAAGGAGCAAGTGCTGATGTAGAAGCTGTAGCAAGTTATCTAGAAGATCTAGCTAACATAAGTCATTAACCAAATAACAGATTTGCAATGTAGATAAAATAGCCTTTTTCTTAGAAGATGCCATCTAGGACATTCATCGATAGAGAGAATTCAGTGCCTGGCTTCAAAGTTTCAAAGGACAAGTTGCCTCTTGTTAGGGACTGATGCAGCTAGTGACTTTTAGTTGAAGCCAATGCTAACTTACCATTCAAAAAATTGTAAGGCCCCTAAGAATTATGCTAAATCTACTTTGCTTATGCTCTATGAATGGAACAAAGTGTGGATGACAGCACATTTGTTTACAGGTTGCTTACTGAATATGTTAAGTCTGTTTTGCAGACTTACTGAGCAAAAAAATAAAAATACAAATACAAATATTACTGACAGGGTACCTGGTCACCCAGGAGCTCTGATGGAGATGTACAAGGAGATTAATGTTCACATACCTGCTAACTTAACTTCCCTTCTGCAGTCCATGGATCGAGGAGTAATTTGGCTTTCAAATATTATTATTTAATAAATACATTTCATAAGGCTGCAGCTGTCATAGACAGTGATTTCTCTGATAGATCGAGACAAAGTCAATCAAAAATCTTCTGAAAAGGATTCACCGTTCTAGATGTCATTAAGAACATTCATGGCAGGCGTGGTGGCTCACGCCTGTAATCTCAGCACTTTGGGAGGCTGAGAAGGGTGGATCACGAGGTCAGGAGATCCAGACCATCCTAGCTAACACGGTGAAACCCCGTCTCTACTAAAAATACAAAAAATCCCCGTGGTGGCGGGCGCCTGTAGTCCCAGCTACTCCGGAGGCTGAGGCGGGAGAACTGCCTGAACCCGGGAGGCGGAGCTTGCAGTGAGCCGAGATCGCGCCACTGCACTCTAGGCTGGGTGACAGAGCGAGAGAGACTCCGTCTCAAAATAAAATACAAAATAAAAATAATAAAAAAAGAATATTCATAATTCATGGAAAGAGGGCAAAATATCAACATTAATAAAACTTTGGAAGAAGCTGATTCAAACCCTCATGTCTGATTTCGAGAGGTTCAAGATTTCAGTGGAGGATGGAACTTTATAAAGATGCAATGGAAATAGCAACAGAACTAGAATTAGAAGTGGAGCCTAAAGATGTGACTAAACTGCTGCCATCTCATGATAAAAAGTTTAATGAATGTTTCTTGTGGATGTGCACAGAAAGTGGTTTTCTGAGATGAAACTTACTCTTTGTGAAGATGCTGTGAATGTTGTTGAAATGACAAAATAAAAGATCTGGATTACAAAGACTTAGTTGATAAAACAGTGGTAGGGTTTGAGAGGATAAACTCTAATTTTGAGAGTTCTATTGTGGGTAAAATGCTGTCAAACAGCATCTTGTGATACAAAGAAATCTTTCATGAAAGGAAGAGTTGATTGATGCAGCAAACTTCACTGTTGTCTTATTTTAAGAAATTGCTCCAGCCACCCCAACTTTGAGTAACCACCACATCCTGATCAGTCAGCAGCAATAAGCATCAAGGCAAGACACTCCACTAGCAAAAAATTTATGCCTCATCGAAGGCTTAGATTAACATTAGAACTAGAAATAAAACATTTTAACATATGTACATTGTTATTTAATACTATTGCACAATAGGCTACAATATAGTATGAACATAATTATATATGCATTGGGAAACCCAGAATTTCTGTGACTTACTTTATTGCTATATTCACTTAATTGTGGTGGTCTGAAACCAAACCTACTATAGGACAAGTTGCCTCTTGTCCATAACATAAAAGTACAAGGTAAAGGAGCAAGTATAAGTGAAGTATGCACATATACAATTCAGTATAAACTATAGGCAATATGCTCTATGGTGGATCTCCAGAACTTATCTTGAGTAACTGAACCCTTTTAGCTTTTGCCCATTATCTTATTTCCCCCCTCCCCCAGGCACTGTCAGCTACCTTTCTACTCTCTGTGTCTATAAGTTTGACTATTTTCGATTTTATTTGTAAGTGAGATCACACAGTATCTGGCTTATGTCTGACTTATTTCACTTGGCATCATGTTCTCCAGGTCCATTCATGGTGTCACAAATGTCAGCATTTCCTTATTTTTTATGGCTAAATAAGATTTTATATATATATATATATATATATACACCCCACATTCCTTTCTTTTCTTTTTTTTTTTTTTTTTTTTTTTTTTTTTTTTTTTTTGAGACGGAGTCTCGCTCTGTCGCCCAGGCTGGAGTGCAGAGTGGCATGATCTCGGCTCACTGCAAGCTCCGCCTCCCGGTTTCACGCCATTCTCCTGCCTCAGCCTCCAAGGCAGCTGGAACTACAGGCAACCGCCACCACACCCAGCTAATTTTTTGTATTTTTAGTAGAGACGGGGTTTCACCGTGGTCTCGATCTCCTGACCTGGTGATCCGGCCACCTCGGCCTCCCAAAGTGCTGCGATTACAGGTGTGAGCCACCGCGCCCGGCCTATACACCACATTTCTTTATCCATTCATGAGTTGATGGACATTTAGGTTGTTTCCACATCTTGCCTATTGTAAAAAATGCTGCAGTGAATGTGGGGATGCAGAATCTCTTCGAGATCCTGGTTTCAATTTCTTTAGGTAAATAAATACTCAACAGTGAAATTGCTAGATCATAAAGAATTCATATTTTAAACCTCCACATCGTTTTCCTAGTGGTTTTTCCAATTTACATTCCTGCCAACAGTATACCAGGGTTCCTTCTTCTCCTCATTCTCACCAAAACATTTTTTTTTTTTTTTTAAATAATGGCCATCCTACCAGGTATATTGTATTAAGTTACCATATATACCCTAAAACTATGTACACATCAATTATATATTAACAATAGAAAAACTGTTTTAAAAAAACCTATCAACAAAATGAAAAGATTACTTATGGAATGGGAGAAAATATTTGTGAATCATATACAACCATGTATCCCTTAATGACAGGGATAGGTTTTAGAAAATGCACTGTTAGGTGATTTCATTGTGCAAACATCACAGCATGTAGCTATATAAATCTAGACAGCATAGTCTACTACACACCTAGGCTACATATGGTACACCTAGTGTATTGTACTAGACTACAACCTATACTGCATATTACTGCACTGAATAGTACAGACAATTGTAATGCAATGGCACTTATTTATCTAAACATAGAAAAGGCACAATAAAAATAGGTTTAAAAGATAAAAAATGATACACTTGTATATGATGCTTACCATAACTAAAGACTGAAGGACTGGAAATGGCTCAGATGAGTCAGTCAGTGAGTGGTGAGTGAACATGAAAGACATTATTGTACACTACTATAAACTTTATAAATACTGTGAACTTAAGCTACAATAAATTTAGAAAAACATTACATATCATTCTTTAATAATAAATTAACCTTAGCTTACTGTAATTTATTTTTATATTTTTAAACTTGTATTTTGAGTTCAGGGGGACAAAGGCAAGTTTGTTATAGAGGTAAACTTGTGTCAGGGGGGTTTGTTGTACAGATTATTTCATCACTCAGATATTAAGCCTAGTACCCATTTGTTATTTTTCCTGATCTTCTCCCTCCTCCCAATCTCCACCCTCCAAAAGGCCCCAGTGTGTGTCATCTCCCTCTATGTGTCCATGTGTTCTTATCATTTAGCTCCCACTTATAAGTCAAAACATTCAGTATTTGGTTTTCTATTCCTGTGTTAGTTTGCTAAGGATAATGACCTCCAGCTCCATCCATGTCCCTGCAAAGGATATGATCTCATTCTTTTTTATGGCTAAATAGTATTCTGTGGTGTATATGTACCACATTTTCTTTGTCCAGTCTACTATTGGTGGGTGTTTAGGTTCAATGTCTTCACTGCTGTGAAAAGTCCTGCAATGAACATATACACGTGCATGCGTCTTTATAATAGAATGATTTATGTTATTTTGGGTATATATCCAGTAATGGGATTTCTGTGTCAAATATTTCTATCTTTAGGTCTTTGAGAAATTGCCACACTGTCTTTCACAATGGCTGAACTAATTTACACTCCCACCAACAGTGTATAAGTTTTCCTTTTTATCTACTACCTCGCCAGCATGTTGTGTTTTAGATTTTTTAGTAATAGCCATTCTGACTCATGTGAGATGGTATCTCATTGTGGTTTTAACTTGCTTTTCTCTAGTGATCAATGATGTTGAGACTTTTTTCATATGATTGGTGGTACATGTATGTCTTCTTTTGAGAAAGATCTCTTCATGTCATTTGCTCACTTTTTAATGGGGTTGTTTTCTTGTAAATTTCTTTAAGTTCCTTATAGATGCTAGATACTAGATCTTTATAAGCTTTTTAGTTATTTTTAAGTTTTGGACTCTTTTGTATTGACACTTAGTTTAAAACACAAAATATTATTTAGCTGTACAAAACAATTTTCCTTCTTCATATCCTTATTAAATAAGCTTTTTAATATTAACCTATTCTAATTTTTTCAGATTTTTAAACTTTTTTGTTAAAATCCAAGACACTCACCTTAGCCTAGGCCTCCACAGAGTCAGGATCATGAATATCACTGACATCCACCTCCACATCTTTTCCTACTGGAACATCTTTGAGGCAATAACCTGCATGAAGCCATCATTTTTATAACAGTCCCTTTGCTGTAACACCTCCTGAAGGAGCAGCCTGAGGCTATTTTACAGTTAACATTGTGTTTTATATGCGGAAGGAATGCACTCTAAAACAACATACAACTATATGATAGTAAACCAGTACCATAGTTGTTTATTATCACTATTAAGTATTATGTACATAATTGTATGGGATATATTACTGGCAACCCTATAGGTTTGCTTACACCATTATCACCACAAACATTTGAATAATGCTTTACACTACAATGTTACGATGGCTAAATACTTCACTAGATTATAGGAATTTTCAGTTCCATTATAATCTTGTTAGACCACTGTCACACATGTAGCACCACCAAAACATATTTATGTGGTACATTACTATATTTGATAAGAAGGTAATACTAAAAATATGTAAGAAACTCCTACAAGTCAATAGCAAAAAACAAATACTCAATTAAAAAGCTGGGAGGTATTTTTAGAGTGAAGTAACCAAGTTATAATTGCTCACAGAACTTAGAACTGACTTTTTTCCCCCAGTCTTGCAGACATTTATTCATGCCCTCAAAGTATGAAGAGCAAGTAATTCTTCTCCTTTTCACGAAAGCCCCTGGAACAATCTCCTCAAATAAATTTAAACATTAAAAAATAGAGGAAGAGATTATTGCAGGGCCTAGTGGATTCCAATCTAGGCCCTGAAGCTACAAATTGCAAATCATGCTTAACTTTGTCATGCGTAATGGGTGGTTTCCACCTAGACTCAAATCATTGATAACATGTAGGGTTTTCTCCATTTGCACACACCACATGTTAAAAAAAGTAGGCATTTTGCACACACAGTGTCATTAAATAGAATTCATTTATTGGCATGCATTCTTAAAATAGAAAAAATGATAGAGCTTATCAATTCTCTTCTTCACTAGGATTTATACTAGAATTAGCCATTTCCCATGAACAGAATATGGCTTGTTCATGAGTTAATAATGAAAAAAAAAGTGGACATGCTGTCACATGTCATTTCTGGACAGACTCTGAACTTTTAGCTGGATGTTTAAAGTCACTGTGCAATGACGGGTGTGTGTCTCATAGACATAGGGGAAGTGACAACCAGAGTAGAGCCGTCACCCTACTTTGTTCTATGGTGCAGGTGCTCTATGGTCTCTCCTCTGCTTAATTATGCTAGAATATAGGTTTGCTTAGGTACCAAAATAAACTAAAATAAAGATTAGCATTAAAAGTTATGGACACAAAAACTATTTTGCTCTGCTTCCGTAGATCACCTATTCTCCAAGGTGAACAGAATATATAAGCTTTTAATGAGTGTTTGAAATACAGAAAACTAATAATCATTTAACCATTATGTAGATTCCATGACCTAATACTGAAGTATAAAACAAAGATAATTCATTCTCATATTTTCTTTTATAATTTGGAAATATAGTAGAAACAATACAATAAACTATTTCAAAATTTAGGAAATGTATTAGAACTGCTCATAACTGTATTTTATGTAAATGTATTGTAATCATGTAGATTGTATTAGGGGTTCTGATGAGGAGGAGAAAGAATACTTTCTCTTCACACTTTAAATGCTTGAAGAAAATAAGTTCCTAAGACTAGGAAAAGAAATCAGTAAGTTTTATTAGCAATTACCATTTAGTTACCTCTCCCTAGAAATACACCCCCCACCAGATTTTTGATTGATTTGATTTTTTGCTAATGAGTTCTAAGAGTTTCTTATATATTATTATTATTAACACCTTAGCCTAATGTGTATAACAACTATTAACATAAAATCAGAGTTTAAAAACATTATTTCCTATTCACTTATTTTCCTAACAACAGTATTGTTTATATTTCCCCTGCCCCTACAAAATAGATTAAGAAACCCTAATAGGGTTATTCTAGAACCTTAACATTTGTGTAAATTACATTTTAGAATTTCTGAGAATTTGAAGGAATGTTGGTATTATTTTAAGGTCCTTACAGAATTTCACGGTAAATAGAAATTTTTAAATATTATTCAGGAAAGCAGTCAAGATTTTTATTCTAGGTACTTCTGTTGTATAGAAAAGTAATGGTTCTGAATGGAATTACCTAGCAAAGAACAATAGGCACAACTGGGATATAGAGAAAATAAATTTGAATACTTTAGTAGACATACAATCTGTCTGATATGATTAGAGATTAAGATGCCTAAACAGATCTTTCTGATAAAAACATTTTGATACTAGTCCCTTGATCATTTTATATGTGGTCACGATCATTTTTGCTAAACTTTAGTCTTTAAAGAAAAACCTGCAGTATAACTCGTAAAAATAATTACCTTCCTTGGTTGGTATACACAGACAATTGTCCTTAGTTTTCACCTTTGTCTCTTGTTTAGATTTTAAACTACTATATTACAAGTTCCTCCAGTAAATGGCATTACAGCATAGTTTTAATTTCTTACTGTGAGTGAATAGTTTTAGTTTTCAAAAACAAAATAATGGTTATCATAAATTTACTGAGATGTGACTGAAATGATTGTTGCACGACTAACCCATCTACCTTGTAGGATGAAAAAGAGTATTTGATTGTCTGAGGCTTAGAGGTCCAGCTCAGTAGAGTGAAAAAAAGGACACTCTTGTTCAAAGCAAAAGAAAAAAGTACTGTTAAATTACTGGCCAGGCATGGTGGCTCACGTCTGTAATCCCAGCACTTTGGGAGGCTGAAGTAGGTTGACCACCTGAGGTCAGGAGTTCGAGGCCAGCCTGGCCAACATGGTTAAAATTAAAAATACAAAATTAAAAATACAAAAATTAGTGGGATATGGTGGCAGTCATCTGTAATCCCAGCTACTCAGGAGCCTGAGGCAGGAGAATTGCTTGAAACTGGGAGGCAGAGGTTGCAGTGAGCCAAGATCATGCCATTGCACTCCATCCTCCATCCTAGGCAACAAGATCAAAATTGCATGTCAAACAAAATTACTAAAATATGAGTCGTTTTCCTTTTTTGCATTGCCTTTCATCTTGTCATGATATTTTTTAAATTGCTATTATTGTTCTAAATAAAGAAGAATTAAAATTTTCAAATATGAACATAGACTAAACTGTTCATTTTCTATTGTGCAACGCCATTTCCTATACAAATATAAGGGCCTTTAACTTGAAAGTAGCATCACCAAAATTCCACAACACATATTTTATCCTGCATTAGTCTGTTTTTCACTGCCATAAAGAGCTACCTGAGACTGAGTTACTTCAAAAGAAAAGAGGTTTATTTGGCTACAGTTCTGCAGGTTGTACAAGCATGGCACCAACATCTGCTCAACCTCTGTTAGGGCTTCAGGAAGCTTTTACTTATAGAGCAAGGTGAAGGAAGAAAAGACCTGTCGCAAAAGGAAAGAGGAAGCAAGAAAAGTACCAGGCTCTTTTAAACAGTCAGACACGTGGTAACTATTAGAGTGAAAACACATTCATTACTGTAGGGAGGGTACCAAGCCATTCATGAGGGATCCAGCCCCATCCAGCCCTTTCAAGACCCAACAACTTCCCACCAGGCCCCATCTCCAGCATTGGAGATCACATTTAAATATGAGGTTTTGAAGGGACAAATATCTAAATTACATCAAATCCTTATCAGAATGGTGGAAATACTGCACAAACTAACACAATGGTTTTTATTTCACTTCTCAGTGGTATACATGCTACTAACCTCTATACCTTTAGCGTAGTAATAAACTAAAGAAAAACTATAAGGAAAAGGAACCATGGTTTTAAGCATCGATGGTTGGTTAATACAGAGGAGTAACACAAATAAAGGATATAGAGAGTTTTTTATTCATGATAGAATGTCATTACATTCTTTCCACAGTTAAAGCAAGTATTGCTTAAACGGACACTGTGGCCTCTCGATGATGTCAGTGCTCACCTTCCTTATCACAGTTACTCGATGGTTCATGTAACACTCAGACTTTTTAGTAGATCTGAGTCTTCCTGAACTCCTGCATGTTGTGGATACACAAGAATTCTGTGTTCATAAGAAACTGGACATGCTGTCTACAAAGGAAGCAGCACTGCTCACTGGCATGTCGCATTGTCCTATCAAACCTATCAGACCTCACTTGCAAAACATAAGTTCCAAGATAAAATTATTAAAAATTTCAGCCGGGCGCGGTGGCTCATGCCTGTAATCCCAGCACTTTGGGAGGCCGAGGCGGGCAGATCACAAGGTCAGGAGATCGAGACCACGGTGAAACCCCGTCTCTACAAAAAATACAAAAAATTAGCCGGGCGCGGTTGTGGGCGCCTGTAGTCCCAGCTACTCGGGAGGCTGAGGCAGGAGAATGGCGTGAACCCGGGAGGTGGAGCTTGCAGTGAGCCGAGATCGCGCCACTGCACTCCAGCCTGGGCGACAGAGCGAGACTCCGTCTCAAAAAAAAAAAAAAAAAAAAAAAACAATTATTAAAAATTTCAAGATGCTGACAGCAGAAAATGAAATTACACCAAGTGCCAAGTTTGTGATGCCATCCTTGTGGCTCAATCAGCTTTAGGAAAAGAGAGGTGAGTGTTTCCAGATTTTGCTTCAGAGAAATGTTTTGTGATGATCATTGGATAATGAATTACCATTGTTTTTCTCTACCAGGTTAAAGTGTGGTTGCACTTTGCTTAAAAGTGGACTGTTATATAACATCATAAATTATATTTTACCCCAAAAAACTTGGTCTTTTACTAAAGTAGAACACACATTTATAAAAAGAAAACTGAATATTGAATTAAGAAAAGAAAGGAATACTGATATCAATGATATTGAATTAGGCTGTTTTGCTAAAGAAATGTATTTTATTTTATGATTTTTAAAGATGCACATCCAGAAACTTTTTATAACACAGTGATTATAAGATTTCTATCACAAAACCATTGGTCTTCATGCATGTAATAAGCTATCAGACACACCTTTTACGTGCCTAGATTCAAAGGGATGAATAAAAAATAGTACATTACATTGTTTCTTCACAACTTGGGTGACACATAATTTGAAAGGCAAACTATAATAATATAAAATGAAAATGACTACATAATGAAACATCATAAGGTAATATAAAATGATAAGTTGTATTCTTCTGTTTCACAGGAAAGGACAAGTCCCTCAGATTCTTATACAATTTTTCTTTGTAGGAATTATTGTGAATTTTTATTTTACATTTCTTTGTGTGATTACCTTATTCTCTGTCTTCTTCAATAGTAAGCTTCCCTTGTCTGATTTTGCTCACTCTTATATACTACAGCCTTGACTCAGTGTCTGGCACAGTGGTGAGAACTAGCATATGCACTTAATAAATATTACAATTTCGAAAATACAGAAATATCTCACACAGGACTCATTTTGCAATATAAATATAATGTTAAAAGCAGTTAGGAAAATGTTTGACTTACCAGGAAAGACTCTATAGAAAAGATAAAATAGTAGCAATTACAATAATGGGCCAAAGGGAGGAGCAACTTTGGGGAAGTTTTTATAATCAATACTCCTTAATGATTCTAGGAAAAATACTTTAGTTTTATTGTCACTGAGTCATAGAGTTAGTGCAATACCTCTAAAAGAGTAAAGACTGTTTTAAGAAATTCACATTTCAGTTATTTCTTCAACCACTCTTTATGGAATTTTATTTTGAATATATCTAAAATATTCTAGGAAGTCAGTAGTTTCTTCATTGTTTATTCAATATTCAAAAATAGAATTTCATTTTTAACTACATAATTTCTATTTATATTTAATGTATTTAAGTATCATTTTTATAAAAGGTAATATTCATAGAAATTTCTTCAAACATGTAATGAAAAGGGAATGGAAAGAATACATTCGAATCTAGCGTGGAATGTTTCAAAATTGTTAAAATTTAAATTGGTATATTTTCAGTGAATTTACTGTGAATTTTATTAACCAGTAGTATACGCTATAAGAAGAAAACCTTTGTAACACTATAGAAAGGGCCTGAGAATTTCAGTAACTAATTTTCAAGCATACCACCAATTGCATATATTAGACTTAATTCATCTTTTATAGAACTGCAAGGACTAAGCTATCAGTTTGATTGTAACTGTAATATATAACACAAAAATCTCTATTTAAATTAATCTAATTATAAGCTTCTGTTTTCAGTTTTCCAGTATGGATCATAGTTCTTTATTTTGTCTTTATTTCCATCCTCCTTTAAATAGGAATTTGTATCTATTGGTTATTATATTATATGCATTACTAAATTGCTACCTAACAACTTCATTAATAGCCAAACTACATTTATGTCAAAAAATAAATAATTTTTCAGACATTATCCATCAATTGTAACAATTGTAAATATTTCTGTTTTGATATTTCCCTAATATTATTAAGGTTTCATTAATATATTACTCAAATGTGTACATTTTCCTTTCAGTTTAAGAAAGTGAAATCAAACTCAAATAATTTACTTGCTATGTAGTAGAAATACTTAAATAAGACAAAGTATAAGTTATACAATTTATGTTCTTTCAAATTTTGTGTTTTTTCTTCTCATAGATATATTATTATTTGAAAACAGTAAATTCATCCAATTTTCAAGTCAGTTGTGTCACTATACAAATTTAAATAAATAGGATAGTGTATAGGCAGAAGAAAAAGTCAGAAAACTTGACCTATGCTGTACCATAAAGTAAGTAATTTAGACTAGATACTTCAGTCTTACAATATAGTCTATATTATGTCTTAATCACCTCATTAACATATTTAGGTTTATATAAGCATACCTCTGTGCAACATATATTAGAGAGAAACAAAGAACTAATAGAAAAATAATAGAAAAATAAATACTGAATTATTATTCTGAAATCATAATTAATGAGAATGTCACTATGTGCAAATACTCAAAAGATATATTAAAATTAAGAAAAAACATAGTGGTCTTGATTCTATTCTTTATTTCTGAGAGGGCACTAGTAATACCCCTTCCTGTCAGTGTGTACATTTTCTCCAGTCTCTACTCTTCCCCCTGTGGACCCATGTGTGAGCATATACACACTTTTTTTTTTTTTTTTTTTTTTTTTTTTTTTTGAGACGGAGTCTCGCTCTGTCGCCCAGGCTGGAGTGCAGTGGCCGGATCTCAGCTCACTGCAAGCTCCGCCTCCCGGGTTCACGCCATTCTCCTGCCTCAGCCTCCCGAGTAGCTGGGACTACAGGCGCCCGCCACCTCGCCCGGCTAGTTTTTTTGTAGTTTTAGTAGAGACGGGGTTTCACTGTGTTCTCCAGGATGGTCTCGATCTCCTGACCTCGTGATCCACCCGTCTCGGCCTCCCAAAGTGCTGGGATTACAGGCTTGAGCCACTGCGCCCGGCCCATATACACACTTTCTAGGTTAGTTTTAGGTAGAATTTATTTTTTCCTTGAGAGAGAACTGAGAGAAAATGGAGCAGAGTGGCCTCAATTTTTACAAAAATTTGTAAATGGGTAACAGAAACACATAGAAACAGTCATGAACAACTTATAACAGATTGTCTACCCGAACCTTAAAATTTTTTATAAGGAGGTTGATTTAACTTATTCTGAGTTCTATGCCCTTACAGCTGTATTTTCAGGGGAAAAAAATCACATCAGAACACATGCAAACTAAAAATTGTGCCTATCGCATATGCCAGATAGTCTACTTTTTCCCTCCAAACAAAAATTATTAAGGAATACTTCAAAGCTTCAAACAAAACTTCAAAAAAAATACTAGAAATACTTTTTCCTATAGATAACTTACATGGATAATAAGATGAATGTTTCCTGGAAGTAAAGGTTACAAAGTTCTTATTCACTTTAGTCCTCAACAAAGGTTTTCTGAATTATACTCCTTTATTGAAAATAGAATTTCTTCATATGGCCAGAAGTAAATCTATTTTTTTTTTTTTTTTGGTTATTTGTTTCTACTTTTTTTTTCCCCCCTTAAAATATCTGCAATATGGGCAGAAGATTGGTGATTGGGTAAGCACCACAATATAATATTGTTATTAGGACTTCTCATTTTCATCTAAGAGTTTCATTTATTTTATTGTTTTAAACGTAACTGAAGGTATTATATTTTGTGGTATGTAAAAAAGACTTCTTCACTTCTTTAAGAAATAAATTAGTATAGTTTGCTCCCACCGCGGTGGGGCTGCTCATCTACAAGTTGAGAAAATTTAGCCTAAGAGGAAGATATGAGTGAGACTGAATCAGGAGCCACCGGGAAGCAAGAAGGCCATGGTGATTGTTGCCATAAGTACGCTGGCTACCATCTTTCTGGCTTTGTTTGCAGTCTTAGTGGTGGTTTGAGGGCAGCGCTACCGCTGGCCAGGAGACCTGCTGCAGCGCTATGATTCCAAGTCCATTATGAGTCTGTTGGGTGCCATGAAGACCCAATCTGAGCTCTTTGAGTTAGAACTGGATGATGTTGTCATCACCAACCCTGGCATAGAGCCCATTCTGGATAATGAAGACTGGATCTAGGATGCCTTGGGCCTCATGGTCCACTGCATTGCCATCTTGAAGATTTGTCACACTTGGAGAGGAAAACTTGTTGCCATGCCAATGGGCTCAGAGGCTGAGAAGAAGACTTCAGCCACTGTCAGCAACATCATTGTGGTGGCTAAGTGGATCATCCCCAGAGTATACGATGTTGTGAAATCAGTGTACCCTCTGTTGGGCACCAAGCTCCTGGGTGTGTGTACGTGCTCCTATATGTCACTCATCAGGTGCTGGTAACCAGAAATGCCTGCCATCTGAACAGGGGCAGCACTTGGAGGTGCTTTGAGAAGCAGCCCTGCCTTCTGAACCAGATAAAGGCCTCCCCGGCCCCAACACCTTCTTGAAGGAGCAGTTGGGAATTTATTGCCTGTAGGCCAGCAACTAGTCATGAAAGCTAACAAGAATGGCTTAGATGAGCCTTCCACTTTTTCCTGTAGAGTTAGTTGTTCTCCAGGGCTCAGGAGTGTGCGCATAGCAAAGCGGGAGAGTCCTAGCTGGTGATGCCATTGTTGCAATTGCAAATTGTGACTGGTGAGTGGCAGTCTAATACCACAATCAGGGGATATGCCATTCATCATTTGCACAACACAGCACTGAAACTGGTAGATGGTCAGCTTTATTTAGCTTACTTAGTGTTTTCAAGAAAATTGTGCTCCCATATAAGAAATCTAGAGGTTTCACATTAAACATCAGAATTTCTGGCTTCTCCTGAACAATCAGGTTTGGAAGTTGTGATTTGTGTTTATAAACGAGAACAATCAGTTGGAGTTAAGTAGGGATTGCCTCTCTTGGCAAGACTTGTACTCTCATCTTGCCTGTTTCATTTATTTGTATTATCTGCCTGATCCCTGAGGCATCTGAGTCTCTCCTCTTATTTAGAGGTTTGGGTTTGAAGCTTAGCACTATAAAGTTATTTCCTTTTATCATTATGCCTACAGTTTTACGATACACCACTAGGTATACAGTAAATTTATACTTATGATTCCCTCAAAAAATAAGAATTCAAAAATAAATTAGTATAATTCATATGAATTTTGTTTTTTATCTCTATCCTTTACTTTTTTAAAAAAAATCTGCCATATCTAAGATGTTTATAAACAGACTATATGGCAAACATTTGCAAAGGTGTATGTGGAATGCAATTAATGAGCTAACAGGAATTTGGCAGTAGAAACACAAGTGTGTTAAAACATTTACAGTTTTCTCTGCATTCCAGTCCAGGAGTTAATAACATCTTTTTTTTTTTTTTTTTTTTTTTAATACTTTAAGTTCTGGGATACATGTGCAGAACGTGCAGGTTTGTTACATAGGTATACACATGCCACGGTGGTTTGCTGCACCCATCAACCTGTCACTGACATTAAGTATTTCTCCTAATGCTATCCCTCCTCTTGCCCCCCAACCCCGACAGACCCTGGTGTGTGATGTTCCCCTACCTGTGTCCATGTGTTCTCTTTGTTCAACTCCCACTTATGAGTGAGAACATGCGGTGTTGGTTTTCTGCTCCTGTGTTAGTTTGCTGAGATTGATGGTTTCCAGCTTCATACATGCCCCTGAAAAGGACATGAACTCATCCTTTTTTATGGCCGCATAGTAATCCATGGTGTATATGTGCCACATTTTCTTTATCCAGTCTAACATTGATGGGCATTTGGTTCAGTTCCAAATCTTTGCTATTGTAAACAGTGCTGCAATAAACATACGTGTGCATGTGTCTTTATAGTAGAATGAGTTCTAATCCTTTGCGTATATGCCCAGTAATGGGACTGCTGGATCAAATGGTATTTCTGGTTCTAGATCCTTGAGGAATCGCCACACTGTCTTCCACAATGTTTAAACTAATTTACATTCCCACCAACAGTGTAAAAGCATTCCTAGTTCTCCACATCCTCTCCAGCATCTGTTGTTACCTGACGTTTCCTAGTTCTCCACATCCTCTCCAGCATCTGTTGTTTCCTGATCACCATTCTAACTGGTGTGACATGGTATCTCACTGTGGTTTGCATTTCTCTAATGACCAGTGAAGATGAATTTTTTTTCATATGTTTGTTGCCTGAATAAATTTCTTTTGAGAGGTGTCTGTTCATATCCTTCACCTACTTTTTGATAGGATTTTTTTCCTTATAAATCTGTTTAAGTTCCCTGTAGATTCCAGATACTAGTCCTTTGTCAGATGGATTGCAAAAGTTTTCTCCTATTCTGTAGGCTGCCTATTCACTCTAATGATAGTTTTTGTATGTTTGTTTGTTTTGTTTCTGTTTTTTGCTGTGCAGAAGCTCTTTAGTTTAATTAGATCCCGTATGTCAATTTGGGCTTTTGTTGTCATTGCTTTTGGTGTTTTAGTCATGTAGTCTTTGCCCATGCCTATGTCCTGGATGGTATTGCCTAGGATTTCTTCTAGGGTTTTTATGGTTTTATGTATTATGTTTAAGTCTTTAATTTATCTTGAGTTAATTTTTGTATAAGGTATAAGGAAGGGGTCCAGTTTCAGTATGCTCTATTTTTAAAGAGAAAGTAAATAGTTATCTTATTCATGGAAAAAATCAGGTTATTTGATAAAATCTATGATTTTCTTTTCTTCAAGATGAAATTGTAGTTGCCCTATGTTAAAAACAGGAAAGTAGAAGTAAATGGACCCTAGACATTGAATTGCCTGCCCCAAATGAATATCTAAATTTCCATTAAGATCACATTTTAGAATCTTAACAAGAGTACGAGTTTGTAATATCACTAATACAAATAATGTTAAATTTTCAGAGTTTGCTCTTGTCACTATCATCATTGTTATTGATACAGGCCAGGTGTTGTGGCTCATGCCTGTAATCCCAGAACTTTGGGAGGCCGAAGTAGGCCGATCACTAGGTCAAGAGACGGAGCCCATCCTGGCCAACATGGATAAACCCTGTCTCTAACTAAACATATAAAAATTAGCTGGGCATGGTGGTGCACACCTGTAGTCCTTGCTACTTGGAGGCTGAGGCAGAAGAATTGCTTGAACCTGGTAGGCTGAGGTTGCAGTGAGCTAAGATCACACCACTGTACTCCAGCCTGGCAACAGAGTGAGACCCCCATCTCAAAAAAAAAAAAAAAAAAAAAAAAAAAAAAAGAAAGAAAGTAAGAAAAAAATAGAAACAAGTAAAAATAAAAGTCGTGTGTCTTCTTCTCCAAGGTATTCAATCATACACTCTCCCTATCCCATGTTGGCAAATATAGGTCATCTAGCACAAGTGCCTTTGTTTGCTATTAATCTTGTCATTTCAACATATCTAGGTGGTCAGAGCTTCCTTATGTCTTTAGAATTTATCTGTAAGTTACTGTTTTTTTCTCCTGTCTCAGAGTAAGTTTGTTTCCTTGCTTTCACTTTGTGCAGAGCGTCATTCACAACTCAGCTAAGCCAAAGCTTTTTTGAAATCGGTTAATATCTCCCTCCCTTGCATTTTAGGGCTCTTGCTTCATTGATATTTCTCTTCTAAATGTAAATATATTTAGATCATTTATTCCTTTAAAGTAAAAAAGGAACAAATTTAAAAAGGCTTCTTTTTTCTAATACCCCTTCAAGCTTCACTCATTTTTTCCTTCCTTTCACCAATAAAATCCCTAAGATTTTTCTATATTTGTCATTTTCCTTTTATATTTTCTCACTGGATGCTTTACTTTTCACAATCTTCCCTTATTGACGTCTTTGCATGCATAACAAAACAAAATTTTCACCTGTACAGCTATTTTACTAGCTAAACCAATAGTTTCACAATTAAATAACTTTTAAAATTCTTTCTTCTCTTTGTGTATTGATGAAATGCTTTTATTCCTTGGTGTATCAGTCATTTCTACCCATAACAACTTTGTGTTAAAAAAAAAAAATGGCATCTATTAGGTTGGTGCAAAAGTCATTGCAGTTTTTAACCATTACTTATAGTAACAAAAACCGTGATAACTTTTATACCAAACTACTTATCTTGCTTGCCAATAAGCATCTGTTTCTTACTCATCTATGGGTTGGCATTAGTTCAGCTACTATAGATTAGGAGCAGTAAGGCCTGTTTTCGAGCTGTGAACTACTTTCACCTGTTTCTCATCCTTCTTCAACCTGAAGATATCTGAGACATATCCTCTTTACGAAAAAAGATCAAAGTGCAGGTAAATCACACAAACACAATTCAAATTCTACTCACATAATTTCCACTATCATCCCATTAGAAAAAGCAAGTCACATAGCCATGTGCAACATCAATTGGATAGTGAAATACATTCCTTTCACAGGGGGGACAGAAACTGAATACTTGTTTAGCATTAATATAATTTATTTCACTTGGGTTTCTTGATACTGTGTCCGGAATTGGTGGGTTCTTGGTCTTGCTGACTTTAAGAATGAAGCTGCGGACCCTCGCTGTGAGTGTTACAACTCTTAAACATGGTACGCCTGGAGTTTGTTCCTTCAGATGTGTCTGGATCCTTCTGGTAGGTTCCCGGTCTTAACTGCGTTCAGGAGCGAACCTGCAGACGTTTGCAGTGAGTGTTACAACTCAGTGTTACAACTTAAAAAAGCAGTGTGCACCCAAAGGGGTAGTAGCAGCAAAATTTACTGCAAACAGCTAAAAAACATACCTTCCACAGCGTGCAAGCCCATCTGGGGTTGCCAGCAGGGCAGCCTGCTTTTATTCCCTTATCTGGCCCCACCCACATCCTGCTGATTGGTCCATTTTACAGAGAGCTGATTGGTCCGTTTTGAAAGGGTGCTGATTGGTGCATTTACAATCCTCTGGCTAGACATAAAAGTTCTCCAAGACCCCACTAGGTTAGCTAGACACAGGGCACTGATTGGTGCGTTTACAAACCTTTAGCTAGACACAGAGTGCTGATTGGTGCATTTACAATTCTCCAGCTAGATATAAAAGTCCTCCAAGACCCCACCCACCTCAGGAGCCTAGCTGACTTGCCTAGTGCATCCTGCGGCCGGTCCACAGGCAGAGCTGCCTGCCAGTCCCCGCCCTGTGCCTGCTCTCCTCAGCCCTTGAGCGGTTGATGGAACCAGGTGCTTTGCGCGCAGCCCTCGGTTCCGGTCTGTGCCTCTCCCTCCACACCTCCTCGCAAGCAGAGGGAGCTGGCTCCTGCCTGGGCTATCCCAGAGAGGATCTCTCTCAGTGCAGCGGCAGACTGAAGGGCTCTGTAACCGCAAGCTGAGGCCGAGGAGGTGCGGAGAGCAAGCGAGGGCTGCTAGCACATTTTCACCTCTCAGTACTAGACCGCCTTAGTAGTGATAAGGCCAGGAGGCAGGGGAATTCTGGGCAGAAGAGGGCAGGTCTCTGGCAAGGGTCCCACCCTCAAACCTGGAACTGCAGTCCAGTGTGAGAACATGTATTCCTGTTTCTTCACTCGAATGTTGCCTTTTCCAAAACCACCTATAGCTTGCTCTGCCCCCCATCCTGTGCCCATAAAAACCCCAGGCTCCACCAGCAGAAAGCAGAGAAGAAGAGAAGCAACTAGATATCTGAGAGAAGCAGCTTGACTTCAAAGGGACAGCTTGACAGCGTGGCTTCAGAGAAGAGTCTGGCCAAGGACTGCTGAACTCCCTGGGAAGACTGCCCTACCACTCTATCTGCTTTCCAGCTCCCCTTCCCACAGAGAGCCACTTTCATCCGCAATGAAATCCTCCACATTCACCACCCTTCAATTTGTTAGTAAGACCTGATTTTTCCTGAAGGCCAAACAAGAGCTCAGGATTCTTGAGTGCAGACAATGAAGACTGTCACACTGACTCTCTGCCCTTGCTCGTGGAGAGCAACCACCACATGTGAAAAGGCAGAGGGCCCAGTCAGCTGTTTAAGACTTAAGCTGTGGGCAGATGGCAAAGCTAAAAGAACACTGCAACACTGCCAGGTGCGGTGGCTCAGGCCTGTAATACCAGCACTTTGGGAGGCCAAGGTGGGCAGATCACGAGATCAGGAGATCAAGACCATCCTGGCTAACATGATGAAACCCCATCTCTACTAAAAACACTAAAAAATTAGTCGGGCGTGGTGGCAGACACCTACAGTCCCAGCTAGTAGGGAGGCCGAGGCAGAAGAATGGCGTGAACCTGGGAGGCGGAGTTTGCTGTGGGCTGAGATAGCGCCACTGCACTCCAGCCTGGGCGACAGAGCGAAGACTTTGTCTCAAAAAAAATAATAATAATAATAATAATAATAATAATAAGGAAAAGAAAAGAAACATTGAATTAGGAATTTAAAGCAGTTAGTATTTATTAGTTTACATATTTTTACACAGGTTGAAAATATTAAAAAAAAAAAAAAAAAAAAAAGTAACACACGTCCTCTGGGGCTTCAGGGGTTGTGAGTACTCTTCACTAGACACTGCCACAGGGCCGGCACAAAGTTTTGCTCCTGCCAATGCCCAAAAGCACTGGCCCTGGCTCCTGCACCTGTTCACCTGTACTCCCCCTCCTGCGAGGGGTGGAATGCAGTAAGACTGAGTGAGGGGAGTCCACCCCAGCCGCCCTGAAGAAGCAGCCAGCTAGTTTCAGTGCCCATGCACTCCAGTTTCCACCCGTGAAGGAGTCAGGGAAATTTCCTGCTTCAGTAGTGGTTTCAGTTGTATCTTCAAATAGAATTAGAAGTGATGATATAGCTGACAGGCATCATGGTACTTAGATAGGTTGTTCTGGACAAAGTAGTTATTACGCTGCTTTGTAAAGAAACAACCTATTCCTCTGAGTTATTTTACAAAATATATGTCATCACCTTTGGTTCAATAACCATAAATTAAGTCCATAATGTGTACTAGGATTGACTTATTGTCTAAACCTTGTGTCATGAGATTGTGTGCTAAGATGTTGTTGGCTAAGAGGATTAATTAGGGTTTCTTTGTAAATATAAAAACAAGCCTCACCTTTACTTTTGACTGTTTAATTCCACTGATCATTTTATCTTCATTCACAAGAAATTCAAGGATTTTTTTTCTGGAAAATAATTACATAGTTTACTATTTGTAACACATTTAAAGAGAAAAAAGTAGCTTCAATAACATGTGTTCCCTGAGGAACTGGTAGGTGATATGGCAACTGTTTGATGATAGGTCAGTGCAGGAGAGTTGAGATTCATGAGTAAACTTGTAAACAGCTGGGTAACCCATGGTTTATATGTATGCAAAGAAATAAACTAAAAGTCTAATAAATTTTTTAAGTACCAGAATTCCATGCTTTGTGCAAGTGAGAAAACTGAAGGAAATGGTATGTCTGAAAAAAAGCATAATTCACAATGCAGAAGTATAAGCATCGTCCCACCTCCAAGACAAAACTTTAAGAATTTAATACGTTTAATTCCTCAGTCTTATGAGTGGCCTCTTCTAAACAGCATATCAATAGCTTGATGAAAACAAGCTTCAAATTATTTGTTTACATTTACTGGTGATTAAAAATTATATGTACAAAACATTACACTTATATTTTTATATCCATATTCCTCTGGAGAGAATTCCAGTAACATCAGTATGCCACCCATCACTTTGTTTGCTCACCATTTGGTGACAGGATTCATTGCATTGGCTAAAAACTGAGATTACTGTAGTGCAAATTACGCATGCATGCTCAGTTGCAATTCTCCTCTGTGTGAGGTTCTTAAGTGCGTATTATTCATTGTTTATGAAATGTTTCATTTGTAAATCTGTTTTGAAAGCCTGAAATGGAACATTATGTTTCTATGGAGCCCTGTCTTACAGATTTTGTTTTCATTCTACAGGAATTATATTTTAAGTATTATATCTGCTTTTGGCTATGTTTTCTTGCACACCCTTCTATAAATCTTAATATATTACTATCACTCATGTGAAACAGTCATTAACTCCATTGAATAGGGTTATAGGATTGAATTCTACAAAAGGACTTTTCTGGTTGAATTACTCAGGGCTATATTCTTCTATTTACTATAGAATAAAAGTGTTTTTTACAAGAGCATTTCCAACTGAATCTCTTCTTTTTTCTATCTGAACATTTTGGTACAAATATACCATGACAGAACTTTAAACAATATAGTTTTATAATATCTATCTATAGTTAGCTACTACTTCATAAACCATATTTATTTAAATAAGATACATAGATCATGTTTGCATATTTAAAAGATCAGAGAATTTTACTTGATTCAATAAATATCTATGAACTCCAGTGCTAGGCAATGTGTGAAATATTGAGATTCAAGGATGAATTAGATATTCTTTGCCCTACAAAATCACATTTACATGCAGGCATGTAAATTGTTAATAGACATTTATCACACATCGTAACATCCAAATAATTATAATTTCTAGAAAAAGAGGTGATGCGGGGGAAAGGGTGCATAAAACAAGGCTCATAAAAGAAGAGTGAGATTTGAATTGGGCCCTCGAGGGTTGGTTGAATTTTGTTTGACAGAGAAGATGAAAGACAGCTTACAAAGAAGGAAAAGAATGAGGGAGACAAAAGTCTTGGATATTGTCAAGTCAACATACTTGGGAAGAATAGGGGTATTTTTGAACCTGTAACATTAAATGTTCATTACAAATGGAACATGTTGAAACACTTTGGTTTACATTGCATAGTGATAAAGGTTTTGGGTTTAATTTGTAGGCATTAGAGGGCCACCTAAATGTATCAGCAATGTAGCTACATGATTAATTTTATGTTTTATGAGGAGAGCTCTCAGGAAATTGTAGGATGTAAAAACAGAAGAAGGAAAAAGCTTGATTAAACAGAAGAGGTTGATTAAACAGTTATTGAAGGTGAAATCAATAAGACATGGATATAAAATGAATGTTGAGGATGAGGTAGAACCAATGATGACTCCTGCTTCCTCTGTGCTGGAGGCCTTGGTGGATGGTGATGCTGTTTAGTTCTGAAATAGGACTCGGAGGAGTAAGTCAGAGGACAGTTTAAAGTCAAAATGACAACAGTTATTTTTATTTGTCTGAATAGATGAGTTAAATTTGATATTGTATTCATAATAGGGCTAGGGTATATAAATATTTTGACTCTTATTTTAGAAGTATTTCATTTCTCTAGGAAGATAAATCAATTGAGCTGATAATGACTTAAATCATTGCTTCTCTGAGTCTGAGTAAATAAGTCAATAAGATATGATACTTTGGGGGATTAGCCCCTATTCTGATGGGTGGGAATGGGTTGGACTTGGAGAGCATGACAGGAAAGTAACACAAAACATGAAACCCTCTCCTCAATAAGTGGAATTAATGAATCAAATATCATTTGATTGCCGATTTCTACTACAATAACTTTCTGCTTGGATATAAGGAATCGTAGGACTTACTGGACTTATTGTCAAGAATATCGTGGTCCGAAGGTAACTATTAATATCCTACATATTATAAGCAATATCTATATTAGAGAGGATCTTAAATGTAAGATTTTCCCATCTTGTGACTAGAAATGAGTGGTTAGAGGGAAGAAGCATTCTGTGCTATCTCTTCTTTTACTTTCTTCTTTATTTATTAACCCTAATAAATATATACTTTTACATTTTTGTGTTTTGGAGTTTTTGTTTGGTTTGTTTTTTCATTTTTGTTAAGTTTCTAGTGTTGAAATTCTTAGTCAGCTTTTTAGGTGTACTAGAAACAATTTTGAGATTAAGTTTTTCTTTCTATAATTTCTACAGCAAAATTTGAAGCCATCTTTTACAAATTATTTTTCTTAAAAGTGGTATATTACTTGTATTATTAGAATGTTATTTATTCATTTTAATTTTGAAGTAATTATTGACTCACAAATGCTATTTAACTTTTATTAAATGGTTTCATACTTTCAGTGCATATCAGATGATATACACAATAATACATAAAGATACTAAATTCATTTTGAAATTATTCTGAAACATTTCTAAAGATTCTGTAGTTTTTCCACTCAACATTAATGCTTTGTGTTAGCATGTGAAATTTCACAATAAATCTGATTTCAGATGTAAACTATTCTTTACTGAAAAATAGGATTGTATGTTTTATGATGTTTGAGCAGCACATGGACTTTAGTGGTTTAAGGCAATAGCATATCAAACACATATTAGGCTGAGAGTCTGTGAAGGCAGACATACTTCCATTTGCACCATGGACTTTTTGCTTAAAATTAAAAATTGATGCAAGTGATTTAATGTTGAAAGCTATCCAAAGCAGTTTCTTTTATGGCAGTGTTCTGTCACCTGCTTGGCTAGTAAGCAAGGCAAAAGAAACTGTCAAAACTGCACATGCTTTGCGAGGCTGGCGGGCAAAAGAAATATAACACAACACTGCAGATTGGGTTTTCTGTAAGTGTCTCAGCCTGAATGGATTAAAGAACTAGTGTATAACTGACTTTACCTCCAGTCACTTAAATCAGCTCGTTTACTGTCAAATCAGCACAAATATGTTCTCACTACAGCAGGGTCCTTGTATTAAATGTTAAAACAAACAAAAAATAAATAAAAACAACAATGATGATAACATTATGAGACATTAAGAGTCTCAAACACATCCTCTGTGATTGATTTGTTGGCAGATGGAGGCTGATAGAAGTGGGACCACCAGGAGGTTATGGTTAAGGAGAGTGTCAAGTAGTGGAACAGGGCTATATCTAAGCACAGATCCAGGACTGCTTATCACTAGGCGCAGTGCAGTGATTAGGCTAAAACTGCTGAAGCTACTCACCAGGAACATAATGTTAACAGGGTGAGGCTGTGACAAAACCCATGGAAGATCCCCAAGCGATCACCTACAAATTTCCTCAGACTAATGAGGGAGTGGCAAGCCATGCCACGCCTCCAGCCTTTCAGCAATGCTCACACAAGCATATAGCAACTCATTCTGCAGGACCATCTTCAAAGAGGAAGGATATTGATTTATAGGAAATGCTATTAGACATAAAAGATAATGATACATAGATCACAGATGCTGCATCACCATATGGAAGAGTTCTTGCATCAGCAAATAAAAGGGATCAATAATGTGAAGAGAGTGGGCATAAGATTTATTAGGAGGCTTTATTGCCTTGTGATTTATGGATCACCACAGATGGCAGTGATGTAGTATAATTTTCACAAATATGATTCAATAAAGATTATTAAAGCATCCTGCAGTGCCATTTTTAGTTTCATCTATACACATAAAATATCTCTGGGAACTCTGTCTTTTACAAAAACGACGTAGAGACACTCTTCATTTCTGGTATTTTTTCCTACTTTGGGTTTCTTCTGAAAGCATTTAGATATTTGTCTCATTTTCCTGTTGTAAATGCACATGTGACTGACAAGGATAATGATGGGGAATGTTTCACAAGTGAGGCTCATAAGTCATTATGGCAAAGTTGTTAAGAGCATGGACTACACAGATGGAATGTCTGCCTTGATGTGTCGACTCTGCCCATGCCTGACTGTGTGTTCTTAAACTAGATTTTTTTTTTTTTTTCCTTAGGGCCTTCCTTTCCTCTCCTGAAATCTTCAATATGAAGCCATTATATTTTTACCCTTTCCAAGTTTTAACATAAGGGGTTGCTGTTACAGATATACTGACCTAAAAGTATTCAGAATGTGAAGGACAAGTGTATTTTTAAGCCATACTTGAGATAGTGTCCCTGTGATAACAATACGAAGCCTAGTATAACACCAGATGAATAACCTAGTCACTTTTTGAAAGAAAAATGGGTAATCCTTTATATAACTTATTCATTTTCTAAAGAATCTATTGCTTTTTAGATTTGTTTAAATAGAATTCTATCTTAAAACAATGGTAGTTACAATGATGTTAATGGCCAAGGAAATTCAAATACCTGTGTCAAAAAGAGATCTTGTTTTCTAGGATTATTTCAAGAAACAGTGTTATTGAAATGTATTTCCTTCATAGCTGTGAAAAAAAATCAGTTTTACTTTAAGAGATATTGTATATTTATGTAAAGTATAATAGCATTTAAATCTAGCCCTGTATTGTTCAAATGACAATTTTGAATGGATTCAGATGTGTTAGTTTGGTTTTCTTCAAATAACTTACTGGAAATACTATTTTACAGGTGATAGAATGTTGTCTTCCTTTGCTTTGTTTTCACATTATCCCTCCTCTCCTCTTTGTTTTATCGAGTCTGCTAACACGACTGACCATTTCCCATACTCTGTTGCCTTGGGCTCTGTAAAATTAAATATGTATCAGCTGAGCACACATTCAATTGTATTTTTCTCATTTTTTACTGCCCAGGATCTCTGATTTCTGAACTGTCAGGTCCATCTTCTTTCTTGTCAAAATATCTTTTGACTTTATTATATACAGTCTCACCATCTGTCACACTGACAACCCTAATATATGCTATTTCTTTTAGACCATTTCCATCGTTAAAATTCTGTTTTCTTTCCTACCTAAATCAGATCATTTTTCCCTGCATCACAAACTGAAATCTTCAACTATTGAGCTACTTCTATTCTACTATACTGTTTATTACGTTGAAACATTTACAGCCCAGTTGACAACACTTTAGCATCTCCCCATAATCCATGATTTATTTTATTTGTGCAACATACAGTACTCTGGAAATTGTGTAATGTTTGAATAAATCAACTGCATTTACTGGGTGTTAGACTCTAGGAAATCATCTTCATAAAATCAGTTTTGTTCCGAATGTCATCTGGTTCCAACTGAAGCCCTACAAATGTAAGGCCTAGATGCAATGGAACTAAAATTCAAACTAACAATAAGCAAACTAAAACCAAGATTTCAACGTGATGATTATACTGGCCATGCATAATTCTATAAAAATGATTCTTAGTACTGTATACATTTTAGCTAAATAATCTCTAGAGTTCTCTTTTGGGTTTATCATGCTATTCTTGTTTCAAAAACAGGAAAATTGATTTATCCTCATTTTCAGAAAAATGACACAGTAGAATAAATTACAGGAAAATCAAGTTCTTCCTTGGAATATAAGTGTTTTGAAGAAAGGGGATTTGTTTTGTGTACTGATGTAAGAGTGCCCAACCCATTTGAGGCCACCAATAAATATTAGTTAAAAGATGGAATTAATGTTCTCAAAAAATAAATCTCACTTCCTGCTCTAGGACTTTTCACTTCCTCCACCAAATATTCTTTTCTTGAAATACTCTTGAGGTTTTATCTCTCACCTCCTTTTTATTTGCTCAGATACTTTCTCAGCAAAGCATCTGACTCTGGCCGCCATATTTAAAATTGCAGTTTCCTTTGGAAACTTCCTGCCTCAGTCCCACTTTCCCACCTTTTTTCACTCTCCTGTAGCACTATCATTAAGTGACATATTATACTGTCCTTGTGTTATTATTTATTTACTTACTGCCCAGTTATCTGTCTGAATTGTGAGCTCCATAAAGACAGATATTTGTGTAACCCTTTCTTGTTCTTGTTGCTGTTGTTTCTGGTCCTACTAAATCCCCAGGCCCAGAATAGAGCCTGACACTTTGTAGATACTTGATAGTTAGTTGTAGAATAAAAGTGTCAGTTGGGATATTTGGCTTAGAGAATATAAAAACATGTTACTACTTTTTTCAGTTTACAGAACACTAACTGGTTTTAGATCTCAAAACATGCTTAATAATATGACATAGGTGTATCGTACATATTTTAGGCTTTCATAAAAAATTCAGATGTTTGCACATTTAGAAAATTAAACACCAAAAGAGGCACCATAAATCATTTTGAAAAATAAACGTCTAAATAGACAGGTAGTTATATGGATAACTACCTGATAAAGAGAAAGATAGACTGGTGTGTGTGTGTGTGTGTGTGTGTGTTGTTTGTGGAACAACTGGAATAATATTGGAGGAGTGCAAAAACACAGTGTTTTTGTTTTTTCCCCCTCACTAGTATAGTCTTCACCTAGAACCTTTCTTCCAGCCTATTGTCTCATTAACCAAGTTCTAGCTACTAATGTCCTGAAGCAAAAAGAGACTCTAGGGGATGGAAAACTGCAAGAATATATGATTTAAGGGGAAAAAAAACTGGAATGCAACTGTTATAATTATTTAAGAAATCAGGTATTCCATTAGAAGTATATTTGTTTCTGGCTGTAGTAAGCAGAATGATGGCCCTCCCAAAATGTCCAAATCCTAATACCAAGAACCTGTGAATATTCTACTTTACAGGGCACAGGGAAATTTACTTAAGGATTAAGTTAAGGATATTGAGATGGGGAGATTGTCCTGGATTATCTGGGTAGAATTGATGTAATCATAAGGACCCTCATAAGAAAGATGCAGGAAAGAAAAGGTGAGAGAAGGAGATGTGATGAAGGAAACAGAGAATAGAGAAGGATGTGAAGATGCCGCACTGCTGGCTTTGAAGAGGGAAGAAGGAGCTATAAGACAACAGCTGCTGGCAGCCTGTAGAAGCTGGAAAAGGTGAGGAAGCAGATTCTATCTTAGCACCTCCATTGGTACCCCTATGCCCTCTGATACATTGACTTTACGCTAGTGAGACCCATTTTCAACTTCAGGTCTCCAGAACTGGGAGACAATAAATTTGCATTGTTTCAAGACATTAGTTTTTTAGTAATTTGTTGCAACAGTAATAAGACACTAACATATAGGTTTAAAGCTTTTATGGTCCTTCAAATGGCAAGATTTGGAGTTGACATATTATTTATTTGTTTTTGAGACAGTCTCAATCTGTCACCCAGGCTGGAGGGCTATGGTGCGATCTCGGCTCACTGCAACCTCCGCTTCCCAAGTTCAAGCAATTCTCTTGCCTCAGCCTCTCGTGCTGGGACTATAGACATGTGCCACCACGCCTGGCTAATTTTTGTATTTTTAGTAGAGACGGGGTTTTCCCATGTTGGCCAGGCTGGTGGAGAACTCCTGACTTCAAGTGATTCAACCGCCTCAGCCTCCCGAAGTATATACAAATATTTAACAAAGTTTAGTGACATATAAAGAAAGACTGGCTCAAACCATATTTGTGAGGCAAATGGAGTTTGCCTGGAACATCTCTCTTTCTTCCCAGGGTTACTCTCTCAGAAATTTTTCCTTTGATCCTTTCATGCTGCTTCTCAAGGTAGTAAGTGATGATTGACTTGTTAACTTAAATACTTAAAATATAACATTTTTAGTTTAAAATATTTTTCCCAATAGCAATTTACTCTTCCCTTAATAAAAAATAGAAATATTTAATAATAGCAATAAAATATATTCATTTTCTATTATTCCCATAATAAATTACCCAAAATTTCACACTTTAAAACATATCCCAGAACTCCTTAGATCAGAAGTGTGGAAGAACTTGTTTTGTTTCTCTATTCCAGGTTGGGAAGGGCCCAAATCAAGGTGTCAGCTAGCTAGGAAGAATCTGGTTCTAACTTCGTTGAGGTTACGGGAAAAATCTAATTTTCTTTTCCTTGCTGACTGTTATCCTGGAGCCTCTCTGTAAAGACTCCTACATTCCCACATCACTTGCCCGCCTTCATCTTCAAATCAGCAATGTCTTATCAAGTCTCTCAAATCTCACTGCATTTTCCTTCTACTGCATCTTTCTGACCCCATCCTAAGAAAACCCTCAACCTTTAAGGGTTCATGTATTTAAATTGGGGTCACCTGGGTCATCCAGGATACTCTCTATTTGAATATCCAAAGTCTTAATTACATTGGCGAAGTTCAATTTTCTGTGTAACACGAAATGTTCACAAGTTCCAGAGATTAGTGTGTGGATACCTTCAGGGAGCTATTATAGTGCTTATCACAATATCTAACAGGTATTAAGTACAATGATATTGCATGGCATATGCTAAAGGCTCCACACATATTTTAATTTTGTCAACAGCTCTGAGATTGATTTTACTATTTTTAACCTTTTACAGAAGAGTAATGAAGAGGATCATGTTACCTAAACAAGTTTATAGATACAGTCAGTTATGCTATGTGGCATATGTATTCCTATAATGTACTGTGCTATGCAAAATCACACAATGGAAAGCATGAATCTTAAGGTGGAGATGAGGTCAAGTGTACAACATTCAACAACTTCATAAGAGACACATTTGAAAAAAATGATAAACTGATAAGGTCAAAAGTGTATTGCATATACATTAAATAATTGATAAATATATAAAAAATACATGAAATATGTACTTTACCTTGAGAAAGATGTGAAGTCTGCTTTGGGGAGTGGTTATTGGAAGGTTTCAGCCTGCAAGTAATTGTGAAGTGGTGAAAGGAGGGTTATTTGAAATCAGGTGGAAAGCTGTAACTACAGGGGTGGATGGGAGTGGCTCATAACCCATGTCATCAGCTGAGGCAGCTGGTAGATACTTGAGGGGTGTTTGTGCTTGCACTGTTGTGGATTCCTACATAGCTCAGTTCAGCTAAGTGCAGTTTTATGCATTCACCTAGTGTTCCTCAGGGATGAATTCATGCATAAGTAAACAGGAAATTCACACTATGCTTAAATTGTACCCTAATATATCCATTACACTAGAATAAATTTGTGTTTTCAAAACAATTGTTATAGCAGAACTAACAGTACTAAGAGGCAGAACAGCTCAGAGCGGGGTCATTTCATAATGTCTGAGCTTATTTTACACACACAAACATACACACTCTCTGTCTCTCTTTCCTCTCTGCATTCATCAAAGAAAATGTGAAAGAGAGAATTTTGAGGAATTTCTATACTGAGACATTTTAATCTGTATTATAATCCTTTCTAAAGGCTTTTGAGGTAGTGACTCTCATCATATGGACCAATAAATTAGCATTCTACCGCAATTTCTGGCCTCCATCAACTTTGAACCTAAGTGTAAAGACCCATATACCTCTACATCACGTGATGGAATTTTGAGAAAAGCCTCATAGCATAGTTGCAAAGGGCATGGACTTTGGTTTGATACACTCTTTTTGAAGTAAGCAGGAAAAATTCTATATTCCTTAAACTAGGGGTGCCAGGTCGTGGCCTGTTAGGAACTAGGCTGCACAGCAGGAGGTGATCAGTGAACAAGAAAAGCTTCATCTGTATGTACAGCTGCTCCCCATCACTCACATTACCACCCTGAGCTTTGTCTCCTGTCAGATCAGTAGTGGGATTAAATTCTCACAGGAGCCCAAACCCTATTGTGAACTGCGTGTGAGGGACCTAGGTTGCAAGCTCCTTATGAGAACCTAATGCCTGATGATATAAGGTGGAACTGAGGTGGTGATGCAAGCAATGGGAAGCAGCTGCAAATAAAGGTTAATATTAGCAGACAGGTTTCACTGAACAGAGACCATAACATGTCGATTGCTTACAGACTCGTATCAAAACCCTATTAGTGAGTGGCAAGTGACAAGCTATATCTGGTGGCCGGCTTTAAGTCAGAATCTGACACTTATTTTAGTCCACGTGTGGTCCGCTCATTATTTTATTTACCACTTCCATTTATGCCTTTCTCTCACACTATACACTTGTCTCGAGGGAAGAGAGAGAGGCCCTCTCATATTGTTTTATACTCAGTACCTGTTTTAAGAAAAAACAAGGAAGTGAAACCGAAGACAGGCAGGCCGGCACCAGGCCCAAAACCGGGTCTGGGCCTGCCTGGCCTAAACCTAGTAGTTAAAAATCAACTCATGACTTAGAAACCGATGTTATCCATAGATTCCCGGCATTGTATAAAAGAACATTGTGAAACTCCCTGCTCTGTTCTGTTTCACTCTGACCACCGGTGCATGCAGCCCCTGTCACATATCAAATTAATCACGACCCTTTCATGTGAAATCATTAGTCTTGTGAGCCCTTAAAAGGGACAGAAATTGTGCACTCGGAGAGCTCAGATTTTAAGGCAGTAGCTTGCCGATGCTCCCAGCTGAATAAAGCCCTTCCTTCTACAACTCGGTGTCTGAAAGGTTTTGTCTGTGGCTCATCCTGCTACAGTCTCAGTCACAGTTTTGGTAAACCCACAAGCTCGTGTGCTTTACCTTGAGAAAGCTCATGTACTTTACCTTGAGAAAGATGTGAAGTTTGCTTTTGGGGGTGGTTATTGGAAGGTTTCAGCCAAAATGAGTAAAAAACAAACATTACTGGAGAACTTTGAAAAGGGGGAAGATTCAATGATGAGATAGCAGAAGACTCTAAGGCTGCCAACAAAGATCTGCATTGAAAATAAAATACCAAGAGTACTACTTAAATCAGGAGTTCATTGCTACAGGTGATTCACATTCTCCAAGTCCACTTTGTATAATATGTGGCAACCGGCTATCCAATGAAGGCATGAAATCTTCAAAACTGCTTCTCCAGATGGAGACCAAGCAACCTGCATTAAAATACAAGGCTTTGGACTTTTTCAAAAGAAAAAAAAAATATCAACATAAAGAACAGATGAATTATTGAAGACTACCACTTCATCAAATATGTCTGCACTGAGAGCATAGTGCTTAGTTGCTAACTGAATTGCTAAAGCTAAGAAGCTCCTTACTACTGGTGAAGAGTTGATCCTGCCTGTTGCTAAGGACATTTGTCATGAACTTCTCAGAGAGGCTGCAGTTCAAAAGGTGGCAACATCTTTCTCTTTCAGCTAGCACCATAAGTAGAGAAATTGATGAAATGGAAGAGGATATTGAGGCACAATTGTTAGAGAAGATTAATGAGTCACCATGGTATGCAATCCGGGTTGAGGAGTGTACCGATGTTGATAACAAGACAACAATGCTTGTTTTTGTGCAACATATTTTTCAGGAGGATGTGCATGAACACATGTTATGTGTGCTTTTGTTGCCAACCAATATCACAATTGCAAAACTATTCTAGTCTTTGAATGATTACGTGCCAGGAAAACTGAATTGGTTTTTGTGTTGAATATATGGACAGATGGAGCGGCTACCATGACTAGACTGCTTTCTGGTTTCACTACTTGGATCAAAGAGATTGCTTCTGAATGTGAGTTTACTCACTGTGTCATCCATAGAGAAATGCTGGCTAACTCAAAAATGTCACCTGAACTTAACCTTTTGCAGGGTGTGATTAAAATTATCAACCACATTAAACTACACACCCTTAACTCACACGTCTATTTGTGCAGCTCTGTGAGGAGATGGACACAGAGCACTTGTTCTTTTATCTGCAGAAGTTAGATGACTTTCTAACAGTAGATCACTGGCCAGACTTTTGGAGTTACAAGAGCTGCTCCAGAGATTTCTTTTAGAAAAACAGTCACCACTGGAAGCACACTTCAGTGACACAGAATGGATGACAAAACTTGCTTACTTGTGTGACATATTCAACCTGCTCAACAAATTCAATCTGCGACATCAGGGGCAAATGATAACTGCTCCGGTCGGTAGATAAAGTGGCTGCATTCAAAGCCAAATGGGAATTATGAGGGTAATGAGTGAGCATTGGGATTTTTGACATGTTTCAAACATTAGCAGAGATTTTGAAAGAGATTGAGCCAGGGCCTTCTTTCTCCCAGCTGGTACATGATCACCTATCTCAGCTTTCAAGAGTCTGAGCATTACTTCTCAGCCACAGAAGACCCCCAAACTTAGAAGGAATGGATCTGCAGCCCATTTGTGAATAAGCCAGATTAATCAACTTTGTCTGTGCTAGAAGTGGATCGCCTCTTGAGATCACAAATGATGGTGGCCTTAAAAGTATGTTTGAGACGACTTCAAATCTCCGTACATTTCGGATTAAAGTCAAGGCAGAATATCCTGAGATTTCCACAAAAGCACTGAGAAGCCTGCTTCCATTTCCAACATCCTGTCTTTGTGAAGCAGGGTTTTCTGTAGTGACAACAACTGAAAAGTAATTTTGGAGTAGACTAGACGTAAGCAACACATTCAGGTGCCACTGTCTCCCATCACCCCAGAAGGGATAATTTAGTCGCAGGAAAACAAACTCAAGGCTCCCACTGATTCTACATTATGGTGAGTTCTATAATCGTTTTATTATATATTACAATGTAATTGTAATAGAAATAAAGTACACAATAAATATAATGCACGTGAATCATCCCCAAAACCATATCTCACCCCTAGTTCATGGATACATAGTCTTCCACAAATATGGTCCCTGGTGCCAAAAAAGCTGGGTACTGCTGGCAGGGCACGGTGGCTCAAGCCTGTAATCCCAGAACTTTGGGAGGCCGAGACAGGTGGATCACGAGGTCAGGAGATCAAGACCATCCTGACTAACATGGTGAAATCCCGTCTCTACTAAAAATACAAAAAGATTAGCTGGTCATGGTGGTGGGTGCCTGTAGTCCCAGCTACTCGGGAGGCTGAGGCAGGAGAATGGCGTGAACCCAGGAGGTGGAGCTTGCAGTGAGCCGAGATCGTGCCACTGCACTCCAGCCTGGTCTACAGAGCGAGACTCCGTCTGAAAAAAAAAAAAAAAATTGCTGAGGACTGCTGCCTTAAACTATTAATACAATTTACTTTGGTCACCTACATATTAACACACATCTAGAAAAAGGCAGGAGAATTTGAGACTAGATGAACATTTTCAAGTGGCACTTTATACACAATCTAACAATCTAATTTTGCTCTCCTAGCAACTGGTAGAGGCGGTGGTCTCATCAGCCTATTTATTTTATAGATCATGAAAATGTGTTTCAAGTAAGTCAAATGGCTTTACTAATATCATAAATGAGTCAACTACCAGATGAAAATTTTAAAAACTTGTCTGTCTGTTGACAGTGTAGTCTATTACGTTATATTGCCTTCTGCTAAAGCCATGACTGAGTCAGAAAGGAAAGTTTTCTTCTCGATTATTCCTTATCTGGGAAAAGACACTTATTAGAATACTTCCTGGACTAGATTTTATCTTTTTTCTCATCATTATTAATATAATCACCCAGTTACTCAAGCTCAAAACAATGAGGTTTTCTTTGTATACTCCCTCATCCACTACATGCAATAATTTACTAGTCATTGTCTATTAAACATTTCTTGAATCTTTCCGAGTCTTTCAATTTATTTTACCATCATCATTGCAATGCAGACCATATTGCCTCTCAAAGATCTCTACAAATTACTTCTTCAAATTCATCTTCTAAAATACCAACATATTTAGCTTGCTATTATAACATTTGCCATAAATGAACACAATTAGTTCTCTGAGAATATATGGCTTTGTGAGCCCTTGAAAAGCAAAGAAACTAGAGGCTCATATATTGGAACATAATGCCTTCAGTAATACATTTTTATGCACATTTTCCCAAGGTTATTCATTTCATGGAGTTTTGCCAAAGTGGGATAGTCCCCTTCCAGGAATTCAGTGGAATAAGAAATACAGGAAAGCCCTTCTTAATAGATAAAGAAATTTCACAGAAAACATTATTTACATATATATTGAGTGGCTGTTACATAGGTCTCGTAGAGTCACTGAGAAATTCCAAGAAGTGTCACTTTTCAAGCTTATTGACCTTACCTGAAACCAAGAACAAGTTTTGCCCTTCCCAAAACATGTGCACAAGATTTCTAGGTAAATAGTTATTTATTTCTAAGTCCTCTATACTCCCTAGGGTGCCTGACACAAACTGCTGCTGATGCCTTAAGGAGTCTGTATTAGGTGAGTAATTCATTAACACCTAGACTTTTATAAACTTATGAAGGAAATATGTCCTTTTGAACACTTGGAGAGAATGGTATTCTTGTACTTAAAATCTGTTTTAAAAATGACATTTAAAGATCAAGCTCAGGACACAATTGAGTTTTCCCGCTGACAGCATCATGAAAGGAATCTTGAAAACAGTCACATTCCACGCTGAGACTATAGGTGACAATTGTTCCAATCCAGACCAGCTTATGTTGGATTTGGAGAGGCAGAGGGTTCAAAGTGAGTCTTTTCTCTGCTGCAGTTTTGGAAATCATATTCTGGAAACCAAAAAGGAATGGTGCTCAATGCTACGCATGTTTGAAGAAATATTTATTGCCTTGATTTTATATTTATTACCCATAACACTGGCATTTTAGGATATAAAGTTACTTTACAAAGTCATAGTAGGTGCACTCATCTTAAAAATGTATTTCCCTTGACTGTTTTGCACTTCAAAAGACGGATAGGGATCTGTGGATGCTTGAACATTGTTTTGTTTGGTTTATGAATATTTTGACTGTGTCAGTGGTGTTGGGGATGATTTTAGAATGCCGTGTTCCAATAGTTGTTTTGATGTGTGCCTTTATGAATTTGATCTTTGGAAGCAAACTGTGCTACACTCCATTGCCTTGGAGAATTTGGCTCTCTTGTTACATAGTTGTCTTCTGTTTTACCTTAGAGCATTTCAGTTTCTTTTGCAGGGTGTGGATCCTGAAATGCCTCAGCCTTTTCATGCTTTGAAATAACTTATCAGAGAAATGAACGCATTGATTATTTTGGAAATTACTGCAATGGCACTAAGTGGCGTTAGTAATCAAGGGGTTGCTTTTGTGGTTTGCAAGTTTTTAGTGCAAGAACATTTGCATAGTTAGTGCTACATTCTGACAAATATACGGAATATTCAAAAATTCCACTGGGATCATTCACTGCTTCCAGACCATTAATTCCTCTGTTTTTGTTTTACTATTGTCTTCATTCTGGCCTTTATCATTCCTTGCTTGTGCAGGATCCTAATTTGTTGCTCAACATAAAGTTTCCATAATGCCCTAACTTCCTTCTGCCAGCTTCCTCCTCCTTTAATATCACCATGATCCTCACAATCAAATCATTTTCACATTGGTACTAAAGCTATCTTTCTGAAGTAGATTAATCATGCTTCCACAAACACTTTTATCTCTGTAACCAAGACACTCTATGATGTATGTTCCACCTACTTTTGTGCCTCATATGCTACAGCTCCTATATATTCTGTAGCTGAGAATGTTAAGGATGTTTCTTGGACTCACATTCGCACACTATTTTATTTCACACACACATTGATTGCTACATGTCTTTTTCTGTTATGGAATCGATAGTAGCAAGAGGCAGCCAAATGCCTAGTCAGATAGGGGCAGGTACCTAGCGAAACCCCATCTCCAAGCTGAAGACACTTTAAAGCCTGAAAGCCAAGCTACAAGTTAAATCCTTGGACCACATTGAGAATTTGTCCTCCTGTTTGGTGCACTTTCTTCTGATTGATCCCCACCCTTCACCTATTTTACATATACCTACCGTTTCCTAATTGTTTCTCTACACTGTCGTGCCCACCTTTGAGTGGTATCTTTGCTTTAACCATTTTTGCATACTCACAAACCAGTCAGAATGCATTCCCCATCCTGTGCCTATAAAGACGGCAGACTCAGTTGGTAGAGAAGGAGATGGCCTGACTTGGGGAAGAAACAATCTGACTTTGAAGGGGCGCAAGTCTGCAAAGTTCCTGAGAAATAGCATAGCATATTTAGAATAGCATACTTAGAGTATTTATATTTTTTCACCTACCTAGCTAATTCGAATTCATCCTTTAAAAATTATTTTATTCATTCATTCATCACAGTAGTTGTTCAGTGCCAATCATACCATGCTCCAAATTAAGATTATAAAAATGAATAAAATACAGTCAATTATTTTAAACAACTAAGTCTTTCATAATCCCTTCTTTCCCTAACTCATCTAATCATAGACACAAAAGGAAATGTTTAGTCCAATCTCTTCTCCCAATTCATTTTATCCTTATGCTATGTTATATATTGCATCATATCTGTGTGTCTTCCTCATTAAATTACTTTTGGATGAATATTTTGTATTACCTTTTTTCTGCGGAATTAAACTGGACAGAGGAAGAATGAACTGATTCATTATATTCTTTATATTTTTCCAGTGATGCCTAAGACTCTGCCAAATCCAGTGTTTCTTGGCTAATGATCATGGTCATAGCAGAGTAATTTGACCAATTTTAATAGATTTTTCATCTTGATATACATATAATACATAAACTAATGAATTGCAATTCTTGGTGTTTTGTTTTTTGTTTTTTGTTTTCTCTTATTAAAGAAGGTTAATAACAAAATTCAACCCTGTACAAACTATTGTGGGCAACATATACGAGCCACATGTATAAAACCAGGGAGTTTAAAACAGAATGAAAGTGTCAACTGTCTTAATTCAAAGATATATTTTCTATTGTCTAAAAACAGGCATTCCTAGGTTAACTTTTAAAATACAACATTGCTTTCTACTTGGAGCAGTTGTCTTTAAGTTTTTATTTTCTTATAAATCCAATATTGGTGCAATCAATTTTTGAGGTAAACAATGTCTTTTTAATTATTAGTAATGAGATGCCTAATTACAGTATTAACACCTAATTCACGTCTTGTCGAGATGAGACAACCTTGTCAGAAAATTGTATTTTCTACAAAAATCTCTGCAGCTCTGTCTTACGGTACAGCATTTTTCTTTCAAGGCAATACTCTTTCTGTCCTTGGACATCAAGTCCATGGGATCCCTGTGTAAGTTTCAGGTTTATTAGGGGTGGCAGTACCTATATTATTTCATAAAGTGAAGACCAGGCTGCTGCTTTTGAACTATAAATTGTCCTGACCATGATTCAAGCTATCTCCAACCTCCTGTGAGCATTTGCATGGATGTTCCACAAGAAAACATGGCAACATGAAGTAAATGGCAGTCTGCCCCAGTCATATTCTGGAGAGCACTGTGTGAGCAAGTGAGCTTCCATTTAAGGTTACACAGTGTCTCCTTGTTACAGGAAGGAAGGTGGTGAATGTGAGTTGTCCAGGTCCTTGGTGTTGTGAACAAAGAATTGAACAAAACTGCACAAAGTAACAAAGGAAGGAAACACAGGAAGCAGGCAGCTAAAGCAGAGATTTATTAAAGTGAGAAAGCACTCCACAGGGTGGGAGTAGGCCCGAGCAAGCGGCTCAAGGGCCCAGTTACAGTTTTCTTGGTTTTCTGTGCTCCCTGTGAGGTCCCTATTGGCTACCGCTTATCTGGATGAAGGATTTGGTCCGTGGCTAATTAAAGACTGAGGTGAATTGGTGCCCTATGCAGATAAAGGGATGGCCCATGCTTGGCACTCTCCTTTTCCACCTGAGATTGGTAGAAGAGGAAGGGTTGTAACATTTTAAGAGTGGATACAGGGTTACTATGAAAATGACAATACCTGCTGTGAAATGCCATGTGGAAAACCATCTACATAATGAGAAGACATGGATTTTATTGTGACCCTATTAATTCTCACCTGTCCAACCTTAGACAAATTACTTAATTCTGTATCTACAATTTGTCATTAATACAATGAGAATTTCATCATTAATAATCATGTCCCTATTTATGTGTTTATTAGCATATTTTCTTGGATATCCATCTTTTCTAAAAGGAAATACTTACTTTTAGAAGTATATTTCCTGCAAAGTATTCATGTTTTAATATTTGTTCCTCATATTTTAGAAAATTAATCTGAGGGACTATTTCTGTATCAAGTAAAAAACACAATTTGATCATAAGTCACACAGTAGATTCCGAGACTGTTAGCTGAAGAGCACCAGAAAAAAAAAAAGCAGGTTAAAACTATTTTGAAAATATGCCTAAAGAAAAAATCACCAGTTTGCAGTTGCTCATGATTTATTAATTTTCATGCCGCAAAGTTAAAATAAATGGTCCATCATATTAATGAATAGCTTACATTTTAATGAGAACAATGTGTTAACACATACTGCTCCTCTAGGACAAATTTTCATATCTGGCATCCAACTCCTTCATACAATCTGACTTCTTATCTTGAATTTTAATGGACTATACAATTTACATCCAATATTTTTGTTAGTACCTTCATTGCTTCAGTAACACCTAGAAGTGATTATGGTAAATAATATTCTGACTTTCCTAACAGAGGTATACTTAGCAGCAAAGTTATTATTTAAAACAATTTGGTAGCCTATTGAATATAAATAATTAAAATATTTAAAATATGGGCAAATGTATAGATGTACAAAAGAATATAAAGAGACAAAAATATTTATTTTTTTTATATGGATATTAAAAAATGCTCAAGAATGAGCTCCATCAAATGTTATTTTTAAGCTTAGGCTAGTGATTTAGGAAGAAATGCCCTGTGCAGCGTTTGATTACTGACAACATTGTGATGAGTAATATCACTTTAACGATGTATCGCAATTGTAAGGATTTCACATGTTCAAACAAGATGGTATAAGTTATAAAAAAAAATGCTTATTTGAAAAGACAAAATAGGAAACAAAGGAAATTCTAACACTCAAAGATCATTACTGTATCCATTTGGTCATCATTTTTCCAGACTTTTTTTGAACATATTGTATTTTCATCTATATTTTCCATTGCCCATAGATAATTTGGTACGTTACTTACTGCTGTGCATGTGTGTGTATGTGTGCATGTATGCCAGGCAATCATCCTTGCCCTATACATTAACGAATACAATATTCAAAATAAACACGATGTCAAAAACTGGGAGGGGACTGCTATTTTATGCTATTTGTAAGCTTACAGGTTAGATTGTTAAAGTTTCATAAATTCCAGTAGGATCTAAGAGATACTTGAGTCAGAAACAATGGACTTGATTTGTCATAGCACAGCAGGCATCACAAGCTTCACATTTGTTTTAGTTCTCCTTGTTTCCAGGACAATGTAGGCAGTCCAGATAGATGCTATACATGTAGTGAGTTGGCATCACAGCTGGAAAATCCAAGTTTAGGTAATCCCAATGTTTTATAGGAGATATACTAGCAAACTTGCCCAAATTTTGCCCTCGAGGGAGACTTTGATATTTTCCTAAATAGCAAATCTGTCATTTACCCTGAAGGAAGACAAACATCCTTGTGAAGATTGTCCAGAATATTGACCCTAGGCACATTACATGCAGAAACATGAGAGACCCATGGACAATTGTATCCCAACAAAATGATGTAGTTTTATCAAACCTGGGTAGATCAGACTTCCTTCCCAGGAATTTGAAATTGGGAGTAAAGGGATTAAATTTGGAATTGAAAGTAAAAAGATTCTGGTCTGAATTATTTAATAAGAGAGGTAAACAAACATTTTGCTTTATTAAAATAAGCTGAATATCAGAAGAGGTTGCTTTGGATATAAAGTGTCTTAAGTGTTTCCCTGTCATATGCAGTACTGCCAAATGCAGGTACATTTTTGCACACATGCCTGATTAATTTTTTAAACCAACCAGGTTTTTAAGCTAGAATTGTTGGGTCAACAAGTTATGACAGTTCTCATTTTTACAGGCCTGCATGCATGTTACTCACATCTTATACTCACACTTGTTTACTTAGTCTGCTAAAGACTAAATAGTTTATTAAAGTATACGTCTTCATTTGTGTTTGTGTGGTTTCCCCCATGTTTATCCAGGGTTATTTTGTGCTGTGTATTTCTATTTTTTTATAATTTTATGCATTAAAGTCCATGAAAATCCTACTGTGATTTATATTATGTATCACTTCATAGTCCCTTTCATACTTTTTAAAAAATAGATGATTCAACTTCACTTTACTTTTTTTTTTTTTTTTTTTTTTTTGGGACTGCAGTGGCACTATCGGCTCACGCAAGCTCCGCCTCCCGGGTTCACGCCAGTCTCCTGCCTCAGCCTCCCTAGCAGCTGGGACTACAGGTGCCTGCCACCCCGTCCAGCTAATTTTTTGTGTGTTTAGTAGAGACATGGTTTCACCATGTTAGCCAGGATGGTCTCTATCTCCTGACCTCGTGTTCCACCCTCCTTGACCTCCCTAAGTGCTGGGATTACAGGCGTGAGCCACCACGCCCGGCCATGTTTTGTTTTTCTTTTCTTTTCTTTTCTTTTCTTTTCTTTTCTTTTCTTTTCTTTTCTTTTCTTTTCTTTTCTTTTCTTTTCTTTTCTTTTTTTTTTTCTTTCTTTCTTTTTTTTTTTTTTTTTTTCAGGAAAGCTAAGCTGCTTTAACAAGATCTCTTAATTATTTGACCTACATAATGTAGAGTTTATTTTTCTTTTTTGATTGCAATAGGTTTTTGTGTAACCAGTGGGATTTGGTTACATGAATAAGTTCTTTAGTGATGATTTGTGAGATTTTTCTGCATCCATCACCCAAGCAGTGTACATTGTACCCAATGTGTAGTCTTTTATCCCTCACCCTTCTGCCTCCCTGTCCCCTGAGTCCCTGAAGTCCATTGTATCATTCTTATGCCTCGGCATCATCATAGCTTAGCTCCCACTTATGAGTGAAAACATACAATGTTTGGTTTTCTATTCCTGAGTTACTTCACTTAAAATAATGATCTTCAACTCTATCCAGGTTGCTGAAAATGCCATTGTTTCCTCCCTTTTCATGGCTGAGTTGTATTCCATGGCACATATATGTATGTGTGTGTGTGTGTGTGTATGTATATATATCTCACAATTTCTTTGTCCACTCATTGATGGGCATTTGGTCTGATTCTATATTTTTCCAATCGTGAATTTTGCTGCTATAAACGTGTGCAAGTATCTTTTTTTGTATAATGACTTCTTTACCTCTGGATAAATACCCAGCAGTGGGGTTGCTGAATCAAATAGTTTTTCTACTTTTAGTTCTTTAAGGAATTTCCACACTGTTTTCCATAGTGGTTGTACTCGTCTAAATTCCCACCAATGGTGTAAAAGTGTTGCCTTTTCACCAAATCCCCGCCAAGATGTATTTTTTTTAATCTTTTTTTTATTTTGGCCATTCTTGCAGGAGTAAGGTGGTATTGTATTGTGGTTTTGATTTGCATTTTCCCGATCATTAGTGATAATGAACATTATTTGATATGTTTGTTGGCCATTTGTATATCTTATTTAGAGAATTGCCTATTTGTGTTCTTAGCCCACTGTTTGATGGGATTGTTTTTTCTTGCTGATTTGTTTGAGTTCCTTGTAGATTTTGAATATTAGTCCTTTGTCAGATGTATAGATCGTGAAGATTTTCTCCCACTCTGTGAATTGTCTATTTGTCTGCTGATTATTTCTTTTGCAGTGCAGAGTTTTTTTAGTTTAATTAAGTCGCATATATTTATCTTTGTTTTAGTTGCATTTGTTTTGGGGTACTTGGTCATGAAGTCTTTAACTAAGCCAATGTCTAGAAAGGTTTTTCTGATGTTATCTTCTAGAATTTTTATGATGTTAGATCTTAAAGTCCTTGATCTATCTTGAGTCGATTTTTATATAAGGTGAGAGATGGTCCAGTTTCACTCATCTATATGTGCCTTGCCAATTATCCCAGCACCATTTGTTGAATAGAGTGCCCTTACTCCACTTAATGTTTTTGTTTGCTTTGTTGAAGATTAGTTGGCTGCAAGTATTTGGCTTTATTTCTGGGTTCTCTATTCTGTTCCATTGGTCTATGTGCTTATTTTTGTACCAGTGTCATGCTGTTTTGGTGACTATGGCATTTTAGTATAGTTTGAGGTAAGGTAATGTGATGCCTCCAGATTTATTCTTTCTGCTTAGCCTTGCTTTGGCTATGTGGGCTCTTTTTTTGGTTCCATATGAATTTTAGGATTTTTTTTCCCAGTTCTGTGAAGAATGATGGTGATATTTTGATGAGAATTGCATTGATTTTGTGGATTGCTTTTGGCAGTGTGGTCATTTTCACAATATTGATTCTGCCTATCCATGAGAACGGGATATGTCTCCATTTGTTTGTGTTATCTATGATTTCCTTCAGCAGTATTTTGTAGTTTCCCTTGCAGATATTTTTAACCTCGTTGGTTAGGTAAATTCCTCAGCATTTTGTTATATTTTTTTGGCAGCTATTGTAAAAGGGGTTGAGTTCCTGATTTGATTCTCAGTTTGGTCACTATTGGTGTATAGCAGAGCTACTGATTTGTGTACATTAATCTTTTATCCTGAAACTTTGCTGAATTCATTTATCAGTTCTAGGAGATTTTTGGAGGCATCTTTAAGGTTTTCTAGGTAAACAATCATATGATCAGCAAATAGCAATAGTTTGACTTCCTCTTTACCACCCTTTATATATGTATGTATGTATGTATTTAATTATTTATTTATATCTTGTCTGATTGCTCTGGCTAGGACTTCCAGTGCTATGTTGAATAGAAGTGGTGAGAGTGGCATCCTTGTCTCATTCCAGTTCTCAATGGGAATGCTATTAACTTTTCCCCATTCAGTACTATTGTGGTTGTGGATATGTGATAGATGGTTTTATTACATTAGAGTTAGATGTTTATTTTTCTGTCTTATCAACATTTGATGATAAGACCTGCCCAGGTTTGTGGAACAGCTGTAACTCATAAAGTCATTCAATCACTATTCTTCCCTTCCCTCCAAGCTTTGCTTTATTTTCATGAAACATAGCGCCAAAATCCAGGAGGAAACTGCAGGTGAGTCATAAGCGATGTTTCACTAGCTAGCCTCAGATGTAAACTCATATTCCAAGGGACAACGTCATCACCTTCCCAAATCTACTTTCAATCAGGGCTAGAAAATATAATCTAGATTGCCAGTCATGAACCCTGAAACTAGATACAATTGTATTGCAGTATAAGAAAGATAAATGTAGCAATTATTTTATATATGTATATATATTTATATATAGTATATACATATATAGTATTATATTTATATTAGAATACTAATTAAAATTAAGCAAGGTATAGATATAAATGGAATTATAATATTAATACATCTAAAATGTTTCATGATACTTTTTACATGTTCCATTAATGCAAACACATTTAACTCAGTTGTCCAAATGCTTGTTTAGAATTTCATGCATGTAAGTCCAGAATTTCATTATGGCAAAATATTTTTCACTGAAGTTTTTTTGAATCTCTTTTGTGTAGGGATATGCAATTATTTCTGTAAGATTTATTATTAGATGTAGAACTGTTTAGTCAATTAAATACATTGTGAGACATATGGAACCACATTGAAAAATTGGTCTTCAAATAAATATGCACCAATGTACATATTTTGTATTCAGCTCTGGGAAAGATAAAATAATAATGCCCTCATTATTTTTCACCTCTCCCTTCTAACGGCTAATTGATTTCATTTTGAATTTTGTTAGAATAGTTATCCACATATACATACTTAAAATGTTACTATTTTGATGGTTGCTTTTGTTTTATAATTTGTCATTTTTGTTCTTGTAATAATAATTACCACAGTTTGGGTGGTGGGATTATATATTTAAATGCATCAATATTCAAAGAACTTTGACACTGAAAATTTCCTATTCATAAAGGTATGTGTTCTGTTTTATCTTTTGTTTGATTGGTTTATATATTCAATCACACCTTTATGGAATGACAAGTTGATATAACTCCAAAATCTTGCATATTTGAGGTGCTTTTCTATTCCTTTTATCTGAAGATAAGTTCAGTCAACCCAAATACATAGGAAGATACTTTTCTCCATGATTTAGAGATAGAACCTGGATACCGGCTTTCTTGTGAATATGTAGATTAATTTATTTGTCTCTATAGAGGTCTAATTTTTCTCTGGGAAATTTATGGAATTGTCAGTCTTAACAACATATCCATTATGTGTTAATTTAGATCGTTATACATTATATTTACACTGTTTACTATTATAGATATTTAATGCTTTCATTTATTTGGAAAAGTATACTTCTATAATTTTTGAATACATTCTTTCATTTGTTCTATTTTTAGAATATTAATTAGTCATATGTTGTGTCATGTTTTTCTGTCATCCACCTGTTTCTCATAAATTTCATTTGTCTTTTTTCTTGGCATTGTGTATGAGACTGTTTTACTAATCCTGTGTCCATTTTACTGTTTCTGTATTCTACTCTGTCATTTTTGTTCTTTTGGTTTTCTAGTTCTACAAGGTCATTTTTTTAATCAAGTTAAAAACCTGCATTTTCATTCACTTTTGTTGGTTTTTCTTCTCCTTCCTAAAATAAATATATATATATATATAGTTTAAAATTTTTATTTGAAAGAGAAAAACAATAACATACATATTTTTATCTGCTTCTTATCTAGCCAAAATTATGCATTTCATGCATATTGGATATAGTGTTTCTCACACACACACATGCACGCACACACACTAACTAGTAGAATAGTTTTCTTGGACTATATCAGATAATCTTTCTAGTCTATAATGTTAGAGTAATGGATAAAATTGGTCAAATATTACTTTTACCCAAATAACATCAGAAATTATTTGAGAGGAAGTTCAGATGAGAAATACACAAATCTGTGATAATTCCCTTAACATAGGTGGGAGTTTTTTTGGTTTTGTTTTCATTAGAAAGCAGCCCCAGTGAACTGGGACAAAAGCAGACCCATGATTCTGAGTGTTCTTGAGTATTTGTTTCTTTCCCCTATTTAATCTTGTCACTCTCTTAAAAGAAGGACTTTAGGCCTGGCACAGTGGCTCACACCTGTAATCCCAGCACTTTGGGAGGCCGATGCGGGCGGATCACGAGGTCAGGAGATCCAGACCATCGTGGCTAACACACTGAAAGCCCATCTCTACTAAAAATACAAAGAATTAGCCGGGCATGGTGATCTTTAATTTTAGTTGGAAAGGTCATCATATTCTTCTCGTAGATATTTTTCAGCTGTAAATGAAACGTGAGCTTCTTTTAGTATTTGCTAATAGAAATGCTGAATTAAAGAAGGTGAAATAGTTTAAAATCTGTCTTTTATCCACACAGCTACTGTTAATCTCCAGAGGAGGCAAAGATTGAAATCAGATTTTTTTCTAATTTTTTCTCCTTTGTGTGGTCCGCCATTCCTATACCCTTCTTTCTCTTCCTTCTCCAAGAAACAGACATTTTATTTGGTCGCTTCAGTGTATATTTCACTTGTTTATAAGAGCACTGTATTGCACTTCTAAGTGGGAAAGTTCTGTGTCTTCTTCTACAGTATTCTTTCAAACTGTTTCAAATTAAATTTCACATTGGAAACACTCTTCAGAGATTGCAGTGTGATAATTTTTAGCATATGCAAAATTTTTTGCTTTTTAATTTTTATTATTTTTATTCATTTTGGTGAATTTTAAGCACTAGCACAAACTCATACGGACAACTTCCTGAAACCTGGCACATAAAACAAATTTAGGGATTTTTATCACTATAAAAAGGTTCAAAGAAGAGCTTCTCTAATTCTTAGTGATACATATAAACATAGCTAAATGTTATGAATATCCTTGTTGTATTGAAATATAGTGCCCAAATATTTATTATCTGCAATGCCAAATTTTTATATATAAGAGGTTTCTTATTTATTTATTTATTTATTTATTTATTTATTTATTTATTTATTTTTGAGATGGAGCCTTGCTCTGTCACCCAGGCTGGAGTGCAGTGGCATGATCTTGGCTCACTGCAACCTCCACCTCCTGGATTCAAGCGATTCTCCTGCCTCAGCCTCCCAAGTAGCTGGGACTACAGGTGTGCACCACCATGCCCAGCTAATTTTTGTATTTTTAGTAGAGATGGGGTTTCACCGTATTGGCCAGGCTGGTCTCGAACTCTTGACCTCGTGATTTACCTGCCTAAGCCTCCCAAAATGTTGGAATTACAGGCATGAGCCGCTGTGCCCGGCTAAAATGCTTTATTTCTAATGGGAAAGTCTCCATCTCAAAAAAATAAATATATATATATATATACACACATGTGTATATATATATCAAATGTATATGTGTGTGTATGCATGTGTATGTGTATTTGTATATATATGTATCTATATATATATTTAAGAAACCTCCAATATACATACATAAAAAATTAGCATTGCAGATAATTATTTGGGCATTATATTTCAATACAACAAGGATATTCATAAGATAACATTTAGCTATGTTTATATGTATCACTAACAATTAGACAAGGAGAATAAACACAATTATGAACCTCATGCCACCTGCTCTGCCATGAGTAATCAAGTTAATCAGGTCCTTTTTCTCTTACCTTGTCTTTTTTCTTCTACCAATCTCCATAAAACCTTGAAATGCTTATGAATTTACCCTTAGCTTGTGATTACAGAAAATAATTTCTGAAGCTTCACAGTTTTTGAAAGTGTGAAAAAATTGTTTAATCACATTATTATTTAACAATATATGTCACATTAACAGGTAATACAATGTTTTTTCTCTCCCCATTTTATATATCAGTAAAATATTTTTCTCTTGTGATTTACAAAGCATTGCTTTTAGCCATTAAGAATTTGTTACACTCCAAAACACTTCTTTCCCTTAGAATTAGTTAGTTACACTTTAAATATTTCTGTATTGAAATGCTTAAACTCATGGCTTTAAATATTTATGTCTGTACTCACAGTGCATAGAACAGAGTATAGCATTAAGTGTTCCATAAAAGTTTGCTAAATAAACAAATGAATAATGGATACCCTTTCTGATCTTGTATTCTTTTTATGGCACTTGATAGTATAAACTTGAATGAACCCAGAGATCAACAGAAAGCACTTTGAAAACAGTTATTACACAGGAGAACTTACTAACAGATGTTATTTGAGGTGGTACATTTTTTCAGACCTGTTTAAATATCTCACATATCTGAATCTGATCTTGACCATGTTCTGCACTGATTACATAAAGTACATAAATTTGTCAATTTAGGTAAAATATAGATATATAAAAGCATCAATTTTAAGGTCTATATTATACAGTTTTAAACTTTATTTTACATAATTATATTTGTTTGTTCATGTGTGCATGTCCTCATTGTCTTGGTCCCACATTGAGCACTTTGAATAAATACATCCTTGTCTTTTAACTTTGATTTTTTTTAATTTTCTTTTTTTTTTTTTTTTTTTTTTTTTTTTGAGATGGAGTCTGGCTCTGTCGCCCAGGCTGGAGTGCAGTGGCCGGATCTCAGCTCACTGCAAGCTCCGCCTCCCGGGTTTACACCATTCTCCTGCCTCAGCCTCCCGAGTAGCTGGGACTACAGGCGCCCGCCACCTCGCCCGGCTAGTTTTTTTTTTTTTTTGTATTTTTTAGTAGAGACGGGGTTTCACCGTGTTCGCCAGGATGGTCTCGATCTCCTGACCTCGTGATCCGCCCGTCTCGGCCTCCCAAAGTGCTGGGATTACAGGCTTGAAAACTGAGGCTGTATGATTGATACTGGTAGGCTCCGTTCTCTATTTCATTTATGTTGAAAGGGTGTGAAATTTCTTTTCTTGTATTTATAAAAATTTGCATTCTAGACACTGTTTCTTTCAGACATGTTTTTCTTTTAAAATATGTAAAAATTGTCCAACTGTGTTTGCAGCCCAATTCCCTTAGAAGATAATGGTTATTTTATTCATATTTAGGTGAAATTGAATCAAATAAGGTTTTTGTGTCATTGAAAACCAATGAGAAAAAAGAAATCATTTTATGACTAATAGCACGAGGCTAAAATGTACTGCATTTTATTTTAATAGTTAACACATAATATGCACTCCATTCTCAGAATAATTATTGTAAATTGCAAAGAAAAATCAAAAAATACCAGAATATTTTAAAAAGTTATTATGTACTTCTGCTCTTTCAATTTTTGAGTTTGTTTTTTTCAATTTATTTTTTATTTTTTATTTGAATAAACAGAGCAGCTTTGTTACATGGATATATTGTATAGCGAAGTCTGGGCTTTTACTGTACCCATTACCTGAATAACTTACATTGTTCCTATTACATAATTTATCATCCCTCACCCCCCTCTGACCCTTCTGAGACTCCAGTGTCTATTGTGGACATTTTATGTCCATATATATACACATTATTTAGTTCACAATTTAAGTGAGAACCTGCAGTATTTGATTTTCTAAGTTGTTCTACTTAAGATAAGGCCTCCAGTTCTGTCCCTGTTGCTGCAAAAGACATGTTTTGATTCTTTTTTATGGCTAATATTCCAGAGTATATGCATACTACATTTTCTGTATCCAATAATTCATTGGTAGACTCTTAGGTTGATACCATGCCTTGGATATTTCAATACCCAACGCATGTGAATACTGCTACAATAAACATAAAGTACAGGTATCTAATGATTTATTTTCCTTTGAGTAGATTCTGGATATTCATCTCTTGTCAGATGCATAGTGTGCAAATAGTTTTTCCCAGTCCACAAGTTGTCTGTTGACTCTGTTGATTATTTCTTTTACTGTGAGAAACATTTCAGTTTACTTAAATCTCCGTTATCTATTGTCTTGCTATTGTTGCATTTGCTTTTGAATTCTTTGCCTAGGCAAATATCCAAGATTTGTTTTAGATTTTCTTTTAGTGTTTTTATGGCTTCAAGTCTTACATTTAAATCTTTAATCAATCTTAAGTTAATTTTTGTATATAGTGAGAGATAAGGATCCAGTTATATTCTTCGGCATATGGCAATCCAGTTTGACCAGCACCGTTTATTGAATAGGGTATCCTTTTTCCAGTGTATGTTTTCGTCAGCTTTGTCAAATGTCAATGGACTATAGTTATGTGACTTTGTTTCTGGGTTCTTTATTCTGTTTCATTGATTTATAGGTCTAGTTTTACACCAGGATCATGTTGTTTGGGTGACTAGTTACTACAGACTCGTAGTATAATTTGAAGTCAACTAATACGATGTCTCCAACTTTGTTCTTTTTGCTTAGAATTTCATTGGCTTTCTCAGGTTCTGTTTTGGTTCGGTATGAATTTTAGAATTGTTTTTATTCTGTAAAACATGATGATGATATTTTGAAAGGAATTTCATAAATCTGTACTTTGCTTTGGACAGTGTGGTCATTTTAACAACATTAACTTTTCCAATCCGTGATCATGGGATATTTTTGTTTGTTTGTTTGAATCATCTATGATTTGTTTCATCAGTGTATTGTAGTTTTCCTTATAGAGATCATGTCCCTCCAGGGTTAAATATGTTTTTAGGTGCTTTAATTTTTTAGTTATCATAAACATAATTGACTTATTGGTTTGTATCTCTTTATTGTCATTTGTATATACAAATGCTACTGGTATTTGTTTGTTGATTTTTCATTTGGGAACATTACTAAAGTAATGTATCAAATCTAGAAATCTTTTGCAGGAGTCTAGGCTTTCCTAGAATGGCAATCATTAAAAAGTCAGGAAACAACAGGTGCTGGAGAGGATGTGGAGAAATAGGAACACTTTTACACTGTTGGTGGGATTGTAAACTAGTTCAACCATTATGGAAAACAATATGGCGATTCCTCAAGGATCTAGAACTAGATGTACCATATGACCCAGCCATCCCATTACTGGGTATATACCCAAAGGATTATAAATCATGCTGCTATAAAGGCACATGCACACGTATGTTTATTGCAGCACTATTCACAATAGCAAAGACTTGGAAGCAACCCAAATGTCCATCAGTGACAGACTGGATTAAGAAAATGTGGCACATATACACCATGGAATACTATGCAGCCATAAAAAAGGATGAGTTTGTGTCCTTTGTAAGGACATGGGTGCAGCTGGAAACCATCATTCTTAGCAAACTATCACAAGAACAGAAAACCAAACACCACATGTTCTCACTCATAGGTGGGAACTGAACAATGAGATCACTTGGACTCAGGAAGGGGAACATCACACACCGGGGCCTATCATGGGGAGGGGGGAGGGGGGAGGGATTGCATTGGGAGTTATACCTGATGTAAATGACAAGTTGATGGATGCTGACGAGTTGATGGGTGCAGCACACCAACATGGCACAAGTATACATGTGTAACAAACCTGCACATTATGCACATGTACCCTAGAACTTAAAGTATAATAATAAAAAATAAATAAATAAATAAATAAAAGAATATATTGTTGACTAACAGATAATTTGACTTCCTCTTTTCCAATCTGGATGCCTTTTATTTCTTTCTATGGCCTGATTGCTCTGGCTAAGACTTCCAGTTCTATGGTGACTAGAAATGGTGAAAGTATGCATCCTTGTCTTGTTCCAGTTCTTAGGAAAAATTCCTTAAACTTTTCCTCATTTAGTATGATGTGGGTTGTGGGTTTGCTTTATATGGCTTTTATTATTTTCGGGTATGTTCTTTTGATGTCTGGTTTGTTGAGGGTCTGTGTCATGAACGGATACACCATTTCATCAAAAGCTTGTTCTGCATCTATTTAGATGATTGTATGGTTTTAAATTTTAGTTTTGTTTATGTGGTGAATCACATTTATTGATTTGTGTATATTGACTCATCCTTGCTTCCCTGGAATAAAACCCACTTGATTATGGTATATTATCTTTTTGATGTGCTGTTGGATTCAATTTACTAGTTTTTTGGTGAGGATTTTTACACCTATATTTATCAGAGATATGGGGGGGTTTTGCATCTATATTTATCAGAGATATGGGTATGTAGTTTACTTTGGTTTGTTAGTGTTGTATCCCTTCCGGCTTTGACATCAGGGTGATACTGGGTTTGTAAAATGGGTTATGGAGGCTTCCCTTCTCTTCACATTTCTGGAAGAGTTTCAGGAGACTTGGTACCAGTTCTTCGTTGTAGATTTGATAGAATTCATCTGTGAATTTCACTAGTCTTGGGATTTTTTTGGTTGGGAGATTTTTTATTGCTAATTCAATGTCATTACTTGTTATTGATCTATTCAGGATTTCTATTTCTCCCTCCATAAATCTTGGAAGTTGTATGTTTCCAGAAATTTATACAGTTTCTTGAGGTTTTCTGATTTGTGGGTATATATACTTATTCACAGTAGTCTCTGATGATCCTTTGAATTTCTGTGGTATCAACTGTAAAGGAGACCCCTTTCTATCTATCATTTAATTAACTTTTATTTTAAGTTCAGGGGTACATATGAAGGTTTGTCACATAGATAAACTTATGTAATGGGGATTTTTTCTACCATTTATTTTATCACCCAGGTATTCAACCCAGTACCCAATAGTTATCTTTTCTGCTCCTCTGTCTCCTCCCATGCTCCACCCTCAAGTAGACACCCATGACTGTTGTTTCCTTCTTTGTGTTCATAAGTTATCATCATTTAGCTCCCATTTATAAGTAAGAACATGCAGTTTTTGGTTTTCGGTTCCTGTGTTAGTTTGCTAAATATAATAAGCCTCCAGCTCCGCCCATATTCCTACAAAAGACATGATCTTGTTCTTATTTTATGACTGCATAATATTCTATGGTATATATGTACCACATTTTCTTTATCCAGTCTGTCATTGATGGGCATTTAAATTGATTAATCTTTGCTTTTGTGAATAGAGCTGCAATGAACATTCATGTGCATGTGTCTTTATGGTAGAATGATTTATATTCCTCTGGGCATATATCTAATAATGGGATTGCTGGGTTGAATCATAGTTCTGCTTTTAGCTCTTTGAGGAATCACCATACCACTTTCCACAATGGCTGAAGTAATTTTAACTCCCATCAATAGTATTTAGGTATGTTCTTTTCTCTGCAACCTTGCCAGCATGTTATTTTGTGACATTTTAGTAATAGCTATTCTGACTGGTGTGAGATGGTTTCTTAATGTGGCTTTGATTTGCATTTCTCTGATGATTATTGATACTGAGTTTTTATATGCTTGTTTGCCACATGTTTATATTATTTTGAAAAGTGTCTGATCATGTCCTTTGCCTACTTTTTAGTGAGTTTTTTTCTCTTGTAAATTTAAATTTCTTATAGATGGTCCATATTAGATCTTTGTCGGATACATAGTTTCCAAATGTTTCTTCCCATTCCATAGGTTATCTATTTACTCCGTTTATAATTTCTGTTGCTGTGTAGAAGCCCTTAAATTTAATTAGATACCACTTATCCATTTTTGTTTTTGTTGTTAAATCTTCCCTCTTCTTTTTTTGGTTAGTCCAACTGGTAGTCTATTAATTTTCTTTATTTTTAACAACTAACCTTTTATTTTGTTTAGCTTTTATATTTTATTCTCAATTTCCTTTAGTTCTGTTCTGATCTTGGTTATTTTTTTCTTCTAGTAGTTTTGGATTTTATTTGTTCTTATTTTTCTTAGTTCATTGAGGTGTAATGGCAGGTTATTAATTTGTAGTCTATTTATTTGATGTAGGTATTTAATGCAATAAACTTCCCTCTTAGCACTGCTTTTGTTATATCCCAAAGGTTTTTGGTATGTTTTATTTCCATTTTCAATTGTTTCAAAATGTTTAAAATGTTGCTTCTTAATTGTGTTGTTGACACAAATATCATTTAGTAGTATATTGTTTAATTTCTATGTATTTTTTATAGTTTCAAGAGTTTCTCTTGGAGGTTATTTCTAGTTTTATATTGCTGTATTCCAAGAAGGCATTTAGTCCAATTTTCTTTTTTTAATTATTATTATTATTATTTGTTTATTTTTGATGGAATCTTGCTCTGTCACCAGGCTGGAGTGCAGCAGTGTGATCTCAGCTCACTGCAACCTCAGCCTCCCAGGTTCAAGCAATTATCCTCCCTCAGCCTCCTGAGGAGGAGCTGGGACTACAGGTGCACGCCACCATACCTAGCTATTGTTTTTTTTTTTTTTTTTTTTTTTTTCTAGACAGTCTTGTTCTGTCACCCAGGCTGGAGTGCAGTGGCGTGATAGCGGCTCACTGCAAGCTCCACCTCCTGGGTTCCTGCCATTCTCCTGCCTCAGCCTCTCCAGAAGCTGGGACTACAGGCACACGCCGCCACACCCAGCTAATCTTTTTGTATTTTTAGTAGAGATGGGGTTTCACTGTGTTAGCCAGGATGGTCTCGATCTCCTGACCTCGTGATCTGCCCACCTCGGCCTCCCAAAGGCCTGGGATTACAGGTGTGAGCCACTGTGCCTGGCCGCTAATTTTTCTATTTTTAGTAGAGATGGGGTTTCACAGTGTTAGCCAGGATGGTCTGGATCTCTTGACCTCCTGATCCACATGCCTAAACCACCCAAAGTGCTGGGATTACAGGCATGAGCCACCGCACCTGGCCTGCAATGTATTGAGACTGGTTTTGTTACCTAACATGTGGCCTCTCTTGGAGAATGTTCCATGCACTGAGGACAATGCATATACTGCTATTGTAAAGTAGAATGTTCTGTAAATGTCTGTTAGGTTTATTTGGTCTAAAGGACAGTTTAAGTGTTAAGTGATTCTTTGCTGATTTTCTGTCTCGATGACATGTCCAGTGCTATGAGTGGGGTATTAAAGTCCCCCACTATGATTGCATTGTTGTCTCTCCCTTTCCTTAGGTCTAATAATATTTGTTTTATGAATGTGGGTTCTCCAGTTTGGGGTACATATGTATTTTGGGTTGTTATATTGATCCCTTTATGCTATATAATGATCTTTTTTGTCTTTTTTTACTGTTTTTGATTTTAAATCTGTTTTATCTGATACAAGTATGGCTTCTTTTAGTTTTCATTTGTGTGGAATCTCTTTTTCTACTGCTCTATCTTCAATTTATAAATATTGTTACCAATAAGCTGAGTGTCTTGTTAGCAGTGTGTAGTTGATTCATGGTTATTTAAATCGATTGTGCCAAACTATATTTTTAAGTGGAACGAACATTAAATCCAGTTGTATTCAAGGTTAGTACTGATTGGATTTGTTCCTATTGTAATGTTAACTGTTATTTAGTTGCCTTGTGGAGTCTGTTTCTCTTTTTCCTCTGTTTGTCTGTGGTTTTATAGCATTCTGTCATGTTGCCATTTAATTTATCTTCCTCCTTTGTGTAATTGTTTTATATAACTTGTAAGTTTTATAATTTTGTATGTTTTATGATAGCTAGTATCAACCTTTTATTTCCATATTTAGAACACCTTTGAGCATTTCTTGTAGGACCAGTCTCATGGTGACAAATTTCCTTAGCGTTTGCTTGTCTGCCAAACATACTATTTCTCCTTTTTTTCGTAAAGGTTATTCTGGCAGAATACAAAATTCATGGTTGACAGTATTTTTTTTCTTTAAGCACTCTGAAAATATAACTCTTTCTTACTAGTATGGCTTCTTCTGAGGAGTCTGCTGTTAGTCTGATGGGGTTTCCTTTGTAGGCAATGACGTGCTTTTCTCTTTCTGGATTTAGAAATTTTTTTTTCCAACACATTGACTTTAGAGAATCTAAGGGCTACATGTCATGGTGAAGTCCTTCTTGCAATATACTTTGCTGGAATTTGGGGGGCCTCTTTTATCTAGATGTCTAAATCTCGTGTTATACTAAGAAATCTTTTTCTTAAATAGGTTTTCCAAATGTTTCAATTCTTCCCCCTCTGGAATATATATGATTCATATATTTAGTTCATTTCACATACTTATCAAGGCTTCATTTATTCTTTAAAATTATTTTTTCTTAATTTTGTCTCATTGGATAAAGTCAAAAGACTTGTTTTCATATTCTGAGATTCTTTCTTGTGCTTGGTCTGTCCTACTGTTGAAGCTTTCATATATATTTTGTAATTCTTTCAACAAATGTTTTATTTCCAGATGTTTTGTTTATCTTTTTTAAAGATATCTATCTCTTTGGGGCTGGGGGGGGCAGCTCATGCCTGTAATCCCAGCACTTTGGGAGGCCTGAGGCGGGTGGATCACGAGGTCAGGAGATTGAGACCATCCTGGCTGACATGGTGAAACCCTGTCTCTACTGAAAATACAAAAAATTAGCTGGGCATGGTGGCAGGTGCCTGTAGTCCCAGCTACTTGGGAGGCTGAGGCAGGAGAATGGTATGAACCCAGGAGGTGGAGCTTGCAGTGAGCCGAGATCACGCCACTGCACTCCAGCCTGGGCAACAGAGTGAGACTCCATCTCAAAAAAAAAAAAAAAAAAAAAGGAAAAAGATATCTCTTTGGTACATTTCTCATTCATATCCTGAACTGATTTTCTGATTTCTTTGTATGGGTTTTCAGATTTATCTTGTATCTTTTTGAATATCTTTTAAATTAGCGTTTTGAATTCTTTATCGGGCATTTTGAATACTTGTTTTTGGTTGGTATCTATTGCTACAGAAAACTGTGTTCCTTAGAGGTATAATAGTACCTTAAAAAAATACTTCCAGTATTATGACATTGATTTATTTGCATGTGTGGTAAGAGCCACTTCTTATTTTTATATTTACTTTACGTTGGGATGGCACTTTTTTATGTGAGGCTGTGTCTATGATATATATTAAGTATGAGGTAAGGAGTTCGAGACCAGCGTGGCCAACATAGTGAAACCCTATGTCTACTTAAAAATCCAAAACTTAGCTGGGCATGGTGGTGCATGCCTGTTATCCCAGCTACCTGGGAGGCTGAGGCAGGAGATCACTTGAACCTGAGAGGTGGAGGTTGCATTGAGCCAAGATCACGTCACTGCACTCCAGCCTGGGTGACAGAGCTAGATTCCTTCTCAAAAAAAAAAAAAAAAAAGTAAAAGAAAAAAAGGTATGATTATTTGGCATTTCTTGTGGCTGCATGCAGTGGTGTATACTCTGTATGATTTCCTTGTTTATAATTAGTCTTAGTGTGGTGGCTTCCTCAAATGCCAGTTGTAATAGCAATGTACTAGGAGGATGAGTGAGTTGAAGGCCTTCTCAGTAGCTTGGGTACAATGGGCAATGAAGGGTAGCAGAAGGTCACTCAAAGTATGTCTCCTTTGCAAATGTTATGAACTGGTGTCAGTAGATGTTGTAATGAGCTGTGCAAGTTGACCTTCAGGCAAGTAGGTTGTGCTTTCAGTTGGGAATCAGCTGCATTGGTGGCAATAGGGCTTATTCCTGCCCTTTGTTAACCATGAGAAGTACCTGAGTGTCTCAGGCTATGGATTAGGCCCTGGAACTCTCAGTGGTCCCAGTCCTGTGCTCTGCCTCTAGGGTGGGTTGGATGGGGCTGAGATGGGCAATAGTGGGGACAAGTGGCAGCTTTCATGGCGGTTGGAAGGCAGTTCTCAGGCCCTTAGAATAATGTCCCATAGAAGAACACAGCAACCACTGTTGAGCCAAAGATGCAGCATGGGAAAAAAGGGAAAGCTCAGGCTCCAGAGACTAACAGGTGGTAGTGTAACCTGCTTTACTCTCCTGCTCCTGACCCAATGGGAGCTCTCTCCCACAGCCTGACACTGGCAGCAAGAATGACCAGTTAGCTAAGTCACAAGCAGTTTGTCTTCAGACCATGAAACTGCACCAGGCCAAAAAATTTGCCGACTGGGTCAAAACTGCAGTTCTCAGGCTAAATTTCTCTTGACACAGTCTTACAAAAGTGGGGACATTCAACTCCCATGTCCATCGCTGGAGCTTATGCTACATTTACCTCTCAGTTCTAGTTATGAAGGTTTCTCCCCAGCTTGAGACTACATCATAAATTCCCATCCAGTTAGTCTCCAAACCAGTGACTCCAGCCTGTGCTTGCTGGCAGGTACCTGTGAAGTCAGCTATGAATTAAAGGGTAAAGAATGGTCTTCTATTGACATCTGGGTCTGGGAATGCACGCAGAGTACTTCCTAATACCATTCCTTCTCACAGTCTCCTGACTGCCTCCCAAGTCAGATCCAGGGCTTAGCAGGTCAAGCAGTTCCCCTGTGACCTGAGTTGCCCAGTTTCCCGGTGGGAATGTGCATTGCAAAGGCATTCTCTTTCCTTCTCATGCATTGAGAATTTACTCTCAGTCTTCTGCCATACATGCCATGTGAGCTGTTGTCTGCCTTATTTTTAAAAGCATTCAATGGTTTTTTAACTTTTACGTTGTGATCCCATATTCCCTCATGGATAAAAGTTCACAATGTGAATCTCTATATACTGTTTTACTATTTACAGGTAAGTAAGTCAGGCTGGCAAAGCCTCTATTCCACCATCTTGGGGAAAAAACCCAACAATGATTTATTTTTCAATTTTAATTTTCAGCTACTATCATTTAACTTTTGAGTTAGAACAAGAAATTTTGTAAAGAGAAAAAAATCAGAACAAGATTATCTCAAACTTTTTCTTCTTATTCATTGATATGAATCTGTAATATTTTTGAATAATTATTATGGTCTTATTTAAGCCTTCTTATATTTTTTAAAAGATAGGATTGATTGCCTTTTAATCATTTCATCACTTATCTGTAAATATATGTGAAAAAATATATGTATAATATGAGTATAATTCTTTAGTTAGATGTATGTTTGGAGGCTATTTCTCCCCCATCTATGTCTTATCTTTTTTTTTAACTTCTATTTTTAATAAAGAGAATATCTTAATTTTTATAGTCTCCTTTTTTTTTTTTTTTTTTTTTTAAATTAATGGCTATGCTATTTGTGACCTAAGAACATTCCTAACCCTCAAGACATGAAGGCATTTTTTATTGTCTTTTCCATTAAAAAAAATACATTTGGGTCTATTAATCTTTTTTTTTTTTTTTTTTTTTTTTTTTTTTTTTGAGACGGAGTCTTGCTCTGTCACCCAGGCTGGAGTGCAGTGGCGGGATCTGGGCTCACTGCAAGCTCCGCCCCCGGGGTTCAGGCCATTCTCCTGCCTCAGCCTCCGGTGTAGCTGGGACTACAGGCGCCCGCCACCACTCCAGGCTAATTTTTTTTTTTTTGTATTTTTAGTAGAGATGGGGTTTCACTGTGTTAGCCAGGATGGTCTCGATCTGCTGACCTCGTGATCCACCCGTCTCGGTCTCCCAAAGTGCTGGGATTACAGGCGTGAGCCACCGTGCTCGGCCAGGTCTATTAATCTTGAATTCAATTTTACCTATGGTGTGAGGATTCAAAATTCATTTTTTCCTCCATAGTGTTACTTAATTGTTTCATCACAATTTGGCAGCAAGCCTTTACATTCACTATTGAATTACTATGGCACCCCTGTAAATGATGCTCAATTGACCATTTAAGTGTAGGTTTATTTCTGGACTCTATTCTGTTGCAGTAATCTATGTGCATACTTTTATCACAATAGCTCATTTTTATTACCATATTTTATAATAAATCATAAAATTAGCAATTGTGTATCCTCTAACATTATTATAATTTTTTAGAAATATTTTTATTTTTTCCAGATAAATTTTAGAATTTGCTTGCTAATTTCTATTTTTGAAAACCTGATGAAATTAAGATCAACACTTGTTGACTGAATCAATTGGGAAGAATTAAAATTAAAAACAAACGAAGTCTTTCAATTAATGAGCATGATGATATTTTAAAGCTACCTAGTTCTTTTAAAATTTCTATCAGCATTATTCTGTAGTTTCTAGAGTAGAACTCATTCACATTTTTCTTAAATTTATTAATATCTGTGCTTTTTAAAAATGATATTCCTGATAGGAGATCGAGACTATCCTGGCTAACAAGGTGAAATAAATAATTTTTTCTACTAAAATACAAAAAAATTACCTGGGCATGGTGGCGGGTGACTGTAGTCCCAGCTACTCGGGAGGCTAAGTCATGAAAATGGTGTGAACCCGGGAGGCGAAGCTTGCAGTGAGCTGAGACAGAGCCACTGCGCTCCAGCCTGGGCGACACAGCGAGACTCCATCTCAAAAAAAAAAAAAAAAAAAAAAAAAAAAAAAAAGCCCAAGCAATCCTAAACAAAAATAATAAAGCCAGATGCATCATACTCCTGAACTTCAAGCTGTACTACATAGCAGCTGTAATCAAAACAGTTTGGTACTAGAACAAACACAGACATATAGAGCAATAGAAAAGAATAGAAAACTCTGAAATAAAGCCATACACTTAACAACCATCTGATCTTCGATGAGGTAGCAAAAACAAGTAATGGGGAAAAGGACTCCTTATTCAATCAATGATGCTGGGATAACTGGATAGCCATACATAGTAGATTGAAGCTTGATGCCTACCATTCAGCATATTAAAAAATTACCTCTAAATGGAACAAATATTTAAATGTAAGTCCTCAAAATATAAAAATCCTGGAAGACAACCTAGAAAGTACTCTTCTGAACATTAGCCTTGGAAAAGAATTTTTGGCTAAGTCCTCAAAAGCAATTGCAATGAAAACAAAAAATATCTAGATAAGTGGGAGGAAATTAAACTAAAGAGCTTCATCACAGCAAAATAAACTGTCAACAGGATAAACAGATAACCCACAGAATGGGAGAAGATATTCACAAACTATGCATCCGACAAATGTCTTATATTCAGAATTTAACTAATTACCCCATTAAAAAAATGGTCAAAGGACATGAACAAACACTTCTCCAAAGGCATGCAAGTGGTCTACAAACATAAGATAAAATGCTTAGCATCACTAAACATCAGAGAAATGCAAATCAAAATCACAGTGAGATATGATCTCACATTAGAATGGCTATTATTAAAATGTCAGAAAACAACAGATGCTAATGAGGCTATGGAGAAAGGGAACACCTATATACTGGTGGTGGCAATATAAAATTAGTCTAGCCACTGTGGAAAGCAGTGTGAATATTTCTCAAAGAACATAATGTAGAGCTACCATTCAACCCAGCAATCTCATTACTGGGATATATCCACAAGAAAATAAATTGGTCTACCAAAAAGACACATGCACTCATGTGTTTGTCACTGTGCTATTCACAAGAACAAAGACATGAAATCAATCCAGGTGCCAATCAATTATAGATTGGATAAAGAAAATGTGGTACATATACACTTGGAATACTATGCTCCCATAAAAAATAATGAAATCATGTCCTTTGCAGAAATATGTATGGAGCTGGAGGCCATAACGAGAAACAAATTAATGCAGAAACAGAAAACCAAATACAGCATGTTCATTGAGCACATGTGGACATAAATATAAGGACAATAAGCACTGTAGGCTACTAGAGGATGCAGGAAGGTGGGAGGCCTAAAAATGACCTATAGAGTACTATGTTCACTACCTGGGTAACAGGATCCATACTCCAAAGCTCAGTGTCACATATTCCCATGTAACAAATCTGCACATGTAACTGCTGTATCTTAGAGAAGTTGAAATTGAAATTTTTAAAATTTATTTTCCAAATTGTTTCGGTTTCACATAAAAATTCATTGACTATATGTGCATATATACTATATTCTGAAAAAATACTCTATTTATTAGTTATTTGCTGTTCTGTAGGTTCCATAAAACTTTTGTGAAGTCAATCTTGTTCTCTGTGTATAGAGATATTTTTATTTCTTTTTATCCAAACTTTGTGGTTTATACAGGCTAAGACTTGTAACACATTAAATAGAAGATGGAGAGTAGTCATCCATACCTTGTTCCTGACCTTAAAGACTGCGTATCAAATATTTCACTATGAAATCTAATGTTACATGCTCACTTTTTACAATTATACTTTAAGTTCTAAGGAACATGTGCACACTTTTTAATCATCACCCTTTATTAGACTGAAATAGTTTATTTTTATTTGTAATTTGCTAATAGTTTTTTTGAAGCATGAATGGATGTTAAAATTTTCAAAGGATTTTTAAAATTTATCGAGGTGATGATATGTTTATATTTTATTCTTTTAATATTATATATTGCATGACTTTTAAACAATAAACTCGCATGCATTCCTCCAATGCATCTATTAATATGAATATGTTATTCCGGTAACATATTGCTTGATTTAATTTTCTAATATTACAAGAATTTTTATAATCATGTTCATGAGAAATTTTGGTTTGTAATCATATTTTCTTAAACTATATTTCTCAGATTTTGCTATTAGGGTTACTTTGGCCACTTAAAGTTACTTGGAATGTGTTTCTTTCTCTCTAGTTTTTGAGAGTTTATGTATAATTAGCATTATTTCTACGTTAAATGTTTGATAGAGTATGCCAGTGAAACTAATTTCTTTAATACATATGAGGACTACTCAGGTTTTCTATTCAAATTTTTCTCATTTGGGAAAACTGTGTTTTTCTAGGAATTAGTTTATTGTATTCAATTTTTCTAGGTTTTTAGAATAAAATTATTCACAATATTCTATTATAATCATTTTAATGTTTATATAATTATCTCTTTCAGTTATGATATTGGTAATGTTAGTTTTATTTCCTTTTTACTTCATCATATTTCCAGGCATTTATTTATTTCATTTATCTTTTGAAAAAAATCAACATTTATAAATGATTTCTCTTATTTGAAATTTAAATAATTTATTTGCTGATGTGTATTTACTTCCCTCTATTTTATTTTATTTATTATTTATTTTATTTAATTTTTTATTTTTATTTTTATTATACTTTAAGTTCTAGGGTACATGTGCAGAACGTGCAGGTTTGTTACATATGTATACATGTGCCATGTTGGTGTGCTGCACCCATTAACTCATCATTTACATTAGGTATATCTCCTAATGCTATCCCTCCTCGCTCCTCGCTGCCCACAATAGGCCCTGGTGTGTGATGTTCCCCTTCCTGTGTTCAAGTGATCTCATTGTTCAATTCCCACCTATGAGTGAGAATATGTGGTGCTGGTTTTCTGTTCTTGCGATAGTTTGCTGAGAATGATGGTTTCCAGCTGCATCCATGTCCCTACAAAGGACAGGAACTCATTTTTTTTATGGCTGCATAGTATTCCATGGTGTATACATGCCACATTTTCTTAATCCAGTCTGTCACTGATGGACATTTGGGTTGATTCCAAGTCTTTGCTATTGTGAATAGTGCTGCAATAAACATACATGTGCATGTGTCTTTATAGCAGCATGATTTATAATCCTTTGGGTATATACCCAGAAATGAGATGGCTGGGTCAAATGGTATTTCTAGTTCTAGATCCTTGTGGAATCGCCATACTGTTTTCCACCATTGTTGAACTAGTTTACAGACCCACCAACAGTGTAAAAGTGTTCCTATTTCTCCACATCCTCACCAGCACCTGTTGTTTCCTGACTTTTTAATGATTGCCATTCTAACTGGTGTGAGATGGTATCTCATTGTGGTTTTGATTTGCGTTTCTCTGATGGCGAGTGATGATGAGCATTTTTTCATGTGTCTGTTGGCTGTATGAATGTCTTCTTTTGAGAAGTGTCTGTTCATATCCTTTGCCCACTTTTTGAAGGGGTTGTTTGTTTGTTTTTTTCTTGTAAATTTGTTTGAGTTCTTAAGGTAATTTATAGATTCAATGCCATCCCCATTAAGTTACCAGTGACTTTCTTCACAGAATTGAAAAAAACTGCTTTAAAGTTCATATGGAACCAAAAAAGACCCCACATTGCCAAGACAATCCTAAGCCAAAAGAACAAATCTGGATGCGTCATGCTACCTGACTTCAAACTATATTACAAGGCTACAGTAACCAAAACAGCATAGTACTGGTACCAAAACAAAGATATAGACCAATGGAACAGAACAGAGCCCTCAGAAATACTACCACACATCTACAGCCATCTGATCTTTGACAAACCTGACAAAAACAGGAAATGAGGAAAGGATTCCCTGTTTAATAAATGGTGCTGGGAAAATTGGCTAGCCATAATATAGAAAGCCGAAACTGGATCCTTTCCTTACTCCTTATACAAAAAATAATTCAAGATGGATTAGAGACTTAAATGTTAGACCTAAAACCATAAAAACCCTAGAAGAAAATCTAGGTAATACCATTCAGGAAATAGGTATGGGCAAGGACTTCATGTCTAAAACACCAAAAGCAACAGCAACAAAAGCCAAAATTGACAACAAAAGCAACGGCAACAAAAGCCAAAATTGACAAATGGGATCTAATTAAACTAAAGAGCTTCTGCACAGCAAAAGAAACTACCATCAGAGTGAACAGGCAACTTACAGAATGGGAGAAAAATTTTGCAATCTACTCATCTGACAAAGGGCTAATATCCAAAGCCCGCTATTTTATTGAAATTTAATTTATCTTTTTATTTCTGTCTTCCTACAGGTAGAAGTTTAGATCATTAACTTTAAATTTTTCTTAGTTTCTCATAAAAGCTATTAAAACTGTATTTTTCCCTAAACACTCCTTTAACAGCTTCCTATTTTGTGTGTGTGTGTGTGTGTGTGTGTGTGTATGCTTAAAAGTATTTTCTAATTTATCTTGTAGTTTTTATCATTTGGCTCTTGGGTGAGTTAGAAGTGCATTGCATAATTTCCAAATATGACTGACTTTTTTCAATACTTAATTTTTATTGCTTTCCATTGAGTTTATACTGGTCAGAGAACATACTTTATAAGATTTCAAACTCTTACAATTTACTGAGATATATTCTATAGCCCAGCATGTTATCACTCTTGGTTAATGATTCAAATGTACTTGAAAAGATAGGTATTTTGATTCAATTTTGAAAACATATAATGATTCAAATGTACTTGAAAAGATAGTGTATTCTGAAGTATACTGAGCGTATGTCTCATACAAGTAAATTTGTGTTGCTACAAGGGAATACCTGAAACTGAATAATTTTTAAAGATAAAAATTGCCAGCAGCAGCTCAAGATTCTGATGGCTGGAAAACTGAACTTCTAGCGAAAGTCTCAGGCTGTTTCTACTCATGGAGGAATGTGAAAGAGCCAGCATGTGCAGAGACTACATGGCAAAAGAGGAAGCAAGAGAGAGACTGGAGGTTCCAGACTCTTAAACAACCAGTTCTCCTGGAAACTATAGAGATGGAACTCACTCACCACCACCCGAGAACATTAGTGTATTCATGAGGGATCTACCCCCATGACCCAAACACCTCCTATCAGATCCCAATTCCAACAATACGGATCAAATTTCAACATGAGATTTGGAGAAGAAAAATATACAAATGATAGCAATGGTTAATAATTTAATTCACATCTTTTATATAATTATTGAAAATATGAGATTTTTTTTAAAAAATCAAATATTTATAAAGAATCTTTGAAATTTCCAACTATAATTATTCTTTTAAGTATGTGCATATTTAGGATTAATATATTTTTCTGATAAATTGTTCCTTTTGCCATTATGAAATCCCCTTCCTTATCTCTGGTAATGTTTTCCATCTTGACTTTTTCTGTCTGATATTAATATAATCAGGCCAAATTTCTTATACTTCTTGTTTCCACAATATACTGCTTTTCTTTTTTCTTTTTTCTTTTTTTCTTTTGAGACAGAGTTTCGTTCTGTTACCCAGGTTGGAATGCAGTGGCACAATCTCAGCTCACTGCAAGCTCTGCCTCCCGGGTTCACACCATTCTCCTGCCTCAGCCTCCTGAGTAGCTGGGACTACAGGCATCCACCACCACGCCCAGCTAATTTTTGTATTTTTAGTAGAGAGGGGTTTCACCGTGTTAGCCAGGATGGTCTTGATCTCCTGACCTCGTGTTCCGCCCGCCTTGGCCTCCCAAAGTGCTGGGATTACAGGCATGAGCCACCGTGCCCGGCCACTTTTACTTTTGCTTTCAACATTTTATGTTTAAAGTACGTCTTTTATATTAGTCTGTAGTTGAGACTTGCTCATCTATTTTGAAAATTTCTACCTTTTATATGTAGTTATTAGTCCATTGGCATTTAATTTATTCTAAAAATTTTATGGTTGGATTTGGGTTTATCTTGTTATTAATTTTCTATTTATTCCATCTGGCGTTGATAATTTGCTTCCCATTCTGTTTTATTTTCAGTTAACTGAAATATTATAATACCTTGTTTTAATTTTTCTATTGGCTGTATCTTTATGCATTCCATTTTTATCAATGCCCTTGTGATTGTGATTGAATCTTTAATTTATTGTGGTCCATCTAGAATTAATATTGTAACACTTCCTATAAAATGTCAAAAACTTGTCATACTGTATTTCCATACCCTTACCAGGCCATTATGTTATAATGTGTATGTGTGTGTGTCCACACATATACATATATATCTCTCTATATATATTTTTTACTATAATTATGTGTTATAATTGTTACTTTAAAAAATTCTGTGTTTTAAAAAATAAGGAGAAAATATAAGACTTTCCCTTCAGTTGTGTTTTTTTTTTTTTTTTTGTTTGTTTTGTTTTGTTTTTGTTTTTAGAATTTACTTTATTGCAGGTCCACTGAAATGAATTATTGAAACTCAAAGAAAATAAGAGGTTTCTATTTAGAAATGTCTTTTTTAACTTAGGTTTCATTTAAAAAAAAATATTTTTGATGGATAATATATTTCTGAGCTTACAGGTTTTATATTGGTGGTGTTGTTGATGGTAATTTTTTCAGCACTTTAAAGATAGCATTTCATTGTCTTCCAGCCTACCTTTTTGTTTTCTCTGACCAGAAGTCAGATACCATGCATACAGTCATTCTCTTGTATAGAAGAAATCATTTCATTCTCGCTTGCTTGTAAGGTATTTTCTTTATCTCTTAAGATATGCATTGTAAGGCTTTGAAAGGAAGGTGAAGGTAAAAGAAAGAGTGAGAGAGTTGGTGGCTCAACAGCAACACAGGTTTATTGAACAAAGGCTTGTGGAGGGGGACACCAGCTAGTGCAGGAGCCTGCCCTTGCTTACAGATGGGTAATTATAGGTCTGAGCAGGGGAGCTCTGGGCTTGCTGTGAAATGGGGTGGGCAGTGAGGTTAGCTGCTGATAGGGAAGGGATTTCTTGTGGTCAGGCGGTCAGGCCTGGGACTTGTCCAGGAGGATGTTTCTCATGGTCCAAGCTGTAGTGGAATATTCCTCTCTCACCAAGGTCTGCGCAATGGTGGCGTTTTACAAAGTGGAGCAACTTGAGCTAACATGCCTAAGTTGCAATTTTGACTTTGTATTAATTCTTCGGATTTGCTGAGCTTTCTGTGTGTATTTTGCACTTTTCACCATGTTTGGGAAAATATCAGTCATTAATTACAATTTTCTGCCCTATTCTTTATCTCCTAACCTAGGACATCTAGACTCCATTTTATTTTCAAACTTGTTCTCTCCCGTATTTTCAGTAATTTATAAATTACTGTTTATATGACTTTAATTTTGCTGATAGTTTATTTTGCCCTCTCTAATCCAATATTAAGCAAATTCAATAATTTTTTTCATTTCAGATAATACAAATTTTAGTTTTAAAATTTTCCTTTGGTGCTTTGTTATAGTTTCTATTTATCCATGGCTGTTCCCCATCTGTTAATTCATGTGGCCATAGCCTTTTTTTTTTTTTTTTTAACTTCTTAAATATATTGATACTGGCTCCTTTTAATTATTTCTCTGCTATCAGAACTGGTTGAAACATTTATGAGCTCAGTGCAAAATTAACATGTAGATCAAATTTTCTTATTTCTTTCCATGTTTAAATAAAATGGATTGCGCTTGAACATTGTGAATGATAGGTTATTGAGCCTTTGGATTCTTTTTCTAAAGAATGTTGATTCTGCCTTTAGCAGATAGATGACATGGCAGGATTACTACTGTAAACTCTGCCTTCCCTAGAGTGTAGAGCAGCTGCAGTCTCTGCTGAGCTCTCTCAGCCTTGCAGCTACTGCCTTCCTTCTGTATCCTCATGCTCTCTCCTGTACGTGAACTGTTTCTGTATTAGTTAAGGAGCTGGGTAAAGATTTCATGCAGATTTTTCTTAGGGGTGGCAGGTATTCGAGTTCCTGGCCGTGAATCCATATGGGTCAGGCAACAACCTCAATTCTTGCCTTCTCGGAAGAAATAATTTAACTGAGCAGTGTAAGGCAGAAAAAGAGACTGAGGCAAGTTTCAGAGCAGGAGCGGAAGTTTATTTAAAAAGGTTCTTTAGAACAGGAAAAAAAGGAAAGTACGTTTGGAAGAAACTCAAGTGGGCACGTGAAGGCCAAGTGCAATGTTCAACCTTAATCCTAAGACTTTACAGACTGTCCTCTTTCTCAATATTCCTCCCTTATGGTGGACTGCCTACATGCAAAGTGCCCTCCTTACCCTTGGGAGGTGAGGGCACAGTGTGTTTAGGAAGTTGTAGGCATGTCCATGTGAGGCTTCCTTCACTTTTCTGGTGAACTGCCCCCGGAAGGTCATACTCTGCCATTTTGTCTCTTAATAAACATGCCCAGGAAGTTGTGTCTCCCTGGTGCCTGCATCCAATTAATACTTTTGTGCAATAGTGTGGACCGTCAGGAACTGGCCTTTCTCTGTTACCACTGCCAGTGAATCTTTTTTTTTTTTTTTTTTTTTTTTGGAGATGGAGGCTCCCTCTGTCGCCCAGGCTGGAGTGCAGTGACCCGATGTCGGCCCACTGCAAACTCCGCCTCCCAGGTTTATGCCATTCTCCAACCTCAGCCTCCTGAGTGGCTGGGACTACAGGCGCCTGCCGCCACGCCCAGCTAATTTTGTTTTTGTATTTTTAGTAGAGACGGGGTTTCATGGTATTAGCCAGGATATTCTCGATCTTCTTGAAGGGAGAATTAATGAATTTCATAAGTATAATGGCCAAGAAATTTATTCTTTTCCTTAGAGGTAGAATGTAATATAGCCCCGCCCGGCGGCCTGAGTTAAGAAAGAATATTAACCGTTTGTTTCTCATCTTTGCCCAGAGAGGCTTATCTGTGTTCTATCATTTCACATTCCTAGAGGCACCGCGAGTTCTTCAAGTTTGATAAGCAAATGTTGCAGAAATATGTATTCCCAAGGATGTAAGACATGTGGTGTAACAAATGTAAAAGAATGATTAACTGCCTTTGTTCTCACTTCTGCAAGTACTCTTCCTGCAGCACGTAACTCTCACCACAAACAGCTTAAAAGGTGACTGATCCCTTTGTTCAGGGCTCAGACTTTCTGGACGCTAGTCTGACTGAGCCGGTGATCACCTTAATGATAAAGGGCTCTCCTGAACTCTGTTCAGTCTCTCCCGTCTCTGATTGTCCCGCAACATGCTGACCTCGTGATCCGCCTGCCTCCGCCTCCCAAAATGCTGAGATTACAGGTGTGAGCCACCGTTCCCGGCCGTGAATCACTTTTAGAGAGGTCATGTGATCATTGCGGAACTATAACCTGACATTCCTAGTGGACGAGGGAAGAGCCCTCTCCAGCCCCACTCATGCCTGTCTAACTACCTAACTACCAAAACTGTAACATTTTGAGCTACATCAAACAGCTGTTTCTTTCTAGTATTTGCTGTAGCATATTCCCCCCTCATCTTTTAGTTGTTCTTTCTGTTATTGTCACATTCTTTTGAGCCAGTGAAATTGCAGCTTTGTACTTGATCTCTAGCAACCCAAACACAAAACGGCTGGGGGACCAGATATTACCCTCAAGCAATATTCATACAATAAAAAATTCTACTCACTAGGTGCAATTCTCTTCCTTCAAGGGTTCAATCTTCTTCAGTTTCTTCCTGTCTTTGGTCATGTTCTGGTGCCTTCAGTTATGTTTTTATATTTTCTCCAGATTTTTAAATACAGGAATTCTGAGATAAATTACTGTGCCAATAGCTAAAATAGTTACTTGTGAGACTAGTATTTGAGATGTGTTTTAACACTTTCCTCCTGTCTCAGGCTCTTCTTAGCTGCTTTTTTCCCCGTTTCTCTCCAGTAAGCTAATTGGCCTAAGGATTAGTTTGTTGCTCTGCTATATATACCAGCCTTCTCTTAAATACTTACCCCCAAAATTTTCTTTGTCAACACGATTGCCTTTCGTTTTGCACTACTTCACATTATGTCTTAAATAAAAATTAGTTTCTTGGAGAGAGTTTGTGAACTCAGCTTTAGAACTGTGTCTTCCCTGGGGCAAAATCTGAGTCATTACTCCAGGCCTTAGGTGAAGGTGAGAGCCTCTGGACTCCTCTGCATGTGAAACCCCCACAGTACAAGCAAGCTAGGGCTAAGGTAATCTGTGTCCACATATTCTTGGTCTGCTGAAACTAAGGTAAATATTCTGCCCTATGAGTTGGGGTTGGGTGTAGAAAAGGAAACCATAAACTCTCAGTCACACTAACCAGGATCTTAACCTCTGCAACTCAGCGTTTAAGCAGATAAATGCTGATGGCCTTTCCATTTCCAGTGAGATACAGTATCTATTGATGGTGAGTTGAGAAGAGAGGTAGCTTCGTCTTCTCGGCCATATTCACTGAAAAGTAGAGATTCCAACACAGTCAGCTGGAAGCTGTGGTTAATGAGTTGTAGCTCAAGTGTCACAGGCTCTCAGCACTGATTTGAATTAGTATATTTTCTTAAACAAATGTTTCCTCGTGTGTTGTATTCCTGCCTGTAGAACATAAAATGATCATTTTGTTATAGTTTGTACCAGTTATGGTTGTTTCACTGGGGATGGCATCAACAGGGCAGCTCATGCTGGCACTCTGGAGGCAGACCCCTCTCTACTTCACTTCTAAGGCAGTCTGTTCCCATTGCTTTCTTAAGCCTTTCCTTTCTTCATCAGTCACTTTGACTGTGGCACACAAATAATCTTTTCCAAACTCTCTTTATTTTATATGTAAGGGACTATTTATTTTATTTATTGAATAGGGTTCCCCCCCCTTATCATCTAGGTTTTAAAAATAATTCCTTTATTTTAATGCAAAAAAAGAATTATTTTATTTTGACACGTGTGGAACCTAATTTATTTTCCCTATGTAATAATTGGGCCTGAACAGTAGGATACCTACTGTAGAAGAGATAAGAGTAAATTTAGAAGTTATATAAAGGGAGAAAGTCACTTAAGACAAAGAGCTAATCTCTATGACATTAAAAGAGTTCTAATAGAATAAAAAGCTTACAAAATGTTCAGAAAAAGAAAGCAAATAGCCTCTACACATATGAAAATATGCTTATCTCGCTCATAATAAAACATAATTAAAATGGTATTAAAATATATTTTTAAAGTTATAGCTCCAGCAAATATTGAAAAGGATGACAACACACGCAGTTGTCAAAGCTGTAAGGCCCTCTCACACACTGCAATTGGGTGTGAAGACTTATTTAATCATATCAAGGGAAATCTGGCCATGTTTTCAACATGATTGCATTAAATAACCACTGACTCATAATTCCACTTTCAGGACTCTATACTGAAAATATGGTTCTACAGATAGAAACAATATATGCATTAGACTCTTCCCAGCAGTACTGCATATAATGGTAAGAGATTGGAAACAATCCAAATGACTACCAGTAGTTGACTTGGTGGGAATAAAACATAAAGCTACATAAAGGTGTAATAAGGAGGTGTAAAAAAGCACAAGGAAGATTATGGAGTACTTGAATAATCCGTAGGCTATACATATCCAAAAAGATAAAGTGCCCGAGAAAAGTTATGCAGCCTTTTATTCTAAGGAAGAAAGGGCAACACACACATATGCACATACACACTTACAAACATACCCAACAATCCACTCGTACATCCATAACAAAAAGGACCATCAGAAAGATAAACCAGAAACTAATTAGAGAGGGAGGTCTCTACAAGATGTGAGGTTGGGGTAGAGACTGCAGAGAAGAGGATAGAAATAAAAGTGTAACTTTTTAAAGTACAGCTTTTTATAGATTATGAATATATAAACTTTAAATTATGTAAGTGTATAACATATTAAACACATTTTTAAAAAATCAAAGTGGTATTTTCTTTTTTTTTTTTTTTTTTTTGAGATGGAGTCTCTATCGCCCAGGCCAGAGTATAGTGGCACAAGCTTTGCTTATTGCACCCTCTGCTGCCCAAGTTCTAGGGATCCTTCTGCCTCAGCCTCCCAAATAGCTGCGATTACAGGCCCATACCACCAAGCCCAGCTAATTGTTTTGTGTCTTTAGCGGAGACGGGGTTGCACCATGTTGGCCAGGCTGGTCTTGACCTCAAATGATCCACCCACCTTGGCCTCCCAAAGTGCTGGGATGACAGGAAGAGCCACTGTGCCGGCCTCAAAATGACATGTTTAAATTGTGAAGTTGGAAACGAACTAAACAAATAAACACAACTTGTATCAAGTTCGTAGCAAAACTGCAGAGTGAAAAAAATATTTCAAGTTATTTATTTATATTATTATTATTATTATTATTATTATTATATTGAGACAGAGCCTCCCTCTATCACCCAGACTGGAGTGCAGTGGTGCAATCTCAGCTCACTGCAACCTTTGCCTCCCGGGTTCATGCCATTCTCCTGCCTCAGCCTCCCGAGTAGCTGGGACTACAGGTGTCTGCCACCACGCCCGGCTAATTTTTTTGTATTTTTAGTAGAGACAGGGTTTCACCGTGTTAGCCAGGATGATCTCAATCTCCTGACCTTGTGATCCACCCGCCTTAACCTCCCAAAGTGCTGGGATTGCAGGAGTGAGCCACCACGCTCAGCCTTTTTCTTTCTTTATTTAAGGGGGAGTCTGGCTGTGTTGCCCAGGCTGGAGTGCAGTCACCTATCTTGGTTTGCTGCAACCTCCGCCTCCCGGGTTCAAGTGATTCTCCTGTCTCAGCCTCCCAAGTAGCTGGGAATACAGGAACATGCCACCGTGACCAGCTAATGTTTGTATTTTTAGTAGAGATGGGGTTTTGCCATGTTGTGCAGCCTGTCCTCAAACTCCGGACCTCAGGTGATCTGCCCATCTTGGCCTCCCACAGTGCTGGGATTACAGGTGTGAGCCACTGCGCCTGGCACATTCTCAGTGATTTTTAACACAGTATCATTTTGTCACATCTCTACTAGGTTTTGAGTATCAAAAATAATAAATAAGTACAATATATTTTGAGGACAAAAAAGTGGTACATGTCAACCAAACTCTTTTTGATACTCAAAAGGTAGTAGAGGTGTGACAAAAGGACACAGGAGCCAGCCTGAATGGACCCAGTGGCCAAATATGATGTAATGTGAGCATGAGAAAGAATAATGGGCATAAGTAAATATAAAACAGCGGGGAGAATAAGTCCTGATTTCCTAATGTCACTAAAATAAAACAAAAAGAGGAAAAAGTTTTACCCACTATCTTTGAAAATTACTATTACTTCAACTGCTTATTCTTTTTATAGTCATTTTTTTAATTTTAATTTTTGTGTATATCTAGTAGGTATATATATATATCAACTCCTCATACTTAGTGTTAGTAATTAAAGGGAAATAATTATTTACTTTCTCTTTTTAAGACAAATTGTAGTTCATACTGATTTGATGAGGCAAAAAAAAAATCCCATTTTATGTTTGAAAATGACAGAATTGGAAAAATTATTTTTTAAAATTTATAACTAAATAGTTGATTTTTACAGAACTCTTAGTGGATGCTGAAACTTTTAGAAGAAATATTTTATTTCATAAACCAACATAGTAAAAGTATCATTCACTGCATATTTTCTAATTGCAAAGAAAATTACTATGCTATAAAATAAAGTGATATGGAGTTCATCTTAAATGATCAGTCAAATTTAGCATTACTACCTGTAAGACACCCTGATATATTAGTCTTGATGTAATATTATATGAAGAGCTCATGAAAGATGCTTACTGAAAGTGGTTAACATTATTTAATCTGGTTTTAGATCTAATTTCCAATTTGGCAGAAATACTGAGTTTAGAAAAACTGAGTTAGCAAATGGTAAAATCTATAATTTCAGATATTTAATAAAATAGCATTGTGTGTTTTTTTAAAAAATCAGTTAAGCTCCTTTAATTTAAGAGAGAGAGAGAAATTTTCTAATAACCATATGAAACTTAATTGCATCCTGGTTAACAAAAACACTAAACTGACGGCAAAACTGTTATGAAATGCATTAAAGGAACAGTTGGGGAGATTGTGATAAGGCCTAGATAATAGCTAATATTCAATATTTATGATTAATATTGTTAGATGTGATAATGGTCTAGGCAGCATGGAGAATATTCTGATTATTAATAACAGACACATGTTAGAGTATTTAAGGATAAAGTATCATGATTTCTCTCACTTGTTTTGAAATAGTCCAAAAAGCATGCATTTGCACTTTAACGCATAAAGTGGGTGGAATGTTTATGTGCCCACTCAAAATTCATATGTTGAAATCCTAACTCCCAAGGTGATGGTATTAAGAGGCGGGACCTTTGGGAGATGATTAGGGCTTGAGAGCAGAGCTCTCATGAATGGGATTAATGCTATGAAAGACCAGAGAGAGCCCCTGCCATCATGAGAGTTTACAGTGAAAAGAAGGCCATCTATGAAGAAGCGGGCCATCACCAGACACTGAGTCTGCTGATGCCTTGATCTTAGACTTCCCTGTCTCCAGATCTATAATAAAAGAATTTCTATTATTCATAAGCCACCAGTCTATGGTGTTTTGTTATAGCAGCCCAAACAGACTAAGACAACATATATATACAAAATGTATAGCAAAATGTTAACAATTACTGAATTTTGGTTGTAGATTTACTAGTATTTGTGCTATTTTTAAAATTTTTATGTATGTTGAAAATTTTTTATAATAACAATTATAAAAATTATACTAACAATTATAAAAAATGCAAAAGAATAAATTATTCTATTTTAAAAAGTGAGGCCAGAAAAAATTTAACAAGTGAGGCCAGAAGCGTAGATAACAAACTATCATTTATTAAGTACCTATAATGCTCCTCTTCTTGCTCTGTCTCTCTCTCTCTATATATAGAGATATATCTCTATACATACCTATAGAGAGTGTTTTCTCTTTTTGTCTGTATGTATATGTATATATAGAGAGAGAGAGGGAGAGAGAGAGAGAGAGCCATTTAATCTTCTCAACATGTTTAAGAGTTTCATGTTATTATTGCGTTTTACAAATAGTAACTAAGGGATTAAGTAGTTAAGTAACTTTCTAAGAGACCACAGTGCAGGTAAGTACTTACAGGATAAGTAGAGAAAGTTCTAATTAATTCCATATGCAGTGGTACCCTAGAAAAGTTTCCAATCACAGGCCGGGTGTGGTGACTCACGCCTGTAATCCCAGTACTGGGAGGCCAAGGCAGGCGGATCACCCAAGGTAAAGTTTGAGATCTGCCTAGCCAACATGGTGAAACCCTGTCTCTACTAAAAATACAAACATTAGCCAGGTATGAGGGTGGCACCTGTAACCCCAGCTACTCTGGAGGCTGAGGCAGGAGAATCACTTGAATCCGGGAGGTGGAGGTTGCAGTGAGCCAAGATTGCACCACTGCACTCCAGCAAGGGCAACAGAGCAAGACTCTATCTCAAAAAAAAAAAAAAAAAAAAAAAAAAAAAAAAGAAAGGAAAAAAGAAAAGAAAGATTTGCATTCACAGGCATATGACCACAATCTTAGTTTAGGAAGATTTATTTTGCTATTGTATTTATTAAGAACTGAAGTCAGGGAAGACAGCCGTAAAATACTTAGGTAACATTCTAGTGAACAGATGATACATGATAGAAGATACTGAGTATAGGACCATAATGTGGGAAGCAAAAGCCTAAGACATTTTGAATGTTTACTGTACATGACTTGGAATCCGACTAAAATTTAAGATAGAAAAAATGAACCAAAAATGCTTAAAGCTTCACGTTACTAAAATGTAGTACTGTCATTAATTAAAATTGTATTAGAATTTGGGGTGGGGGTGGCAAAACAAATTTTACATTGGACATGTTGATTTGGGCAACAGTAGAAATAAAAGTGGGTTATTGACAATTTCAACATGATGTCAGGTCAGGACTGGAGTGTCATAAACAGTTGAATCCCTGAAAATAAAGAAATCCCTAATAGTAGAGCATATGGAAAAAGAGAGTTTGGTAAAAGTCTTTAAGCATTAAAACTTAGATTTTTTTTTTCTCTAAGCAATTAGAGTATAACAAAGCCCCAAATGTAGAAATGCGTATGTATGTGTGTGTGTGTATATATATACGTATATATGTGTGTGTGTGTATGTATGTGTTTATTTTTGTGTGTGTGTGTGTGTGTGTTAATGACAGAAATGTTAGAGGCATAACAGATAAAAGGAAAGTATAGTTTTAAGAGGTTTCTATGCAGGCAAGAAAGCAAGATAAGTCAAGGACTTTCTATTCCTTAGGCAATTAACAGTGTTTTGGTATATTAAAGATAATAGTAAATATGACAGCAGGAATTTGGGATAAAGTATATCCATCACTTCATAATTTTAAGCCTTTCTCTGCTTTAAGAAAGTCTATGAATTGCCTCGTAGGGTTGCCAGCTGAGTATAGAAGACTTTCATTTTACTGACAGTAATTGTACTTTTCCTGTATAAGTAGAGATCCTGAACTTATTAAATAAAGTTCTTAAATCCCTTCCCATCACAGAAGGAAAAAAAATGGACACACTTTGCCAAATTGAAATATTAGTGAATAAAGTCTCAAAGAAATAGGGACATTTTATCTTCTCAGAGCAACTATTGAACAATTCTCTACATGATATATCAGCTGCCCTCTGCTAAAAAGGTCAAGCATTCCAAGGATATTTGTACTGCTCCTCTCCTCTGCCAATAAAAGAGATATATAAATTTATGATAAGATCTATTCTCAGTGGAGAATATATTTTAAATATTTATTGAAGTTCATAGGCCTCTATGCAACTTTTATAGGACATTTCTCTATCACCAGTGAAAAAATGTCATCTGCATATACTTATTTTATTAAGTTTTTTGGTTTTTCAAGTATGTGAACTGCTTCATTGTTCTTCTGTTAGTTACATCTCAACATATTTGTTTAAATCTTTAAATCGTAACATGGTTTAGAACACACATTACATTCATTATTTAATGTACATGCTGATTTTATTTAAAACATACATTTTTCTACTAGTGCAAAGTACAGGTTTCTATTTATTTAACTGTGATTTTTTCCTAATGTTGATTGTTGCTTTGCAGCATGGTAAGAATGTGTTTTTAGGTACCATAGCAGGCATCATTAAAACATTGTAAGAATGTGCTTTAGTTGTCTTTAGGAACTGTAGCAGATATTAAAACCAGCACTGATATCAATGAGATAAATATTGTCACTTCTGATTATTTCTGAATTTAGCAGAAAATATCACATCCAGGAGAGGCTGATCACTTTTAAAGATCTTGAAGAGACAGCTTCATCGTGAATAGTCTGAATAAGTATAAGATTAACTCATTCTAATTCTCAGCAAATGTATTTCCTTGTTAGAGACAAAATAACTAGACAGTGACTTTTAAAAGTTCTGTGGCTGTTGGCAGCAGTACATCAAAGTTTCAACTCATTTTGAAATTGTGGCACTAGGATATTTTATTAAGGGCAAAGAATGAGATAATGTATTCAAATAGTAATTGAACATGTTGCTTCTTAGCATCTGTTCACATGATGAAGGAGTTAGTATTATCATAACTCAATTATACTGTGCTGTCCCTATGGTCAACATAAATAATGTTCATCTTCCATCTCATATGTGTCTCATCAAAATAATTGTTACAGTAGCTTCTGTGTCCTGGATGTCTGTGCACTATTTCTCTGTGTGAGGAGTGAGAAGATTCTAAAAGAGTCCATCAAGATAGTGAGATATATACTAATATCCTGAATATGAAATTCTGTGTCATTTTGTTTTTACAGAAATTATTAAAACAAATATTCCAACTTTTTGAATTATAAAAAGAAAGGGTAAAATTGGTTCTCAATTTAAAATACATTCCCTGGTATAGCTTTAAGCAGAGCAAGACTAACTATAAAGATAGAAGTCATGTAGAAGTTGAAAAGGAATGTTTCTAAATGTTAATGTCCTATATCTGTCACTTTTTCCTGAATATGAATGCTCCCCTTTCAACTAAGTTTTAGAATACTGGCAATATTTCATTTCCTTGTGAGGGTTATAAGGTAGGAGTAGTAAGGTAAATAGTTTGAGTCACTTATCTGCTTTTCAGGGCTCGGTTCAAGTTTAACCAGAAAAGTTAAATTACTGTTTTTTTTCTAGTTGTCAGGAAGAGTCACAAAGAGAAGTGTATTAGTTATAACTTCTGTCGACTGTGCAGTTACTGAATTCAAAAGACCAAGGCACATCAGCTTCAGGAAGCGATTTGGTTTAGTTGCATAAGGTCTCAGAAATCCAAGTTGATAGTGGAAAGGGAATAGTGAGAGAATAAAAGGGTTGAAATTATATATTTCAGAAGAATTTACATTAATATGTGAGCAATACAATATCCCCATCATAGAGAGTAATAAAAAGTGAATGTCTCTCTGCTATTTCTTTTATGCCTCCCTTGAATATTTTAAAAGGCTTGAGGGAGGTTCAAATCCCATTATACCTAAATTAGAATCCTAGTCTAAGAAAAGAGGAAGAAAGTTTAGTTTTCAAAGTCATCAAGATATATAGAGTTCATGACAGGGGGAAAAAAAGAGAACTCAGATTGTATGTACTTGTATCTAAACAAAGGTGTTGTGTTTTTGTGTGATAGGCTAATGCATTTGAGTCTTGGAATGCTGCCGTTCTGTGGCTGCTGTTTCATTAGGGCTGAGTAAGATGATTTGAGAAAAGGGCAGAGGCCAGGGAGTGGGTAATCAGAGACCAGGGCATCAGTTAAAAGGGAAAGGTTATTCAAGAGAAAAATCTCACAAGCTAAATATGTATTTGAAAAGCCTCTGGAAGACACAGCTACGAAATGACTTCCCTTTAAAGGTATCTAGATATGATCTAAAACCAGAATAATTGAGTAATAAAAGGCCATATTCATTTAATTTATTTTTAGAATTCAATAAAATAATTGTGCTTTGAAGATATATAACTTCTTCTTGGTGGGTTTCCACGTATTAATTTTTGTGTGCAAAATTATTGTTTTTTCCTAAAAGCAACTTTTCTTTAAAAATATTGTTTTTTTCTATCAACATAATAATAATGTTGTTTTCAGATATGTAGAAAATCATGTGCATATCAGGGGAAACGAATACTTTTCAAACGGTGAGCAGGAATATATTAGTAGACATATTCTAATGTGGTGAGTGTCTCCATCTTCTAAAATTACATTTAAAAAAAAATTCTCTTGTAATATACAACTAGGAAGCCTTAGGATAATGTTTGCCACGGAACTGTCAGATGTGTATTTTCATCGTTAAAATATATCATCAGTTTAGAGTGTCTTATAAACAAAGTATAACCATGTTGAAGCTCCTTCGTCATCCCTGAAATGACACACCAACATACTGTTTCAAAAAGGTGGTTCTTAGCTCATTTGTTCCGCTATAACAAAAATATCACACATGGGTGGCTTATAAACAACAGAAATTTGTTGCTCAAAGTTCTGGAGACTGGGAAGTCCAAGCTCACAGTGCCAACAGAGTCAGGGCCTAGTGAGGGCTCTCTCTCTGGTTCTTAAATGGCTCTTTGCTGTGTCCCCATATGGTAGAATGAGCCAGCTATCTCTCTGAGGTCTCTTTTATAAGGGTACGGTTTCATTCATGAGGGCTCCACCCTCCTGACCTAATCACCTCCCAAAGGCTCCACCTTCTAACACCATTACATTGGGGACTGGGTTTCAATGTATGAATTTTTGGGAGACACAAACATTCAGACCATGGCAGATGGTCTGACCCTTTATCTTCCTCAACCCTCCTTCAGGTAAAGAAGTAGATACATTTCTTCAGGTTTTAGAACTTAAAAGTAGAATAAATTAGAGAAAGTGTTTCGAGCCTTGAGGGAATGGATGCAAAATAAAATACTTTCTCCCTGTAGGAGGAGGAAATAGTAGGCCTGGGAATGAATTTGAGGTATTTCCAATATTGGGAGAAGAAATGGGTTCCATTAGCAGAGTCCAGGACACCACTTATACTTATCATTTAGGATTGGAGGGTGGGGGAAGGAGGCTGCTGGTGAAGGAGAGAGTCTACTGTGAGTTACTACTCCCCCTGAGGGAGTAACTCCTGAGGAAAAATAAAATAGTATAAACCTGAGCTCCAGAGCAATGTAGAGTGTGAGAACAAAAGTACAGCATTCTCCATGAAATGTATTTATGTCGTTGGCCATTTTTTGGCACTAAGACAACCAAGATTCTTGAATAAGCCCTTGTTAGCAGACGAAAGGTAGTTCCTAAAACAAGCAAGATTGCATGTTCCTGCTACCTGGAAGCTGACGATATCAAAGATCCTGACTGTGGTGTAGTGAAATGCAGAAATGCAAAATGTCTCATACCCTATGTTTTGAAGTGTAAACAACTGAAGCTGTGTGAATGCAATAATGGTAAAGAAAAGGTCAAACAACACAGTTCTGCCTGTAATTTTTCTAGTGCTATTAGCCTTTTTTTTTTTCTTTTCTTTTATGTATTTTTTGGCCAGTTTGTATTGTCAAAGTAAAAAAATTCACTGGACAAAGTTAATCAGGCAATGAAGACTTTGTTCAAGGCTGTTGAAATAGAGGAGAGGCCATAACTCAGTCTGAGCTCAACTCCTCTAAAACAAAAGGTGGATAATATTTTAAAAATGAGGGCAAGAAGGATCCACGAATCATCTGTGTTTGTTAATTGGCTTTACCCAAAGGAAAAATAGACTTTCTTCATGATAGGAGGGAGTTTTACAACTGGGAGTGAAGTGCCCACCAACGTTAGGCTCCTACTTTCCCTTAGAGACTGGGAGATCAGGGCACTATCTCTATGATGATTATATTTCAAAAGGGTGGCTCCTGGGTCCTGGAGAAACTTAGTCCAAGGTTGTAAAGCTTGTAAGAGTTTTTAAAAGATGTACATGTCAAAGGCTAGAAAGTTAAAAGTCCTCTATGGTAATTGCTCTAAGAAAAGGAAGGTGAGGAGCCTAAGTAACCTGTCTAATGTTAAGCTGAAAAGAACATTAGGGCCTTTTTGGTCAAGATGCAAAATTAAGTACCATAAGATTAAGAACATTTTGTGAATTTGACCATGTCAGTATAATTATCACTTTTTTCTTACTACTGTCAAATTCTGATTTTAAAGTTGTCTTTCATTCCCACTCTCAACATTTTGAAAAGAACTAAAATCAAGAAAATGTCATTTTAAGAACAAATACAAAACATAGCCTTTATAAATCCTGAGGCCCAAGCAACCAAGGCTCTGCAGACATTTGCACTTATTATAGCACAGTCCATTGCACAAATAAAAATAAATGCAATCACTTAATTGTGTCTCTTAAGGAACAATAGAGAAAATTCATTTCATTATTCATGTAATCGCTTCTCAAAGCCCCCTTTTCTCCTCAGTTCTCTTTCACAGAACTGGTCCAGGGCCCTTCAGTCACTGAATTCCACAAAACTCTTACACAAGCCCAAATCTGAGGGCGTTTCTCTCTCTCTCTTCATCTTTCCCCAACTCTGCAAACCTATCTCTCTCTCTCTCTCTTTTGCATCAAAAGGTGAATATCAGTTTTTTAAGATAAAGATCTGAATCTGTACAGGTCATATCCATTCAAGTCTCTTAAGTCTCTTTGCATCTCCTAGCATCTTCGACTAATCTATAAAGTAAGATAAGATTGTTATGTGGTCAATATCAACATTTCTATTACAGTTGCTACTATTTTTAATCCTATTTGGTAAGGATCAATTACATATGTTTCAAACTGAAATAAGCCAACTTGTTTTGTTTTCTAAGAAATAAGTGAGTATGTAAAGGCCATGTTAAAATGTTATTTTTTACAGCAATATAGAAGATATTGTGAGGGTTCTTCTTTAATTTACTTCAGAGAAGAAATATTGCGAGATACAGGCAGAAACTAACAAGAAAGAAAAGCACACAGATAACCAACTACAATTGGAAAAATAAGTGATTTATTTAAACTAAGTAAATTGGGAAAAAGGATGGTCAGAGTGCCAGTCAGTGTCCACAAGAATTATGGTACTAGCTGGAAGGCTGGGGGAGGGTAGTGCCATAAACAGGGAAATAAGACACTAAAAAAGGAGCAAATTGTGTTACCTAAAATAGGTGAAAGTAACAAATATGATAAGCATTTAGAGAAAATATTTATTTTGACCTTTTTCAACCTCTACACCCCAGGGGACCTTTTTGTGAAGTATGTTTTGAAGATAATTCACACTTTTCTGTACGTTTAAAACAACACAAAATGTTATTATGAAAGGTTTTGTTTTCATCTATTACTTCCAAAAGGTTTGTTTTATTTTAATCATTACACACTTTTGTTCTGTTAGTCCTTTTAGCATGAAAGCATTAAAATAATTGATATCTTAACATGCAATTTATTAGTGCTATTGTCTGTATTAACTATATTTGCTAGTTTCAGTTTGCTTTTGGTTTTTCAATATTTCCAAGTATTGTATAGGTGACTTCAAGCAGTAGTTTCCACATTTTGAGCAGCAGTAGCCTTATCTGAGAAGTTATTATCGATGCAAATTCTTACACTCAACTGTAGACTCACTGAATGAAAAACTCTGGGATGGGTAACATAACCTGAATTTTTAAGCCCTCCGGATGTTACGATGCATGGTAAAGTTTGAGACATTTGGCTTATAATACTTACCTGCAAATACTGGCTCAAAATCTTTAGCTGAATACATGGAGTCCTTTCACTCTTCTACCGGCTTGTAGAGCATTTTTTATTATTATATATTTGCATATGAATTTATTCATTCGTGATGGACAATAAAATGACAACAATGTACAATAATATTAAAAATCTTAAAACAATATTTAAATTACCTTTTATTTTGAGTGTTTCTAATGTTTTGTGGGTGCTGAATTTCCCTCTATATGAAAATACAATATTCCCAATAAATGAAAGAAAACTACTACTCTTTAGAGAAATTTAACATGATAAAGTAGGGGAATGAACTCAGAAAAAAATTAAAAATAACAATATATGTTAGTCATAAAGTATATAAAGAAATAGCAAAAAAAAAAAGTCATAAGTTCCCAAATGATCTTTTAAAATAACTACTTAACAGAATGTCCTTCCCAGCAATCCATCCAAGATGTAAAAGAGATAATGATGCCATCTGCACATTGTGTCCAAAGCTGCAAGGAGGCACTGGGGCATCTGCTCTCGCCACCCACGATGTAACAAAATGGGATTCTGCCATCAGGACATCAGGGGAAGACTCCATGTATTTGGCATCTTTAAGAAATTAGGAGTTCTAATAAATTAATTTTTATATTAAAAAATTAGATACCAGTAAATGTTGTTAATCATTTTAAGAGGAAAATATTTAATATATTTTTATATATTATAAATATAATTAAATATTTAATAATTTATCTGTGTTCTTATTCATTTCATTAAGCAGAGAATCCTGAGTGAGGATATAGGGAAAGTTCTTGGTGTTCCTAAACATCAACTATGAAACTCCTCTTGATTTCTGTGATTCTTTTTGTGATGTCACAGTGAATAAGATGATTTGCTCCTTTCCCTAAATCCATTGAACTGTAATAAAACTATTCTGGTCTGCCCATTGAGCTCCAGGGGAGAAAATAAAACAAAAACATGAAAGTCTAGGAAAATGAAAGAATTGAGAAATTTTTCAAATGCTCTCAAAGGAGTCGACTGATCAGGATGAAATAAGAAAAAAAAAAAAGAATTCTTACATAGCCTATTAAATGTATGGAATCAGGTTATGAGGAGAAAGGATAAACAGATTGGTTATTGGTAGGCTCCTTTTGAGATGTGTGTAGAGCATCCATATGAAGATAACTAGGTCTAGTTTAATGAAAATATAGGTCTAGTTTAATGAGAACAGTTAGGACTGGCAACACAGGATAGTACTCATTGTCATATCAGTTATAAATAACATTGATTTGTAGTTGGTATTATTTACCAATAACTTATTGAAAAGAAGACAACAGACATTAGAGCTCAACGAAACAGTAACATTTAAGAAGTGTGTAATTGAAGTTGACAGAGTGAAAGAAAATAAACAAGTAGCAAAAGATTGGAATGGGAACTAGGGGAGAATTAACTTCAAGGAGAGATTGATTTATTGCATTGATACCAAAATGAAGTCAGGATTAGCAGAGAGTCTTGACTTTTGTAATCATTAGATTGGATGTTTTTTGTTAGGGCAATTTAAACATTAGAGGTGAAAGATATGTTGTCATGAATTGAGAAGTAAATGGGAAATTAAAAATCAAAGCAATAAGTTCAGGTTTTTTGTTTTGTTTTTAACTTTTAGGTTTGGGGGTACATTTGAAGGTTTGTTACATAGGTAAATTCACATTACAGTGATTTGCTGTACATATTATTTCATCAGCCAGGTATTAAGTTCAGTCCTCGATAGTTATTTTTTCTGCTCCTCTCCCTCTCCTCACTCTCCACACTCAATTAGACCTTAGTGTCTGTTGTTCCCTTCTTTGTGTTCATATGTTTTTATTTAGATTCAACTTATAAGTGAGAACATGCAGTATTTGGTTTTCTGTTCCTGCATTAGTTTGCTAAGGATAACAGCCTCCAGCTCCATCCACATTCCTGGGCTTCCGGCCACACCCCCGCCCCCCCCCACCAGAGTACACATTATGTTGATGATAAAGGGAAAACAGCAAATGGGGTAATAGGTAGGAAAATCGAGCATTCTCTTTAGAATGGAGAGACAAATATATGGCATGTTGACAAATACGGAGGCCCAGCTTTGGAAAACAGTAAGAGCATAGCTTTCTCAGAAGAACAGGGACTGAACTCAGTATGGAAAAAAGAAAAGGGAGAGGGGCTCTTGGAAGTGAAAACGTATCACAATTGGTTCAATTGAAGCATAGTATTAAGTGTGCTTTTTATACCAGTATAATAATTTCTAAATTTATATATACAGATAAATTTCAGACCCATTAATTTCAGACATTTAAATATAATACAAATGTGCTTTCAGCATAACGATAATTTTGAAACATCCAAAAAACTTAGAATGACGACATTAATGGTGACTAGGGCTATTTCTCCAAGTTAAAATTTTATACAAAACCTGGAACCTAAAACATAGTCTAAACAAAAAAAGGCTATGAGCCAAGAAAGACTAAATTTGATTTAGCCTATAATAGTTTGAAATCCAATTTTGGATAAATCCCTTACTCAAAGCACTTACAACAATTTAATTATGTTTTGCTTTTATCATTTCTACTTCACTCTTGCATTTTTTCACAATTTGTTCCACATTACCTAAAAAGATTATTTTACTATTTTATTTAAAACACATATGTGAATTTACTAATTATTAAAAACCTCACATGCAGTATTTTATAAATGCTAGAACATTATTACAATGGACAAAGTTTTGGGAAAAAAAAGTGTTCCATTTACTTTCAAAGTCTATATTATTTGTATCACAGTTGTATCATGTTTACACATTCCCACATATGTATATTTACAAAGATAAGACTTTTTGTGTGACTCTTTTTTCACACATATGCAGAAATAAGCAAGAAATTAATATACTCTATAGTAATAATAGATGTATATTAATATAGGTATAGATAATCATTTCATGTTGTGGTACTGTCTTGGTCTATTCAGGTTGCTACACAAAAACCTTAAACTGGATGGCTTGTAAACAACAGAAATTTATTTCTCATATTTCTGGAGGATGGGAAGTCCAAGATCAAGAGGCTAGCAGATTCATGTCTGGTGGGGACCCATTTTCTAGTTCATAGATAGCCAGCTGTCTTACTGTTTCCTTATGATGAAAAGTTCAAATGAGCTCCCTCTGGCCTCTTTGATAAGAATATTACTCCTATTCATTAGAGCAAAGCCCTCAGGACCTAATAATTTTGTAAAAGTCCCACTTTCCAATTAAATCCAGACTCGAAGGTTAAGATTTCAACATTTGAATTTGGGGGGCGGGGGTGGGGAGGTGGACATAAACATTCAGCTCATTGCAGTATTTTTTAACTCTTTTTGGCCAAATATCCCATTTCACCTCTTTCCAGACATATATTGAGACACACGACTAGCTGGATTTCCTAGGCCAACTAAGAATTGCTAAGCCTTGCTGGGGAAGGTGACTGCATCCACCTTTAAACAAGGAGCTTGTAACTCAGCTCACACCTGACCAATCGGATAGTAAAGAGGGCTCAATAAAACATCAATTAGGCTAAAAACAGTAGGTAAAGAAATAGTCAAATCATCTATCATTTGAGAGCACAGGAGAAGAGACAATGATTGGGATATAAACCCCAGGCATTCCAGCCGGGAGTGGGCACAACCCTCTTTGAATCCCCTCCCATTGTGTGGGAGCTCTGTTTTCATTCTATTAAACCATGCAACTGCAGGCTCTTCTGGTCTATGTTTGTTCCGGCTAGAGCGGAGTTATCACTGGCCCTCCACCACTGCTGCTCACCACCCCAGCAGACCCACCGCTTACTTCCGCCCCTCCGGATCCCGCAGGGTGTCCACTGCGCTTCTGATCCAGGGAGGCTCCCATTGCAGCTCCTGATTGGGCTAGAGGCTCGCCGTTGTTCCTGCCGTGGCTAAGTGCCCGATTCCTCCTAATGGAGCTGAACACTAGTACACTAGTTGCTGGGTTCCACGGTTCTCTTCCATGACCCATGGCTTCTAATAGAGCTTTGACACTCACTGCATGGCCCAAGGTTCCATTCCTTGGAATCCGTGAAGCCAAGAAGCGCAGGTGAGAGCAAGAGGCTTGCCACCATCTTGGGAGTTCTAGGAGCAAAGGCCAGCTGGTAACAGTATGACTGTACATCTAGTTTCCTTCTGTTTGGTTGAAGAAACATCAATGTTTTTCACTAACGAAGCTGGCTGGAAGTAATGTGTTCCTCTGTGGGAAGAGCAATTAAATACTCATGAGAGAATTTACAGGCTCACTTTTTTTGCTGATATGGACATTGACAGTGCACCATCAGCCAGGTCCAAAGGGAGGACAATGATCCTGAGAATGTAGCTCTGGTGAACCTGTGATAGTTTTGTCTTATAAGCAAGAAATAAGCTTTTGTTACTTTAAGCCTCTGAGATTTGGGGATTATTTTTTTCAAACATCATAAGTTAGTCTACCTTGACCAATTCACTTATCAACCTTTTGAAAAAGTTGCTAACTGACCAATTAATGGTGTTACCAATTAAAGTTTCCTCACTCAGACTTTCTTGAGACTTAATGAGAATGAAAAGTGAGCAATTTTCCCTTATTACCAATGGTATATTTTGTCAGAATATGGCTTTTTTGTTTTATAAGTATATGTAATTACTCTTGTCAGTGGATTTTGAATTTTTAGCACAATTGTTACCAAAATAACTAGTAACATTGGGACGTCTAGTTCTGTTATTTCTTAGGAAAATCATCAATTCGCCAAGCTCTGATTGACTCTTATAGATTTTTTAAAATCTAGTTCTCTTCAATAAAAAGCTATTTTCTTGAATCCATTCCTATTCAAAGATCTGCAACTTTGTGTAATTTCTGACCTGAATATGTATAGATACTTGGTAGTTGTGTGTTTACATACAAACAGTCTAGGCTCCTTTCAGAAAAGGTCTAGAGCTGTAATTCTCAAAATGGGGTGGAGGTATATCAGAAGGATCTCAAGTCAGAATTCCTTGAGTTCGAATCCAAATAGATTATTTGCTAACTGCGTGATCTTGGGAAATTACTTAACCTTATTAACACACAATCATTCTCATTTATAAAATAAAAATAAGAGTAGGAGCTATCTCAATATATTATTTAATTAAGACTAGAGAGCATTTGAAGAGTTGTGTATTCACTGTGAGTTTAATAAAGGCATTTGAGAATAACATTTGCTGGATTCAATGCATATCTGATTTCTGTCCCACGGGACAATAAATGATAACCTTGGGGTTATTTTTGTCTTCAGAACAGAAAGTATGTGCATCTCTACTGGACAAAAGTCTATAAGCAAACTAAATCTGGGACTTTTAACTGATAATCTTAATAGCTGCAAATACCTTAGCTCACTCTGTCATGATGTTGTCTAATGGGCAGCTATCACTCCTATTGCTCTGATCCTAACATTTCAACCTTTTACAGCCAATTTCCAGCCAACTGTATATTTATCTATGAGCTTGAGGACTTTCAGAAACTACTTTCATGCAAAGCAGAACAGAAATTCTGGGGAATTAACACCCTTCCCCTTCTCATCCTCCCAATCCAGGATGCAGCCTCCAACAATTACTGATGGCAGTTTGGGTATACATACCTTAGCTTGTTTAGCCCATCAGGTGGGATAATTCTGAAGTGTGTGTTTTTTATGGTTGATCACCGTTTCCTAGGGGAATAACCTCTAAGCACCCACTTTAATAGTTGATTTAATTTCATTTTCTACATTTTCTTTCATCTACCAACTTACTCAACTTTAGGTGTGTTTTATATCTCCTAAAAAACTACTTCTACTAAAACATTTTGCTCAAGGTCTGCTTCTGGAGAATCCCAACTAAGGTATTCCTGTCTTGGAAAGGTTCCTAGGACCTATCACATTCTCCATCAATCAGTCAAGCCTGTAGGGTTAGTTGACTAAATATGTGTCTGAGTTAAGCCTGTTATTCAAGAATAATTGCTAATGCTCCCCTAACTCACTCTCAAAAGAACAGGTATGGGAAAATCTTCTTTCTCCACCTCCCATCAACCCAGTCAATAAAGTTGTATCTCTTATTAGACACCATCTTAAAACATAGCAGCATTTATTTTTTTTTTCTGTGATACTTGTTTTTCTCTGTATATTTGATTGTAATAGCTGCAAAGATCTTGTCTATGATGCTCATCATTGTATGAAACCTACAATACCTCATAACATAATAGGTAATTGACAAATACTACTTGAATGTTGTTCATCAAATAGAGAAAATGAAGCAAACATAAAGTGATGCTGTTAACTTTTCAAAGAGGTGAAGACAAACATAGACAAGTTTCCATCACATGTATTTTTTTGGTAAAATAAAAAGTAGAAATATTATAAATTTACTTATTTTTAGGTGTCAACTCATAAAACAGTTAAGAAACAATGCTATGCTCAATTTTAAATTCCATCATCTACTTTTATTTTGATGTATACATTCACTATACTATTCATTATGGACCGTATTATATTATTAAATAATGTAAGAGCTGTATGATAGAGACCAGTAAGCCAATTTATTTGACAATAATCCTTTTTTAAATAATTGCTCATCCATAACTTGTTATTGTATACATAGAAAAATTATCAGTAAGTCAGTCATATTTGTTCAGAACAGGTTATGTGAGGCATTTTTAGAATTGTATTGATGACCATTTTAAGGTATACAACATGCGGTTATAAGATACGTATATATAACAAAATAAACATTTTCTTTATTGATACGTCTGTTTTCCTTTTTTCCTAATTACTATGTGAATTACTGTTAATAATCCACAATGAAGGGCTAGAAGGATCTTAATATGACTCAAATATATAATATACATTAGATATTTTTTATAAAATATTAATAAATTCAGACACTTTTTAGGCATCGAAGATTGATATCATAACATTATTAGACCTTGAGCAGAAAAGGATTCAAAAGCATATTTTAAAAATATGAAACCTACTTATTTTATCAAAATAAAAAATATTTCACAGTAAAATCAATCATCTCTCTTAATGCAGTTCAGCAAGGTCATTTCTTGTAGGTATTAATATAACAGAAAAGCATTTAGCTCAAAAAATTTCTGGCAGGTCTAAAGATGTTTGAATTTTACAGCTGTCCTTGATCACCTTTCTTGGAGTGGGGGGTGAGGAGGAAGAGGGCTGCAGGTGAGCATTGATTAAATGAATGATAAGTTTTTTGATGGATCGATTTTTTTCACGTTTTTAATTTAGAAGGTAAAACTTTCTATCACAGTTTAAGCTAAAAATTATGGCTGAGATAATAGAGGTCTGATTCCAGTGCAAGTTAAAGAGGAAAAAGTTGCTGCTCAAATGTCAAGACATCTTGTGGTCCGGGATGATTAAAACTAAACTGTTTGCTATATGAATCCCAAGGTGCAGCTATATCTCAGCTTTGGTGACATTTAGCCAGTGACTTTTCATAGCTTGTTAATAATGTATAGCTGTCCCTATATAAATTTGCAGTGACAGAAGTGGCCATTTGGAGTGGAGCAGTTAATGAGATTTATTCTTGACAGAAAATGCAGATTTGATTCTAAAAAATCAAGATTGATGTCAAAAGAAATCATGTATTTAAAAGACAATAGCATCATAACATTTTTCAGGTGTTTTAACTAAAATCACAGAACTTTGTTAAGCAACATTTGTTCTATTTTTAATCATTCCATACAGTGCAAGCCCCAGCTCCCTCTGCAACTTGGTTCTACTTATCCTGCCAAATCGGAAAACTTCACCTTACAAATCACTTCCTCAGAGGGCATTTTCTCACCTTTGACTTGGTTAGTTCTATATAATTCATGTTTCCCATTGTAAGACTAACCATATATTTTTGTAATTGCTTGTTTGATGCCTGTCTTCCCCATTAGACAATACTAGCATATTTCTTGGCCAATTTTTGGATTTCAATGAATCCTAAAATGATTATTGAATGGTCAAATAAACACTAGCAAGTAGAGATATGCATATTATTTGCAAAAGTGAGAGCTATCATTAATTTATTAGACAATGAATTGGAAGTTTTATAAGAAAAATTCAGTGCATGGTCTATTAATATTAATCTCCCATTAGTTATTTTGCTCTAGTAGAAAGAGAAAACTGCTGTTTCCAATAACGTCTGTTTCTAATATTTCAATTTAAAACCTGATAGATATACAAATAATGCGTAAACTATAAAATGTCTTAAGGTAAATATGAAGAGACTGAAGGCAGAAAAAGAAATAAAGGAAGGGAAATGTTTTTCAAGTTAGCAATTCATCTTGATTTAACATCTTTATGAATATAAATAATTCCAACGTTTGCTTATTTGAAGAAGGTTGTCTACTTTTTGTGATTATCAAGTTTATTTGGCTATGGACATAACACACATTATGAAAACTTCAAAAATTTAGAGGAAGCTAGGTATAGTGGCTCATTCCTGTAATCCAAGCACTCCGGGAGGCAGAGGCGGGATGATCACTTAAGCCTATGAGTTTGAGATCAGCCTCAGCAACATAGCAAGACCTCATCTCTACCAAAGGAAAAAAAAAAAAAAAATAGCTGGGCATGGTGGTATGAGCCTGTGGTTTCAGCTACTCAGGGGGTTGAAGCAGGAGGATTGCTTGAGCCCAAAAGGTTGAGGCTGCAGTGAGCCACGGTCATGCCACTGCCTTCCAGCCTGGGGAACAAGACCCTGTCTCAAAAAAATTAAAAATTAAGATGAGCACAAAAAATATAGAACAAATTGATGAACTGAAACATGTGAAATTGCCATGTTTATAGGTTAAATGTGTCCAGATATTAAAAATTGCATACTAACCCACCTAAATATATTCCCAATAACTGAGCGAGTCACTGTTAAATTTTGTTGCAATTCCAGCTACATGAGCATAGCGGTATCTGTATTACTTTCCTGGCTGCCATAACAAACAATCACAAAATGGGTGGTTTAAACAAAATAAATTTATTGTTTCACACTTTGGTGCTAGTCTGAAATCAAGGTGTTATCAGGGTTGATTTTTTGCTGGGAACTGTAAGGGAAAGCTCCTTTCCTCTCTAGTAGCTTCTGGGAGCATCAGGAATTCTTTGGCTTGATGGTGGTCTCCCTGTGTCCAGATAGTCTTCCCTTGGGGCATTTCTCTCTGTTTAGCCCAATTTTCTGATTTTAATAGGGACACCAGTCAGATTGGATTAGAGTCCACTCTAATAACCCCATCTTACCTTCATCAGCAAAGATTCTATTTCTAAATAACCTTACGTACGGGGGTACTGAGAATTAGGACTTCAAATATCCTTTTTTGAGAAATAGAATTCAACCCCTAATGAATAATATGCAATGTGAAACTGTACGAATGTATGTAAGATGCACAAACACACACATATATGTACACACACACCCAGAATTTTATGCAAAGTTCTTACCAAGATTGTAAGTAGGCTTTGCAAACATGAGAGTTAATTGCTGTGTATAGTATATCATATTTTGTTTACCCGTTCTTTATTGCTACATGTGGAGGAGGTTTCCATTTACTTGCTGTCATAAACGATGATTTCATGAATATGGTATTAGTTTCATATTGCTGCATAACAAATTATCACTGATTTAGAAGTATGAAACAACACAAATTTATTTTCTCACAGTATTTATAGACTAGAAGTTCAGGCATGGCATGACTGGTTCCCTGTCCAGAGTCTCACTGGGCTAAAATCAGAGTGTTTGCTGGGGTTGTAGTTTCTCTCTAGGCCTTAGGGTTTCCTTCCAAGCTCAATGGATGGTGGCAGAATTAATTTCCTTGTGGTTATAGGACTGAGGTTTCCATTTTTCTGTCAGGTAGAAAATACTTTCAGCTACTAGATACATCGTTAGGTCCTTGCCCCCTTGTTCACAACACAACTTATTGCTTCCTTCCTGGCCGGCCAGAATGAATCTTTCTGCCCCATCAGAGAAAATGCTCCATTTTTAATAAGCTCACCTGATTAGGTTGAGGCCCAACCCCACATAATTTCCCTATTGCCATATAACTTGATCACAAAGTGACATTTCATAATGTTAGTAGGCCTCACTTATACTTAAGAGAAAATTATGTACATGACTGTGGGTCACCTTAGAATTCTGCCTACTAAAAATCTTCTGATTAGTTCATCTTCATGTGTCTGAGAATAACTCTCCTAAAATAAGTTCTTGGCAGGGAAATTGCTCCCTCAAAGTAAATGCAAATTTTTGTAAACTTTTAAAACCTGTTGTTAAAGTCTAATTTTCACTCCCACCAGTACACTTGGAGAGCCCGTATGCCACTGAATGCCAATTAACAGAACTTTATATCAACGTTAAACAATAACAGCAAAATATTTTGATAAGCGGTATGATAAAGTGGTATCTTATTTTATGTAACTGTAGATTATTAAAATTATAAATAAATGAAAACATTGAATTAGGTTTATTGTTCACTAATATGTCTTTCTTTATGTTCACATTCATTTTGTTCTAATTTTCCATTCTCAGTGATAGGTAAAATCTCTTATAACAATATTGAAATTTTCTCTGATATGTATTTTGTGAATTTTTTTTCTTTTTTTGAGATGGAGTCTTGCTCTGTTGCCAGACTGGAGTGCAGTGGCACAATCTTGGCTCACTGCACCCTCTGCCTCCCAGGTTCAAGTGATTCTCCTGCTTCAGCCTCCTGAGTAGCTGGGATTACAGGCTACCACGCCCGCCTAATTTTTGTATTTTTAGTAGACATGGGGATTCACCATGTTGACCAGGATGATCTTGATTTCTTGACCTTGTGATCTGTTCACCTCATCCTCCCGAAGTGCTGGGATTACAGGAGTGAGCCACCGCGCCTGGCTTTTATGAATATTTTTACAAGTTTGTTTTTTGCCTTGTATTTTTCCTTCCTCATTTATTTTACTTTGTTATTTTTCATATTCTCTCTCTCCCTCTCTCTCTCTGATTATTCACATAAATCTACTCTCTAATCTACTGGCTTATTTTTAGGTACTTTGGAAAAAACATAATTTTTGAACTGCCCATATATAGAGATACATTCTCAATATGAGGGATTCAAGTACTATAGAACTATAGACTATAATATTTCTTAAAAGAACATCTTTCCCCTGGCAACTATTTAGTCTTTTTACCAGAATAATTACAATTAACAGAGTGATATGTAAGCATTCTATCCTTTCTGTAAGCATTTTTCTATCTATAATATTCATGTGGCCTTTCTTTTTAAGTTAGAAACACATTGAAACCAATTTTTAAGTTATTGGCTTTTTTAGTTAACCATATCTTGGGTGATCTGTCTACACAAATAGTTAAATTGGCCCCTTTATGATAGCAATATAATATTTCATAATATAGGTAAATCATAACTCATTAAAGAGTTATTATCAGACAATAAGGTTGTATTTATTCTTATATTAGTCAAACAATAAACATGAAGATACGTTTTTATATTTTATTATTTTTAATATATTGCTGTGGTCTTTTTGTTTGTAATTTCTTGACTATTTTCAAAGCTATATTTATAATTTATTTAGTGGATAAATGTGCTTACCTGAATTATTTTATTATCAGGTTACTCTAGGTTTGTAGGTAGGTGTGAAAAACCTTTTTTCTATGTTCTGAGACAGTTTATACAACATGAATTTACATATTTCTTAAAATTTTTGTAGAACACATGATACTAGAGCTCAGGCTTGATGACTCTAAGAGTCAAAATTTGTACTATCTTCTATGACAATCTGTGCTTCCCAATTTTCTACCTTTCCCCAAAACAATATTGAAACTTTATATTTTCTTTGAAAAAGCATTCACTTAGTATAGGTTTACAAGCATGCTGCTGTATAAAGTTACATTCTCCTATGAATCTTTCATTTAATCCACATTTTCACCAGTTCATCTTTCATGCAATTAATGTTATTTATTTATTTATGGGGTTTCTCTTTGTTTTTAGTCATACTGATTAAAAGTTTTCTACTCATTGATCAAGAGATAAATGCAACAACTAAAAATCTTGGTTTTGTTACGTATTTTTAAATTACTCTTTGATATCTATCACATGTGTTATCACTTTTATTAATATAATTTTAATTCTTATTTTATTCATTTTGTAGCTACTTATGTTAAATATTTAGTTTTCTTAATTTTAATATTTTCTAATATATGCATTAAAAATTTGAATTTTCTCTGAGAATGTTTGATTAAACCAGAATTTTTGCTATGTAGTAGTTGCAGTAGTTGCATCGCTATATATCTATATATAGAGATTATGATTTAAATTTATATTTTCTCTTTAACTCATTAACAGCATTTTCTAAAATTCCCAATGAAAATATTTCTGTTAGCTGTGAAATTTTGTTAAATATCAAATTGTATTAAAGTTCGATTTTAAAAATTGTTCTAAATGATTTATGATTTGGGGGAATTATTAAAATTTCTTTGAGACTTAAAAACTGGTTTAATTTCTGTGAGTAGTCCATGGTACCCTCACAAAATGCATTATATGGTTCCTTGGCCCATGGTTCTAGATATATACTTATCAGATCAAATTTGTTAATCATGTATTAAAATATGTTAAAAGTCCTAATTTTTTGTTCACTGTTCTATCACTTTTTGAAAGAAAGATCCTCAAATTTGTGTCTTGGACAATGATTTGTCATATCTTTGAGATATCTGTCAGATGAATTTGTGGTAGTAAAATAGAAAACAAAGCAAACAAAAATGAGAAGCAATTATGAATTCTATAAAATGAAAGCAGTTGGCTGGGCGCAGTGACTCGCACCTGTAATCCCAGTAATTTGGGAGGCCAAGGCAGGTAGATCATGAGGTCAGGAGTTGAAGACCAGGAGTTGAAGACCAGCCTGACCAACATTGTGAAACCCTGTCTCTACTAAAGTCTCTACTACTAGCCAGGCGTACTGGCGGGCGCCTGTAGTCCCAGCTACTCAGGAGGCTGGGGCAGGAGAATCGCTTGAACCCCGGTAGGCAGAGGCAGTTATATAAATATATGGAATCCTAATATTATATGTGAACCATATTATTAAAGTTACAAATATAGATTTAACAAATATGGTTATAACTCAAAAATAAAATTATAGTGGCAAAATCTGGAAGGTTGAGTGTGTTGGGTGGAAAAGTTTTATGATGGTAAAGTGTCTTTTTTCTTTAAATTTTATTATAATTTTAAACTTAGGAAAATTACAGTAAGAGCAAAAAAATGCTTGTATATTCTTCATTTGGACTCATCAATTCTTCAAATCTGCTAAATCATTCTTTTTATTTTCCTCTCTTTCTGTGTACATAAGATAGTGCAAAATATACGCACACATACACAAATGCATGCAAAGTTTTCCTGAACCGTGAGAGAAAATATGCAGACATTCAGAGCCTTACCCATAAATAATTCAGCATTTCCTAAGAATATTCAATTATATAACCTTGGTAAATTATCAAAATTAAGTTATTAAACTCCATATAAAACTATTTGCCTATCCACAAGCTTTACTGAAATTTCATAATTCATCTCAATAAAATTATTTTTAGCTTTTCTTCCATTTCTACTTTTCCCCCTCCAGAATCTATTCCTAAATTATAGTTAGTAGTTGTATCTTCTGAACGGTTCAACAGTCTTTCTTTTATGACATTTACTTTTTGGTGACTATAAATCGTTTACCTTGTAGATTTTGCCTCAGTTTTGGTTTATCTGATGTTTCCACATGATTTGCCTCAGATTATGCACTCTTAGAAGTACTGTGTTAATTATCTATCAGTTTTTTAAGTGCCCTTAAGCCATTGCACTTTTACCTATAGATTGTAGTGGTTTTAGAACATATTCCCAAATTATATGATATTTCTCTTATCAAGAAGTTATGTCTATGACACTCTCAAACACAGACAGAATTTTATGATCATCTCAACCAATAGAGACAGAAATAATAGAGTAGAAATGATGCTTTCATGGGTAGGTTGGAAAAAAGCTTATAGCTTCCGCCAGTTTCTGTTGATATTCTTTTTCTGGGAGTCTATGGCTGTCGCATAAGCGTGTGGTTACCTTGGGGGCCGTGATAAAGAGAAACTAGTAAGACCAGGGAGAGGGCAGGGAGCTCAGCTGTTTCCGCCCCTAGATTTTGTCTTTTCAGTCCAAATACCAGGTAGGTGAGATAACATCAGTGCCAGCCATCATAAGGCTATGAGTGTATGAGAGACCACACCACCTAGCTGGATCCAGTGAGCACAAGATTTGTATGCAAAATACATGATTAATTAATCAACCATTTAAGCATAACTGGCTGTACAATGGTTATAATTGCCCTGTAATTCACAGGGCGATTGGCATGACCACATCAATTATTAGTAGGCAAATGTCAGGAAATCAGATATTTTTCTACAGAAGCATGTTTTTTCTTTAAAACCATTTATTTATTCATGAAGGCACTCATGCATTCTATAAACCCTTATAACCACCAACTGGAGGTTAAATTTTAAGAAATATGTAAATTCATGTGTATAAACTGTCTCAGAACATAGAAAAAAGGTGTTTTTCACACGTACCTACAAACCTAGGGTAACCTGATAATAAAATAATTCAGGTAAGCACATTTACCCCCTAAATAAATTATAAACACAGCTTGGAAAATTGTCAAGAAATCAGAAACAGAAAGACCACAGCAATATATTAAAAATAATAAAATATAAAAATGTATCTTCACATTTATTGTTTGACTAATAGAAGAATAAATACAACCTTATTGTCTGATAATAACTCTTTAATGAGTTATGATTTACCTATATTATGAATTATTATGTTGTTATCATAAAGGAACCAATTTAACTATTTGTATAGACAGATCCCCCAAGATATGGTTACCTAAAAAAGCCAGTAACCTAAAAATTGGTTTCAATGTCTTTCTAACTTAAAAAAAAAAAAGGCCACATGAATATTATAGATAGAAAAATGCTTACAGAAAGGATAGAATGCTTACATATCACTCTGTTAATTGTAATTATTCTGGAAAAAAGACTAAATAGTTGCCAGGAGAATATTTTTAAAGGATTGCACAAATGAAAAATGTCAGCCATAATCTTGCCACAAAGTGATAATCATTGGTATAGTGATATAAAGCATCTTTCCTTTGTAATAATTTATACATACAGAAAATCTGTACATAGCTACTTATTTAATAGTTTATAAAGTTGTAGAGTAGTTTTGATAAACATAATGAATAATTCCAAAACAAAGTTACCTGTATTAAGATAATTCTATCTTGTGGAGTTTAAACAACCTCTAGAAATTCAGTATAGCTGGCTCTGTCTCTCTCAATATATGTGTGTGTTTATTTAAAAACTTCCTTTCATATGAGATTATGTTCTTTTTTGCATTAATTTTGACCTTTCTCAATATTACTGTTGTTTGTAGTCATTTTTGTTTAGAAATTTTTTTGTCATGGTGTACTTTATTAAAATTTGGTAAATAAAAATAGGCATAATATGAAGAATTTTCAAGTGATGTAGTTTAAATTTTTCTATGAAATGTTTTTGGACATACAGTTACTTCAGTACTTAATTATGTAAATATTACTTCTTGAAGTAGATTATGTCTCACAGTTACAAGGTAAGTGATTTCTTTTATAAGTTGAAAAATCAGGAAAAAAAATCAACTTTACTTCTTTATTAGCATAGTCTTTGATGTTCCATTCACTACTCTTTCTTCACCTTTATTAAAATGCCTTACAAATATTTGTCAGAACTATCTCAAAGAAGTATAAACTAGGCAACACTGCAAGAGCTCATCACATGTTAATAGCATTATTATGCTTACAAGCAATAGTGCAACTCAGCATTTATAAAGAATTTTTTTTATAGATACCTCAAGCTTCATAAATATCTGAAAGCAGACAATCATGTACTTATAATATGAGAATATTTGGGAAAAGAATGTTAAATGTCTCTTTAAATTACCATTATATGAGTCAGAATCATATGTCTAGGGAAATGAAATCTTCATAATGAATTCAGTGTATGATTCACTTTTGATTTTTTTCCCTTTTTCATGCATTTCACCAAAGTTGATCATGTATATTTGTTATTCTTTATTGACAGCCCATCCACAACTCAAAATAGATTTTAGGGTTGTAAATACGATATATGTCTCTATGCCTCAACTGAAGTATCAGGGCAGAAGTGATGCTTCCACAACCAGGTTGGAAAATGCCTTGTAGCCCCTGCCAGTTTCTCTTGATTCTCTTTTTTCTGGGAGTCTATGGCTGTTACACAAGAAGCTCAGTTACCTTGAGAATTTGGGATCCCCAAATGATTATTACTTCCTAGGATAGTTTTTAAATATTAATATTTCAAACTGGTTAACTATAACTCTCTAATATTTTAACACATTGTCTATTTTAGCAGAAGCATTAAAAGATTTAAAAATATACTTTTGTGATAAGAATAGCAAGCTGTATTTATTTTAGAGTATTTAAGCAAATGAAGATAGATTAACCTTAGTCATCTCAACAGTATGCCTTTTGCACTATTAATAATGTAAATTTAATTACACAGTAACAACAATCACAGCAATAAAAGAGAACTAAAAAAGATAATTAAAATATCACTAGTATTTAAATCACCTTATTTTTGACAGCATTCTAATAAGTTTATTTTTTCATTTATTATTATACTTATTATTTGCATTCATCTTTAAAAAGACCTATGATTTTGGTTCTAATGTAATACTAATATTGTAGATGGAAAAGCTTATGGATATTTATAGATGAAAAGCATCTGTCATTTACCAAGGTCACATATCTAATTATCAGTGATCTTGCTCATCTCCATGCCATCTGATGTGAAGAACTTTAAAACTGACTCTTAATATTACACACTCTTACTATTGCATACTGCTGTTTCTTGTTTTCTGTTAAATTAGAAAATGGTCTTCTGATGAATTTCCCATGAAGTTAATTTCAGATCCATGATTACATACAGGACCGATGTTCCCAGAGAGGATTCAATATTGTAATTTGTCTAAAATCGTTCTACTTTAAGTTGTTTAAGCACCTCATTGAAATCTTAATGCTTCTGTTTTATCTGTTGATTCAAACACATGACTGTTCCAGTGTCTGATTTTCAATGTTTCATTGCTCAGATAATGATGTGTTCATTTCAATCTCCCAATTGCTTAGTGTTCAGCCTGGGTTTTAGCAGTGAGGTATACCTAAAACTTTCTATTAGTCTGGTGGCAAAGAGAAATAGTAAACTATTTAGTTTTCCAAAGAAATTTAGTTACTTCTTAAAGGCTAGTTGATGTAAACTAATATTCTGATAAATGAATTGGTAAGTGATTATTTCTAGTTGTTTACTCCCTAAACGTGATTAGAGATTTTAAAAAAATAAAATTTTACACAGAAAATAACAAATAAAAGAGTTCAGGAAACTGACATGCTGATGCTGCATCTTGTAAGCTCATATAGAAATTTCTCTCATCCAATAAATGTGCATCTTTTTTATTCAGAGCTGTCTGGCACAAGTAAATGATTGCACTAACTCTGAGAATATGACATGAGCTATAGTTAGCAACTGCAAGGTAAGAGAACCCAGACCATATTTTAGCTGCATTAAAATATACATTTATATCAATTCAGGTAGGCTGAAATCAGGCATTAGTTTGCAAAAATAGTTTTCCATCCATATATAGTTTCTATATAGTTTCCTTGCTCATCATCTTTTCATAATATCATAATGTTCTACCACTTCTCTGGATATTAGTGTATTTAAAATGGTTAAATATAAGTATAAATCTCCAGAATATATTAGCTTTGTAATAATTCTTATGAATATATTTTCTATCTCCAGAGAGTATGCATTCCTAAAAGCATATTGCACATTAAAATGTAAAAAATTCAAACATTCTCATCATGATTCAGCCTCACAATAGAAATAATTTCCTATCTTAATTCCTGTTACTCTCTTGGTTCTTACCCTCTTCACTCCATCCCAATTCTTTTAAATCCTAAGATGACAAAAATGCTGTTTTAATACTGTCAACTGCAAGTAAAAAAAAAAAAAAAAAACTCTGCCTAATTAAATCATATGCAGAATTTTTATAGCTCATAAAACTGGGATGCACCATTATGATGCTAATTTCAAGCACAGCTGGATCCAGGAATGACTCCGTCCAGAAATTATTTATCTTTTGACTCTGCTCCCCTGTATATAATGACTTTATTGAAAGGTAGACCGTATGCATATGGTGGGAAAAATTGCTGCTGGTAACCTTGACTGTATCTTAGGCTACAATTCAAAAGAAAAATCAGGTCATCTCATAAGAAAATTTAATTGATACCACTTGACTAAAATTCTCACTTCCAAAGCAAACAAAATTGCAGGAAATATATTAACTAACTTTTTGGATTAAAAACCATGGAGCACTTCAATGCCTTAGAGAATGTGTTAGTCTATTCTCAGGCTGCTGATAAAGACATACTCAAGACTGGGCAATTTACAAAAGAAAGAGGTTTAGTGGACTTACAGTTCCACATGACTGGAGAGGCCTCACAATCATTGTGGAAGCAAGGAGGAGCAAGTCACATCTTACGTGGATGGCAGCAGGCAAAGAAAGAGCTTGTCCAAGGAAACCCCCCTTATAAAACCATCATATCTAGTGAGACTTATTCACTGCTATGAGAAAGCAGGAGAAAGACCCATGCCCATGATTCAATTACCACCTACTGGGTCCCTCCCATGACATGTGGGAATTGTGGGAGTTACAATTCAAGATGAGATTTGGGTGGGGACAGAGCCAAACCATATCAGGGGATATGTGATGGGAAATCAGTATTAACATCACACACTTCCTTACTCCTACACTCACCCCCAATTCTGCCCAGGACCACATGGCATTTCCTTAGAGGAAAAGATGCCAAGCATCCAAACAGCATAGATCTTTCATGGGTAGGATGACCATACATACCACTTTGTCTGAAATTCTTTTTGTTTATTCTTGTTTTTGGCTCAGGACAATTAACAGTAAGACTTACTTTAAACCTCCAAAGTATTGGATTGGTGCAAAATTAATTGCAGTTTTGCTGTTAAAGTGATAACAAAATTGCAATTACTTTTGCACCGACCTGATATCTAAATTTAGATGCAAATTATACACTGTGGATAAAAGTACATGTCTCCTCTCCCTAACAAAGGAAGTTGGTGCATTTGGACCAACTAAGAGGAGTTGAAAAGTTGTCTTTTCTTCAATGCAATTTGTTTCTGGTGGGGAGGGGGGATGGAGTTTCACCCTTGTTGCCCAGCTAGAGTGCAATGGCATGATCTCGACATACCACAACCTCTGCCTCCCAGGTTCAAGTTATTCTCCTGCCTCAGCCCCTCAAGTAGCTGGGGTTACAGGCATGCCCCACCATGCCCGGCTAATTTTTTATTTTTAGTAGAGACGTGATTTCTCCATGTTGGTCATGCTGGTTTCGAACTCTTCACCTCAGGTCATCTGCCCGCCTGTGCCTCCCAAAGTGCTGGGATTACAGGCATGAACCACCAGACCTGGCCCAGTACTATCTATTAATAAAGGAAGGGGTGCACATTTATTCTATCCTCTCAATGTAGAGAAGGGTTTTAGAGAGAATGAAAGGAATAAATACATAGGTTTTGTTGTTGTTGTTGTTGTTGTTTGCTTGCTTTTTAGTACTGCATTAGCTGGACAAGGGTCAACTCTCTGGCAGGAACCCTGGCTACTCACAAATTGAATGTAAGTTTTCCTCACAGGCAGCATTTCATTTATGATTTCTCCAAAGAAGAGGAAAATTATATATGTTGAAATAAATAATGTGGACAAAATGATGTAGAGACAAGAGCACAGCACAGAAAGGGCTATGTCATATCTGTCATCTTCACTCACAGTAGAATAACTTTACATGCTAGGGGAAGAAAAGGATATATCAATTATAAATATAAGAAAATATGTGTATACAACCATGGAGAAATACAGAGCATAATATATAGTGGCACATTATATCTCAGCTATCATAATTTTTCAAATATCATATTCTGAAAACTGGTAATTATAAAAAGTTTATTAAGATGAATGTTAAATATAAAGATAAATTATGAATGAAATTTAAAACAAAAATGTTATAAGTCAAGATGCTTTTGACTTTAACCATCAGAACAACAAACTGACTAATGGACAAACAATACAAATTTATATTTTTCCCCAAAATAAGAAACCTAGGAGTTGGTGATTCCAGATTTCTTTCATCAGCTTGATGATGCAATTAAGAGCCAGGATCTTTCTGTCTTCATGTTATTTCCAGTCTAACTGCATTGTTCTTTTTGTGGACACAGTGATAGGAACAGCTATCTCATCCTTACACCAGCAGTCCCCAACCTTTCTGGCAACAAGAACTGGTTTTGTGGAAGACAATTTTTTCACATATGGGAGGAGGGAGTAGTTGTTTGGGGATAAAACTGTTTCACCTCAGATCATCGGGCATTAGATTTGCCTAAAGAGCACATAACCTAGATCCCCTGCATATGAGGTTCACAATAGGGTTCACACTCCTATAATAATTTTATATGGCTGCTGATGTGACAGGAGGCAGAGCTCAGGAGGTAACACTCCCTTACCCACCGTTCACCTCCTGCTGTGCAGCCCAGTTCCTAACAGGCCATGAACCTGTACCAGTCCCCAGCCCGGGTGTTGGAGACCCCTACCTTACACAATAAACTTTTTTAAGTATGAAAGGGAAACTGATAGTGAAATCATTTTTTTCTCTCAAAGTGGACTTCACACCCCACCACGACGTCTCTGTGAAAGCGAGAAAGAGAGCAAGAGATTCCCTTCTGATGCCATTTTGATGCATGGAACCCATTCATTGATTTGGTCTTCTTACTGTACCATACAATCTGTACCACGTAAAGTTGGCAAACTATTATAAGCATGATATGGTTTGGCTGTGTCCACACCCAAATCTTATCTTGAATTCCCACATGTTGTAGGAGAGATCTGGTGGGAGGCAATTGAATTACGGGAGAGGGTCTTTCCTGCGCTGTTCTCGTGATAGTGAATGAGTCTCCCAAGATCTGATGGTTTTCAAAAGGGGAGTTTCCCTGCACAAACTGTCTCTTTGCCTGCTGCCATCCGTGCAAGATGGGACTTGCTCCTCCTTGCCTTCTGCTGTGATTGTGAGGTTTCCCCAGCCACGTGGAACCGTAACTCCAATTAAACCTTTCTTTTGAAAATGCTCAGTCTTTATCTTTATTGGGTATGTCTTTATCAGTAGAGTGAAAATGGACTAATACCAAATAGTTCTATTGTGAAGATATAGCTTTGGAGTTAAAAAACAATTTCTGCCTGCCCTACTTGGTTAGGCAGACTTTCATTTCAACTGAACATTTTTTATAAAGTAGAAATATCATGCCGTTAATGAATGAGAGGATCCAGAAGTCCTATGCCTCTTCAATAAGGCACCTTAGATTCTGAGCTGCATGTTTCAATGGCATTTATCTAAAATGAGACACTAAATGTGTTTAGTGGATACAAAGAACAAGAAAAGAACACAAAGCTATTTTTGTTTTGCTTTCAAAGCTGCAAAAGGCTTTTTAATTTATAGAATGTTTTGAGGTTTGTATATTAAGAAAGGGGGAAAATTTATATAATGCTTATAACTGACCACAATTTTAAAAGCCACAAATTGATGAAAAGAGAGATGTACATTTACATATAATACTCATGCTTGGAAACAGAAGTGTTCACGAAGTTTCTGAAAATTGATTTTGTAATTTTTAAAGATCTGCTTTAAGGTTTTAGGATATGTTTGAATGTCCAGCTTTACCTAGAAATTCCTGTCTTTACTTTTTTTTTTTTTTTTTCTGTGAATGTATTCCTAGATTTTTTCTTCTGGGTGTGAGGGAAATGTTATGACGTAAATGTTGTCCGTTACAAATTCTTATGTTAAAATCCTAAACCCGTAATAACTCAGAATGTGACTGTATTTGGAGACAGACCCCTTACAGAGGTAATTAAGGTACAACAAGGTCATGAAGGTGGGCCTCAATCCAACATGGCTAGTGTCCTTATAGAAAGAGAAAATGGGGTTCACAAACATGCATGGAGGGAAGACCATGCAAAGACACAGGGAGGAGACAGTCTCCCACAAGTCAAGGAGAGGGCTTCAGAGGGCACCAATCCTGTCATCCTGCCCATACATGGATCTTGGACATCTGGCCTCCAGAACTATGAGAAATTGAATTTCCATTGTTCAAGCCACTTATCTGTGGTGCTTTCTTACGGTAACCCTAAAAATCTACTAGAAGGGACAGGGAGGTAAACAAGGTAAAGCAACCAAGGAACTGTTAAACACATTAAATGGTTAAAGACAAAATGAGTGGCTTGAATATGTTGGTAATTGATAACATTAAAACAGCATTTGGTAGGGAAGTAGAAACACCAGCACCATGTTCTTAACACCCTCAAAAATCCCAGAGGAAAAGATAAATATTCAGAGAAAATTGCTTGAAAATGACTGCACTTTAATATTTTGAGGCCATGGCTTTAAATCCCCCACTACAAAGTATGTGTGAGATAGATGTGTCAGGGAGGATTTTGTTGTCCCAGGGTGAAGATAGTCTAAGAACACAGGCAAGATGTCTTGCTCATTCTAGAACATTGCCAAATAATGAAAAAGACACATGTTAAAAATGAAAAGAAAATGAAAAATGGAGAGAAACTGCCTGAACTAAGACAGGAGCTTTATGTTGTGGAGGTAACTAGATGAATGACAATTCACAGATATTAATAATTATCATTACAACATTATACATTTGTTTTAATAAATATTTAATTTGTGTATTTTATTGTAAACACAATTCGTATTCTCACTATCTAGAGTCTAGTCATAGCTTCTTTAGAAAGGAACAATGTGTCTATCTATAACTAAACACTTTCAGAAATAAGCTGATTCTGTTTAAAGTTTAGTCCTGTCCCTGACTCAGAAGGTCCTACAATCTTCCCAACATTTATATACAAAGTTCAAAGCAGTTTGCCTGTGTTTAAAATTGTTTTCTTCATAAAATAATTTTTAAAATATCATATAGGTGTATTCTCAGAATGCACTCCTATATATTTTTGAACTGTCAGTTCAGGACTGTGGGTTGACCTGAAACACTCAGTGTATCCTGAAGGTCAGTATATTTGAATTGCATTGGGTTTGGTCCATCAGGTGCCTGGAGGAGTTGTTCTTTAAAAAGATGATCTAGAAGTAGCATGCTACTGTAAAAAAGAAAAAAATAATAATTCTTATTTTTTTCTTTAAAAATTTTTTTCAATTTTGCAGAGTCACTTCTCACCTGAAGGACTGATTTCTTTCTTCTTTTTTACCATAAACTTCTATTTGATATGTGGTACACGTACAGGTTTGTTACATAGGTAAATGTGTGTCATGGTGGTTTGCTGCACAGATCAACCCATTACCTAGGTATTAAGCCCAACATCCATCAGCTATTCTTCCTGATGCCCTCCCTCTCCCAACTCCCTGTCCCCACTGACAGGCCCCATTGTGTGTTGTGTCCATGTGTTCTCATCATTCAGCTCACACTTATAAGAACGTGTGATGTTTGGTTTTCTGTTCCTGCACTAGTTTCCTGAGTATAATGGCTTCTGGCTTCATCCATGTCCCTGTAAAGGACATAATCTCATTCCTTTTTATGAATGCATAGTATTCCATGTTATATATGTACCACATTTTCTTTATCCAGTCATCATTGATGAGCATTTATGTTGATTCCATGTCTTTGCTATTGTGATTGGTGCTATAATGGGCATATGCTTGCACGTATCTTTATAATAGAATGACTCATATTCCTTTGGGTATATACCCAGTAATGGGCTTGCTGGGTCAAATGGTATTTCTGCTTCTAGATATTTGGGGAATTGCCACACTGTCTTCAACAATTGTTATACTGATTTACACTCCTACCAACAGTGTAAAAAGTGTTCGTCTTTCTCTGCAACCTCGCCAGCATCTGTTCTTTCTTGACTTTTTATAAGTTGCCACTCTGAATGGTGTGAGATGGTATCTCATTGTGGTTTTGATTTGCCTTTCCCTGTTGAGCGGTGATGTTGAGCTTTTTTTCATGTTTGTTGACTGCATGAATGTCTTCTTTTGAGAAGTGTTTGTTCATGTTCTTTGGCCACTTTTTAATGGGATTGTTTGCGTTTTTCTTGTAAATTTGTTTAAGTTCCTTGTAGACTCTGGATATTAGACCTTTGTCAGATGGATAAATTGCAAAAATTTTCCCCATTCTGTAGGTTATCTGTTCACTCTGATGATAGGCTTTTTTTTTTTTTTTTTTTCCTTCTGTGAAGAAGCTCTTTAGTTCAATTAGGTTCCATTTGTCAATTTTTGCTTTTGTTGCAATTGCTTTTGGTGTTTTTGTCATGAAATCCTTGCCCGTGCCTGTGTCCTGAATGGCATTGCCTAGATTTTCTTCTAGGGTTTTTACAGTTTTGAGTTTTACATTTAAGTTTTTAATCCATCTTGAGTTAATTTTTGTGTAGGGTGTAAGGAATTGTCTTAGTTCTAACTTTCTGCATATGGTTAGCCAGTTTTTCCAGCACCATTTATTAAATAGAGAATCTGTTCCCCATTGCTTGTTTTTGTCAGGTTTGTCAAAGATCAGCTGGTTGTAGGTGTACAGTCTTATTCCTGAGTTCTCTATTCTGTTCCATTTGTCTATGTGTCTGTTTTCATGCCAGTACCACACTGTTTTGGTTACTATATCCTTGTAGTATAGTTTGAAGTCTGGTAGTGTGATGCCTACAGTTCTGTTCTTTTTAGTTAGGATTGATTGTCTTGGCTCTCTGGGCTCTTTTATTGTTCCATATGAATTTTAAAATAGATTTCTTTTTCCTTAAATTATGTAAAGAATGTCAATGGTGGTTTAATGGGAATAGCATTGAATCTATAAATTACTTTGGGCAGTATGACCATTTTCATGATATTGATACTTCCTATCCATGAGTATGCAATGGTTTTCCATTTGTTTGTGTCTTCTCTGATTTCCTTGAACAGTAGTTTGTAGTTCTCCTTGAAAAGGTCCTTCACTTCCCTTGTTAATTGTATTCCTAGATATGTTATTTTCTTTGTAGCAATTGTGAATGGGATGTCATTCATAATTTGACTCTCTGCACTCCTGTTGTTGGTGTATAGGAATGCTAGAGATTTTGCACACTTAATTTCAAAGCTGTTCATGGGTCCAGGAGAGGTCATCATGTTTGAAATGATTGGTGCATCCTTGTGAGGTAATATATCTAGAGATAGTAAGTTATCCAGAGTGGACAGAGGGCTTTCCTGTTGAAACATTTAGAGTGGCCCAGGTTCTACACACATCTACTTGTCCTAAACCTCATGTTGATCTCCCTGAAGCCATCCTCGAGGAAAGCTTCTATGACTCTCACTTGTTCCTGCTGAAAAATCACACTTCAGTTACTATAGCATATCTTTCCCTGCCTGGCTGGTTTGTCCTTTAAAGAAATCCAGTGGGAGGAAGACTCTGCCCTCTGCTGCCTCACCTCCACCCCATTCCAGCTTTCTCACCTGCACTCATCTGCCTCACTACCTTGGGGAGCATAGGATTAGCCTTACAGGTAGCCTGCCCTAGCATGGATTCTAACCAATCCATTTTGTCTTCACTTTTCCCCTCCTCAGACTGCCCTGGATTTTTGCTCTGAAGTAGTATAGTTTATTGCTAAGGCCCACTTCCCACTAAGGCCTCACCAGCTGCCCTTTGCTGTCCCTGGCCAGAGCTCAGGCACCACCATTCAGTGACCATGAGAAATAAGTTACATGTGAAATGCTTCGCATGAATGACCACTCCTCAAATGGCAGAAACTATCTACCAGTGTCCTCTATGTATGTAAAACTCTTAAATTCCTTCATCTAGACTTAACTAAGCCTGATTTTAGGTTATCTGCAAATGATTATGAATTCATGATTGAAAGAATCCTTTAGAAACCATGTTATTTGAACCCTGAGAACACAGTTAAAACTATGACCATATGAAACTAAGGAAAACTTAGTGTTTCGTATAAAATTTTGTCATAAACATTATTTTTACTAGATAAGCAAATATCTATACTCTATGTTTTTATAATATTGTTTAGAAAGCTTCTTAAAATTATTCAGTTAAAAGGAAAAATAGGGTACAAATGTACAGTTAGAAGAAGTAAAATCTTGTGTTTGATAGATTAGTAGGGTTACTATAGTTAACAAAATCTATTGCACATTTCAAAATAGCTAGAAGAAAATAATTTTAATGTTCCTAGCTTTAAAAACAGATAAATATTTAAGGTGATGGATATCCCAATTACTTTAATTTGATCTTTATAGATTAGATGTATCAAAATGTCACATGTACCCCCAAAATATGCACATCTATTATGTATTAATAAAAAAGAGAAAATATTTTATGTCACAGTTATTTCACAGCTATAAGTTTTATAGAGTTAATGGCATGTTACTCACTACACTTCTTTAGGATAAATATGACTCTACTATGTAAATCAGTATCTACAAGTGGGGCTTATATTTGTTTTCCCTTCATTCAGTTCTCAAATAACAACATCTCAAATTAGAACAATCATCAGGAAATGTTTCATAAGTAAGTGGAGGTAAGAATAGTTGATTAGTATTTTTAAATGCTTAGTAGAAATCATAAATCTTCTTAAAAGAGATCAATTATCTGGATATAAATAATCCTAAAATAATTTTTTAAAGTTCAATTTATACATTGATTTATTAATTATAAGCTGATTTTCCTGATGAGTGGCCAGTGAGTTTTTAAATTCCCTTGTGTTCATTCATGGAGCATTACAGAATGCATACTGGCTTTATGCTGAATAATTCCTCACAATGTTGGATATATTAGTGATGAAGTTATGATTAAAAATTCAAAAATTTCTGATTCCATTCTAAACGAGAATATACATTCAAAATTTAGTTTAAAATAAACTTTAGAAATAGAAATTATCCCAAAAATAAATTTTACATGCACCTATTTCTCTGCTATGATTTTTGGCAAGATGGGGAAAAGTATTGCCATGCCTTCAGACTTTCATTTTGGTATAGTCATATATATAAAAAGAAGAAAACTAGAGAAGTTTAGTGATTTTCAAACTACATATTATATTGTTAAGTGTAAGGGATATTTGACATGCGTATTCATTAGTTAGTGCTGATTTTCCAAATTGTGCTGTTACGAGCTTGCGTAAGAAATTAAAACTTCTCACTTTTATTTATTTTTTTAATTTATTTTTTATTATTATTATACTTTAAGTTCTAGGGTACATGTGCATAACGTGCAGGTTTGTTACATATGTATACTTGTGCCATGTTGGTGTGCTGCACCCATCAACTCATCAGCACCCATCAACTCATCATTTGCATCAGGTATAACTCCCAATGCAATCCCTCCCCCGCCCCGACCCTCCCCATGATAGGCCCCGGTGTGTGATGTTCCCCTTCCCGAGTCCAAGTGATCTCATTGTTCAGTTCCCACCTATGAGTGAGAATATGCGGTGTTTGGTTTTCTGTTCTTGTGATAGTTTGCTAAGAATGATGGTTTCCAGCTGCATCCATGTCCCTACAAAGGACACAAACTCATCCTTTTTGATGGCTGCATAGTATTCCATGGTGTATATGTGCCACATTTTCTTAATCCAGTCTGTCACTGATGGACATTTGGGTTGATTCCAAGTCTTTGCTATTGTGAATAGTGCCGCAATAAACATATGTGTGCATGTGTCTTTATAGCAGCATGATTTATAATCCTTTGGGTATATACCCAGTAATGGGATGGCTGGGTCATATGGTACATCTAGTTCTAGATCCTTGAGGAATCGCCATACTGTTTTCCATAATGGCTGAACTAGTTTACAATCCCACCAACAGTGTGAAAGTGTTCCTATTTCTCCACATCCTCTCCAGCACCTGTTGTTTCCTGACTTTTTAATGATCGCCATTCTAACTGGTGTGAGATGGTATCTCATTGTGGTTTTGATTTGCATTTCTCTGATGGCCAGTGATGATGAGCATTTTTTCATGTGTCTGTTGGCTGTATGAATGTCTTCTTTTGAGAAATGTCTGTTCATATCCTTTGCCCACTTTTTGATGGGGTTGTTTGTTTTTTTCTTGTAAATTTGTTGGAGTTCTTTGTAGGTTCTGGATATTAGCCCTTTGTCAGATGAGTAGATTGCAAAAATTTTCTCCCATTCTGTAGGTTGCCTGTTCACTCTGATGGTAGTTTCTTTTGCTGTGCAGAAGCTCTTTAGTTTAATGAGATCCCATTTGTCAATTTTGGCTTTTGCTGCCGTTGCTTTTGGTGTTTTAGACATGAAGTCTTTGCCCATGCCTATGTCCTGAATGGTACTACCTAGGTTTTCCTCTAGGGTTTTTATGGTATTAGGTCTAACATTTAAGTCTCTAATCCATCTTGAATTAATTTTTGTATAAGGAGTAAGGAAATTATCCAGTTTCAGCTTTCTACTTATGGCTAGCCAATTTTCCCAGTACCATTTATTATCTGATCTTTGAGAAACCTGAGATAAACAAGAAATGGGGAATGGATTCCCTATTTAACTTCTCACTTTTAATATAAATCCCAACTGAAACCAGCATTGTAACCAAGTACTACTCACCCATTGAGGAATCAGGAATCAGATACTTGATAGTTGGCAAAAAATGCAATGAAAACACAAAGAAAACTAACTTATTAGTAGAATTTAAAATCTTGTCATAGATGTGGGATCTTCCGAAATTGTCGAAAGTTCTGCTGGAGAATTGTTTCAATCATACACTATTGCCAATGGTGATCAGACAGAGTTAGACTGGCTAAAATTGAACGAGGGTACATCAACAAGATTGTTTACATGAGAAGTCATTCAGAAGATAATGATTTGTATATTGAAGATGAAGAGAGATATTTTGAAAAACTGAGGAAGTCATAAAATAATTTTATTAAATTAATTTTAATCTATTTGTCAAAAAAGAAATAAAGAATACAATAAGACTGGGAACAGTGGCTCATGCCCATAATCCCAGCACATTGGGAGGCTGAGGTGGGTGGATCTTGAGGTCAGGCGATCAGGACTATCCTGTCTCTACTAAAAATACAAAACAATTAGCCGGGCATGGTGGCACATGCCTGTAGTCCCAGCTACTTGGGAGGCTGAGGCAGGAGAATCACTCGAACCCGGTAGGCAGAGGTTGCAGTAGGCCGAGATCGTGCCACTGCGCTCCAGCCTGAGTGACAGAGTGAAACTCCATCTCAAAAAAAAAAAAAAAAAATACAATAAGATTATATGATATATGTTAGGATTGAGGGGCATGTTATGAACCATAACTCACAATTTCTTTTTTTTCTTTTTTTTTTTTTTTTTTTTTTTTTTGAGACTGAGTCTGGCTCTGTTGCCCAGGCTGGAGTGCAGTGGCCGGATCTCAGCTCACTGCAAGCTCCGCCTCCCGGGTTTACGCCATTCTCCTGCCTCAGCCTCCCCAGTAGCTGGGACCACAGGCGCCCGCCACTTCGCCCGGCTAGTTTTTTTGTATTTTTTAGTAGAGATGGGGTTTCACCGTGTTAGCCAGGATGGTCTCAATCTCCTGACCTCGTGATCCGCCCGTCTCGGCCTCCCAAAGTGCTGGGATTACAGGCTTGAGCCACCGCGCCCGGCCAATAACTCACAATTTCAAATGTGCTTTGTAAAACCTAAGATATCCTTTAAAATATCTATATTTTAGTATTTTTCTAAGATTTTTAAAAAAATTCTTGTTTTCACTATATAATGTGAAATTTTGGTTCCCTTGTTAATTTGGTTTATTTTCAATTATCTAGGATTCTTTCTCCTATTACTCCATGATGATAACTTCTATATCATAGGTACCTATGTATGTATATATCTACTTATCTACCTGTCTATCTACATGTGTACACACACATCTACGCCATAGGGCTTATAGGTATGTGTATATATACATGGAATACATTTGAAAATGTACAAATGTAAAACATTAAACAGCTCCACCACAATGCCTCCTTTAGTATTACTCGGATATTTTTTATTTGTTCAAACACAAAAATAAAGTAGTCTAAAATGTGTTATTTGTGAAAAGAACTTTATTTTTTTTATCAAGTATGTATGAGTCCACATACATAGACATATATTAAAAGATCTGAAAAATGTAGTATTAGAGCGTGTAGGGTAGGAGTGAATACCTGGTTGTTGGAAGACACTGTTCTTCCAGAGATGGGTGGTCATGGCAGTGATAGTTACAGAAGCTATGCTTTTGAGAATAGGTGAAGAAAGTTGGGAAGTAAGTATCCCATTGAAATAGGACACTTTTCTGATTACATGAAAGGTGTTTTCAAGTTCATCTAATGGATTAGAATGCTCATGGATCCTTTTTGCTAATAGAATTCTATCAGATGGGTGGAAGAATTTTTTAAAGTATATTTAAGATGGCTGGATGCGGTGGCTCACGTCTGTAATCCCAGCACTTTGGGAGGCAGAGGGGGTGGATCACTTCAGGTCAGCAGTTTGAGACCAGCCTAGCCAACGTAGCAAGTCATTGTCTCTACAAAAAATGCAAAAATTAGCTGGGTGTGGTGGTGCACACCTGTGGTCCCAGCTACTTGGGAGGCTGAAGCATGAGTATCGCTTGAACCTAGGAGAAAGAGGTTGCATTGGACTGAGATCATGCCACTGTACTCCAGCCTGGGTGACAGAGCGAGACTCTACCATATATATGTGTGTATATATAGAGATAGATCATATGTATATACACATATAGATAAATCATATATAGAGACAGATCATATATATACACATATATACACATATATACATATATATGTATATATATGATCTATATGATCTATCTATATATATGTGATCTTTATAATAACAATATGGCAAAAGTCTTGACACTTTGCAAGTGTTATAAAAAGGTGGTTAAATTTAATTTTTGATGTTAGAGCTGTTGCAAAACCAAATTTGTTGTCTTGTGAAGTTGTGTGTTTCTTGACACTGGAAGGGTCCTGAAAAATCCAAATAATTACTTCTTGAATGTGCTTTTGGAAAATTTCAGCACTAGAAAATGTGGACTTTCAAATGAAATAAGAATTTAAAAAGATTTTATCAGAAACCACTTTTATACCTGAGTACATGAGTGGATAAGGATTTGGACTGACTCTTACCATGGGGAACACTGTGTTTTCAGTGAAACCTAAAATTGTTCCTGTCAACAGAATTCTTTTTAATTTAAACTCAGAGGAGATACAGGGCTCCATTTACTGGTAGACTCAAAATATTATATGTCTTAGATTGTGTTTTGAGGATTTTCAAGTGTATATAAATGACCCTGAAAAGTGCATAGTACATAGCTATAAAATGTAACTACCATTAACATTATAATATTTGTTTATAATATTTGCTGACTTGACTAGATCAATTTAACATAAATTTGCAAACTTTCTTAATAATTGAGAATTTTGCCTTGAGAAGAGGTTTCTGATCACAGTGGAGTAATATACAAATGGTGATAGATTGAGGTAAGTTTCATTGTCCAGGTTGGTTCTGGCAATTTGCTTGTTATCTCTTAAAAATAATCCCCTTAATAAAAATCTACTTTCTTTTATGTTGAATGTTTTATTCTTAAAAGTGAAATATAGAAGAAAAAATTATGTTAACCAAAGTTCTCAGTGTAGTTTGAATTTATTAAATTCCTGTCTCCATTTTTTCTTAGGTGTTTTTTAACATATGAAATAGGTTGGGGCTCCTCATATGGCATGTGGAGCAGTTGTTTAATGCTTTTCACCTCATCCCAGCTGTGTTGGACAGTTCCCAAGTATACTGACTATGCTACACTTCAATATCTTGTACTTTTGTGCCTTAGGGCTATTTTTTTTCTTTTTTTTGGAAGCTGGTGTATCTTACTGAGTATACACACAAGATAGCCACTCACAGATCGGCCTGGAAGTTTGCCCTATTAGCCTACAAGCTACCTTTGGCTAGTAGGGAGCAAGAATTGGTGAATACTTGCTTCATTCATCAGTCATTCTGAGGAAGTTTCTGATTTGTCTTCTTTACAGATTTTTCAGTTAGTCCTCATTTTGTACATAATTATGCATTGAATATAACAATTTACCCTCAAAATTCTGTTGCTTAAACAACAAGCATTTAGGCCAGGTGCGGTGACTCACGCCTGTAATCCCAACACTTTAGGAGGCTGAGGCAGGCGGATCATGAGGTGAAGGATCGAGATCATGCTGGCCAACATGGGGAAACCCTGTCTTTACTAAAAATACAAAAATTAGCAAGGCACGGTGGCATGCACCTGTAATCCCAGCTACTCAGGAGGCTGAGGCAGGAGAACTGCTTGAACTCGGGAGGCAGAAGTTGCAGTGAGTCGAGATCACACCACTGCTCTACCACCTGGACATCAAAGTGAGACTCTGTCTCAAACAAACAAACAAACAAAAAAGCACAAGCATTTGTTATCTCACCATTTCTGTGAGTCAAGAATTTAGGAGCAGCTTATCTGGGTGGTGCTGGCTTAGTATATTTCAGGAGGTTGCACACAAGACGCCAGGTGGATTACAATCACATAAACACCTGCATGGAGTTGAAAGATCCCCTTCTGTATTTACTCATTGGTCAAGTTTATTGGACCAAGTGGCTATTGGTCAAAGCTCCAGTTCTTTTCCACGCGGGCCTCTTTCTGGTGATACATGAGTGTCCTTAAGATAGAGCATCTAGCTTGCCTCCCCAAGAGATCTAAACAGAGTAGGAGGAAACTACCTTTCCAATGACAGGGGTGGGGAGGGGGGTTAGACTTCATTTCTTTTGCTGAGAAAAGTATGAAAGAATGTGAAAACTACTGCAGTCAGACTAAGTCCCAGTTACTCAACGTGGCAAACTGTTAAATAATGCATTCTTATGTGACTTTTCCTTTTCCCTGTTTTGTTCTTTCCACTCCTTCATTTCTGCTTACATGGATCACCTTCTAAATAAACAACCTGCACCCAACTCTGTCTTAATTTCTTCATATGGAGCATTCCAAATTAATGAAGTTTAAATACTGTCAATATCAATACGTAAAGCAATATTTTACTTAAAACTGATATGAAATAATATCATCTATAAAAAGGAACTTGAGTTTTATTCATTCATAACTACTGAGACAGTTGTAGTTAATGTCCTTTTTACCTAAATCCTTGTATATGTCTACATACAATGTCAACAGTTATTTAGACAATATTCTAGTTTTTAAAGTGGTTTCAGAGAACTTTGGTTTATGTTACAATAATTGCTTTCTAAGACTAGCTCCTCTTAATCTGTATGCATAATTGATAGTAATAATAGAATTACTCAGGATAAAAGTAAAAATGCTAAATTAAAATGACCTTCAAGATACATAATTTAAACAACACTAAAATTACTTATTTTATAATTCAATTTGGATTATGCTTTATGCAGTTTACTTAAGACTATAATAAAATTAAATTACACATTTGAAAATACATATAATAATTAGATTCCAATCTATCACAATCTCTGCAACAAAGCAATGAAATGAGTTTAAAATACCTGTATTTTTAAAAACTTAGAGCATATAATGTGATCAATTGAGTAGCAATAAAAATACCAAAATGAGAAGCAGAATAATATTGAACTGATAATCAAGACCATTCTGTTCAGATAGTGATCTGCTTACATGGATAGGCTTTGCCTATTCACTAGACATCCCCTACTTATCAACCTGATGCTCCTATTGTGTTTCCCAGAAGCATAGTAGTTTACAATATCATCTATACAAATAATGTTTTATAAAAGAAAATAAGTCAAATTTGTAAGTCCATGGTCATTCATCTGAAGGATGAATATAAATAGAAATATGTGAATTCCAGTGACCTAAATGAGCTAGATGACAATTTCTGATCCAGTTAGATATTCTGGTATATCATTCAGGACAGAGAAGAGGTCAGGACACATTGGTAAGTGAAGTGTAAAGTGGTTTGGTTTGGTTTAGTTCATGGTTATTCCTCAGAACTATAGCTTCTTATGTAAAAACAAGGCAAAAATTCCAAACCATCAAAATGTTTGGCTACAGCACAGGTAAATAAACAAAATTAAGCAGAAGTAATATCCGAGGTGTGTAGATTTCTAACTGGGGGCTTCCTGTTCATGATTAAGTATGATCAGTTACTGATAGAGTACTATTCAGAGATATATATATACTCTTATAATTTTTGCTTATTTTAAAGAAAATAAGTTATGTGTAGTTGTGGTCACTAATTATTAAAAAAGAAGATAAGTCATAGAAAAGAACTGTTGTAATTCTGAAATTGTATGAAGTCATTTATTTACATATCTGATACTTTTCAGCTATGCTAACTTGAGAATTATTGGCTTCAGTGAAGTTATAAACACTTGGCTTCTGAGCATTTAGAGTTAATGTTTTAAAGTTGATGCTTTGCAAATATAAAAACTCATGTTATAACATTGTTCCCTCCTTGACAATTATTAAACTGTCAATTCTATTATCAAAGCCCAGCAAATGGGCTATTAGAAATTATAAATGTAATATAAATAGAATATAAATTTAATCCTTTTTAAATGTAAATATTTCAAAGGCAAATAAGAATTTTAGTGAGTGTATGTAACTTGAATTAAGTCCCATTTAAATTAAAATATTATCCATTTCAAAAAATTAAAAAAAGGTTTCTGAATAGAATAGATTGTGGAGAATGAAAATTCAGTTTTTGAACTCTTCTTATTCTTTCTTACTTCAGTTGTATGATACCAGACACATTTGTCTAATAAATAAAATAATTCTGGAGAATTACTTTGTTATATGCCTCATAATTTATCGTAATAAATGAACCAAATGCTGTTTTTGGAGTGGTAAAATCTATAAAATTCCCATGGACAAGACCAACAGGGACATGGGCTATGCATTATCTTTAAGGAACAGAAACAAATGAAGAAAATAATGAAAAATAAATACTACCATGTTGGCCTTAATAAATGTGAAATAAAAGCAGCTGTATCAAAGGAACATATCAACGACAATAGTGAGGGCCTAAAGGAGGATTTTCAGGAAGGGCTTGGGTAATAAGTGGTGACTACCAGAATGGTTATGGGAAAGTATTCAGGCCAGCTGGTTATCCAAACAGCTGCAAACCATACAAAATAATTTCATTTACTTCTTATCTGCAACAACAGGTTGTAAGACAGCACTTTCCAATTTGAAGAATCATTTGGGAGTGGCTCCTGTCACCTGTTAATAGCAGTTAAACTAAATCTTTTGTATCAATAAGCTAAATGGAAGCATGACGTTGGGTCCCTCTAATGTTAAGTTCTGAGTTCTCATTTTTAACAATTGTTTTCATTATTGTATTTTTAGTTGCTATGCTGAAAAATCAACTTGCCTTTTATGCTCCTCCTCCTAGTATTGCAGAGCAATTCTTATGTTAAAAGCCCAGTGTGACAGTGTCATTATGTAGTAGTGTTTAACAGTTTTTAAAAGTCCTTTTGTATAAACAAGTTCAATATGTAATTTCAATCTGTTGGACATTCTATTAAAATGTTTATAAAGTGAATAAATATATATGGAATAAAAGTGCTTATAATATCAATATAAGTAGCACAATTTCCCCAGGTTATACATTTTTACAGATCATTGTGTAAATAGTTTTGTGAAACATAGGGTTATAAATTGTTATGCACTTCTGTTTTATAAGTATTTTCAAAATCTTTCCTCCATTCAAGCTAAGAATGTAAACATCACATAACCTTGAAGGAACGAAGAGTAAAAGTTTAACGTTAAGGGTTTAAAATTGAAATCATAGGCTCTTTGCAAAAACAAGAAGATGACTGCGTTAACACACCCTGAAATTAGCAAGTGGAGTTCATTCCAGGAAAGCAAACCTTAGCATTCATAAAACATTCAGTATAATTCACTATATTAACACTTGATCAAGAAAAATACACATGCCTGTAACAATCATTATCATATCATATATCATTTAATCTATATGATTATATATCAACAGATGAGTAAGTAAAACCATATAATGATCTTAATGGATGCACAAAAAATCACTTGACAAAACCTCATTTCCACTTATAAAAACTGTCAGAAAAACTAAGAATAGGCCTGGAGCGGTGGCTCACGCCTGTCATCCCAGCACTTTGGGGGGCTGAGACAGGCAGATTATGAGGTCAGGAGATCGAGACAATCCTGGCCAACATGGTGAAATCCCGTCTCTACTAAAAATACAAAAATAAAAAAAAAAAAAAAAAAAAATAGGTGGGCGTGATGGCGCAAGTCTGTAGTCCCAACTACTCCGGAAGCTGACGCAGGGGAATTGCTTGAACCTGGTTGGCAGAGTTTGCAGTGGGCCGAGATCGTGCCACTGCTCTCCAGCCTGGCAACAGAGAGAGGCTCCATCTCAGAAAAACAAAACAAAACAAAACAAAACAACAACTAAGAATGAAAGATAACCTCCTTAACCTAATAAAAGCTGCACTTAAAAAAATAACTCAGCTAATATCATTCTTAATGATGAAAACTAAACCCTTTCTCCTTCAGATTTGATACAAGAAAGCATTTCCTCTCACAACACTGCTATTTAATATCCTACCAGAAGTCCTACTGAGTGCAATAAGATGAGGAAAAGAAATAAAAGGTATGCAGATTGAACAGGAAGAAACAGAACAGTTTTTATCTACAGATGCAATCATTACCTTTGTAGAAGATAATTTTCTCTATAGAAAACTCTACTATCTACTATTTTTGACAAAAAGATCTTGAACCTAATAAGCTAGTGTAACAAGGTTTGCAGGATATAAGATCATCATACTGAAGTCAATTGCTTTCCAGTAATGAACACTGGAATATTGGAAAGAAGAAACATAAAACAAAACAAATATACCACTTAGAACAGTAAACAAAAATTAAGCATTTAGGTATAAATCTAATAAAATAATTATAATATCTCTATGTAGAAAACCATAAAATATCTAAAAGAAACCAAAGAAGATATGTGTAACTGGAGAAATATTTCTTAACAGAAATTGAAAAAATCAATATCGTTAAGATATTATTTCTTACAACTTGATTTATAGATTCAAAGCCATTTCACTCAAAATTTGGGAAAATATTTTAAAAATATATATGAAGAAATTATTTCAAATTATTTATACAGGCACTTCTCTTTTAAAAAGGTGTGCATGACTCCTCATCTCTTAAGCATGGGATGTGCAAAGCAACTTCCCTCTAAAGAGTAATGTTGATATAATGTGATGAGAGCCTTTTCTATGATGTCTTTCTCCCAGAAACCTGTAACACCAGTGTAACCATGGGAATAATATTAAACCTAAATTGAGGTATAGTTTACAAAATACTTGACCAATGCTCTTCAAAACAGTCAAGGTCATCAAAAACAAGGAAGTATGTGAAAATATTACAGCCTAAAGGAGCCTGAGGAGACATGGCAACTAAATGGAATGTGGTATTCTGAACAGCATTCTTGAACAGAAACAAAAGACATTAGATAAAAGCTAAGGAAACTGCAATAATACATAGACTTTGGTTAATAATAATGTAATATTGTGTCACTAGTGACAAACATACCATGTGAATGTAAGATGCTAACAATAAAGGAAACTGGATACAGAGTCTATGAGAACATTCTGTGCTACCCTTGCAACTTTTCTGTTATCCCTAAAATTATCGCAAAATACAAATTCCATTAATTTTTTTAAACTAGCCTCTTTAAAAAATATTTATTAGGTAAGTAGTTTTTTTCCTTTGTAATGAAAATTAAATGTTAATATTGTTCATAGGTAAGAACGTAGACAAATGGACATTTTATGTAACTCTGTCAAGAATGTAAATTGATAATGTGACTGGGCAACATAGCATGACCCATTTTGTATAATGGACACACAGAAAATGTCCATTTTATGTAATGAACACACACACAAAAATTAGGCAGGTGTGATGGTGCACACCAACTACAGTCCTATGTGGGAAGCTGAGGTGCGAGGATTACTTTGAGTTTTATATTACAGTGAGCTATAATCAGGCCACTGCATTGCACTCCAGCCTGGGCAAAGAGAAAGAACCTGTCTCAAAAATAAATAAAATAAATATATTGGTAATTTATTTTTGAAGAACAATTTATGATATTCAAGGAAAGACAATGAACACTTCAGTTATTAACAAAATGAGCCCTGAGTTTTTTTTGCATATAAGAGTAAACCACTAGTGATGAATTCCTCTAAAAAAAAAATAAACTGCTATGGGTTTCTTTTTGCTACAAAGATGGGGAGGTTCACTGTGGCACTGGGAATTCAAATGCTGAAGATTTCATCTTGACAGTGCAAAATCAGACCATCCATAAATCCACCCGCAGTAAAGGCAAGTCTTATTGTTTGTTGGTCAGGGAAATCTTCAGCTAGGTAAGGATCTAGCACAGTGGAGTTACTAACATTCTGGATTGTCTAAAATTCACAGTTATCTAGCTTCCGCTGGGTAGACCCAGTTGCAGTGAAAAACACAACTTAATTTTTATATCACCTCAGCAACTGTGTATCCAAATAAAACAGAGTGGCTAAATTTGGCTAGCTGATTAGTACAGACCAACAAATTCTACTTTTGCAAATTTGCTAGTCTTGCGACTTTGGTAAAGTTATATATTGTGAATAAGTTTTTAGTAAATATTAGCTGTGATAAAATTTGTGATTCAATACTATATAAGGATCGAATTTCTATTTATTTAATTTATCCTTTTTCATCAGCATCACCCCAGACTCTGCTCTCCCACATTATATTTCAACCATTCAGACCTACTTGCAATTTCTGGATTAACTCACACTCCTTTCTTATTCTTGCCCTTGAATATACTCTGCCATGATAAAAATACATTCCTCTATATGCTGATTATAGCATTTGTCATATAATTGTGTCGGCTACTTGTCTATTTTCCCAACTAGGCTCGGTGCTTCTTGAAGGCAGATGCAGAGTTTTACTTTTGTTTGTAGTCTTAGCATTCATAAGATAGCTACATGTCGTAGGCCCTTGACAAATCTGTACCTATAGCTATGGACATTTCACTTTAATCAATATTGTGGATCCTCCATCAGTTCTTGAAGCATGGTTTAACAGCTGACATCTAAATTGTTTATATTAAAGCATCCCTAAAATATAATAAGAGGAGGTACAATCATCTCTGACCTATTGACTCTTTCCATATCTCTTCTTCCAATTATGGAGCATACCTTTCATGACATGCCCCCAATTGCTCCATTTTAAGAGTCTCCTAGAGACCTCTGTTTTATTTATTTTCAAATAGTTCACTTGGATTTAAACAGATACATGCAATAATATAATCTCTGTATTAGTTTCCTAGGAATGACATAACAAATTACCACAAACTCATTGGTTTAAGAGAACAGAAATGTATTTGTCTATGGTTTTGGAGATCAGAAATCCAATTAAAGTGTCAGCAAGGCCATGCTTCCTCTGAAAACTCTAGGATAAAATTTGATCTTTCCTCTTCCAGCTTCTAGAGGCTCTGGATGTTCCTTGACTTAGGACTGCATAACATCAGTCTTTATGTGCATGTTCACATGGCCTTCTCCCCTGTGGTCTTCTGTGCTTGTAAGAACACTTGTCACTGGATTTAGAGCCCACCGAGTTAATTCAGAATGACTTCATCTCAAGATACTAAATCTGCAAAGACCCCATTTCCAAATAAAGTCACATTCACAGATATTTAGTGTTAAGTATTATACATACTGTTTTGGGGCCACAATTCAACTCATTGTCACCCCAAGGCAGGCTCCCAGCTATATGTTTTTGGAGCTCTGAAAACATGTTTGAATGATGGAATCCCAAGATAAAAAGTGATATTGCTTATGTGTATGATATATGCAAATTTTTTTTCATTTTTTTTCCCTTAGATGTCTTCCTGGGTTTTCTGGTCAATTTTGTGAAATTAATATAAATGAATGCTCTTCATCACCATGTCTACATGGTGCAAACTGTGAAGATCACATCAATGGATATGTTTGCAAATGCCAACCAGGTAATTATTTTAAAAATAATAAGCATATTGCATATATATTGTAATAATACGTTAATAATACGTATGTTTATGTAAATGTATATGTACATGTATGTATAATACGATTTTGACAATCCACTCCGCCAATACTGTTGTTGACTATTGTTCAAGTTCTAAGCAATGATCATTCTTTAAAACCATGAAATGAACGTTGTGTAATACTAGAAAGCAAGCACTTAGGCTGTCATCAGGAAACATTAACGTTTAGAGTACATACCTTATTGATGGATTTTCTAAACATATGTAAGCCTCATACTTCTGATCTTTGTATCAATTATGCCTGGCACACAGCAAGTACTTTATAAATGTTAGCTCTTATTAATACTGACATTATTATTTCTTCCAACAATTGTCAGCACAGAGATGGACAAACTGAATAAACTTGTTTTCTTCAAGGAATAATTGCTGCTATTGTCTAAATATTTGTGTCTCCCTGAAATTTATGTGTTGAACCCTAATCAACAATATGATAGTATTAAGAGGTGGGACTTTGGAAAATTATTAGGTCATGAGAGTAAAGCCCTTGTAAATGGGATTAGTGATTTTATAAAGTAGACCCTAGAGAGCTAGCTGGCCCCTTCCACAATGTGAGGACACAGCCAGAAGGCAACATCTAAGTACTGAGAAGCAGGCTCTCCACAGCCACAGGATCTCCCATCAACTTTTTCTTGTACCCTGCAGCTTCCAGAACTGTGAGAAATACATTTCTGTTTTCTGTAAGCTACCCAGTTTATGGTATTTTTGTTATAGCAGTCTCAAATGAACTAAGAAAACTACTCACTAAAAATTGGCCTTTTTGACCATCTCTACCTTTGGTCATATTCCTTTAGGTCTATATTGATATAAGTGACTGGTGTTCATGCATTTTTTTCCTTCTTTTTTCTTTAGTTCTCTAACTGCAGATTTGTTGCTCTTTTCCTACATCTTCTGCCACTCATCTTATTTTCAACATTCAGTTACAACAACCCAAAAGGGATACTGAATGCCTAAATTTCCTTGAGCAGCAGTAATTTCTCAGAAATATATGTAGGGGATATTTCTGGTCACTTAAAAAAAAGTTATTGAGCCAGGCATGATAGTAGCATGCCTGTAATTCCAACTATTTGGGAGGTGAGGTGAGAGGATTGCTTGAGCCCAGGAGATGGAGGCTGAGATGTGCTTTGATTGTATCTGTGGATAACCACTAAACTCCAGCTTGGGAAACATAGCAAGGCTTCATCTCTTAGGAAAAAAAATCACTATTTACCTACCTCACAGAAGTCTTCAGAAAGCCTATGGAAACCCTGGGATTCTGGGCTTCTGGTTATTGGGTCCACTAAGGAAATAATAGCCATGTGAGTATTAGGACTAACATGATTTATGTGAAGTCATACAAACTAGTGAATACCCATCACCTGAGTGTCATCCACGTACTATTTAGAAGTTAAACATCACTCATAGACCTACTCTGTGTTTTGAACATTCACTACTAGTACTAGGTTTTATTTGGTCACATAGAACATCTGGAGAACTTTGCACTTCCCTTTTGAAATAACCACCTGTGCATAAAACTGGAACTCTTGTAGGTAAAATAAGTAGAATGAAATTACAGTTTTCTTATATAAGAAATGAATACCATTTCAAACATTTTGCCTCTTTCAAGCAAAAAATATCTTTATTGTGCCCACAAACACTTAATAGTCTATGGTAGCTAGCATAAACAATAAAAAATTCTACAAAAACAGTTAATAAGTAATATACCCATATAAATTTTGTTTATCATAACAATAGGTATCTTATAACTACTAGATTCATTTTCTGTTTCATGTTAATGAATGTCTTAGAGGCGCTAGATTAGTTTTGATGCTGTAGGTTGATTTCACTACTCTGGATTCACTTGGAAGCATGAGGACATTTTTAAGCTGTTGAATCATTCAGGTTGCTTTTCAGATCCCTACTGGGAAGCAGAAGATCTCAAAATGATATCCACCTGTGCTGTTAGGCATTATTCAAAATCTGCTAATACCTCTGACGTAAGAATTACACTCTTCCCAACTTAGTTATGAGAATGAAAACTAAGCAACAAACGAAAAAAACAAATTTTTGGAAAATGCTATTGACACGTCCCCAACACTCCTGTCTCTGCTCCAGCCATAGCTCTTAATCATGCCAATCCATCCTCCCTTTAAAGTTACATCCTCCCTTTAAAGTTATTTAAGGAATAATTTTGTTCCTGCAGATTACTCTTCATCCCTTTCTCATTTTCTTGATGGGCATAGTTTGCCATGGTTTCAGGGTGTTTTCATTACCACAGTAAAATTAACTATCTTGTGTACAATTTTATAGCTTTGGCAAATGCATAAAGTTGTGTAACCACCCTCACAGTAAGGCAGTTAACCACTATCCTCTAAAATTTTCTCATGCTGTCCCTTTGTAATTAACTCTTTACCCCCAAAAGGAACTGATTTTGAGAGAGTACTAATTATTTCTCCATAACTTTTATTGAAAATTCTACCTTTTTTGAGCACTTCTTTCTCCTATGTATGAATTTTATATTTCAAAGGTCAAATGTGTGAGTTCTTTGGCATGTATGTGCTTAGGAAATAATAATAATATCAGTATTACTGCATAGACACCATGTTATTTTAGATGTATTAACTAATTAAGTTTTCATAACATTGAGAAAAGGGCATCTCATTTTACCTATCGAATTTTTCTAATAAGTAAACAGAGTCCCAGAACCACTGGGTAATGTCCCATAACATGTTAGGGGCAAAGCTAAGATTCACACCTAAGAAGTCTGCACTGACACTTGTGCATTCATCGTCTCTCATATTCCCCCAAAATGTTATCTTGGTGAAGAGAAACTCCCCATAAAGTTTCAGTTATGCAAGATGAATACATTCTAGAGATCTGTATCATGCCTATAGTTTGATAGTAAATGTATTGTACAGTTAAACATGTCAAATGGTGAGAGCTCATGTTAAATGTGCTTACTACAGTAAAAAAATTGAATTGACCGATCATTAGAAAACAAAGGCCTTCCCGAATAAAATCCATCAGTGTGGTTCAGCTTAGTCTAGATGTTAGCAATTCTAAACACTGTGAGAATTCTCAGGAAGTCTCCTACCCAAATCTGTTTGATTTTCTCTCTCAAATATTCCATTAGAAAAATATGACACTTTTCACTCTTCTGAGTAGTTCACAGCAATTTGCTTTCTCCTAAATGCCATAGGAAAACACAAAGACTGATTTGTTTCATTTGCACATGTCCACTTTTCTATGTCATTCATTTTTAAAAAGCCTTAAATAATTCTGATAATTCTTTCCTAGGCTTTGATCTCAGTCATGCCATTATCCTTATCTTACACAGCTCCAGGTAGAAAACTACACTAAGTATTCCTCTGTCTTTAAATTGGTTAAACACTATAAATCATTGCCATTTTCTTCAGTTGTGGAAATCTTTCTTACATTCATATTATGTTGCTAATTATCAAAATACTCTTGTCTTCATCTAAAAACAACTCCATGGTTGTAACCCTGGATAACTCCTCTATGGCAAAAGGTTTTATCTCTTTTCTCCCTTCCCTCTTCATTTTAGTACAAACAGAGCTGCATGAATCCTGCAGTATTCTGAACAGAACACAGTTTGAAAAAACTAAATAAATAGTGTTTTCCCCACCAGACATTCTGCAAAACACACTGAAATTTAAACTGGATATAAGTGGATTAGAAGACATTGTAAATGTTGTTTATTTTTGTACCACCAAATCCTAGTAGAGCGTTTGTATCATAATCTGTCCTTGGGGAGTGTTCAGCACATATTGAAAAAGTACAGTTCATTTGTGATGGCTCATGTTGTCCAGTCACTGACAGGGCCATGGTAAGCGTAAAGCCCTCCACCATCTCTAGGCAGAAAAATTATATAAATATGCCCCTTCCTCCAAGCCAACAAGGTATAATACTTGACAAGTGGAGTACAGGTTAGATTTCAGACCTCACTCATCCTCTCTGCATGAGTTCTTTGTGCAAGAAACAACCTGAACATCATTTAGGACAGTCCTAATCACAGAGTTCGTCCTGTACCTATATAGGGAATTAAATGGGTGTTTGATCTCATTTCCAATGAAGTATCAGTACAGCTATTCAGATTTTTTTTTATAGAAACAGAAACACAGTGTGTTTTTAGTTGAAATAGTACCATGTATAACACCCAGTAAGTGATATCAGAGCTATCCCATGAGGTGCAAACTGAAAGTGATAGGGAATGGTTTGTGGATCGCAAATTCACTCAGAGTTGTTCTCTATCCCTGGAACAGTCACTGTGGCCAGATACTTTTTATACCCAGCAGGGGTGCAATGGTGTTTATATTGCTGGTGATGCAAACTTAAAAGGCATATTTTGCTCTTAAAGTAGTATTGTTCATTTTGTAGCAGAAATGCTGGACTCTCCTTGGGGCAAAAAAACAGAGAAACAAACATAGATAATATCTGCCTCCAGTAGCCACAGTTATTTTCAGTGATGAGGTGGCTGCATTTAGAACAGAAGAGATACGAATAATCTTTCTTTTTAATCAAGATCCGTGAAAAGTAAAAAAATCTTTATTATGCGATAAAAGAGTGTGTATACTATTGTATTTTCATGAAGATGTACATGTAAATTTTTTTATATATTCTAGAGTTAGACTAAGAAGAGAAAATAATTTTGTGTATCCAATTACTAAATAATATATTAACTAGTAAGACAAAGTTATTTTAGGTTTATTTTTATTTTTATTTTATATTCATAAGATCAAATACAAATCACTATGGTCTGAGAGGGAAAATGAAATGAAAATAAGATACATAAATCTTAGAAGTAGTGACATTTATTTTCATTCATAAACTCAAACTATTATAACTGTTATGTTATAGATTAGTAATATTAAAACTGGTCAATATTTCTAGCTGAATATATCAATGTATTTAAATATTTGGTTTAGTCTTCAATTTAAGATCACTCTAGCTTTAGGCTGGGTGGGTTGGCTCCCTTGAACCCAGGAGTTTAAGGTTGCAGTGAGCTGTGATCATGCCACTATACTCCAGCCTGGGTGACAGAACAAGACTGTCTCTACAAAAAAAAAAAAAAAAAAATTAAAAATTTACTCTAATTTTATTACAATATGTCACCTAAAGTTGTCTTTATGTTGCACCACAATTATTTTCAATCATTTATTCCTTATGCACTTACTTATATTATGTGTCAGATATTAGGTTAATACTACGAATTTGACACCATAATAATTTGAATGCTTTTCCTAGATTACTAATGACAATTTTTGGTTTTTGTTTTCAGTTACTAAACTATTTTCTGAATATTTGGTTACCTCATTAAGAATGAACATAAAACCTACATAAGACTCAAAAGAAAATATATTTTGTTTCTGAATATTAAAAAATATCTTATTCAATAAATATTTATTTGCCTGATCTATATTTTCTTATTCTGGTCTCGTTTCTTACTATTACCTGTCCCACACCAGTATAAGCACCTATTCATTTTACGTGTTTCTTTATGCTAATGGGTACCTTTGACACTCACTATCCATTCCCGTGTAGTGTGGTTTCCTGTACTGTGGAGGCAAGAGTATTAAAAACTACAATTTTCAGACTCCCTCAAAACTGGAGTTGCAAATATAATTGAGTTCTGCCAATAAGAAACATACCTTAAATCTGAAGGCTATGATAAAGACCATTCCTGGGTGTCTTACCGGATTCTTCTGGTAAAAAATGTTATGGAGCTATGTGGTTCTTTGCAGCAGATCTCACTGTAGAGTCACTATTTCAGTGCCTAGATGCATTGAAATGGCAGCTCCCTGGTAATCAACTTTCCCTGGATTAGCACAATGGGTTATTTGAATTAGAACTCAAAAATTCTAATAGTGCTTTTCTATTTCTCGTCTTCCTGATTCTGACTGCGGGGACATCTCCCAGAAAATCATATCTGTGGTTTTCTTGGTGTTACTCCTACAGCTTTCCTTCCTTCTGATAATTTTGTAAGCATCTAATTCCATTCTTCAGATCCTTTTTGCTTAAATAACTAGAGTGATTTCTGTTTCTTGTAATGAATGTTAACTAACTTATTTTCTATCCTTGTTTGTTGTCTTTGATCAAGACAGCCTTAACGTTTTTCTCAGTTTGACTAGGCTTTAGACAGACTTCTTCCTATTAGTCCTGATCTCCCTTTTTGTAGAGCATTTACTTTAGAAAACTTGTAAATATTTCTCTGTCCCTTTGAGATGTAAATCTTCTCCCAGGCTGTTTCCCAAGGACCTGGGAGTCATTCCTTCAAAATGTAATCCTGTACTCCGGAGGCTAAGGTGAGAGGATTGCTTGAACCCAGGAGGTTGAGGCTGCAGTGACTTGTGATCACACCGCTGCACTCTAACCTGGGCACTAGGGCGAGACCCTGTCTCAAAAACAAAACAAAACAAAACAGCAAAAACAACAACAATGAAAGACAAATCAAAACAAAATGCAACCCTGGAAGGAGACAAATAGTGCCCCTATTTCCCAGTCTCTTCGGGAGAGTAGAAGCCTAATTTTAGTAAGAGACAGTTAGCAAGTACAGGTGACCTATTGAAATTGACCAAATTCCCACCCACCCAAACATCCCCCCAGTACTTTTCCGTTAGCTCACCCGGCCTTTAAAAATGTTCCTGTCCCATTTATTTCAGTGGGGTTGAGTACAAGCTCTCTACTCTATTGTAAAAATCTCTGTCTCCTATTGCAGTACTCTTGAATGAAGTCTTCCTTGTCTGTATAACTTGTCCAGTGCAATTTTTCTTTTATACTTTCCATCTTATGGTGTAAAGCTTTGTCATGTTTTTCACAGGATAAGCAGCAAAGGAAAACTGTGTCATTTTAATTGCTTAAAATATATTTAGAAATATTCAATCAGAAGAGGATACAATATATAAAAAATATAAAATACACTGTAATAAATGTGTATAACTACATGTGTTCTGAGAAATAGAATATTAGCAATAATTCTTGCCACCTCTATATCCCTCCAGGAATATCCCACTCCCTGAAGTAACTGTTCTGAATTTTATATTCAACATTCCTTTAGTATTCCTTAGAGTTTTATTATATATGTATGCATCTCTAAGCAATGTTATTAAGTTTCATATGCATTTGAATTTTATAAGAGCAGTTATCAGGGTGTATTTTTATGCAATATGTTTTTATGCTCAATAATATGTTTGTGAGACTCAACTATGTGAATGACTAGCCATACTGGCTTTTTATAAACCCTGCAAAGATGTTTTTTTCCATATCACCTTTTACAGCCTCCTTAGTAGAGATCCCTGTAGAATCAGCTCAGCACATGAAAGAGCATTGCAAAGTGGAAAGAGTCTTGGTTGAGGATTTGATAAATTTAGTCTCTTGGCAGCTATTTTTAAGTTTGATGTGGACATTGCCATGTCTTTTAGACTCAGGCCTTATTTTTTTCTTATAATACAGTGTTTCAATAAATTATTTCTAAGTACCTCAAAATATGTATTTAATTGTTTTGTTGCAATTTATCAGGGAAGAACAATCAGAATATCTTCCAAAGTATAAACAATAATTAAATTTTACATTTCCCAACAGCCAGGGTTCAGATTAAACGCTATTGGACAATACATAGAAAAATAAAGAAAAGTCAAAAAGTTGTAATTAGAGTAAGCATAGCCAGTGAGCAGTGAGAGCTGCCTGTAAAGACCTGTTGTCCCTATGTAGAAGGGTATGCTTAGGTTAACATGGTGTTGTGGCTAGCATGTTAGGCATATATAGTGGCCAGTGTATATTCATTAGAAGTAATTATCTGATAGGAAAGAATCAATGGTTTCAAAAAATGTTCCTAATATGTACCCAGTAAATCATAGCTGAGATATTAGCTTATGGAGTACTTAGCAATGTTGGTTGATAGGTTGATGATGGAAATAATGAAATGTTTGACTAGCAAAAGCCAAACAAAATACATACAATCAAACTATGTTTTGGTATGGAAAATTTTAGATTGTCATGTTTAATGAGAATTCTTATAGCCAATAGCCAAATGTACATAGACACAATACTTATATCCTATAGAACCACAGTATAACAAATACTAAGTGTAAAACACTAACTGTAATACTACAAGTATTACAAAAACATCATATATCTAGATGTCTATAGTAGTTGCTTTCCTCTGAATTTAAGATTCATATTAAGGGAATTATGAAGTATCTTTATTCTATTGCTTTCCATGTATTTATTCCGAAGTAAAATAAGTAAAGACATTTGAATATGTAATGCTGAATGGCACCACGGAAAAGCGCTGAGACATATCATACATGTACTCACTTTCATTTATACTTAACTGTGTGATTTTAGAGCAAATTATTTATTTTTTCTGAGTTTAATTTTCTCATGAACTAAATATAGATAGAATAATAGCCACCTGATAAACTGATCATGAAGATATGCTGAGGTGATCTGTACAAAATGTCTAGCATAATCATTTCAAATGATAAAAGCTAATAAATATAAGCTATTAGCAAAACTGTTTTTATTATCATTAAAAATTGCATATCTGCTTTGTAATTTTGTTGAACAGGATGGTCTGGACACCACTGCGAGAAGGAACTTGAGTGCGTTCCCAACTCATGTGTTCATCAACTGTGCATGGAAAATGAACCTGGCTCGACATGTTTATGCACACCTGGATTTATGGTAAAGATTATTGGTGGTTGTGGTTGTAATAATTTTTTATTCTCTTTGATATGCAGTAAACAATAGAAAATTACATGGTGAAAAATAAGGTTGGAGTAGTTAATCTTCAGTGCATCTCTCCTTCTCTGTCTGTACATGCTACACTTTTCTCAGCATTCCTCGTTCCCTTCTTGTCCATGAATCACTTGCACCCTCAGTCCTTTCTTTCAGGAGAAAAATATTCTGATAAATTGATCCACACAAAGGTGCAAGTGACTTAATGTATTGGCCTTTAATGTCTTGATGCATTTGGAAAGAGGATGCCAGTGGAGGAATTACTTAATACTGTCAGGGTCTTGGCAGAACTTTTATTTTGCCCAAGGACATAGTACTACTTCCAGGGTTGGGCTCAGCATATTGTATGTCCGAGGAGGACAAATCTGCTTCCTCAGCAAGTTTGAACTGGCCTGAACTCCATTAGCCCTAGAAATGACTTTCCTTGGTAAAAATGTCTCTATTAAAAAATAGCTTTTGACCACAGTCTTTTATTAAAACTGACCGCAGCGAATTTTTTTTTTTTTTTTTTTTTTTTTTTTTTTTTTTTTTTTTTTTTTTTGAGACGGAGTCTTGCTCTGTCACCCAGGCTGGAGTGCAGTAGCACGATCTCAGCTCACTGCAAGCTCCGCCTCCCGGGTTCACGCCATTCTCCTGCTTCAGCCTCCCGAGTAGCTGGGACTACAGGCGCCCGCCACCTCGCCCGGCTAGTTTTTTGTATTTTTTAGTAGAGACGGGGTTTCACCGAGTTAGCCAGGGTGGTCTTGATATTCTGACCTCGTGATCCGCCCGTCTCGGCCTCCCAAAGTGCTGGGATTACAGGCTTGAGCCACCGCGCCCGGCCCAGAATTTTTAAATGTGTATTTATAAATATCATTATTAGACCAGCCTTCACTGAGATTAAGGCTAAATAATTAGAGAGAGAATATAGTCAGGTGACCCAGTTCAAGAATAAAGAATCATACTTCAAGCATCTGGCCAGTGTATATAAAAGATGAACAAGTGTGAAGGGAAGTATGAATGGAGCTAGAAACTCCTTCTCAGAAGTGAAAGATCAGAAAGGAAAAACTAGAACCAAGAGTCTCTAGACGAGGTTAAGGAATTACACAGAAAAAAATAACCAATAACTGTCACCAAACACAAGAATTTGAAAAATCAATTGTGGAAGGACTTGGGCTTAATCCAGCGCTGTTCCGTCTTAAAAGATGTACCCAGGGCTCATAAGTTTTTTAGGGATATGAATGAGCTCAAACAGAAATCTTCTTTTCTCTGAGAGTTTTCTAATTTTGTATTTGCCCTAGGAAAAAGATTTTCTCTCACTGTTCCCAAAGCAATAGATCTTTGGAGAAAAATTTCAGATGCTCTGATACTTAAATTGGAAGTTAGTTGGTACCAAGAAGTTATTTTTCTGACACCTCGGATTATACCAATAATGCCTTTCTCAAAAAGTCAGTATAAAGAGCAAAATACTGAGATGTGTCTTTTATTTAGCTATATCTTCCACCAGTACAGCCTGGTGGAAGATACGTAAAAATCTAAATAACTTAGAAAATCAATGCTTATTTTATATATGATATGTTTTCATAAACACAAATAACTTACTACCAAATATCTCCAAAATTTCCTGAAATAATCTCCTGGTGTATGTTCTTTCACAGGTGAAATATGAATCTATTAATATTTGAGCTTTTTCTTTAAGAAAAAAATCAAAGCTGAAGTATAAATACATTAGTATATGTTAGAAATATAAATATCTTGATAAAATATAGTTTTATAAGATCACGTGTCTACTAAATAGGAGAAAATGTTATAGACATAATACATTTACATTTTAGTAAGGCATTTACTAAATTAATTTCAAATGGATAGTTTTGCAACCATTCTCTAAGTACTTGAAAGCTGAAACAAAATTTAAAAATTTGTCATAGCAAGAGATAATATTTGTGTGAAATGCTACAACGAGATAAGGGAGATTCAACTTTTGCTAATGCATTAGTTACACTTTAAAATGAGTAGCTAAAGATAGGGGAAATTTAGTTTATTGAAACAGAATTTTAACACTGAAATGTTATTCATGCCAATGCTATAGCAGTATATATTTACTCTAAATTAGATATTCCTAGGAAATATACTTTTGAAAATCACATGCAAGTTATTACTTGGAATAGAAAATAAAATAATCTGCTGAAGTATCAGAAAATCAAATATTCAAAATGTTTGATAAAATATTTGTAGCAAGTTAAATTTGTAAATATTGAAATAGAATATTGAAATGGATACAGGTATGGAAAATGCATGAAAACATTAGAAAATTGCTTTTTAGGTTTATTTTTCCCTGCCCCACTAATCTTGAGTGCAAATGGGGTATTAAAAGAATAAAAATCACAATCACGGGGAAATGTGAAACTTCATGGGTACTTCACTCACAGGAAGATATCAAACTTGAGAGAGTCTTAAGAATAAAGCAGTTATAAGAATTAAACAAAGGATAAATTGATTTGCATTAATACTAAAAATAAAGTGTGTATGTAGAGTGTAGGTGAACATGAAAGCAGGTCCATAGTGGAGAGCTGACAATGTACAAGGGGTAAATCATAGCATTCTAGCACTAGAGTAGATGGGAAGAGACTAAACATTGCATCAGTTATCACATTCTGGTGGAACATTTGCTCACTTCTCTGTCAACTCTGAAACACTGTAAACTCCTCAAGGACAAAGATAATGCTAGACATTGCAGTATTCCTAAGAGTACAGAGTACAGTACAGGCGGTCACTAATTTATAATTATTCAACTTTATGATTGTACGAGAGTGACATACATTCAGTAGAAACGGTATTTTGAACATCCCTACAACCATTCTGCTTTTTACTTTTAGCATGACATTCAGTAAGTTACATGATCTATTCAACACTGTAATATAAAATAGGCATGGGGTGGAATGATTATGCCCAAGCTGTTGGCTAATGTAAGTGTTCTGAGCACCTTAAAATAGGCTAGGCCAAACTATGAAGTTCAGTATATTAGGTGTATTAAATGCATTTTCTACTTACAATATTTTCAACTTATGATGGGTTTATTGTAATATAACTCCATCTTAAGTCAAGGAGCATCTGTACATGTGTTTTGATTTTGGTCATCATTGTTAAAGTTGTTTTATTAGAGTTCGTAGCATATTAGTCACAGTTGTTTTAAATTCCCAGTTTGATAATTACAGTTTCCCCACCATATCTGAGTCTGACTTCAGTGCTTACTCTGTCTCTTCTAACTACTTTTTGGTTTTTAGAATGTCTTGTAATTTTATATTTAAAGACATGATACGTTGGGTAAAAGGAACTCAGTAAATAGGTCTATAGCTTAACATTTTATATTTATCTGGCTAGGAGTCAGGCTGTGTTTGCTTTGTTATAGCCATAGGTGTCAGAGGTTAAAATTTCCTCTTATATTTTTATTTTTATCTTGCCTGTTGTATTTTGGTTTCATTAGAAAATTCTTTTTAAAGAAATGTGAGGTGTGGAGTTCTTTCAGTTGTAATCTCCTGTTGTTATAAAAGATCCCTGTTGATGTGGCAGTCAGGTATGGGGAGAGGGTAAGCCTTTAATAGTCCTATGATTAGGCTTCAGTCTTGGTGATCCAGTGCCTCTGGCTGTGACCTTCAAATGTGCCCCATTCCCTTAGGTGAGACAGAAAAGCTACAGAGGGCTGGAGTTGGGTATGTCCCTTCCCACAGGTCAATTAGGCTCTGGTAAAATAGTTTCACTTGAGGACAAGCCTTGTTAAGAGGAACAGAATGCTCTGGGAGTCTTCAAAATGGCTATCCTCTCCTCTCCACACTGGAAGCATGAGGAGATTTTTCTCCAAACCTCGCTGTGAGAACCTTGTAGTATTTTTGAACGTAAAGTTCATTACAGTGTGGGATATTCCCTAAGAGTGGGGTCCCTTGTAGTTTCTAACTAACTCTCAAGCTCGTACACACTGAGTCTCCAGCATTTCATCAATTACAGTTTGTTTTTCTACCCTGGTTTTGGCTCCAGCAGAGGTTTCTGCCTCTGAATTTCTGCTCTGGTAAGCTGTGATTCTTTGTACCTGCCTGGCTCTCTCTCCGATGTTTGGGGGCAGACGTTTTCCTTTAATGGGAAATGACTTCAATTTTCTTAAAAATCTGAGGAGAGTTGATTTTTAGTTTGTTCAGTTTTTCTCTTATTGTGTAGATGGGAATGACGCCATCCAAATTACGCGCCAGACCAAAACCCACAATTTTGTGATTGTTTGAGAACGAAAGAACCTATGAATATATTTATTAAGAAAACATGAATGGATTTTCTTTCATTCGTGTAATTCAATGTGTCTTTTAAAAAATGGATTTTATTGTTCTAATTAGGCTTCTCAGGTATCTCAACTTGAATGGTGATCCTGTTTTTCAGAGTCACTAGAAGTCTTTATGGGATTGTTCAAAAGTAATTAATCTGACTCACAATCACATTCTCCATTAACATGTAAAATATGAAAAATTAAAAATTTTCTTGCATGTGTACTCTAATTACACCCACTGATATGGTAACACATGCAACCTGTAAAGAACATTTAAGTAATTCAAATAATTGAAATATGCTTGTATTGAATTTTTAATTGAACTTGAAACAGCAAAGCACAATTCAAACCAATAAGCCTTTTCCCTAACAATTTGTAGCAATTCTCTTCACATTCAATCCTTTTATGTTCACCTAAACTTCCCTCTAACATCTTTCTTCTTCTCAGAGATCTACTGAAAAATGGCAATTTTTTTCCTGGTTACTTTTATTTAAGTTACTTTAAAAGTTTCACTAATTAGGTCATCATATAAAAATGTTAATTCAGCTACATATTTACAGGATTAGAAAGGATTAATATTACTACCATTATTTTTGTTTAATTATGAAGAGTGATGTGGGAGGTAAATAGTCCCTGCTGGATAGGGAGATGGGAACCGGTTTTTTTTTTTTTCTTTACTTCTGAGAATTAATTTTTTGAAAATAACATTAAAGGTCTGAACTCTCAGGTTTTTCTTAATGTTTCGAGCTATGACAATCTCTGACAAGCCGATAATTAGTGCAGATTATTCGTTTTAGCAGATCCAATTACAAAAGTGAATCCAAACAAGATTAAAGTACTTACATCATTTTGAAATTCAAATGTTCTGTAAAAGAATTTAAATGACAGAATGCAATTTTTGAATGTCCTATACTTGCTGAAAAATTCAAGGAAAATGATCATTCTCTTTTTCATTTGATCAGAACTGCTCATTTCTTCCTCGGTAAATGAAATTCTGCCAAACAAGATTGATCTCCATGCATTAACCAATGAGTGCCTATTGGTCAGGCTTATTGTGTTTTGTAAATGATAGAGTCGATGAAAGTGTTAATTACAGTTCTTAAATTAAAACACAGATATTTATATAGTGTGGAAGCTGTATTTGTATTAAAATGAAGACAAAATGGAGAAACTATTTTCTGAGAAAAAAGGTTCTGAGTTCTATAGAAGGACAACTTGTTTGTGGTATTCAGTTTTTAAATGTCATCTTCAAATAAACCTAACACAGAAGACACCAGTATAGTAAGACAGACAAACATTTTGATGCATGTCTATGGTTCTGGTCTTTATTTTCTCATGAGATAAACTCATCAATTTTATCAACAAATATTTACCAAGTGTTTTCTGTGTTTGAGATGACTTGTTCTATTAAAAATAATTATCTCTTAATAGGAAATAAAGCAAAGATGCAATTTTAGAAAAACTCATAATTCTTTTTTAAATAGATATTTTTGTGGTTTTGACATTTATCCTTATTTTAATTCAAGTAATTTGTATTTTAGATCAGTCAAAACACATCCTTTGGATACCCACTGAAATAATGTATTTGGAAAACTTATAAAGAAATACATATACACTAGTCTTACATTCAAATTAAGGAAAAGAGGACAGGCTCACATCTTCTTGCAATGCACTAAAAAAACATCAATAATGCTTTTATTCAGGTGAAATTTGATACTTTGCTCTAATGTATGTTGAGCACAATTGTTTGCAGATCCTTAAAATGATATAAAAATCAATTAGTATCAGTTTGTTATCCAAAGAGAACATTCAGCTGTATGGCAGAGACAAATAATGTGTGGGATAATAAGGAAGTCAGCATTGGGTGCAAAATGCAGGAAACCGTATGATGAGGGAAATAAAAACATTAGCTAGGACACTTATTTGGTAGTAATATTAAAAAATAATAAAGCAATTGGCGAACCCTGAGTAAAGTAGTCATTAGAAGAGATTTCTCAATGGACAAAAGATAATGACTTCCTCCTAAGGATTAGAAAGGTACCTCTGAAAGCACTGAAACTCAATCTGCACCGCGTAGTGGAAGTCCACCCCGAGGGTTTGCTCAGTACTGCTAATGAGAATGCTAACTATAAAATAGCCATGAGAAATAAGGCTCCATCTGCTTCTCAGGACAAGTTTTACCACAAACAACAACAACAAAAAATACACACAAAAAATATATTTTCCTCTCCCCAAATCAATTAGGCTCTGGTAAAAGAGAGCCAAGATCCTTGCTTTTATGAAATCTATCAACTAAAAGCAGAGGATGGCAGTGGGGAAGACACCAAATTATTGTGTTTATTTATTTGTTAATTTGTTTATGGGCAGCAGTGAGTGCTATGGGGAAGAAAAAGGTGGAGGGATGTGTATTCTGAGCATTTCTAAGCAACACAGTGACAGTATTTTATAATGCAAGGTATGTGAGGATTTTGGAGGAAAAAATGGTGCAAACGAATAAAAACATAAATATTAATGAAAAGAGGAAGCTTTCTGTATTAAATAAGTATAATGTATAATGAAAAAATGTAATTTAATATTTTCAGAAGTAGAATATTTAAAATAACAAGTTGCCTTACATTTTATATAATAGACATGGCACAGCTATGATGTACAATCTAAATGCCTTACAACATGCTGGGCGCAGTGGCTCATGCCTGTAACTGCAGCACTTTGGGGAGCCAAGGAGGGTGAATCACTTGAGGTCAGGAGTTTGAGATCAGCCTGGCCAACATGATGAAACCCCGTATCTACTAAAAATGTAAAAACTATCCGGGCGTGGTAGTGGCCATCTGTAATACCAGCTACTGGGGTGGCCAATGCACAAGAATTACTTGAACCGGGGATTTGGAGCTGGCAGTGAGCCGAGATCTTGCCACTGTGCTCTAGCCTGGGCGACAGAGTGAGATTCCAAAAAAAAAAAAAAAAAAAAAAAAAATTTCTTACAACAGTAGTTTTTATTGGTAAATTGAGTATAGTAAAATAATGACCAGCTCATAGACCTATTTAGATATTAAAGATAATGAATGCCCACCTTTCATCTTTATGCATCAGATTTTTGCTTCAATGTGACTGGTGGAAGAATGTATTTGGTAGAAACCTAGAATATATTTAGTGTCATATATTGACTCAAAAAAGTAATGGCTTAACATTTTAGGTTTCAATGAGATGGAAAATTCTCTGAGCTTCAGTTTCTTCACTTATAGCATGAACGTGTGGATGAATTAAAAGCTTGGCCATATGGAAGATAACATTGTTAACTCATTGGAGAGTTGGGCACAGAATTTTAAATGCCCATACTTACAGACTGGTAGATCAGTGTTCTTTCCTCCATGCCATATATCTTATGGATTTATTTTTAAGATAGATAACTAAATGTAATATCCACTTATTTTTAAGGTTATTATATGTCAGGGCTGAATAATGTTCCATTGTCCAGATGTACCTTGGATTATCCATTCAACTACTGAAGTTTTTATTGATTGTTTCCAGGTTTCGGCAATCATCAATAAGGCTGTTATAAATATTCTTGTGGAGGTTTTTGTGTGAACATGTTGTCAATTCATTTGCTATACATCGAGGCACACACTCGCTGGATTATATAGTAATAGTGTGTTTATTAGAAACTGCCTGTTTTCTGAAATATCTGTACCATTTTGCATTCACACAAGAAATTAGGCAGCATTTTATCATTTGTATAGCAATTACTAAAATTGTAATTCAACAATTATTTTTGTGGCTATATATTTACTGTTTGAACAGCTACTCTCACCTCCCTTCCTCTCCTTCTCTATTCCCTTCTCCCTCTCTGGTCTGCTTTTCTCCTCTTCAGTAAGTTCCATAAAAACAGGAACTGTGCACATATTACCTACTTCTGTTCTCTAGGCAGATACAAGATAGTAGATTCTAAATAAAATTTTGTTGATTATTATACATGAACAAAAACATGAATGGATTACAATTATTGTGGTGTTAATCACAACTAAGCACAAGAATTTTGTGGAACAGTCTGTTGAATGAAATATCGTACACTGTTTATAATGCATTGTTTTCTACAATAATATTTAGAGTGATTTAAAATATCACTTGAGCCATAAGCTTCTGTTAAAATGTTATTATTTATGAAGGAAGCCTAACTATTTGCCAGACTAAATGTCTTGGATACTTTACCTTCTTGAATGATTAAAAAAATTTGGAATGTAAGAATCATTATTTATCCCTATTGTGATGATAAGGAAACAGGCTCACAGATGTTGGTCGCTTATTCATAGGTAGCAAATGTTAGAATGTAGTTCGTCCAGTGAATCCAAACCCTGTATCCATGAGCACTATGTCAGAAAATTTTCACTCTGCAGCCAAATACAGTTCTAGATCTTCTCACTCTGAGCCATACTCAGATTTCTTTTGGTGAGCACAGACTACATTAACTTATATAAAGATTAGCTTATACATTCTGTTATGGCCTGAGTGTTTGTATCTCCCTCACCCAAATTCAAATGTTGAAGTCCTAACCCCTAAGACTGTGGTATTAGAATGTAGGGCTTTGGGGAGGTGATTGAGTCATGAGGTTTGAGTACTCATGATTAGGATGAGTGCTCTTATAAAAAGGCTGCGGATAACTAGATAGTCCCTTCCAGCCTATGAGGACATAGCTAGAAGGCACCATCTGTGAGAAAGCCCAGACACTGAACATCCCTCAAGTTGTACTTCCCAGCCTCCTGATCTATGAGAAATAAATTTCTGTTATTTATAAGTGAAACAGTTTATGATATTTTTTGTTACAGCAGCCTAAACAGACTAAGACATGGTTCCTTCAAATTTTTTTTTTTTTTTTTTTTTTACCAAAACTTCTTTTCTTCAAATGGTTCTTACATGATAACAAGTGGAACTGTGCATTTTACACTTGCTAGATTATTCGATAAATAATTAAATTCTGGCAAGGCAGTGGGAGAAAATATAACTTGCATCTATTGCATTTTTTATGATAAAAACCAGTCTCTGTTTCTCTGCTTTTTCTGGCATTGCCACCGAGAAACGACAGGGTTTTACACTTCTCTTTTGACTTAGAAGTCTTTTTTTTATTCATACAGAAACCACCTGCTTTATGCTTTTTCCCCCTTAATTAAAAATAAATAAAACTAAGAAAAGAGTCAATGTGTAGGAAGGAAGACCTGTTGGTTGTTGCTCTCCATGCAGCTCAGGGATACAGACGTCCAGCACAGCATATCTTGCTTGCTATTTTTGATGTATTTTGGATGTTAGATGGCGTCCTTGTATGATAGTGTTTGATTTGGTTTTGCCTTATTTTCTGTAACTGTTTTCATGTCATTTGCACTTGAATTCCCAAGTAAGGAAAGGGCTGTGTGCACATTCCCAGAGTTTGAAGATTAGTTTCAAAGACATTCTAACTATAAGGCTGACTCACTTTAATCTGAAAGGAGAAAGAAAAAAGTGTATTGCCACAGTATGTTGTAGAAAATGAGAGAGGCTTGAAAGTGTTCAGAAGACATTGTTCTTAATGTTCTCAAATGAAGATGCCAACTTTATGTTTCTAATGATAAATCAGTTAAAGAAAAGTATAAAATGATTAGTGTATTCATTGGTGTGTCACATGCACACAACTGTGGCTGTTTGGGTTGGTATAGAATACTACTCCATGGGAGAAATGGATAAACAAATTATAGAATATATTAACAAATATGTGTTGATAGAGGTATAAACACAAGATGCTATGGATGGCAAAATAAAGGTGTGTAGCCCAAATCTGCTCAGATTGGCTCAAGTAATAACCCCTATAGGAGGTCAAGTGTAGCAAGTCTGCTTGAATATAAAGAGACATTGTTCTAGGGAGAACAGGTAGGAAAGCTTGCAAGTTACTTTCAAGGAGTGTGAATGGAAAGATTTGAGGTAATGTTATTTTTTAAATATCCTTTATGACACATATTTTAGCACTTAATATCTATATATTATTGAACTTAGATTCTAACAACTATTTAAGATATTTATCCTAAGAAGCTCAAATTCATAAGAGATACAACATGCAAGAAAACAATTATAACACAGAAAAGAAATGGATAAGCAGCCTAAAATGTAAACACGTAACATTATAGTGATTCAGAGAATGAAGACATTATTTCCAATGGAGAAATATAAAATGTTTCATGAAATAAATGTATTTTCTCATGAGCAGTCAGTTGAACATTCTGTGACTAAGGAAAGCTTCCCTAAATGGTATAGATATTTGGTGGTAAAAAAAAAAAAAAAAAAAGAAAGTTTTAAATTTCTACTTGCCAGTTCTCAAAAATGAGTTTGGGAATATTGGGATCCTCACATTGATGACCCACTAATTTACCTACAGTGTCTGCTAATTCCATGCATTCTTACTAAAATAGTAGGAAAGATCAAACAATTTGAGTTCTGAAATGTTTCATGGCTCTTTTACTTGTACACACTCAGGGTTCTGTATCAGATATCAGCTTCTAGGACTGCTAAGTCATAAACAGTGGTCTCAGGGAAGTCTTTAAGGTATTTGATTTCAAGTAGGTGAGAATTTAGAAACAAAAATTCAGAGGATGCTATTGACAGTAGGACCACAGAGTTTTAGTTATGTTATATATAACTATATATATTAGTCACACTGATAATTTGCACCTGTAGTAATTATGAGTTATTAAATTGTTCTGATATGATGACTGACACAGAGTAATTTCTTCATTTTGTTATTTGGAGTTAAATACAAAGTACTTAAATTTAAATTAAAAACAATGGTATTTCCAACATGAACTTGGCCATAGTCAAGCATATAACTTTAACGTTCAAACTTTTTTTGTTTTTAAAACTCAATATCTACAAACATAGTTAGTGTAAAGAAGGCCATTGACAACTATTTGATTAGGATCATGGATATCAAAAATAATTGACATGTAATTAAACTTAATCATTGTGAAAAGTAGAGAAAATCCCATATATTTAAGATTTGGGAGTAACCTAAATACGTTTCTCACCATGTTTTCAATAAGAAAAATCAATATTCAATAAGAAATAGCCAGTGATATTGTGTGCTAGGTTAAATTGTTTTACTTTTTTCTAAGAAGAGTGGTAAGCCGGTGATGACTTTTTGAACTGAGGAATGACCTGGTCAGACTTTTATTTTGAAATATAACTCTAGCATATATTTGGTACATAGTAAATGTGCATCTGAGACCTTGCCTCTAAAACAATGCATCTTGACCTCTTGCCTCATCAGCTTTCTGCAGTAATATTTGTTGCCTGAGCATCTGTCTCTAGTATTAACCTTGACTTCTCTCCCGAGCTATGCTTTGCATTTCCCTTCTTATTGCATCTTCTTTTGGATAGACTAGAAACAAAAGTGAGATTCAGTGCATTCCTTAAGATCATTATTCCTCCATTCTTTAGTCCGCTAGAAGATCTCCCTGCAGATAAAAATTACACGGCAAATCAATGAACTTGTGTTTTCAGAAGCATTGCCATTGAAGCAAATCCCCTAAAGTTCTGGTAGCCAAATGCAATAAGGAAAAATAAAATTGTCCTTAAAGACTTCACTACCAGTTATCACACACCAGGGAAGAAGTGACTATTTCACATTTATATTGTTGTCACCCCATAAAACTTAGATGGAGCTTGTGTGCTTCTATTTTGTGAAAATTTCACATAGTCTTGATGTTCTTCAGACTTCATACAAATTTATAAAATTATGGACCCATAGCTTTTATTTATGGTCTGTGATTTTATTCTCTTTAACCTTGAGAAAGATGAAAATAACTGATTTGAATTAATTGACTGACATACTTGAAAATGTTTTGAAAAGTTTGAGCCGTACATTGTTATGTTACCAGACAGAAAACATCATTATCATCCTCCCCCAGGAAAGACATTTTAAACTTTCATGGCAGGGTATTGTGGATAACCTAGGAAAATAAATAAAACAATGTTACACTGCAGTGTCCCAGGCAATGACTCTCAGGAGCCATTCTAGACGAATTATTCTAAACTGAGAGAAAGAGACAGAGATACAGAGAGAAGCACATAAATTTGATGTAACATGTTCCACCTAAAAATTTTAAAAAAGGAAATAATGCAGATGAGGGGAATGAGAACTCCTGTTGTGTGTTGTCAAGTTGTCATAAAGGAAGAAAAGAATACCAGCACTATATGTATTCTTGAGAGCTTGATCCCCTTTTTGGTAGATGCTTGAGGCAGAGAAAACACACACACACACACACACACACACACACAAAACAAACAAACAAAAAAAAACATCCATTTACTACTCTACACAGCCTAAGCAGAGCGATAATTCATGTGGTCTGTAGTACTATATATATAATCCATTAAGATAGACTCTGTAGAGAGGACATGCATAGATCACCCTTTCTTCTTCAGATCTGACCACTGACTCACCTCCACGGAACCAGTTTGAATGATGAGCATCTACTTCTGGAAACCCTATCACATACAGAAAACTACATGAAGGGGCTTTCCTTTTTGGAATCTTAGATAATGTGTTTTTTAGATCACAGGGTTTATATGAGGCTGTATAAGATTTTGATAAACAGTCTACATGGTTTGGAAATCTGAGAGAGACTTCACCAGACTCCTCTAAAATTCTGAATGATTTCCCATCTAATGGTTTTTTTCAAGAAGGGTGAAGTTCTGTGTGCTGTTGGGAGGCAATAGAGGTTTTCCAGTATTTAAAAATCTCCTGATCTCTAATCTCGCTCTTTCCACTTCAACTCATTGTGTATCAGTCTCAGTGAAACAAAATCTCTGTGGGGTTATGCTTTTGAAATGAGGAAGAAAAAGGAAGAGGAGCAGGAGTAGGATAAGAAAGAAGAGAAGGAGGATGGAGTAGAAGTTGGAGGAAGAGGAGGAAACGAAAAGCTAAATGGGACTAATTATTTTGTCCTGTGACTATTATTTTCCTATATATCTTTCCTGGTTTAAAATAGTTATCTCAAAAAGGGCCAGAGCTACCAGGTAGAGCAGTGTTTGAACCTAGAGGCACTACCTTGTGGAAGATTAGCATCTGTGATATTACATATGCTAATGTCCTAGCCTGGTATAACTCATCAGGAAGTCCCCTCAATACAAGAGGCAATTGAACCTATTCTTCTACCAGCTTACATTTTTCCTCTAGTGACTTGCTAAGCAACCAGAAAAACTCACCCAGGGATCTGTTTTTATTTGTCCCTAAAGCCTAGGAGCTACCTGACACATGTTTAAGTGGGATGGTTGTAAATGGCTTTGAGATTACTTAGTTTTCCAATTGCTAAATTTTCAAATAATTTACCATTTATTTTGAGTTCATGTTTGGCAGCATTAAACATTTCTTTTTTAAAAATTTCTTTTTTAAATTATACTTTAAGTTCTAGGGTACATGTACACAGCGTGCAGGTTTGTTACATATGTAAACATGTGCCATGTTGGTGTTCTGCACCCATTAACTCGTCATTTACATTAGATATAGCTCTTAATGCTATCCCTCCTCCTTCCCCCTCCCCACAATAGGCCCCAGTGTGTGATGATCCCCTTCCTGTGTCCAAGTGATCTCATTGTTCAATTCTCACCTATGAGTGAGAACATGCGGTGTTTGGTTTTCTGTTCTTGTGATAGTTTCCTGAGAACGATGGTTTCCAGCTGCATCCATGTCCCTACAAAGAACACGAACTCAACCTTTTTTGTGGCTGCAAAGTATTTCATGGTGTATATGTGCCACATTTTCTTAATCCAGTCTGTCACTGATGGACATTTGGGTTGCTTCCAAGTCTTTGCTATTGTGAATAGTGCTGCAATAAACATACGTGTGCATGTGTCTTTATAGCAGCATGATTTAGAATCCTTTGGGTATATGCCCAGAAATGGGATGGCTGGGTCAAATGGTATTTCTAGTTCTAGATCCTTGAGGAATCGCTACACTGTTTTCCACAATGGTTGAACTAGTTTACAGTGGCACCAACAGTGTAAAAGTGTTCCTATTTCTCCACATCCTCTCCATTTCTTAATGAAAAATCTTGGAATAAGGTGGAAAATGTTTCTTGATGCATGTTTAAATGGGATGGTGATAAATGGCTTTGAGCTTACTTAGTTTTCCAATTGCTAAATTTTCAAATAATTTACCAAATCTTTTGAGCTCCTGCTCGGCAACATTAAGCATTTGTTAATGATAGACCTTGGGAAAGGGGGAAAATGTTTCTTAACTGTAGAGGACACAGAGAAAGAGTTTAATCGTATTAATTGCACTTCCATTTCATCTGTCATCTTTGGTTTCAAGGCAGACTATTCACATGATATGGGCCCTTATTACTCAGAGTAAGGTTGATGACTCTTGTAATTCAAGACTGGTACTTGTTGAACTGCCATATTTGGATGGTTGTTTTTCTTGTAATATAAAGGCATCTAAAGGGCTATCCTGTGTTTCAAATTTTAATTAAACAAGTTATGGGTAAAAATACTTACATTTTACTTGCTCAACTCTTTAACCTAATGTACAGAGGCAATTTTGTAAATATAATTTTATATACATTCAACAAACACTAATTGGTTAGCAGCATACAAATAGTGTGCTGAATACAATGCAGAATGGAATGCAGATAAATTTCTACCTAGTGACATTTACAGTATACCAGGAATTACATATAAATCAAGGCAATAGAAAAATAAAATATCCATGCATCCATGGATGCGGCTGGAAACCATCATTCTCAGTAAACTATCGCAAGAACAGAAAACCAAACACCGCATGTTCTTACTCATAGGTGGGAATTGAACAATGAGATCACTTGGACACAGGAAGGGGAACATCACAACCAGGTCCTATTGTGGGGAGGGGGTAAGGGAGAGGGATAGCATTAGGAGATATACCTAATGTAAATGACAAGTTAATGGATGCAGCACACCAACATGGCACATGTATACATATGTAACAAACCTGTACATCATGCACATATACCCTAGAACTTAAAGTATAATAAAAAAAGAATAAATTATGACAAAAGAAAAAAAAGAAAAAGAAAATATAATTCAAACTGTATTTAGTAGTCAGGAGAAAAAGAAAAAGTTATTGTGATAGAAAAATAATGTTGATAGTAGAAAAGTTTTCTCTAAGGAAGGGACCTTGAAGTTATAACCCGCGGGATAAAAAGAAATAATCCAAAGCAAGAGTGAGGGTATGGATGTGTTGTCAGATGTATCAGCATAAACAAGGGTCATGGGGGAGGAAAAGATCTTGTCCTGTATGGGACAGAAAAGAATGGATAATGGAAGTTGAGCACGGTAAGTATGGTGGGGGCAAAGGCACAGAAGTGCTTGCAGAAGTAAACAGGGTCAGATTAGGTCGAGAGTCAGAGAAATAGCAATTAGTTTGAATTTTATTCAAATGCAATTGACATATATACTAACAAGTTTTTTCAAAAGGGAAATGATGTAATCTTATTCAGGTTCTTAAAATATCCCTATTCTTCCATAAAGAAAGATCTAGAAGGAGGTTAAAAGTGGGAGTGAAGAAACCAGCTAGGCTCTAACAATTATTATGTAAAAGATAATAATGGATTGATATTTGTGGCAGAGCAAAATCAGAGAAAAGGCTGGATTTGAAGTGTGTTATGAAAGAAAAATTAGCAAGACATTGTATTGAGTGGATGTGTGAGATAGAAGAGAATGAAAAATCGGGAGGACTTCAGCAATAGAGTGATGATAATAAATTTCCTGTGATGGGACAGGTGGTTGAAGAAACATGTTAGAATGGAGGGACTGACCCAGCAGTTCAATACTGTACACGTTATGTTTAAGGTACCCATGAGATATTTAAATAATGATTCTAAATTAGCAGGTGGTTATATAAGAATGCATTTCAGAGAATTGTGAAGTAGAGATATAATTTTGGGACTTATCAATATATGATATCTTTATAGTCTTTTTGAATGTATGACTATGCTTCTGGGGAGAATGGAGAAAGAAAAAAGGTGAATACAAAGCTATGATAAATTCCAACCTAGAGGCCACAAAGAAAAGGAGCCAATAGAGGAGATTGATAATGAATAGGAGAAAGAGGTAGAAGGTTACGGAGAAATCAAATTTGTTAGAAGGTGGTAGTTAAGTATATTGAATATTGTTGATGATTTGAATAAGATGAAGATCAAAAACTGTGCTTTGTATTTCACAGCACAATAGGATTTCTGGAATTTCACTAGAACAGTCCTATTGGCAAGAAGACATGAAAGCTAGATTAGAATGGTTTGAGGAAAGAATGAAAAGTTTAGATGATTTAATGAATATTCCTTTCAATACATTTATCGATGAAAGGGAAAAAGAAAAATATGTATATACTTAGATAAATACGTGTTTTCAATATGTTTCTCTTAGTTTTTTCCAATAAATGTTTACTGACCATCAAGTACATCAGTATGTGCCAGTCATCATATTAACCCCGGCCATTCAGTGGAAAATGTAACATAGCCTCCTGCCTAGGGGCACTGGTAGTATGCTGGAAAAGACATATAAATCAATTTGGCACAAAAACAGGAATGTCATTAAAAACTATAAATATTACCATGAACCTACATACTGATTTTGTATGCAAAAATCTTTTTAAAAACCTAGAAACAAAAATATTTATCTAGCCCAGTAATATAGCACAAAGATATCTCAATATTACCTGTTTTTGAGAAAACATTTGATATTTGATTATTACTAGAGTTTTTTATTATTATGGGTAAATGATATCTTCAGAATATTATTCTCACTTTCTGGTTGCCACCTACTTTGCCTTTTGTCTCCCAATCAAGTTAGATGACCACATAGAGAAATATGTCATGTATCTTTTATAGAATACTGAATCTGTTAATATCTTAATGAGGAAAACAGAAACCATTTGTAACAAATAATAGAGATAATTGGATATACAGGTGAAAAAAAGAGAGCTGACAATAACCAGAAGTTAATGAGGTAAACAGAGGTCTGCAGTGGCATGAAACCACTCCATTTCATGGCTGGAAAGACAAAGGGAAGAAGAACAAGTCATGTGAAGTATGCTGGATTATTTTCTGTATTATGTACTCCTTATTTCAGGTAGAAAATAAGAATAAACCACAACATTTTATCTTCAAATGTTACTGTAAATAGAGTGAAATATACTAATAGTCCACTGGATTACTCATCTGACAAAGGGCTAATATCCAGAAGCTATAAAGAACTCAATCAAATATACAAGAAAAAAACAACCCCATCAAAAAGTGGGCAAAGGATATGAATAGACAATTCTCAAAAGAAGACATTCATACAGCCAACAAACACATGAAAAAATGCTCATCATCTCTCACCATCAGAGAAATGCAAATCAAAACCACAATGAGATACCATCTCACACCAGTTAGAATGGCAATCATTAAAAATCAGGAAACAACAGGTGCTGGAGAGGATGTGGAGAAATAGGAACACTTTTACACTGTTGGTGGCACTGTAAACTAGTTCAGCCGTTGTGGAAAACAGTGTGGCGATTCCTGAAGGATCTAGAACTAGAAATACCATTTGACCCAGCCATCCCATTACTAGGGATATACCCAAAGGATTCCAAATCATGCTGCTATAAAGACACATGCACACGTATGTTTATTGCAGCACTATTCACAATAGCAAAGACTTGGAAGCAACCCAAATGTCCATCAGTGACAGACTGGATTAAGAAAATGTGGCACATATACACCATGGAATACTATGCAGCCATAAAAAAGGTTGAGTTCGTGTCCTTTGTAGGAACACGGATGCAGCTGGAAACCATCATTCTCAGCAAACTATCACAAGAACAGAAAACCAAACACTGCATGTTCTCACTCATAGGTGGGAACTGAACAATGAGATCACTTGGACACAGGAAGGGGATCATCACACACTGGGGCCTATTGTGGGGAGGGGGGAGGGGGAAGGATAGCATTAGGAGATATACCTAATGTAAATGACGAGTTAATAGGTGCAGCACACCAACATAGCACATGTATACATATGTAACAAACCTGCACGTTGTGCACATGTACCCTAGAACTTAAAGTATAATAATAAAAAAAAAAAGATTGTAAAGTCATTGAGATAATAGAAACTGTTTTGTGCAGATCTTAAAACACAGTTTGTGATGATTAAATTTAATTGACAGTGATGTTTGTTAACTAGACTGTCAGAGTAGAAGATTGTTTTAGTTTTATTACCTAAAATAATCGACTTTAGCATAGAACTGTTGATAACAAATCTTGATGATGCTTCATGTATCAAAAATATAGTATAGTGGTTTGAAGTGTGGGTTCTGGAGTCTCACTTCTTGGGTAAAAATCTTGGCTGTGCCATTTTCTAGCTCTATTATCAGAAAATTAGACAGGACTACAGGTAACACTGCTTTTCATTAAACCATACTTTTTTATTTTATTGGAACTATTTAAGAATAATTCTCGAGAGACTCATATCTTTAACTTGTTACATATCTAGTGCCAATAAGCTTCTCAAATTTAATATACTTAAACAGAAATTGTGATCTATCCTCCAATCTGTAAATGGTCTTCTTTAATTTAGTAAATTTGCTTGCCTTATTTAATTTTTATTTCTATTTTATTGATAGGAATACAAATTTACAAATCATTCACTAAACTTCTTTTGTTTTCACCCCATGCATCTAGTCTATCAGCATATATATTACAGGCTCTGCCTTCCACATATATCCTGAATACAAACTTTACTCACTATATTCACCATTTCCACTCCAGGTCAGTCAAATCATTTCCCTTTCCTAGACCATTGCCTGCTTCCCAAATATACTTTAGCTTCTATTCTTCCCCCCAACCCAAACTCCATTGAGGGTCTATTATCTAAAGTAACCTTTTTATGATATCAATAAGATCAGAACTTTCTTATTTCAAATATTCCAATGGCTTCCCATAATTCTCAGAATCAATTCCAAATTCAACAACAAACAAGAAACCACATTATCTGGTTTCTAGTCACCTCTGTGACCTCACTTCTACCTACATGGCCTTCCCTTATTCTCTTTAACTGTCCATCTTGCTTTTACGTAAACATACTAAGCATTTTCCTGCCCGCAGGCCTTTGCACTGCCGTTCTTTTCACCTTCAATACTCTTTCCTAAAATACTCACGTTAATTTATATCACTGTTCAGAGAGGACTTCCCTGGCCACTGCCTCCAAAACAGCCCTTGCTGTTTTTTCTTATTATGTGTTTTGGGATATTTTGTCTTAAAATTACTTATCACTAATTGATATTAATTAATTAATTCAAATTTATTTCCTAAAATACAAAGTATATAATGGAGAAACTTTGCCTATCTTGTTGACCAATTCATTTCTAACAATTACAACAGTCACTGGCACTTAGATACTGATCAATAAACGCTTGTTGAGTGAAGACATAGAGGGCTATACAATATCCATGTGAAAACAGATGACCATATTCTCATAAAGCTCTAATTCAGAAAATCTTATTTGCATGTTCTTTCTCAAATATAGATTCATAAAGAAAAGAGTTTTTTTAAGTCATTGTGTTTCGTAGAAATTACTGTATCATGTTGGTACCTATTAGGGTTTTAATACATATCAGTGACTCATTATGCTATTTGTAATAGGCACTAAATACTTGTTTTGCAGATAAATAAATGAGGAAAAGAGAGATAGATTGGTAAAATAAATTATAGTAAGCATGAAGTTGAAAAATATGCAAGTTAAATGTTTACTGAGTTAAAGCAAAGCTAAATATTTGAAATTCCTGTATTTGCCCTGTGAAATCAAGCAATTGAGAAAAAGAAATGCCCAACCCTTTTTGAGATGTTTTCTTTTGGTTTTATTTCCTTGTTGGTATTAAATAATATTATCAGAAATATCAGGTGAGGCAAAGTTTTGTGTGTGTGTTCGGGCAATGACAGCTGCTATAAAAATAACCTCCAAAATTCACTAGATTAATATAATAGGAATATGTTTTCATTCAAATCAAGTTCAAATGAGTGTCCAATTTCAGCTACTGTCCTTCAGATAGAGATTTAGGGACCAAGGCTGTTTCCTTCTTGTGGCTTCATCATCTTTATCATGTGTCTTCATAAGTCACCAGGGTGAAGAGGTTGGAGGTTCATACATAGCAGACTTTTATGGATCGATCTAAAAGTGGCACACATAATGATCATTCACATTTCATTGATTAGAACTAAGTCACTTGGTCACAAAAAATGACTGAGACATATAATCCAAAAGTAGGAGGAAATAACTTTAGTGAACCTGTACTAAACTTTGCCACACAGTTTGGGATTTCACTAAGGAAGATATAGAAATTTCTCTAGGATAAATTGTATTGACATGCATTGGGGTGTGTGTGTGAGTGAGTGTATCTATATACATATTCAAAATTTGTATTAACATGACCAATGAATGCATTAATATAATCAATAGAGAGGAGAGAAAGGTCACATAGTTATGATCTACTTGGAGGAACATTTAATAAAATTAACCACATTGCTAGTTCTTGGAGAACATAAACAGATATTTGCTATTAACTTCAAAATTGAGAAAATAAATTTGCCTTTGGGAGTTAAACTCCAAGAACAGAACATAATAGATGTGAGCCTAGGCATGCAATATAGGAAAGAGAAAGTATGGCTTCCTTTCTGCTGAACTTAAGTTTAACTTGGAATAATGAATGTGGTAATATATCTAATGATTTAGTAGTCCACATTATTAGCATATCAGAATCGTAAAGATAAATGTTGGCAATACCAATGTTAACAGGAATAAGGATAGATAGCTTTAACCAATGAACAAATATTTCAGACCTGTTAATGAGATCATTCTTATGGTAATATCTTACGGGATTAAATGTTTGAATCACCTACTTCTACATGTTCTGATATAATGCTCATCAAGAAAACCTGTTCTTGTATAGCTATGCTGACAGAGAGAGAGAGGGTTTGATAATTCCCTAATTCTGTGATGGTAATTTTTCAAGGTAATTGATAATGGCTTCTGATTGTGATTTGGGAGAAAACTGCTGACCAGGGCCATGAAAGTATTTATTAGCTATATAACAGCAATATTTTCATTGTAAGCTGGTATGTTGGCATTCTGATCTCTACCTAGTTTTATACACATTTTCTTTAGTCTGTGAAGCCTTTCCAGGGCTTGTTGCTTACCTTAGAGTAGAGAAAAGAAAAAATCACTGGGTCTTTAAGGTGTGGAATCAGATTCCATTATTTTTCTTGCTGTTTCTTTTATCATTTCTAGATTCTTATCATTTCTAGATTCTCTTTTCTTTTTTTTTTTTTTTTTTTTTTTTTTTTTTTTTGAGGCAGAGTTTCGCTCTGTTGCCCAAACTGGAGTGCAGTAATGTGATCTCAGCTCACTACAAGCTCCGCCTCCCAGGTTCACCCCATTCTCCTGCCTCAGCCTCCCAAGTAGCTGAGACTACAGGCGCCCGCCACCACGCCTGGCTAATTTTTTGTATTTTTAGTAGAGACGGGATGTCACCGTGTTAGCCAGGATGGTCTCCATCTCCTAACCTCGTGATCCGCCCGCCTCGGCCTCCCAAAGTGCTGAGATTACAGGAGTGAAACACCACGCCCAGCCCCTTCTCTTTTTTCTTAATTTACATGCATTCTATATCCATTAGGTTAATGGATCCTGTCGTTCTTGTGTTTTTGTTTGCTGTGGATATTTTTCCATTTAATGTTTAGGTTTTTATACACAGAAACTTTATTCTTTTGTTCTTTTCTTCTAGTTTTAGTTGACACATAATAATTGTACATATTTATGGAATACATAGTAATATTTCAATGCATGTATACATTGTGTAATGATAAAATCGGTAATTCGCATAATATTGAAGATATCTTTTTTGAGTATTGGGAGCATTAATATTCTCTTTTAACTTTTAAAAAATTGTATCAAATTAAGGGTTACAAGTGCAATTTTGTTACATGACTATATGGTATAGTGATGAAATCTAGGATTTTAGTATATCCATCACTCCAATAACAGACATTGTACCCGTAAGTAATTTCTCATTATCCACCCCCGCTTGTCCTCCCCCATCCTTTTAAGGCTCCAGTTTTTATTTTTCTACACTCTATGTCCATATGTACACATTATTTAGCTCCCACTTGTAACTGAGAACATGTGGGTATTTGTCTTTCTGTGCCTGGGTTGTTTCACACTGGAAAATGACCTCCAGTTCCATCCCCATTGCTGGAAAACACCTGACTTAATTCTTTTTATGGCTAAATAGTATTCCATTGTGTATATATACTACAATTTTCTTGATCCAGTCTTCACTGACAGGGTGATTCCACATCTTTGCTATTGTGAATGGTGCTGTGATAAACATATTAATATATGTATCTTTTTTTATATAATGATTTATTTTCCTTTAGATATATACCCAGTAGTGGGACTGCTGAATTGAATGGTAGTTCTATTTTTTAGTTCTTTGAGAAATCTCCATACTGTTTTCCACAGAGGTTGTTCTAGCTTACATTGCTACCAAAAGCATATAAGGATTCCCTTTTCTCTACATCCTTGCCAATATCTGTTATTTTTTGTCTTTTTAATGATAGCCATTTAACTGATGTATGATGATATCTCATTGTGGTTTTAATTGGCTTTTCTCTGATGATTAGTGACATTGAGCAGCTTTTCATATGTTTCTTGGCCATTTGTATGTCTTCTTTTGAAAAAAAATGACTATTCATGCCCTTTGTCCACTTTTTTTGATAGGGTTGTATTTTTTATTGTTTTTGAGTTGTTTGAGTTCCTTGTAAAATTATAAATATTAGTTCCTTGTTGAATGCATTGTGTGAAAACATTTTCTCTCATTCTGCAGGTTATCTGTTGACTCTGTCAATTGTTTCTTTTTCTATGCAGAAGATCCTTAGTTTAACTCAATTCCATTTGTCTATTTTTGTTTTTGTTGCTTTTGCTTTTGAGATCATACTGATAAAAATCTTTGCCTATACCAATGTCCTGAGGTATTTACCTATGTTTTCTTCTAGTAGTTTTATAGCTTGGGGTCTTATGCTTACGTCTTTAATCAATTTTGAGTTGATTTTTCTATATGGTGAGAGATAGGAGTCTAGTTTTATTCTTCTTCATATGAATATCCAGTTTTCCCTGTGCTATTTATTGAAGAGAGCATTCTTTCTCTAACGTTTGGTGTCTCTGTCAAAAATCAGCTAGCTGTAAATATATGGATATGTCTCTTTCTTCTCTATTCTGTTTCAATGGTCTATGTGTCTGTTTTTATAGCAATACCATGATGTTTTAAGTTACTATAGCTTCATATTTATAATTTAAAGACAGAGAGTGTGATGCTTTCAGCTTTGTTCTTTTTGCTTAGGATTGCTTTGGCTATTTAGAATCTTTTGTGATTCCATATAAACTTAGAATTGTTTTTCCTATCTCTCTGAAAAATATCATTGGTATTTTGATAGAGATTTCTTTGAATCTGTAGTTTGCTTTGAGTGGCATGGTCATTCATATAGTTTGAATATTTGACCTCGCCCAAATCCCATGTTAAATTGCAATCCCAGTGCTGGAGGTATGGCCTGAGGGGAGGAGTTTGGGTCATGGGGGCGGATCCCTCATCAGTTTCTGCTGTTGTCACAATAGTTGGTGAGTTCCTGTAAGATCTGGTTATTTTAAAGTGTGTCTCCTACCAGTCCCCTCCCTGGCTCTCTATCTCTCTTCCTCTCCCTCTTTGTTGCTCCTGCTTTTGTCATGTGATGTGCCTACTCCCTCTTCATCTTCTGTTATGACTGTAAACTTTCTGTGGCTTCCTTAGAAGCCAAGCAGATGCCAGCGCCATGCTTCCTCTAAAGCCTGCAGAACTGAGAGCCAATTAAACCTCTTTTATTTATGAATTACCCAGTCTCAAGTATTGCTTTATAACAATGCAGAATGGTTTAATACAGTCATTTAAACAGTATTAATTCTTCTGCTCCATGAGTATGAGATGTCTTTCCCTTCATTTGTGTCCTCCTCAATGTCTTTCATCAGTGTTTTGTAGTTTTCCTTGAAGAGATTTTTCACCTCTTTGGTTAAATTTATTCCTATGTATTTCTTTTGTGTGGCTATTGTGACTGGGATTGCATTTTTAATTTCTTTTTCAGATAGTTCATTATTGGTGTATGGAAACAATGCTAAATTTTGGTGTATGGAAACAATGCTAAATTTTGTATGTTAATTTTTTTATTCTACAATTTCACTGAATTTGTTCATCAGCTCTAAGAGATTTTGTGGTAGAGTCTTTAGGTTTTTCTATATATAAGATTATGTCTTCGGCAAAGAGGGTCAATTTGATTTCCTCTTTTCTAATTTGAATGCCCTTTATTTCTCTCTCATTCCTAATTGCTCTTGTTGGCACTTCCAGGACAATGGTGAATAACAATGTTGAAAGTGGGCATCCTGTCTTTTTACAGTTCTTGGAGGAAAGGGTTGCAGCTTTTGCCCATTAAGTATGATTTCAGGTGTAGGTTTGTCATTTGTGGCCTTCATTATGTTAAGGTATTTTTTATGACAAATTTGTTGAGGGATTTTATGATGAAGTGATGTTCAATTGTATCAAATTAGTTTCTGCATATATTGAGATATTTATATAGATTTTGTCCTTGATATTGTTGGTTGATATATCACATTTAATGATTTACATATGTTGAAACATCCTTGCATACCTGGGATAAATCCCACTTGATCATAGTGTATTATCTTCTTGATGTGTTGTGTTCAGTTCGCTAGTGTTTTGGGGAGAACTTTTGCATCTAGGTTCGTCAATAATAGTTGCCTGTGGATTTTTTTTTTTTTTTTTTTTATGTTCTTATCTAGTTTTGGTGTCAGGGTAATGCTGGTCTCATAGAATGAGTAAGGAAGAATTTCCTTCTCTTCAGTGTTTTGTAAAGCTTGAGAAGAGTTGGTGTTAGTTCTTTTCTAAAAGTATGATCAATTTCAGCAGTAAAGCCATCTGGTCCTGGGCTTTTCTTTGTTGAGAGAAGCAGTTATCTAACATCAGGAATCATCTGACATTTATTTATACAAACTTCTTGGTGTGAGTTCAAAGTGACTACAGAATATGGAACTGTGAAACAACCACCACCTACATCTGAAACAAGAATTAAGTGTTCTGAAAAATGAAATGTAATCTTTAACAAATATTAGAACACTAAAGCAGGGATGCCTATTAGGCATGTCTTTAGTGTTAGGAAATAGACATGTATTAGTATTTTAAAATAATTTTGAAATATTATTTTCTTACAAATAAAAATGATTCATATAGTATAACTAGTTTTTAACTCTACATTTATAAAAGTGTCTCTCTGGTCCATTTGTACTTATTTATACAGCATCACAATTTTCATTAACAGTTTCTTCATGTGAAAGCTATTTTATAGGATATGGTAGAAACAGCCTTTTCATGTCAAACTAAAACAAATAAAGATCATTCCTAATGCAAGCCAATACAAACTAAAATAATTTGCAAATCACAAGAATATATTTTCAAATTTTCTGTTGCAGATACTGCATTTTGCATTAGTTTCCAACTAAATTTTACTTTTAGAGCAGAAAAGTTTTATAATTTGTAATGTGACTTTTTTTATATATCCACATTAATTACCATACAGTACAAATTCCTCATTGAAAAACTATACTCTCAAAACAAATATAAAAATAGTATTTTGACTTAAAATTGAAGGAATTAAGAATAAATTTGGGCATTCAACTGTGCATATCTCTAATTGAAAGGATTGAGTCCATTTTGAAATATGGGTAAAATTTACTATAGAGATTTAATTTTCAAGTAAAATATTTTATTTGAGCTATCCAATATGTCTATGAAAATGCAAATGGATTCCAAAACAAACTTTAAAATTTCTCTCAGGAACAAAGAAACTGAACTTAATTTAATTACTGTAATTGTCATTTTCAGACCTGCTCCATTGGGCTTCTTTGTGGTGATGAAATAAGGAGAATTACCTGTTTAACTCCCAGCTTTCAAAGAACAGATCCCATTTCCACACAGACACATACAGTTCCCCCTTCTGAGACTTTGGTCAGTAGCTTTCCATCTATAAAGGCTACTAGAATACCAACCATAATGGATACTTATCCAGTTAATCAAGGTAAGTAGAAGTAAGATATTAAGAAGTTTGAGTTTGAAAAAGTTGTGTATTAAAAGCATATTTTCTAAATTATTAAAATCTTTTTTTCTGAGATACATGATTTTTAGGGGTGAAAATTGAGCATTATTGGTTATGTGTCCTGTTTTAAGTTTTGTTTTAAGCAATGTTGTTTGCTAATACTATTTCTGGATCAGTAAAAAAAATGTAAATTAACAGTTTTTATTCCACTGTCCACTGTGTAAATTTTAATAGACAACTGGACCTCAATCCCAGCACATTTTGTTTTAAAAGGGCATTGTGCTACTTGCTTCAGTGTGTCTTTACTTCATAGTCTGAGTCATTAATGTAAATTTATATTCCTATTAAATTATTTGATTAACACTCAGATAAAAGATTTGTGTTTATTTTCCTATTGTGAATTATTTTAACAACTTGAGGCTGTTTTTTACATGTCCAATTATTTAACTTTCTAAATCAAGTGATGTCATATTATTAACAGTACATTGTATATTAAATTCCAAATTTACTCTTCATGTAGTCAATGCCACTTCGGATAATCAGAGTAAGAATTGTAGTTCTTAGCAAGGAATTCTTTAAGAAAAAATAATTTTGAAGACTATTGGATATTCTAAGTAGAAATGTACCTTGTCTATTTTTCATCTATGTAATTTCTATTCTTTTAAAAATTTAAATTGAAATATAGTGTTATCTAATATAAACAGAACATTTTGCCTATTGAAGAAGTAAAACAATATTTCTAACATTTCTAACCCGATAGGTCAAACATTCATTGGTTGTGTCAATGCAAAGGAGTTGTAATTTTTCATGTTTTCTAATTCAAAGGAGTCATTTAGTTGGGAATATGTCAATTCTGTGTAATGCCATTTATCCTGATTTTAACCCTACCATGGAGTGTAAATAATAGGACTCTTTGCATTTATGCAGTTTGTGAAATCATTAAACCTCCTCATATACTTTTTTTAGAAATATGATTTACAGAACCATATTTGTCTGCATATAATGGATGTAAGGTGGCAGTGCAATTTGCCTGAGATTTATCCCAGTGCCAAAGTGGTTCATTTCTAATTCATTTTTCTAATCTTTTTGACTTTTTCCTTTTTGTAGGTCCAAAACAGACAGGCATTGTCAAGCATGACATTCTCCCAACCACTGGTTTGGCAACGTTAAGAATTAGCACACCCTTGGAAAGCTACTTACTCGAAGAACTGATTGTCACTAGAGAGCTTTCAGCAAAACACAGCCTTCTTTCTTCCACAGATGTTTCCTCTTCTCCATTCCTGAATTTTGGTATTCATGACCCAGCACAAATTGTCCAGGACAAAACATCGGTATCGCATATGCCTATTCGAACTTCAGCAGCCACACTAGGTTTCTTTTTTCCTGATAGGAGAGCAAGGACCTCATTTATCATGTCTTCCTTAATGTCAGATTTTATTTTTCCTACACAATCTTTATTATTTGAGAACTATCAGACTGTTGCTTCATCTGCTACCCCAACGACTTCAGTAATTAGAAGCATTCCAGGGGCTGATATTGAGTTAAACAGACACTCATTACTCTCCCGTGGATTCCTGCTTACAGCTGCCTCCATAAGTGCAACTCCAGTTGTCTCTAGGGGGGCTCAAGAGGATATCGAAGAATATTCAGCTGTTTCTTTAATTTCAAGAAGAGAGCACTGGAGATCGCTCAGCTCCTCGATGTCTCCCATTTTTCCTGCTAAGATAATTATATCTAAACAGGTAACCATCTTAAACTCATCAGCTCTGCACCGGTTCGGTACAAAAGCCTTCATTCCCAGTGAATATCAGGCTATTACTGAAGCTTCAAGCAACCAGAGACTCACAAACATCAAATCACAGGCTGCTGATTCTTTAAGAGAATTAAGCCAAACATGTGCAACATGTTCTATGACTGAAATAAAATCCTCTCATGAATTCTCAGATCAAGTTTTGCATAGCAAACAGTCCCACTTTTATGAGACATTCTGGATGAACTCAGCGATATTAGCCAGCTGGTATGCACTAATGGGAGCTCAAACTATCACTTCTGGGCATTCATTTTCTTCTGCTACTGAAATAACACCATCAGTGGCATTCACAGAAGTGCCATCTTTATTTCCTTCTAAAAAGAGTGCAAAAAGAACAATTTTATCCTCATCCTTGGAAGAATCCATTACCCTATCAAGTAATTTGGATGTTAATTTATGTTTGCATAAGACTTGTTTATCCATTGTCCCTTCACAAACTATCTCTTCAGACTTGATGAATTCTGATTTGACTTCAGAATTGACTACTGATGAACTGTCAGTATCAGAAAACATTTTAAAACTATTGAAAATAAGACAATATGGCATAACTACGGGCCCCACTGAGGTACTAAATCAAGACAGCTTATTGGACATGGAAAAAAGTAAAGGATCTCATACACCGTTCAAACTTCACCCAAGTGATAGTTCTCTAGATTTGGAGTTAAACTTACGAAGTTATCCGGATGTTACTTTAAAGACATATTCAGAAATTACACTTGCAAATGACCTCAAAAATAATCTACCACCATTGACAGGCTCAGTGCCTGATTTTTCAGAAGTCACTACCAATGTTGCATTTTATACAGTTTCAGCAACTCCAGCACTTTCAATACAGACATCTTCCTCCATGTCTGTAATTACTCCAGATTGGCCATATTTTATAGATTATATGACCTCTCTTAATAAAGAAGTCAAAACTTATTCAGAATGGTCCAAATGGGAACTTCAGCCTAGTGTACAATATCAAGAATTTCCCACTGCAAGCTGGCATCTTCCCTTCACTAGATCTCTTACTTTGTCTTCACTGGAATCCATTGTGGCACCTCAACAGCTGATGATTTCTGGTGAGTTTCTCAGTTTCTGTTCAGTAAACTTTTAGAAATGAGTTTCTTTTCTACAGAGAAGAAAGAGCTTGTCATGGTCACCAGGTGCTCTAAACAGCCTCGTTGTAATCAGGGCAGCAGCCAGTTCAATGGAGAAGGCACCTGCTGTTGTACCTGACACAGATGGTTATTCTTTATGCACTGCCACAAAGGCTACCAGATCAATACAGTAGTAGGTTGGAGACAGCTATACTGCTGGCAAGCAATCAGAAACTGAACTAGTTCAATTCATTACAACAGATCTTTCAAAGTTTAGAAATAACTTTTATTATTCTCATTTCTTGAAATAGCTTCTTTGTCAGGTTGAACACAATGTAACATACTCTTTATAACGGTATCTTCAGTGGTGGCATTTTTTTATATGGGAAAGATGAAATCACTGGAACTTTATTGAGATTTCCTGTCCTCTATGGCATGGTATATCATTTTTAAATTTAAAGTTTTGATGTTTCATTTTATATAATTCAGAATATAAGTTAATGTACTGTATTTTATTTAACAAAAGCACTATACAAAAAATGAAAGAGACAATATCTGTGAATTTGAATTCAGAGCTTTGATATATTAATGACAAGCCAGTTTTCTTAGATAACAGTTCTTACTTTAAAGCACATTTGAAAGCACTAATCTCTTCTCCCCTTGTAATTGCTATCAAATTGGTAAGGTAATTCTTTCAAATTGTGCTTATCAGAAATAGAAGATTTTTCATTATTTAAAGAAGTTCTATCTTGTGGAATTTTCAAGTGTTACTTTGTGGCAGTGAAATTAATTTTCCTTCGATGATAAACTTTTAGTGTTTTGTGTCTGTGTATCTATGGTTGTGGTTTTTTTTGTTTCATATATTACCTCAATGTTTAAAGGAGTTGGGTGTGTAACTTATGGCTGAAAATTCAGTAACATGAAAGAACAAGTCATTCTATTTGGTATGTTTAATATGATATAATTTTGTCTACAAAATTTCTCATGAATGATAAATTTGGAAATAGTCAAAACACAAATTCTTAATTATTAGGAAATAAAACCTTAAGTTTGGTCTTTTAAAACATAATTTTGCTACTTTTCACTCTTCCCATTCTTCATTCCCATTGCAACTATTCTTTGATTATTTTGACCTCACCTACATCTCCTAATCTCCTTCTAGTTTTTCATGCCTTTCTAGTCATTTAATCATTATGATAAATCATTTGCAAGGCATTTGTTGACATTTTCCAATATGTTTATCCTCTGTGTTGATCAGGGTCACATCAGTGAATAAACACAGTCTAATTGGGTATTTGGGGAGAGTTTAATAGAGTGATTTTTTATTAAAATGTGAGTAGAGTTTAAGGAAAACTAAGGATCTTATGGTTCTGAAGAGAGCAATAACAGCAAAACATAGTTACCAGCACTGGGCCTAAAGAGACAGAGGAAAGAGAAGGATCAGAACCTAAAATGGAAGGCTTCTAGGTTACAGAAGCTGTGGCCTTTGGAAGTAGGACACAGGTAATCCAATACGGACAGACAGGGAGGAGACTAGACCATACTAGACAATCCCTTTCCTGTTGTCTTCTAGTCTTTTGCAGGTGCTTCTTACTAACCAAAATTGTTCAGTAGCTGGAGGCTAAAGCCAGTCCTTTGAATTGGTCTCCAGTGTTTAGAGGGTAGAATAAACAAGGGTGGGAAGAAAATCAGGAAGAGCAAATGTTGATGTATTAAATTCCTACGTTCGTCAGTTTCCAGCTTGTATTTTGTCAAAATGCATAATAATGGCTTGTTCCACTAAAATTCTTATGGAATTCCTCAACTAGGCTCTTAATTCTTCTAGGCAATCCTAATTAATTTTGAATTGGCTTCCTAAAATTTTCATGACAGTGATTATTTCAATTTTTTCTGATCTTAGCATGAATATCATAACCATCATATTTGTTTAGCAAATGAACTTATTTCTAACTTCTCAACTGACAAATACCATCTAGTCTAATTCATCTGCTTTCCAGACTTCATCTTAAAATTATCTGGCAATGAAGGAAAGGAAAATAGAAACACTTCGTGATACAATTGTTCCAGAGCCCTGTGTTTAAAAGCGTATTCCTTATCCATGGAATTACTTTTACACCTCGTGAAAAATCAATCAATGATACACATGCGGGTCAACTTCTGGAGTCTTAGTTTTTCTCCATTAATGCACATGTCTTTCTTTGACGCAATTCCCAACTGTCTTGGTTACTAAAGTATTTTCTTCTTTTAAAATTGTTTTACACAATTTAGATGCAGATGTTGTCATAGTAGTCATTGTTTTGTATCCATGAAAGATTGGGTTCCAGGAACATGCAGATACCAAAATCCATAGATACTCAACTCCCTTACAAAAATTAGTATAATATGGCATAAAACCTACACACATCCTCCCAAATCCTCATTACTATACCTACAAGGACATCTGTTTCTCCTCCAAAATCTCATAATGCTTCTAAAGCTGGGTTGGCAAACCACAGCCCTTGAAATCAAATCTTTTTTCATGCCTGCTTCTTTAAATAAAGATTTATTAAAACACAGACATGCCTATTTGCTTGCATATTGTCTACAGCTGCTTTGATACTTAATGTCACAAAAGAATGAGTAACTGTCAAGGAAGCCATGTGGCCTACACAACCTAAAATACTTATTGTCTAATACTTTGTAGAAAATGTTTGTCAGTTCCTACCTGAAACATTTTCAAGGAGTTTAGTTAATGTCTGACTAAAGTAAGTACCATGGAAAAATCTGCCTGTTTACTTGTTTTGCTCTGTATGTATTCCTGCTTTGTCGTTTGATTTTTTTTTAACCAAGTCATTATCCAGGCATAATATACTTATATCATTGTTTGATTTAAATCTAATTATAATATATTTTTAATATAAATACAATGAGAAATATTTCCAAGATAGTAAGGGATTGCTATAGTATGTATTTTATTACACATATAAGGATCTACAAAGATTTTATTTTATCATTGGAAAACCTAGGTATAGAGATATATTTTTGATAATAAAAGAAATTTGATAATTTAACACTGTATTGCTTATCAGAAATTTGTAATAAAACTAAAGTCAGAAAACTTAAAACTAAACAAATGTATACATTTGAAACATTTTATAAAATGAAAAATATGACTCATTTTTATATACACATTCTTACAAATATGAACTGAATATAAAAAGACAGTTGAAATATGTATTCATTCTGTTTATTTTATAGCATATATTTATAAAGAAAAGACATCATGTTTTTGGCCTAACTACTGAACTTCTCAAGAAAGAATTAATGTTCAGTCACAAGTAAATTAGAACTCCTTAGGGTCCCTTAAGAATATAATGAAAACATATGTTGTTTCTCATGAGATGCATATTCAATATTTATTCCTCCTATAAGTATTTTTATTCTAACATGGTTTCTACAAAAAGAAAAGATCAATTTTTCATCATTTAAGGATATATCCAGTCATATTAAAATGAAAATATACAAGTTTTCATTTATTATTTTTACTATTAGTTAAAACATGCAGCAATTATAATAAAACAGAATGTATTGACAAGAGTTTTTATAAAACAGAAGTTAAAATTTCATTATTATAAGTTTTAATCAAAACAGATTTTCTTAGTAAACTTTGAAAATATCCTAAATTTAATTATTGTCCCATTTTTGAAAACTGCATGTGAGGTGGTCCTATAAAAGCTAAAATGATAGCCAGCACCACGTTAAACAACTAGCATTACATAAGGATGATTTCTGTGTTGTTCATTCTTGTGCACCTAACATATAACGCAAAGTGCCATTAAAATAGCTGCTTAATAGTGGTTGTATAAAGTCATTAAAACATATTACTGGAAATGATCTTTATAAAAACTCTGGTCTAATCTCTTCATGTAGAGAAATGATATGATAGGCCATAGTCTAATGTTCTACAATGCAAAAATCTTGAAAGATTGAACTATTATATATGACTGTTTCTTACACATAATGGTTTCCATGACACTGCCAAAATATAGAACAAATGTGCAGCTGACAAAGGGAGATGTCTGCTTCCAAAGTGGACCACTGAGTGCTATCATTTCTACCATATGTGGTATTCCCATAATAGAAAAGTGGCTAAGATGGCAAGCCTATAATTTTAGAGTCCCTTGCTGATGGTGAATTTCTCACTTTGTATTGGACCACTAGCAATAAATAAATAAATAAATAAATAAATAAATAAATAAATAAATAAAAAGACACTCTGAGCAACCTCTTGTAATTAACAAAGTGAGGCATCATGGAGCCACCTCTATCAGCTTGATTCTTTGAGCTTTGTGTACTTTTTGAAGTGCATGATTGCCAGCCCTGTAGTACAGTGACAGCTGAATGAAATTGAATCGAAGTCCTTTTCTCGGACATCTTCGAAACTGGATGAATTTGTGTGATTTAATTTAACATACTAAGGAAATAAAATTTAAGAGAAAAAGGGAATATTCTAGCAATTTGTCATTATTTCCCTACAGCAATATGACTGTATTTTTTTTCTACCAGTTATTTGGGAAGGATATAAAAAAGAGCAACCAGAGCTTCATGAACCAAATATTCTTGAATAGCAATGGATAGGAAAAAATAGAGTGTTTGAGTTATGTTTATTCCATTTTTAGTTGTAAAATTCTAAACTTAAAAATGTACACCATAGATAAAATTCTAATAAATGATAAAGGGGCATTTCTCCAAGAATACAAAGGATAAATCAAGTTAAGATATAATTTACTGCATCATAAAACAAAAAGACTTTAACACTCAGTTGATAGATTATTAAATGTGTTCATTTTATCTCTTGATTTTTATTTCTGAAAAGAATCACATCTTCAAATCTTTTTGGCATCTATTAATATTTCCTAATCATACCAATTTATAAATAGCTCACAACAATATTCAGTGTCTTAATGCTGAAACAGAAGAGATAGTTTCATTAAACTCATTAACAGTTAAAAATGCCTTATGTATACATGTACACAAATTTCTTACACATAATTTAGAAAATATGGAAAAATGCATTAAGTGTCTCAGTCTATTTGTGTTACTATAACAAAATACCACAGAATGGGTATTTATTTCTCAGTTTTAGAGACTGGTAAGTTCAAGATCAAGGTGCCAGCAAGTTCAATGAGTGTCTAGTGAAGAATGTTTCCTCATGTATGGGACATTCTAGGTGTCCTCAAGTGGAAGAAATGTCAAAAGGGCTGAACTCACCCCATCAAGCACTGTTATCAAACCCTAATTACATCCAGAAGAGAGAATACTTCATGGTCTAATCACCTCCTAATGACCCTACTTTTTAATACTGCAGTACTGGTGACTGAGCTTCAACATGAATTTTAGAGTAGACACAAATATCCAAATCATAGCATTAAGCAACAGAAAATTCCAACTACTGCTTATTAAAACCATGCAGAACAGTTTAAAAGGTAAAATTTACTCACCATAAAAGTGTATAAATGAACACGTGATATCTTAATTTGAGCACTCAGAAATGTAGGCTCTTAATGTTACATACAGTATTTGAAAAGTGTAAAGATATTCCAAACAAGTCCAAATAAGATAATACTTAGAACTTATATTATTTTAAAGTGCAAAAGTATAATCAAGAAAGTGTTGAATAGGAAGGGCAATAAGAGAACGTGTATGTTTATGTAATACATTAAAACTATAGTTAAAATATTATATTGTTCCAGACAATGCTGACAAAAGGAAATAGAATACAAAGTCTAGATATACATGCTATATATAAAACTACATCCAAGGAGGGGGGATTGTGAGTCCATAGAGAAAGATTCTTTAATGAATTCTATTGATGCATTGTGTTATTTTGAAAACTCGTTCTCTATGTTTCAGACCAAAATAAATTCTATTAGGAATAACCACGTGAAATTGCAGAACAAAACATTAAATGATCTGAATAAAAGTTTCAACACTTGTTTTAGATACAGTGGGTATGTGTGCAGCTTTGTTACATGGTGTATTGTGTGATGCTGAGGTTAAAGTACAGATCCCATCACTCAAGTAATGAGCATAGTATCGAATGGGTAGATTTTTCAACCCTTACAAGCTCCCTCCCCAGCTTCTACTAGTCCAAAGTGTCTACTGGTTCTATCTTTATGACCATAGGTACTCACTGTTTGGCTCTCACTTACACATGAGAACATGTAGTATTTGGTTTTCTATTCCTCTGTTAATTCACTTAAGATAATGGCCTCAAGCTGTATCCATATTGCTGCAAATGACATGATTTTGTTCTTTTTATGGCTGTGTAGTATTCAATGGTGTATACGCACCACATTTCATTTATGAGTCCACCATTGACTGGCACCTGAGTTGGTTCTATGTCTTTGCTGTTATGAATAGTGCAGTGATGAATATACAAGTGTACATGTCTTTTTAGTAAAACTATTTTATTTTATTTTGAGTATATATCCAGTAACAATATTGCTGGGTCAAATAATAGTATTTATTTGATCTCAAAATTGAAAATGTTTAACTCTGAAAGCAAAATTAGAAAATTATAAATTAAATGATGATAGTGAGTACATTTTATAGTACATTAACTAAAACTAGTACCTTTCTAAGACAAAAAAAAAAGATCTTAAGCATTGTTAAAGAAAATATATGCAGCTATGTTTTACCTTGTAAGACAGACATATGATTTTTAAGTGTTCTTTTAAATTAATGGCAAAATGCTGACCACTAGAACAGTAAAACAATTTGCAAAAAATAACTATATGCAGTAAAATATATTCAAAAATTATTAAGAGCAACTCAGTACCAAATTCAAAATGTGACACAAATTGTAACTACTTGTTAGTCTTTTTTTTTTTTCTCCCAATTATAATGGTCTGAATTAGGAAAGTCACAGTGAAGGCACTCTGTTGGTGGTAGTGTAAATTGGCACCATCTTTCTGGAGGATTATTTTCTAATAGACATTTTAAAAGCATTAAAATATCATAATTTCAACTTTAGAAAATTATTACTGGTATAGTAAAATTACATGAAAATTTAAGAAAATTGGAAAACAACTATTATCCTAATAGAGTGGCTTTATTAAATAAATATTGACATGGAAAATTGCTTCTCTCATCCTATAGGAAAAAAAAATGGTAAACCATGTATACAACCTATTTCTAGATACATGTATACATGCACACCACACATAGGCAACCTAATTCTTCCAGAACCTTAATATTGCTTTTAATGTTTACTTTTATTTTCTACATGCTTTACAAATTACTATATATACTTTATCAGAACAATATGTTCTTGCAAATATGTGTTTTATTGAGATATTAAGAATACTTCAAAAAGCATATTTGATCATTTTATTCATATTAGATTAAAATAAACTACAAGAATTTTGAGAAATATATTCATGTAGAAAATTATTGTAAGTCATAGCATTATAATAGTTAACAGGAAATCAATTGAAAAAAGTATAATATATATCTTGCATGGAATACAGAGATATATTTTATATACAAACATGCCATCTACATATTTTTAATAAAATTATATGTTTATGTTAAAATCATTAATCACATTTCTACAGCATTCTTTACATTTTAGTGAAATTAGAAGAAAAATTGAAAGGAATTAATCACATCTTTTTTTTTTTTTTTTGAGGCGGAATCTCGTTCTTGTTGCCCAGGTTGGAGTGCAATGGTGCGATCTCGGCTCACTGCAACCTCTGTCTCCTGGGTTCAAGCGATTCTCCTGCCTCAGCCTCCTGAGTAACTGGGATAACAGGACTGTGTCACTACTCCCGGCTAATTTTGTATTTTTAGTAGAGATGGGGTTTCTCCATGTTGGTCAGGCTGGTCTTGAACTCCCAACCTCAGGTGATCCACCCACCTCGGCCTCCCAATGTGTTGGGATAACAGGTGTGAGCCACTGCGCCTAGCCTAATCACATCATTTTATTCAATGTTCAGGTGTTCATTGATGGTCTACTTTGTGACAGGCACTAGCCAGGACTATGATTGTTTGTTTGTTTTCCTTCTTGCTTATTTGGGCCCAGAAGTGTTAAAATATGAGCTATAACTCTTTAAAACAGTAATATATTTTTTCTTTTCTACCTATTTTGAATCATGTTTATATCCTAGTGTTTTTTGAATAATGTTTGTATCCCAAGGTTTTCAAACTCCTCATTCCTATATTTACATTTTATAAACCAGCAAATAAGGAAGAAGTTTTCTTTCTGATTAAAACTATTAAACACCAAAGAAGATGTCCAACCTACAAGTAAAATGTAGACACTTCCAACCGTACCTCTCCAAGTTACTTTACTACATTAGGAGTCACTCAGAACCCTTTTCCTGTTGCCAAGGAAGTACTTGCATAGAAGACATAATCTTTTGTAACAACGTATAACATCACTTTTGTTCTAACTTACTTAAAGTATATACAATTAACCTCATTTGGAACTAACCCAGTAATGAATGCTGCTGGTTTTCCTACAGGCCCGACTGTATCTGCCGAAACCCAGCACACACACGAGCAATAAAATCGAAAGTAAAATCTTGGCATTTTCTTTCCTTTACATCTCCTAGCACTTTCCTAACAAATGAAAACCCTATGCTTTTGTGCTGTGCTAGTTTGTAGTATTCCAGAGCATTCATTATTTGCATTTCATTCCCACTAGTCACTGTGTGGAACAGTGTTATTGATATTATATAAAGAATACAGTAGAGTGGTTGTGATAGTTTAATAATACAAACATTTTTTGTGCATGCTACAGCTCTTTGGTTTTGAAATACTTTCATTTTCATTGCTGAATACCCATCTCAGTGGTACATGACCTTGGAAAAATAGCATAGACCAAGGATTGGCAAACTATGGCCTGCAGGCCAAATCTGGCCCATTCCTTGTTTTTGGAAAGACAGTTTTACTGGAACACAACTATAACTATACCAATTCATGTACATCAGCAGTCCCCAAAATTTCTGGCACCAGGGACCAGTTTCGTGGAAGACAGTTTTTCCACGGGGGGGCTGAGGGATGGTTTTGGGCTCAGGGCTGCACTACTTCAAATTACTAGGCATTAGTTAGATTCTCATAAAAAGCATGCAACCTAGATCCCTCACATGTGCAGTTCCCAATGGGGTTCACCTCCTAAGAGAATCTAATGCAGCTGTTGATCTGATAGGAGGCTCACCTCCTGCTATGTGGCCCAGTTCCTAATAGGCCACAGACAGCTACCAATCCATGGCCCAGTGGTTGCTGACCACTGGTTTACATATTATCTATGATTAATTTTGTACAATGACAACAAAGTTGAATAGTTGAGACAGAGGTTGTGTCACACATAACAAGCTCAGAATACTTACTATGTTGTTCTTTATAGGAAAACTTGCCAGCATCTGATACAATGATATGGGTAAATGTTGACAATTCTCAGTTTGGTTTATTATACTTTTCTGGCCAAGTTTTAGTAACAGCCATAAATGGACTCAGAAAAATTCAGATTTCAGACCTGCTTAATTCTATTGTTCTATCTCAAGTCACAATGACCCTGTCTTCTCTACCACTCTGATGGCTCCCTATCATAAACACATAGACAGTGGCAGACACCCATTATCTGCCCTTCGTGAAGTCCTCAGATCTGTTCAGTGTTATCTTCAGGGGTGTGTGACCTCAGAAGGACTTCACTCTTGGTGGAGCCATAGTATGTAATAGCTCAGTCAGATTCAAAGGGAGTGCAACGTAAGGGCATTATGCAAGCCACTGGCTTCAGTGTTTCCACTGTTGTGGTAAGAATAAAATGCATGTATGAACCATGAAATATGAATTATGTAATTTTGATGTTTCCTCCTAATTGTTAAATTCTCTTATATTTGTCATTAAAGCTGGCATTACACAACATAAAGATAAATGATAGTATTTATGCCAACATTTGAAAATTTTTCTTACATAGAATGACATTAAACAGCAAATAAAATATCATAAAATGATGAGATAAAGGCCATAAAACAAAGGAAAAAGCTTTAATTACCTGTAACAGTACATTTTCCCTATTTTTTTGAACAAATATCCCTGATTTTCCTTTTCAGTTCAGCCCAGAACATTTTGCATGTAGCCAAGTCCAGGATGCCAGTATTTTGTAATTTCCTTCCCTACTCTGCCACCCCAGTTTTATGCACAGACTCCTCCTCACATGCTAACGACTTAAATGTTAGAATCCTCCAACATTTGCTTTTAGATGTTTCCCATCACTCTCTTTCTCCCTTCCTGCTTTCTTTCTACTCATCTTTCATTCTTTAGTCAATTCTTATTCCTTTATTTCACAATTTGTCTTTCCTCTTTCACTCATAGCTTCAAATATCTGCAGAGATATATACTCTTATTTTGTACTACTTCTTGAATTTCACCTATAAGTCTCTCAATACTTTAAACTTGAGATAAAATTGTTATCTTCCCAACACCAAAATCTCCATCTCCCTCCCTACCCATATTTCCTTTACCCTGATTCATCTCTCTTGTGAAATTTACATCCATCTGGATTTCTAAACTTCAGTGTAAACTTTATTTTATCAAAAGTACTATGTAGGAATTCTCTCAGCTTTTTATGTCTGTTTATTATTAGTTTTGGCTCTTATGATCTCTTTTGAACTAATGTAGTTCTCTTTAAATGGACAATTTCTAGTCTCTATTCTTTCTATTCTGACTTCCACATTATTTTCAGAGGTTTAAAAAATAATATATATATACATATTATTTTCTTTCCTCTGTTTTAAAAGTTATAAGAGTTATTCATTTTTTATGAGAAAAGGTTTAAAATCCTAAGCATTCCAAATAGTAGAATCAACCTTGGTTGCATCATCTAAAGTCATTCTCTACCACTCATTTCTAAGCTGTTTTATGATTCACCATTCCTCAGTCCTGTCATACAGTTGCACAACTCTGAACTTTAGTGTTCATGAATGCCCTTTATTGCCCAGTCTATCAGAATTCCCGTCCTAAGACCCAATTCAAATGTCACTGCCTATTGAAAGACTTCTGTAAAAAAAAAAAAAGAAAAATAAATGAAGATTTAATTTTTCCCTTTATCCTTGCTCCTATAGAATATTGTGCATAACTCAATGTCACTTTGACTTTGGTCATTTATTGTTTGTTAGCTTCTCTCAGCAATATTTGGGCTTTTTCGGGAGAAGTTATATGTTAATAGATATAATACTTTATCCAAAGCTTTGCTGTAAGGATGGAGATCCCAGAAAAGTCTGTAAGTCATCTATCTTAAAAACTGTCTTATCAACTTAATATAGGTTAAGAAGGCTTAGCTGTGGAAGCTTCTATGAACAGAGCAACATAAGCTATGAATATGTAGAAGTCTAGGAAGCGAAAACACCCTGGGACTAAAAATAAATAAACAAATATAATGTGACTGGTTCCTAAGGAAGAAGTTGGGTGGCTCAATATACAGTAATCCCAATAAATTATCAACTTAATGAGGGCTAAGAGTGACTTTGAACAGGTAAATGATTTGATACCACGAGACTCTAGGCAGCTAGTGAGACATGTAAAGATAAGAGATTATGGCTTATTTTGAAGGAACCAGCCAGTGCTTGATTCCAGATGTCCAGAAAGCAGGATTCATATAGGAAAGAGCTATCTGTTCTTGAGCAAAGATTCAGCTCAGTAAAGGTTCAGGACTTAATGTCAATTCTACACTGAGAATATGAATGAGAATGAGTATTTTCATGTTCTAAGCAGAGGACCTAAGCCAATAACCTTGTCTGTGACCTGGTCCAATGATAATAAAGTAAGGCTTGTGGAGGACATTTATAAGGAGGAAATGGTTGGACCAAGAAACAGCACAGATACTCAGCGGGTATCTCTAGAAATCATTGCAATGAAGACAAAAATTCCTGGTTTCAAGGATAATTATAATAGTAACTGGCATTTATTTAATACCTGCTCCATAAATGAGAATGATCTGGGGTTGAATATTTGGTCTCTATACAACTTTGCAGATGATACAAAGGCAAAGACTACCTTGACTCAGGTTCCAGTGAGTTGGCATTGGAATTTGAGCGTGTGAAATCCAGATATCATGGATTTTGCCTTCCAATATACTGTTCAAAGAAGGAAGTGAGGTTCTGCTTATCATTTTTATCCTTCAGGCCTTCATTAACTTTCCTGCTAGGGCAGTTCTTAGCTGGGCCTTCTGGCGAAGAGCGTCTCTCACTCCAGGTATTGTGAGAGGCCAGGGCAGAATTGATTAAAGCAAGGGAGTAGGGATCAAAACTTGTTTCATCTCAAACCTGAGACTCACATTCTTTTGCCCATGGGCAGGACCAACATACCTAATTCTGCTAATGAGGAGAAGAACTTGCTTCTCCACAGACTTTTAAAATTCTATTTACTAATGTCAGTCACTTGTACATAGAAAATTAATGAAAAGATATTTCTGTTGCCTCCCAAATCTATTTATACTTGAAGCATGTGGTGCAATATGACAAGTTGTCACTTTAACATGCATCAATCAGCAATATTTTGAGATGGTATTTTATGTCAATAATTAAGATATTATTTAAACCCCTCAACAGTGTTATCACCTAAGTGTAATAGTGTTTACCATAAAATATATTCTTCTGTAATAATCATGTTTCACTTAGTAGCATATTTTATTGTGAGCACACCATATCCTGGACTCCATAGTTAGTGATACATTACTAAACAAGAAAACGAGACAAATTTTCTGCCCTCTGGAGCTTAACTTCTAGTGGAGAGAGACAGATAATAAACACTAAGCATGAAACACACAGAAACACACACACATACACACACACACACACACACACAGAGAGAGAAAGAGAGACACAGAAAGAGAATGTGATAAAAGAAAAAGCAGAAGTAGAGCAAGTGTGGGATGTCACAAGTTCTGGCTTGAAGAGTGAGCGACAACAATGTTACATTCTACCATCAGGATTGATCTCTTTGAGGAAGACAACTTGAAGAGGCTGAGAGCTAGCTGTGTAGCTATAGGAGGGAAGAATAGCTCACAGAGCAAGTAGCCAGTACTGTGTTAAGGTAGGCATATGTTCACATTTTCTAGGGTCATCAGGGGCAACAGTGTGGATGAGCAGGCAAGCAAGGTAGAGATTTGTAGAGGATGAAGTCACATAGATAATGGGGGAGAGGAGCACAATTAGATTCCAATAAGTTTAGGCAATTTTAAGACCTTGTTTTGTATTCTGAGTGGAAATAAAGACTTATTCCAGGGGTTCGGGCCGAGATGTGAAACGATCTAAGTGACCACTCTGACTGTACTATGGAGAACAGATGAGTATGTGGGGTTTGGGCAGGAAGACAGGAAGAGAAAATAGTTAAGAGGCTAATGCCCTAATCCAGGCAAGAAATGGCCATGGCTCAGTCTAGTCTGTCAGAATTGAAGGCTTGAGAAATGGTCAGATTCTGGACATGTTTTGAAGGTTGAGTTAATGGAATTTTCTGATGCATTGGATTATTTTATTTTGATAATCAATTTTATGAAGCAGAGAGAAGCATCTTAAGCCACTCTCTAAGGACAAATAAAGGAAAATAATGGAAACCAATTTTTAGACATGCTACAAGTAGGCTTATCAGAAATTTTTATCAGCTTTGAAACTGTAACAACAGCTCTATTATAATGCAAAACTCTAATAAGTTTATAATGACGTTCCTGATTACAACCCTGAGGCACAGAAAGAAACTCCGATATCTGTATCTACCAAAAGTTAATAAGTCATGTTGATTCTAAAATACATGTTTAGTGTTGTGCATCTATACTCATTCTTGGAAATTGATGTCTTCGTGTCAAATTGAGGAACTCTACTTAATTGTAATATTTAATAACATAAGCTATGAATGCCCTGATCATGTGATTTTTAACTAAAATATTCTATGCATATGTCTGTGTGTGTGTATGTGTAGTGTGCATTTTTATGTAACAGAAAGACAAAATGGAATGGAAAAACAAATATAATTTGAACAATTGAGAGAGAGAACAGAGGTAATAATTAGAAAATACAGAACTAGAAAAGAAAATATTTAAAGAGGATGGTGGATGCTGAATACATGACATTTGATTATATTTACTCTAAATATTTTAATTGTGACATTAATGCTTGAATAGTGAATATTTGATGAACCATGTAACATATTAGTCTTCTAGGTCTGCCATAATAAAATACCAGAAACTGATTGTCTCAAAACAGCAGAGATTTATTGTCTCACAATTCTGGAGTCTAGCTGTACTAAAGCAAAGTGTCAGCAGGGTCATGCTTCCTCAGAAAGCTACAGGGGAGAGTCCCTCCTTGCCTCCTCCTAGCTTCCTTGATGGTGGTCAAGCTTTGAAGTTTCTTGACTTGAAGCTGCATCACTCCAATGTCTGCATCAGATCACAGGTAGTCTCCCCATGTGTCTTCACATCATCTTTTTAGAAGAACACCAGTCGTAATGGATTCAGTCTCGATCTCATCTTAAACAATTACATTTCTAATAACTCTATTTATACATTCTGAGTTATTGGGGGTTGGGATTTTACATGCCACTGGGGAAATGTAATCCAATCCATTTTTAAAAGCTTCAATACTAAATTAGCTTTCTTCGAGATTACTGTTTCCTCCTAATGGCAAATTAAGCACAAGGCTGATACATCATGAAAAATAATTGCTTATATTCTTCATAATTTAGTAATTTTCTTAAATAAGAAACTATTTTTAAATAAAATTATTTTGTTTGAAAGGTTAAAAGAAATATGAGATTTTTTGTGATTCAGACAAAAATTTCATGAATAAATATACATAGCACCATAGATTCGTTGATATTCTTCAGTCTTCTAAAGACCTTTCCCCATAAATATCTAAGAGGGAACAAGTGAGCAAAGATATTCTCAACATGTTTGTTTGGTATGTTTCCCCCCTCTGCCCTGGACAGATGTATTTGTACATTTTTAAATATATTAACCTGTCTTAATCTCAATTTTCTCATCTGAAAAATACTTAAGACTTTTAAAGTCACTTCTTTCTTTAACATTCTAAAAACCTGGAGTTGGGCATATATTCATTACAAATGAGTCTCATTCTCCAAAAAGATGGATTGAGGAAGTTACTTTCAAAGAACAAGTAGGAAATATACTGATCACCAAGTCACAATGTTGCTTACATGATTTTGATGAACTCTCACTGTTCTCAGATCACTTATTAGAGGTTTTTTACTGGCTAGTTAAGGTTGATATAAATGCTACCATACTAAAGCAAATGTTAGCTCAAAGTCCTTATGCATTTTCCAAAATTTTTTAAAGTCCTTCAGTTGTTCAATTTCAGTGCCTGGTAATATGGCAGAATTTTGGAAGGTGAATAAATCCTAGAATTTCTATTCTATAACTTCCTAGCTCTTTGTCTTTAGAAAAGTTCTATGACATAACCTCAGTTTGCTCATCTATAAAATAGGGCTACCACTAATTTTGTGCAGTCATTTTGAGGATTATATGAATTTATCTATGTAAATTGCTGTCACAGTGCCACCTAAATGTTAGCCTGTCCCCAGACTTTCAGTTTTGAAATTTAATTCCATATACTCTTTAGTTTCTAAACTACTGACACAACTCATTTACTACCTGTCTAGTTCCTTAAGCTTAGAGTACTTGAAACCTAAACTTGGTGCTTGCCCTGAATTTTATTACTATGTACCATACCTTTGACTTCTTCACTTACTGCTGACTAATTTACCATATTCTGACATTTGATTTCTAAACATGGTCGCATTCTTGCCTCTGTTGTGGTTCTGTGTACCTGACCATACTTTAGCCAGGGGCTTCCAATGCTTCTCTAGATCTTATTAATTGCTATTTATATGTTTTAATGTTTCACTAGCTCACTAATACTCTGAGTCAGTTCTTACCACCTTCCCTGGACTCCCTGCTTCTGCCCTGAGGTTGTCTCTTCCTTACTAAGAGCCTTACTCCTCATCCTGCTTTGACAACTTGAGGTTATGCAATATCTAACCCCTCCTTTCTATGTTTTCAGTTCTAAGAACCTTCAAGTGTAGAAACCACATTAACTTTCGTATTCCAATAATGTCTTCCTTTTTAAATAAAATGCTCTTTATTTTCCCTTTCCTTTGAAATTTTTGTAATATTTTGTTTTCTAAAAAGCATTTTAATCCTGAAGAAACAAGACATGAAAATTCAATCCATATTTTCATGTGGATAAAATTCTGTATATAATTTGGAAACATCAGATGATATGGATAACTCTTTTAATTTAAGATTATGATTAAGCACTATACTTTTCTGTTTGATTTTCAATCACACTCTTACTCTGGGTGAAGTTTCCCTAAGTAGCTTACCATTTTGGTTTGACATTGGATACGTTTTTATCTTCTCTAAGGTACTTTCTCTCTTTTGATACTAGTGCCTCTATCACTCTCTAAACAGCCTGATGAGGTTTCTGTAATAGAAGGAAATAAAGTTGTATTTTATCATTTTGACACCTGAAATCAATAAAGCAAAATTGTGTTCTTTTAGATCATGTAATATTTCTACCTGAAGGCATATATGTATCATTGTGTACACTTGAAAAATACTTCGTTTTTAAAACCAACAGGGGCTGTAAATGAAATTACGTAGTTTTCATCAACTGACTGAATAAATGCACTTATTTTATTAACCCCACAGGAATTATGCCCTCAATTTTATATTTGATTGAACTTTAAAAACACAAGAAATGAATATATCAGTTTTTGTTTATTTTTGTTTTAACTGTGAACATTTTATTAGGACTGAGACTTCTCCCTCAAGGTTTTTCTTTGTTTCCAGCTGAATCCCGTTAATTGACTCAAGGTAGCTTTTGAGCAAATCTTATTCTGAGACTCTGTGATTCATGTGTTTTTGCTTATCAATATTATACTGGGAAATGGTTTGTTATTTTATTCAACCACAGCTTAACTGAAAATCTTTTTTAAATTAATTGATTTTTTTATAGTTTAAGTTCTAGTATACAGGTGCAGAATGTACAGGTTTATTACATACGTATATACATGCCATGGTGGTTTGTTGCAACCATCAACCTGCCATCTACATTAGATATTTCTCCTAATGCTATCCCTCCCCTATCCCCCACCCACCAACAGGCCCTTATGTGTGATGTTCCTCTCCCTGTGTCCATGTGTTCTCATTGTTCAACTCCCACTTATAAGTGAGAACATGTGGTGTTTGGTTTTCGGTTCCTGTGTTAGTTTGATGAGAATGATGATTTCAGCTTCATCCATGTCCCTGCAAAGGACATGAACTCATCCTTTTTTTATGGCTGCATAGTATTCCATAGTGTATATGTGCCACATTTTCTTTATCCAGTCTATCATTAATGGGCATTTGGGTTGGTTTCAAATCTTTGCTATTGTGAATAGTGCTGCAATAAACATACATGTGCATGTGTCTTTATAGTAGAATGATTTATAATCCTCTGGGTATATACCCAGTAATAGGATCGCTGGGTCAAATGGTATTTCTGGTTTTAGATCCTTGAGGAAATGACACACTGTCTTCCACAATGGTTGAACTAATTTACACTCCCTTACACTTTACATTTCCCAAAAATAGAAAAAGCTTTCTTATTTATCCACAACTTCGCCAGCATCTGTTGTTTCCTGGCTTTTTAATGATCACCATTCTAACTGGTGTGAGATGGTATCTCATTGTGGTTTTCATTTGCATTCCTGTAATCACCACTGATGATGAGTTTTTTTTTCATGTGTTTGTTGCCTGCATAAGTGTCTTCTTTTGAGAAGTGTCTGTTCATATCCTTTGCCCACTTTTTGATGGGGTTGTTTTTTTCTTGTAAATTTGTTTAAGTTTCTTGTAGACTCTGGATATTAGCATTTTGTCAGATGAATAGATTGCAAAACTTTTTTCTCATTCTGTAGGTTGCCTGTTCACTCTGATGATAGTTTCTTTTGCTGTGCAGAAGCTCTTTAGTTTAATTAGATCCCATTTGGAAATTTTGGCTTTTGTTGCATTGTTTTTGGTGTTTTAGTCATGAAGTCTTTGACTATACCTATGTGCTGAATGGTACTGATTGCCTAGGTTTTCTTCTAGGGTTTTTATGGCTTTAGGACTTAATGTTTAAGTATTTAATATATCTTGAGTTAATTTTTATATAAGGTGTAAGGAAGGGATCCAGTTTCAGCTTTCTGCATATAGCTAGCCAATTTTACCAACACCATTTATTAAATAGGGAATCCTTTCCCCATTGTTTGTTTTTGTCAGGTTTGTCGAAGATCAGATGGTTGTAGATGTGTGGCATTATTTCTGAGGCCTCTCTTCTGTTCCATTGGTCTGTATATCTGTTTTGGAACCAGTACCATGCTGTTTTGGTAATAGTAGTCATGTAGTATAGTTTGAAGTCAGGTAGCATGATAACTCCAGCTTTGTTCATTTTACATAGGATCATCTTGGCTATACAGGCTCTTTTTTGGTTCCATATGAAGTTTAAAGTAGTTTTTTTCTAATTCTGTGAAGAAAGTCAACAGTAGCTTGATAGGGACAGCATTGAATCTATAACTTATTTTGGGCAGTATGGCCATTTTCACAATATCAATTCTTCCTGTCTATGAGCGTGGAATGTTCTTCAATTTGTTTGTGTCCTCTTATTTCTTTGAGGAGCGATTTGTAGTTCTCCTTGAAGAGGTCCTTCACATCCCTTGTAAGTTGGATTCCTAGGTATTTTATTCTCTTTGCAGCAATTGTGAATGGGAGTTCACTCATGATTTGGCTGTTTGTCTATTATTGGTGTATGGGAATGCTTGTGATTTTTGCACGTTGATTTTGTATCCTGAGACTACTTAAGTTGCTTATCAGCTTAAGGAGATTTTGGGCTTACATGATGGGGTTTTCTAAATATATAATCATGTCACCTGCAAACAGAGACAATTTGATTTCCTCTTTTCCTATTTGAATGTCCTTTATTTATTTCTCTTGCCTGACTGCTCTGGCCAGAACTTCCAATACTATGTTAAATAGAGTGGTGAGAGAGAGCACCCTTGTGTTTTACCAGTTTTCAAAGGGAATGCTTCCAGCTTTTGCCCATTCAGTATGAAAATGACTGTGGGTTTGTCATAAATAGCTCCTAATATTTTGAGATACGTTCCATCAATACCTAGTTTATTGAGAGTTTTTATCATGAAGGGGTATTGAATTTTATCGAAGGTCTTTTCTTCATCTATTTAAATAATCATGTGGTTTTTGTCATTGATTCTTTTTATGTGATGGATTATGTTTATTGATTTGCATATGTTGAACCAGCCTTGCATCCCAGGGATGAAGCTGACTTGATCATGGTGGATAAGCTTTTCGATGTGCTTCTGGATTCAGTTTGCCAGTGTTTTATTGAGGATTTTCACATTGATGTTCATCAGGGATATTGGCCTGAAATTTTGTTGTTGTTGTTGTGTCTCTAACAGGTTTTGGTATCAGAATGATGCTGATCTCATAATATGAGTTAGGGAGGAGTCCCTCTTTTATTGTTGTTTGCAATAGTTTCAGAAGGAATGGTACCAGCTCCTCTTTGGACCTCTGGTATAATTTGGCTGTGAATCTGTCTGATTCTGGGCTTTTTTTTTTTGGTTTGTGTGCTATTAATTACTGCCTCAATTTCAGAACTTGTTATTGGTCTATTCAGGGATTTGAATCCTTCCTGGTTTAGTCTTGGGAGGGTGTATGTTTCCAGGAATTTATCCTTTTCTTCTAGATTTTCTAGTTTATTTGCATAGAGTTGTTTACAGTATTCTCTGATGGTAGTTTGTATTTCTGTGGAATCAGTGGTGATATCACCTTTTTTTTTTTTTATTGTGTATAGTTGATTCTTCTCTCTTTTCTTTATTAGTCTAGCTAGTGGTCTGTCTATTTTGTTAACCTTTTCAAAAAACAGCTCCTGGATTCATTGATGTTTTGATTTTTTTTTTTTTTTTTTTGTATCTCAAATTCCTTCAGTTCTGCTCTGATCTTAGTTATTTCTTGTCTTCTTCTGGTTTTTGAATTTGTTTGCTCTTGCTTCTCTAGTTCTTTTAATTGTGCTGTTAGGGTGTCCATTTTATATCTTTCCCACTTTCTCTTGTGGGCATTGACTGCTATAAATTTCCCTCTAAACACTAAGGAGTATCCCAGAGATGCTGGTACATTGTGTCTTTGTTCTCATTGGTTTCAAATAACTTCTTTATTTCTGCCTTCATTTCATTATTTACCTAGTAGTCACTCAGGAGCAATTTGTTCAGTTTCCATGTAGTTGTGTGTTTTTGAGTGAGTTTCTTAATCCTGAGTTCTAATTTGATTGCACTGTGGTCTGAGAGACTGTTTGTTATGATTTTCATTGTTTTCCATTTGCTGAGGAGTGTTTTACTTCCAATTATGTGGTCAATTTTAGAATAAGTGTGATGTGGTGGTGATAAGATGTAAATTCTGTTGATTTGGGGTGGAGAGTTCTGTAGATGTCTGTTAGGTCCACTTGGTCCAGAGCTGAGTTCAAATCTTGGATATCCTTGTTAATTTTCTGTCTTGTTGATCTGTCTAATATTGCCAGTAGGGTTTTAAAGTCTCTCACTATTACTGTATAGGAGTCTAAGTCCCGTTGTAGCTCTCTAGGAACTTGCTTTATGAATCTGGGTGCTCCTGCATTAAGTGTATATATATTTAGGATAGTTAGCTCTTCCAGTTGCATTGATCCCTTTACCATGACATAATGCCCTTCTTTGTCTTTTTTGATCTTTGTTGGCTTAAAGTCTGTTTTATCAGAGACTAGGATTACAACCCCTGCTTTTCTGTGCTTTCCATTTGCTTGGTAAATATTTCTCCATCCCTTTATTTTGAGCCTATACATGTGAGACAGGTCTCCTGAATACAGCATACCCATGGGTCTTGACTCTTTATCCAATTTTCCAGTCTGTATCTTTTTATTGGGGCGTTTAGCCCATTTACATTTAAGGTTAATATTGTTATGTGTGAATTTGATCCTGTCATTATGATGCTAGCTGGTTATTTTGCCCGTTACTTGGTACAGTTTCTTCATAGCGCTGATGGTCTTTATAATTTGGTATGTTTTTGCAGTGGCTGGTACTGGTTGTTCCTTTCTATATTTAGTGCTTTCTTCAGGAGCTCTGGTTAGGCAGGCCTGGTGGTGACAAAATCTCTCACCGTTTGCTTGTCTGTAAAGGATTTTATTTCTCCTTTGCTTATGAAGCTTAGTTTAGTTGGATATGAAATTCTGGGTTGAAATTATTTTCTTTAAGAAAGTTGAATATGGCCCCTACTCTCTTCTGGCTTGTAGGGTTTCTGCAGAGAGATCTGCTGTTAGTCTGATGGGCTTCCCTTTTGGGGTAACCTGAGCTTTCTCTCTGGCTGCTCTTAACATTTTTTCTTCTTGTCATCCTTGGGAAATCTAAGGATTCTGCATCTTGGGGTTGCTCTCCTCAAGAGATATCTTCGTGCTGTTCTCCATATTTTCTGAACTCGAATATTGGCCTGTCTTGCTAGGTTGGGGAAGTTCTCCTGGATAATATCCTGAAGAGTGTTTTCCAGCTTGGTTCCATTCTGCCCTTAACTTTCAGGTACACCAATCAAATGAAGGTTTGTTCTTTTCACATAGTTCCATATTTCTCAGAGGCTTTGTTCATTCCTTTTAATTCTTTGTACTCTCATCTTGTCTTCATGCTTTATTTCATTAAGTTGATCTTCAATCTCTGATATCCTTTCTTCAGCTTGATTGATTCGGCTATTGATACTTGTGTATGCTTCATGAAGTTCTTGTGCTATGTTTTTCAGCTCCTTAAGGTCATTTATGTTCTTCTCTATACTGGTTATTCTAATTAGCAATCCCTCTAACCTTTTTTCAAGGTTCCTAGCTTCCTTGCAATAGGTTAGAAAATGCTCCTTTAGCTCAGAGGAGTTTGTTATTACCCACCTTCTGAAATCTACTTCTGTCAATTCATCTAAGTCATTCTCTGTCCAGTTTTGTTGTCTTCCTGGCAAGGAGTTGTGATCCTTTGGAGGAGAAGAGGAGTTCTGGTTTTTGGATTTTCAGCCTTTTTGTGCTTTTTTTTTTCCATCTTCGTGGATTTGTCTACCTTTGGTCTTTGATGCAGGTGACCTTCAGATGGGGTTTTTGTGTGGATGTCCTTTTTGTTGATGTTGATGCTATTCCTTTCTGTTTGTTAGTTTTCCTTCTCACAGTCAGTCCCCTCTGCTGCAGGTCTGCTGGAGTTTGCTGGAGGTCCACTCCAGACCCTGTTTGCCTGGGTATCACCAGCAGAGACTGCAGAACAGCAACAATTGCTGTCTGTTTGTTCCTCTGGAAGCTTCGTCCAAAGGAGCACCCACCAGTTGCCAGCTGGAGCTCTCTTGTATGAGGTGTCTGTCAATCCCTGCTGGGAGGTATCTCCCAGTCAGGAGTCACTGGGTTCAGGGACCCACTTGAGAGGCAGTCTGACCCTTAACAGAGAGCTCAAGGGCTGTGCTGGGATATCGGCTTCTCTCTTCAGAGTTGGCGGGCAGGAACATTTAAGTCTGCTGAAGTTGTGCCCACAGCTGCCTCTTCCCCAGGTGCTCTGTCCCAGGGAGATGGGAGTTTCATCTGTAAGTCCCTGACTGGG